>NW_027362768.1:146833003-147433003 GCF_046119375.1 Phyllobates terribilis | reverse complement strand
ATATTCAGAGGGCGTCCGGCTGCAAGAGGGGTACCGGCCCCCCACACCCGACCTTGCTACTCCGCGTCCTGGTCGGGAAAGCCCGGGAGGCCCTGAGGATCCCACCGGGTATCGGAAGGAGCGGAGCTGCCACCGGTACCCGTTGTCTGAGAGGAGCTCAGAGGGAGACCCGGCCTATCTACACACACGGACAGGAAAGGATACGGTCTGTAGTTCAGGAACACTCTGGTGCAGGGTCCTGATTGAACGCTGGACTTGCTCGGAGGTTGTCGGACCCCCGTCCCTGGTGACTGCAGGAGTCGCCTTCCTTCTGCCATCTCTTATGTGAGTAAAGCCTTGGAAGTTCACCCCTATGGCCTCCGGACTGCTTATTCTGCGCTACACCGCACGACGCGGCGCCCGTACTCCTCTACTACTACCCCCTCCATCCTGTCCCTCTGCCCTGAGGCCCTGCTCCGCCTGTGGGGAGTAGTAATAACTCTGGCCGCCATAACACCATGCCTCAGCGGACTGCAGCGGCGCTGGTGGCCTTCACCAGGTGCCACAGGTGGCGTAGTCGTAAATCAGCCACTCAACTCGGATAAGCCCACACCATCCCTTTTTAATGTGACGGCCCTGAGCACGGGTCGGGTCCGGGCCACGGCTGCACCCCATCTCTCCATCACAGGACCCGACTTCGAGTCCCCCATCACCCAGGGTAAATAAAGGGCTTTCGAGTAGAGGCGTCACAGTATCACCGTCTCTGTCACAAGATCTTGTGATGGTTGAACAAATTCAAGAAGGGCCATGATGCCTTTGTTGAAGAATATAATATCACAAGTTCTGGGTACTCTTTATTAAACATTGACACAGGAACCTTTAAAGAAAAAGTCCCTAGAGAATATAAAGTTCCCCGCTGGTTTTCCCCTGTGTTAAATAAGGAAACAATTACATACTTACTAAATGACCATCAGGGACAGCCATCTTGCCCTGTATGAAAGCTTGAACTGGAAGTGCTGGCAGCGCATAGAGGTGTAAACAGACGTATAAACCTCCAACTATTGCACTGATGAATCCCATCTGAACAAACAAATACAATGGAAAACACTGACTCCCTTCATGCCTTTAGTAACAGTCTGCAGAAACAAATCTTGTGTTTTTATACTTTATTTATTTAACATAACAGGTCCACATACAGAAATTAAGAAATCCAGTTTTCCTTGCTTTTCTTTCTAAAGCCCACATACACTTTAGATATCTCTCGGCTGGTCGGCTGACTGCTGAGTCCCCCATACACAGGAGCACTCGGCAAAATCCCTCCTATGGCAGACTCCTCTGGCAGTGACTTATCTCGGAAGAGTGTCGGCCTTTAGAGTGTCGGCCTATATTGGCGGATTCATGTAATCTAATGTGTATGCAGGGGTGTAACGATCATAGTTGCAGGGGTCGTGCCAGGGCCCATGTGGGTGAAGGGCCTGCCAATACCAGCGTAAGCTTCAACCTCAGACGCACATTCAGCTGTTCAGCTGAAGTGTATTGCAGCGCAGAGACCCGCTGGGTCTGTGCACTGCAATACATGCTGCCAGCCAATCAGAGGCCAGCAGCTGACGTCAGCGTGCGTGTAACTGAGGGTGCATGGCAGTGACGTCATGCGCCCCTGTCATTTGCACGCTGAAGTCAGCTGCCAGCTTCAGAAGAGGACGCCGCGTGGCGGGGGAGCAGAGGGAAGGTGTATAGAATCATTTTTTTTTCTATGCATTAAAGCACAGTGGCAGAATGGGGAACATATATACCAGGACGGGGGACATATATACCAGGATGGAGGACACACACACATATATATATATGTATATATATACCAGGATGGGGCCAGGATGAGGGACATATATACCAGGATGAGGGACATAATGGGGGAGGGGTGCAACTTGTATATCCTTATAGCATTTAGAACGCTACAAGGGCCCATACATCTAACCAACATGCGGGGGGAGGGGCAAATCTTTCACCGGAGCCAATCGCACTCTAGTTACGCCACTGTGTGCATGGGTTCCTTATAAACCATATCATACCCTCGTAAAAGGAAAACCTGATGGTACATTGAAGGCATAAACCATTGAATTTAGCATTATAGTGATTTTGGTAAATTTTAAAGGAACCTCTACACTACAAAGTTTATTAAAGTGGTTGTCTCTTTCTAGACAATCTTGCGCATGTGGGCATTATCGGACTGGGATACCAAGGGCCCACTGTTCATCTACATGTAAATATTACCTTACCTTCATTTACAAATTTACCTATGCCTTCAAAATAATAATAAAATGGGCAACTTGTCAAATGAATAATGAGATGTTGCCACTGTCTGTTTATAGTGAATCAAATGTATTGTAAAGCATATAGGGGTGTTAGAGGCCCAACAGGGGAGTCACCTGTCCCCCTTTGGGGGAGTCTGAGCCTGTATATGGGAACAGCTGCATCAATTAGTGGATCGGTTCAAGACCCCTTGCAAACACATCATTTAGCAGATGTGGCCAGACATCATTTGCGTACTTGTAGCATCCCTCGTTCCCAACTATCGGCCCATCCAAACAGGCAACGAGTTAAAAATACACTCGTTTGGTAGGTGCCTTGATTTCAATGTAAGCATAAAAATCATTGCATTGCAACCAGTGTAAACATGGGACGTGCTGCCGATAATATGATGCTGTACGGGGACAGAACGATCATATTAACAATTGTTCTGTGCACATCAAAAGTTTGGCGTCCTGTCTAAACAGGGAAGTAAATCACCTGTATTGGCTCGGGAAAAAGGACCATAACATATCAAATGTTTTGGAAGATAAAAAGAAGAAAAAACTATAAGATTGATCTTTTATTAACTTGCCTTCGAGTAATAAAATTAAAATGGAATAATTTTTTTCGGGAATTTTGCAAAATTCAGAAAAACGTTGCATTGTACCTATTTCATAAAAATTGTAGCAAAAAACATGTTTTCACTGCACAGTGTGAATTCTCCTCATATACAACTTCAGCTAGAGAGAGGAGTGGATGATAAGCCGGGCCTGCCGTACATGTGCACCATCATCATTATATACGCATCGTAAAGGAAATATAAGTGATGATGGCGCAGTTGGGCTCATACCACTCGCGTCTATGCACCATATATGCTCATACAGTTGCACTATTTTTTGCCCTTGGAAGATGCATCAGCCCTTCAGCGGTCAGAAGGAGAACTGAAGGCGTAGAAATGTTGTGCAGTGTGCTACCTCTACAACTATGTCCTTCTCTACTTATGTCCCAAACATTTTCTGACTGTCCAAACTGAAATGTTTCCTATATCGTTTATTCACGAGATCCAGGTTTGCCACCGGAGATGGTCAGACAAGTTGGCCATGGCTGGGATACTGTTGTGTTTACAGCTCGTCTTTGGGTGGCGGCGGCTGAGGTAGCTGTGTCTGTCCTGCCGGTGGGTCTAATCCGTATTGTTTTTGTAAAGTTTTTCGCAGTTTTGACTTTCTTTCTTTTTCTTGCTTCTCTAGTTCATCGAGCTTTGCAAATTCTTCATGTAGCTTTTTCCATCTTTGCTTCTTTTCATCCTTTGCATCCCTTTCCTCATCCTGCATGGTTTTAATTTTTGTCTCTGGTTCCTAACAAGGAAGAGAACACAAAAAAACATCAGATGCTGTGGTCAGTCTCTGTGCCGTGGTCAGTCGCCGTTCCGTGGTCAGTCGTCATACCGCGGTCAGTCGCCGTGCCGTGGTCAGTCATCGTACCATGGTCAATCGTCGTGCCGAGGTCAGTCGTCGCGCCATGGTCAGTCGCCGTGCCATGGTCAGTCGTCATGCCATGGTCAGTCGCCGTGCCATGGTCAGTCGTCATACCATGGTCAGTCGCCGTGCCACGGTCAGTCGCCGTGCCACGGTCAGTCGTCGTGCTGTGGTCAGTCATCGTGCTGCGGTCAGTCATCGTGCTGCGGTCAGTCATCGTGCTTTAAGGGCAACATCGGCATGGAGTTTGTATGTTCTTCTCATCTTTGCATGGATTTTCTCCCCCACTCCAAAGTCATATTTATAGGTTAGGGGTTGGAGCAGTGGTTTCACTGTTGTGCTACAGTACATCTCCATTTGGTGGGTAATTTGTTTTGCTCTGCTGTATAATATACAGTATATACTTGCACTGTAAAAAGGAACCGGACACGTTCCCAAATGCTATAACTTGAAGAAATAAGTTTACTCTGCAGGTTAATAGCGATACAATTCTGTCTGGCAGCCTTACTGAAATAGCGACTACCGGGAGAAAATGACCTTTATTCCTTCTGGAAGCCCCTGGCTTTCAGTCATAAAGGCGTGCTCTGACGGGCTACAGTCATCGCTCAGTAAACAGTGAGCAGCGGCTGTAAGCACGCCCCGGCATTTTGATTGACAGCTCACAGTGCAGCGCATGTGTGCAGAGCGAGCTGTCAATTAAAGTGGCGGGGGTGAACTTACAGCTGCTGCTCACTATTTACTGAGCGATGACTGTAGCCCCTCAGGGCACGCCTTTATGACTGAAAGCCGACGGCTCACAGAAGGAATAAGTTAATTTTCTTCCGGTAGCCACACTTTCAGGGAGGCAGCTGACCAGCATTGTAATGCTATTATCCCGCAGATTATACCCCTATATCTGCAGATTAATAGTGCAAGGACATGACAGGTTCCCCTTATCGCTATAGTAAATTACTTAAATTACTTTGCTGCCACCTGCTGGTACTAATTTTATATTACTGATGTAATTTTGCTACACTTTAGTCTTTTTATTCATCAACTTTTTGCATTATTACCTTATCCTCTAATTATGCATTAAAGCACCATTCCAGCATTTTTTGTTTTTTTTATTTGACCGCCAGAGTGGTATCACTAATGTCTGTTCGCTGCCCGCAGTAAAATACTTTCTGTACTTTCTGGCTATAGTCTCCTGCCCTTCCCGGCCTTGCTCTGTCATCTTGTGCCCACAGCTCCTGACTGACCAGAAATCACAGCTAACAGTCACTAATTGTCAGTGTAACAACTTCTTCCTGGCTCTCAGACTTATATTGAGAAGTCCGCCCAGCAAATCCTGGAGCAATCCAGCAGGTCACAACTAGCAGAAGACGAGCGGAGCTGCCCCGAGAACAGCAGAAGACGGCAGCTGGCATGAGACTACAGGCAGGAAACATACTGTTATGATCTGCTACAAGCACTAAGGAAAGACAAGAGATCTGTCCCTACAATAGAACTAAACTGGATCCCTACGATGTAACGGGGAACCTGATGCTGCGATCAGACCCGCTAAAGTCCTCGGCTAGTCTGTACGAAGACCTATAGATGCAAGGGAGGGATCCCTACAAGAACTAGGGACTGGGATAAAGTTGGACACCTCCTAGCAGAAATTGTAGCAGTAAAAGACAAACACACAACATAGAACATAGAGGTCAGAAGACCTAGCAAAACTAACAGAGAAAGGTAACAGAGCACCAAGCTAGCTCAAGAGTAGTAATTACAATGAAGTCCAGCAAGGCCAGGAGGGCGGAGCCGGATTAAATAGGCAAAAAAGGTCATGTGACCAGCAAACTAGAAAAAAACCAACAGGAGAGTTCTAACAGTACCCCCTCTTCTAAGAGGATCCTCCGGATCCCCTAGGCCCGGGCTTATCCGGAAACCTCCTGTGAAACGCTCTGACAAGTCTGGAAGCAGAAACATCATCCGCCCTCACCCATGAGTTATCCTCGGGTCCGAAACCCTTCCAAGCGACGAGATACTGCAAACTCCCTCTATACCGTCTAGAATTTAGGATGCGGGAAATTTCATATTCCCCGTCCTCCACAACCGGAGGAACAGTGGCAGAGGCGTCACCAACCGACACATCAGCTTTTTCAACAGAGAAACATGAAACACCGGATTAATCCTCCAGGACGTAGGAACCTCCAACCTAACATCAGATTGGTTAACTATCTGAAGCACCTTAAAGGGCCCTACAAACTTGGGACCCAATTTTTTTGAAGGAATCCTCAATCGCAGATTCTTAGAGGACAACCAAACCATGTCACCAATAGCAAACGAAACCTCTTGCCGTTTCCTATCAAAGTACCTCTTAGATTTTTTGTTAGCTCCTGAAGATTATCACGCACATCCGTCCAAACTCTCTCCAAATCACCGGAAAAACTCTCCTCCTCAGGCACAGCCGATACCAATTTGGAGAATGACCCAAAAGACGGATGTCTCCCAGAACAACAAAAAAAAGGCGAACACCCAGCTGAAGAGGATGTATGGTTGTTAAGAGCAAATTCAGCAAGTGGCAGAAACTCAGACCACCCCTCTTGATTGTCTGCCACAAAGCAACGCAAGAACTGCTCAACATCCTGGTTCTTTCTTTCTGTCTGGCCATTAGACTCAGGATGATATCCGGATGAAAACGACAAATGAACTCCCAACCTGTCACAAAAGGCACGCCAAAAACGAGCCACGAACTGAGGTCCCCTATCAGAAACAATGTCAGTAGGAACACCATGTAGTCTGACAATTTCCTTGACAAAGGCCTTAGCGAGTGTCTTAGCGCAGGGCAGTTTGATGAAGGGAACCAAGTGACACATCTTGCCAAAACGGTCCACGACCACCCAGATGACCATGAAACCTTCAGAGGGGGGAAGGTCAGTAATAAAGTCCATAGCCAGATGTGTCCAAGGTGCACTAGGAACCTCCAGAGGGCAAAGCAACCCCGCAGCATGCGAAGACTTGGATCTAGCATACACAGTACATTGACGCACCCACTTAATGACTTCCTTCTGCCATCCAGGCCACCAAAAACTGCTACCCACAAGTCTCTTGGTCTCAGAAATTCCTGGATGACCTGCCAACCGAGACTCATGACACTCAACAAACAAATCTCTCCTAAAGGTCCTAGGCACAAACAACCTCCCATGGGGAGTGTTAGATGGGGCATTCTCCTGACCTTTAAGAATCTCATCCTCCAAAACAGAGTCCAAAGCAGCAATCACAACACCTTCTTGTAAAATGCTCTCCTCCTCCTCCTCAGCACCGACCATGGGAGAAAAGCTGCGAGACAAAGCATCAGCTTTAACATTCTTGGTACCCGGGATGTAAGTAACGGAAAAATTAAACCGCGAGAAAAAAAGTGCCCACCTAGCCTGACGGGCATTCAAGCGCTTGGCAGCATCAAGATAGATCAGATTTTTATGATCAGTGAAAACCTGAATGGGAAATTCAGCACCTTCCAAGAGATGACGCCAGTGTTCAAATGCGAGTTTAATAGCCAGCAATTCCCGATTACCAATATCGTAATTAAGTTCAGTCTAAGAAAATTTTTTTGAAAAAAAAGCACAGGGATGTACTCCATCCTTGCTTTCCTGAGACAACACCGCACCGACCCCCACAGAAGAAGCATCAACCTCAACCAAAAACGGCTTAGTCACATCAGGCTGCATAAGGATGGGGGCAGAGGTGAACCTCTCCTTTAGAAACACAAAAGCTTCAATGGCCTCAGTAGTCCACTGAACCGCATTAGCACCTTTCCTGGTGAGATCGGTCAGCGGTTTGACAATAATAGAAAAATTTTTTAGGAATTTTCTGTAATAATTGGCGAAACCCAAAAACCTCTGTATCGATTTCAAACCAATAGGCCTAGGCCATTCCTGCACAGCTTGAACTTTAACCGGGTCCATCTCAAAACCTTCGCTGGAGATAATGTAGCCCAAAAAACTAATTCTCTGTACAGCGAACTCACATTTCTCCAGCTTAGCAAAAAGCGAATTGTCCATTAACAACTGTAATACCTCACGTACGCTCCGCCAATGAGACTCCAGATCAGGCGAATAAATCAGAATGTCACCCAAATACACAACCACATTTTTGCCGATTAAAGGTCTAAGGATGTCATTAATAAGATTCTGAAAAAATGCTGGAGCATTGGTAAGACCAAAAGGCATAACCAGGTTCTCAAAATGACCCACGGGAGTGTTAAAAGCAGTCTTCCATTCATCACCCTCCTTCATGCGCAACAAATTGTATGACCCCCGGAGATCAATTTTAGAGAACCACTTGGCCCCCACTAACTGGTTAAATAAATCAGGAATCAATGGCAGTGGGTAAGGATTGCGTACAGTAATTTTATTAATCTCACGAAAGTCCAGACAAGGACGTAAACCGCCATCTTTTTTTTTTACAAAAAAAAATCCAACAGCCACAGGAGACTTGAAAGGCCTAATGTGACCGGCGGCCAAGCTTGTCTGTATGTATTCCTCCAAAGCCTTTCTCTCAGGAATAGTAAGATTAAATAAACGACTTTTAGGAAGAGTCGCTACAGGGACAAATTCAATGGTACAATCATAGTCTCTATGGGGAGGAAAAATTTGTGAATCCTCCTCAGAAAAAAACTCTCCAAAAATCCTGAATAGGTACAGGCAATTCCCCTTTATCCACAGCAGCAATACGTCCGTTACAACACTTGTCATAACATTTAGGGCTCCAGGACTTAATTTCATTGGTAGACCAATCCAGTACAGGATTGTGCAATTTTAACCAGGGTAACCCCAAAATTACTGGAGAAGGCAAATTATTTAATACTACCAAATCCAAATTCTCTTAATGAACACCATTAATAGTGAGGGGAAATTCACAGACCTTGTGAGTAACACTCTTCAAGGGAGAGTCATCGACAGAAACCACAGCAATAGGGGATGACAAAGTTTTAGGTTTTAATTTAAGTTTTTCCAAGAATCCCCCATCAATCACATTCAGAGTAGAACCACAATCCACAAATACCCGAAATTCAATTAATTCTTCCTGAGCAGCGGTAGTAGCAGATAGGAATACTCCCTTAGTATTTAAACAGGCTATACGTGCATAACTGACCTTTTTTTTTTTTTTGTTCATACGAAGCACACAATTCTTAATAAAATGACCAGAATTTCCGCAATAGAAGCACAAACCTTCAGAAAGCCTGCGGTCTTTTTCCTGAGAGTGGGGTGCCATTGCCCCAATCTCCATCGGCTCTCCTTTGTCAGCACAGACCCTCTCAAGACTCGGAGCTGACATAGCAGAGGATTTGCTCTCATTAACCCTTGCACGCAGTCTCCTGTCCACCCGTATAGCTAATTGCATTGCCTCCTGCAAGTTTCCAGGTGTGGGATAAGCAATCAGCAAATCTTTAACCCTTTCACCTAGCCCCGCAAGAAACAAACTCTTCAAAGCTGAATTGTTCCACCCCACCTGGGCAGACCACCGACGGAAGTGAGAACAATATTTTTCCACATTACCTGATCCCTGCCTTAGACGTCTCAATTCAGACTCAGCAGATGAGACCCGATCAGGATCATCGTACAACAAACCCAAAGCAGAAAAAAAACTATCTACTGATCTAAAGCACGGATCACTAGGTTGGAGAGAAAAAGCCCATCCCTGAGGATCCTTGCGCAAAAGTGACATTATGAACCCTATGCGCTGTGATTCATCACCAGAGGATCCGGGTCTTAAACGAAAATACAATAAACAAGCATTTTTAAAAGAAAAAAAATCTTGTTGTTCACCAAAAAATAGATCAGGCAGACGTACCTTTGGCTCTACAAAATGTGCTCCAGAACAGCTACTCACGTGTTGTTGGAGCTCGGCCACCTCCAGAGAGAGTCCCTGCAAGCGTTGAGCCAAATCTTGAACAGAGACCATGATGGAAACTGGAGGTCTTTCCTTAGAGAAATTTTTTAGGCTGGACTTACTGTTATGATCTGCTACAAGCACTAAGGAAAGACAGGAGATCTGTCCCTACAATAGAACTAAACTGGATCCCTACGATGTAACGGAGAACCTGATCCTGCGATCAGACCCGCTAAAGTCCTCGGCTAGTCTGTACGAAGACCTATAGATGCAAGGGAGGGATCCCTACAAGAACTAGAGACTGGGATAAAGTTGGACACCTCCTAGCAGAAATTGTAGCAGTAAAAGACAAACACACAACATAGAACATAGAGGTCAGAAGACCTAGCAAAACTAACAGAGAAAGGTAACAGAGCACCAAGCTAGCTCAAGAGTAGTAATTACAATGAAGTCCACCAAGGCCAGGAGGGCGGAGCCGGATTAAATAGGCAAAAAAGGTCATGTGACCAGCAAACTAGAAAAAAAACAACAGGAGAGTTCTAACACATACATTAGTGATACCAGTCTTGGCCTCACTCAAAGTAAAAGTGTTCTGTGCAATGAGTAGGAGCAAAGTCTACAGTCCCATCTTTTTTGCCCAGAATACTGTCGCTTGCCACTCATATCTGGACATATTAAAGGAATGGCTTATGCCACAGATAGAAGAAGATATGCCAAATGTATTCTATCAGCAGGGTGCTGCGCCTCCACATTACTTTTGGAAGTTCATCGATACCTAAATGGAACTCTACCAGAACGTTGGATCGGCACGCTTGAATAACGATTCACCAGTGTTGTGCTGACCTACACAATCAGCAGATTTAAGGCCCTGCGACTTCTATCTGTTGGGCAACATCACGGGCTCAGTGTATCAGCCCCTAAAGTCACAGGATCTGAACAACCTAAGACAACATGCAAAATGACAATAGTAGCCAGCTTACCCAGATCGTAGTTTCTCCTTGGTCCAATCATCTGCCAAGGATCCGCACGGAGATGAGGGAGGCGCACCCTCCTGCAATCGCTTGGAACCAAAACAAATAAAGTCCAGTGGACCTGGACTTTATTTGTTTTGGTTCTTTGGCACCCTGCTGCGCATTGGTGCCACAGATCCTAGAGGGGTGCATGGACGGATTCCTCCACAAGAGGCCTTCATAGCATACACACACCTTCACCTTCCACCTCAGACCAGCAGAGGGAGCCCGGATAGGGATATAAAAAGGGAAGGTGGAGCTAGGCAGTTCAGTCTGGTCTGGAGTCTAAAGTCTGCTGCAGCCAAAGAAGTTGCCAGTTCAGTACAGACTCAGGGAGCTCAGGTTAGTGAGCCTAAGTCGTGCTGACGCCATAAGAGCGGTGAAGAGTAGCGAGGCCTACTGCCAGTGTGAAGCCTAGTGAGGGCCCCGAGCGAGGCCGAAGGCAAGTGGAGTAAGCAAGCTACATAGGGGGCAGAGGAGCGTAACCAGCTCACCCCACAAGCTTTTACCGGACAAAGGGTCTATGTCGGCAAGGATCTCTAGGACCAGCAGAAACAACCGGAACCCCTGGCGAACTACATGTCCCAGGAACACCAAAAGCTGACTGATATACCAGGGTCAGGAGTCACTGAGGCCCAAGAGACCAGGGAGTGTGATCTCCAACAGAAGGCCCTACCACCAGGTCAGCCGGTGCAAGACAGAGACCAAGTTAGGCCTAGCTCCAGGCAGGTCATGAACTTATCAGGAAAAGGCAAGAAACCGGAGGCCCCACTCCTGCTCACTGGGGAGAGTCCTGAAATGCACCCTTCACCCTACAGTGAAGGTACTGAAGTGAACTGTTGTGAGTGTGCCTATTCTTCTCCTGACCTGGCTGGGTCCCCTCTGTCCTGCATCCCTTTTCCTACGCTGCCCTGAGACCCTGCTCCACCTGTGGGGAGCCGCACCAACTAAGCTGCCTGACCACCGGCCTCAGAGGACTGTAGCAGCGCTGGTGATCCTCACCAGACACCACGGGTGGCGTCACGAACTTTCCCTTTCCCATACACCTTTTCCCCCCATTATTCCTTGCTTTTAAGAGTGACCCCAGGGTACGTCCCCGGGAGCCAGCCACCGCGGCATCCCCCAAAACCAAACAGCAAGGCCCGGGCGCCGAGTCCCCATCCTTTGGGCGCGTCAGTTCCAACCTAAGACAACGTATCACTGAAACAGTGGAGTCCATACCCGAGGATATGCTGGCACACGTATTGACAGAACTGGACTACCGCCTAGATATCTATCATGTCATCAATCAAAATCCCTTTGTACATTTTTAGTGAATAGATGAAACTCGGATAGATAATGTGTCTTTTCTTGTTAATAAATATGTATTATATTCTCATGGTTATGAACATCGAGGCTATAATTTTACCCTGTCCTTTTTGATTCCCCTTGTATAATCTTTACCAAAACAGACTGGATAGCTGAGTGGGGCGCTTCAATCCCTTAGTGACATCCGCTGTGTACATGTACGTACTAGTTGAGGAGCTGAGCCCTCTCCATACACTGCAGGTGACAGCAGTGTTATACAATCAGCACCCAAGTTTAACCTCTGACATGACAGCAGCATTAAAGCAGTTGGACATGACACGGTTGTGGGGTGCCGATGGCTTGAAGGCCCCCCCAAGTCTCTCGTGTTTGTACAAATCACCCCCTTTACCCAAAACATAAGCAAAAAATCCAAACAATGAAAAAAGTAACATACTTTACTAACTATATTAAATGACTTTATATCGCTAGTATATGTCTACACTGCCTGATTGGCGATTGCTGACGGCATGAATTCTATATACAGTATATAGAGCAAATGAGACGCAGCGCATTCACCCTTCGATGGCCACCATACCTTGGCTCTGGAGCTCTTTTAGAGTTCTAGTGTTTGGACCACCATGGATCATACAGTGATGCCATCACTTAGCATACTGGTAAGATATGATTTAACATGCCCGGTGGCTCAGTGGATAGCACTGTATGGCGGCTCAATGGTTAGCACTGCAGCCTTGCAGTGCTGGGGTCCTGGGTTCAAATCCCACCAAAGACAACTTCTGCAAGGAGTATGTATGTTCTCCCCGTGTTTGTGTGGGTTTCCTATGGGTTCTCCAGTTTCCCCCCACACTCCAAAGACATACTGATAGGGAATGTAGATTGTGAGCCCCAATGGGGACAGTGATGATAATGTCGGTAAAGCGCTGTGGAATTAATGGCGCTATATATATAAGCGACTAAAATAAATAAATAAACATTTGATTGGTCATAATATATTGTGCTGTATAATTACTTCCATTAGTTTCTTACCCTGGTTTCCCCCCAGGTTTCATTTCCAATTTTCTCAGCTAACTCTTCATCATTTGTTATAAGAAAATTATCAAAAATTGTGCCAGATTTCACCTAAAAAGGAAGAAAAACAAAAAAACAATAAGCCTTATCTGTAATACTTTGAGAATATATACATGACCAAGACAATGATGTGATCGCTCCCTGGTGCAGCTGCCGTGGCCCTTGGCCTTCAAATCAATGGATTCAGCTTGTGATGGCACACCGACAGCGTAATCGTGTAATAGTGCTGTACAGTGGATGCATCACACATTGGTACCATTTATTCAATCACAGCAGCGTCAGATATTTAGCATCCTAGTGATTAAATAGTATTAGGGCTGGCCTATGATGATGGCTCAAGTTCTGTGGCCATAAGAGGGACACCTCAGGTCGCTTAACTTATGTCATCACTGCTTTTCTGGCAGCCCCCACCCCTATCCAACAAGCCCTCTTAAGGTCAGTGGGAGCCCCAGCAACTCACTCTCCCCTTGTACAGGTGATTAATGTCATTCTTGGGCCAACCCCTTTAATGTCAATGCCTTGCTAGTCCACAGTTTGTTATCTAAGTTACCAATAGTTATGGCCGGGTTATCAATAAATATAATGCAGCCATAAAATGATGAGCAATGTATAGTGTAGACCACCCACCTGCCAGAGATCGAGTCCAATAACCCCAAGCTCGTCATATCTATATAACGTATCGTCTGGCACATAATCCGGATTATCGATATCAGGCCGGACCCAATCTCCTTGATAGTTTGGATTATCTATTATTTTTGATTGCCAAATTCCCTGTTGACGGAAATAGAAGGTGACATTAATGTAATCGTTGGTAACTCAAATTTTGATTTCACATTCGAGAGCAAATATTAAGACCAGGGGAAAAAAAAGAGCCAGCTGGAATAAAATGAAAAGGGTTCATAAAAACATTTACGGTACCTATCTGCACAATTTGTAAGAAAAAAAAACACTTTACTTACCCACCCCAAGTCCAGCGCTGTGTCTCTGCTGCTTCCCCACTATAGTTGTTTGGCAGCAGCGGTGACACCATGAAAACATTCAATCCCTGAGATCAGCGGCTCTGCTTATGTCAACAGCATGAACTGCTATGGCCAAATAACCTAGAATGGGACAGCGCCGGAGACACAGGACCCGGAAAGTAAAGCTCAGTTTTGTGGGGGGTTTTTTTTTTTGTTTTTTTTTTTTACAACAAACTGTGCAGAGGCAGTAAAATCAAATCTACACCTGTCATGGGCACTAGAATCGACGCAACTTTCTGTTGTAAATTACAGTAATTTTTGGTCTGTGCCCCTTCTGCAAATCTCCGTTCACTTTTTAACGGAAAAAAAAATTAGTTGTGACTTACGGCACAATACGTATGCCATAATTTGCAACTTTTTACACCAGAAAATTGAGGAAGGAGGAATAATAATTTTATTTTTATTCTACACCACTTCTAAGATCCATGCTTGCTGACACTGGATAAAGCATTATCGCCTTGATTCAATCTTGATGAAGAGTAAGATGCACCAAATTCATGAAGTGGCATGGCACCTATTGATGAATTTGGTGCAACTTTCAGCTGCTGTGAAGAGATGGACTGGACGGGAGTACATTTCTGTCGTAATTTACAAATTGCACAAAAAATTGTGATGCTTCAAACAGTTTTACGTCAGAATTCTCGTGAAAATTGTTTGATGAATGGTCCCCTTTGTTTATATTCTGAGGCTGTAAACCTGTACAAAATCTGCTCTCTGATAGAAGCTAGACATAAATGTATGCAGTCTAGACTATCCTCTATGAGCAAATCAGCTGAAACATGTTACTGAGACACCAGTCACTACTCATGTACAAGCCACGAGGCTTCGGTAGTCAAGAGGTTCGGGGTCAGATACCAAGAGAGCTCGTCATATACAAAGGGGTAAGGCAAAAGGAGTAGTCAGGCCACAGTCCAGAGTCACAATTCCAAGGTCTGAGTACATCAAGGCAAAAGGGGTAATACAAGTGGGTAATTAATAGGCAAATCCAGGTTCTGGCAGCAGAAGATCAGAATGTCTGAATTCAGAGCACAAAGCACATAGGACAAGCAACACAGAGATAAAAGCTACGATTGGCAGAGATCTGGAACAGATAGCTTACTTAAGAAGCTGGATAATCACTTGGAACAGGGAACACCTCTCAGTCTCAAATTGGACGGCGAAACTGTCACTCAAAATACTGACAGCTCAGCACTCCCGGCACTAGATTGGGCGACTGAGCTGTCAATTAAAATCCTGACAGTTCAGGATGCCCCTGTGCTACATTGGACAACTGAGCTGTCAATCAAAATATGGACAGCTCAGCACGCTCCTGCACTAGACTGGACGACTGAGCTGTCAATAAAAATACAGACAGCTCAGCACACGCCTGCACCAGATTTGACGACTGAGGTGTAAGTCACTGCATCCAAGACACATTGAGCAGTGAAATTGTGACAGTTATCTGCTCAGATACAGAATGGAAAGAGATTTGCTGATGTGTATGTAGCGCCCCGAGGGTTCGGCCGCTACAGGGGTATTGCATCTCAGACCAGAGGTGTGATATTCCACTCCCAGGTAAGGATGGAGTATGGACCAGGGCTCAGTTAGGTGCATACAGCACACACACCCCATTTCCGAGGGACAGCTCAACGGTACTCCCATTAGACAGAAGTGCAGGCACGACCGACTATGTCCCTGAGTGGAGTGGGGAGGGGGGTGGAACACCCAGTGCTGTAGGGGCAGATAGGGGTTGGTTTCTGAGCGTAGGTAGGAGCCCATTGGTTGCTGGTCACCTGGGCTCATGGTCAGAGGGAGGTATAAAAGGTGGGCACCATCTTAGATCTAGGTTCAGTCTGTGAGGAGAGGTCGAGAGGAGAGCTGACAGGGAGCAGCAGCTCAGGCTGAGTGCTGCTCCAGAGGCAGGCCTAGAGAAGAGGCCGGAGCCTGAGAGGAGAAGGAGAAGTGGGCCTAGAGAAGAGGCCGACGAAGGAGGAGAAGACAGAACAGAGAAAGAGAAGAAGAGACAGAGAAACAGAAGGGCTCAGGAACAAGAAGGTGGAAGGGACCCTAAGAACCCACGAGAATCCAGGGTGAAGGGTCAGGCAGATTAAGGGTACCGGATCCCAAGTTGGTGGAGGAGAAACTACCCTCAGCCAAAGACCGGAGGCTGTGACCATTTATTGGTGCGACACCTCATCAAACCTGCTAGGAAGGCACCATATAGGACAGCGGAGGACGGGGCCCACGTTTAACCGCACGAGTCCGCGGCATCTGGACAAAAGCGGGTCACTGGTGAGGAAGGCCAGAGAAAGGATTGAAGGGGGTCCTGGGCCATGCTCCTGAACTGCCTGGGGGTTGACCGAGCCCCTCACCTGGTGGACGCAGCACGGCTCGGGCGGTCACTGCTGACAGAAGTGACCCGGAACAAATGAACTGTGAGCAAAGACCCTGGACTGTAACTTGTTGTCTGTGTGCTCCTTCGCGCCTCCAGCACTACCGGTACTGGGACTCTCACCACCATCACTCCCACCATCCACTACACTGCCCCTGGGCCGCACTCTTCCCGTGGGGAGTCACACCATCCCAGCTGCATACATCATCAGCCCCAGCGGACTGCCTTGCAGCGGCGGTTCCTAATAGCCGCAATCCACGGGGGGTGTAGTCGGACATTATCAACAGCACGTAGCAGACTACCATTGGTCTGACCACCCTGAGCCACGGAACCGGGTTGCCACTACTACCCCCATCGTCTCACCATCGCCCATTTCCGAGTACCCCACGGCCCAGGGGGCGAGTCATATACAGCTCACAGAGGATTGCCTAGACTGATATATTTTAATTCATCATCAACATATGAGTTGAATTGATTACATTCATACCTTGTATTTTGGATTTGGAATCATCGGAGGTTCCCACTCCCCATCCATGCTGGAGTCCCAGTCACGAGGCTTCTTTGACTCCGGATCTGTAATAAACTCCGTCTCATCCCAGTCCTAGAAAATATGCACGGGAAGTTTTGCTTTGTTTGAGTTCTTTTTTTTCTTCTGGATGTCATACGATAAATCGACTACAACCAAATTAATTTTTGGTCGTTTGTTATTATGTTGCTGCCTTGGCCTCAGAAAGTTTATGTGTTAGAGGGAAATTTCAGCCACAAACATGTATACTCTCCTCAACATTTAAAATTGCAACACCAAGGAAAAGTCGTGGAATTATGGAACGACGCTCATACTCAATACTGAATAAATCGAGATATTTCGAATATTTTATTTCCATTTTTACATTATTTTCACATGGTTAATATCATATGTCTATCCATGTCTATCCATCATGTGATTTCCATAACTCCATAACTTTTCCTTGTTTGTGTTGCAATTTCAATGTTGAGGAGTGTATTTTTTGGATAAATCAACATATAATAAAATTCTAAACAATTTAGTAATATGTATTATTTTTTAAACTTGTAATGCCCATATGTATACAACATGGCTCCAGTAGCACGATACCCATGCTGACATCATAACGTCACTTAATGATCTATTGTTTAAATCAGATTTTTGTATAATGTTTTTTTGGAGGTGGGGGTGGGGCAATTACAATCTGTATTAAAAAAAAAACCAAACACTAGTAATCTTGCAATTTTCACATTGGCGACTGGGTCTATTTTAGATTAATACTTCATGATCTTTCAGGAACAGTTTTCAGCAGGCTCATTATCAGCAGAGGCAGGATTACAATGACAGGTAACACCTCTATACACAGCTGATAACACAGGATCCACCAATCACAATAGGCGATGTTACAGCTCATCCTCCCTTCGCAATAACCTCTGCACACGCTCAATAGATGCTTCAATACAAAATATAGGGCCAGAGTCAGCTGATTGCTGCTAATGTACATGTGGATTTCCTGAAACAACAGGAAGTAGGAGTCTAAAAAGGCCTCCAGTCACTGGTGTGAAAATTTATATTTTTAATTTGTAATAAAAATTGAAATATGGAGAGAGAAAAAAATGTTATTTAAAAAAAAAATACATTTAACACAAAAACCTGATTTAAACAATAGGTCATTTTCTGATGACACATTCCCTTTAAATCAGAGGTCCCCAACCTTTTTTGCACCAGGGACCGGCTTTAAGCAAGACCAGTTTTCCATGGCCCGGTGGGGGTGGGGGCGGGGCTTTGGTCATATGGGGGTGGGGTTATGGAGGGGTGGAGCTGTATGGGGAGGATGCTGGCGGGACCTCGGTGTACAGCGCTGCTAAGTTGCAGCATTGTACATTGAGCGTCAGTGTATACAGCGCTGCTGCTTAGCAGCGCTACACACTGAACACCGGTACCGGGAGCCGCGTCACTGAAGCCAGTCTGCTGCCCCAGCACGCCCCACATAACATGTTCTGCCGGGGGCGTGTCAGTGAGGAGAGCCTGCCGCCCCACCCCGTCAGGAACACACCATGCTGTGCAGGAGGGCCGCGTCACTAAGACCCGCCCGACGCCCCACCCCGTCCTGCATAATGTTCTCTGCCGGGAGCTGCGAGCTGTCACGGCTATGGCAGAAAACATTATAAATCCACACAGAGCGAGTTCTGACCAGGCGCAGGGCCGCGGAGCTAGCTGTCAGCGGCAGGGCCGGCTCCAGGTTTTTCTGGGCCCCGGGCGAAAGAGTCTCAGTGGGCCCCTTTAACACATACCACGATTCATGATGCAGAGATACAGCGGAGAAATATATATATATAGTACAATGCAAAGATTTCACTTCATGAGTGATATCTATTGTAAATTCCACAATAGCTCAGAAACCGGTGAATCGCTCCACACAGAATAGTGGCCCCCATATAAGGCTCCATACGGAATACTGGTCCCCATATAACGCCCATACGGAATACTGGCCCCCATATAACGCTTCATACGGAATACTGGCCCCCATATAAGGCCCCATACGGAATACTTGCCCCCATATAAGGCCCCATACGGAATACTTGCCCCCATATAAGGCCCCATACGGAATACTTGCCCCCATATAAGGCCCCATACGGAATACTGGCCCCCATATAAGACCCCATACGGAATACTTGCCCCCATATAAGGCCCCATACGGAATACTGGCCCCATATAAGGCCCCATACGGAATACTGGCCCCCATATAAGGCCCCATACGGAATACTGGCCCCATATAAGGCCCCATACGGAATACTGGCCCCCATATAAGGCCCCATACGGAATACTGGCCCCCATATAAGACCCCATACGGAATACTGGCCCCCATATAAGGCTCCATACAGAATACTGGCCCCCATATAACGCTCCATACAGGATACTGGCCCCCATATAACGCTCCATACAGGATACCGGTCCCCATATAATGCTGCATGCAGGCCGTTACCCCCCACATAATGCCCCATACAGGCTGTCCCCCCCTTATAATGCTCCATGCAGGCTGTTACCCCCCACATAATGCCCCATACAGGCCCCTCCCTTTTAATGCTCCATGCAGGCTGTTACCCCCACATAATGCCCCATACAGGCTGCCCCCCCCCCTTATAATGCTCCATGCAGGCTGTTCCCCCCCACATAATGCCCCATACAGCCCCCCCCCTTTTAATGCTCCATGCAGGCTGTTACCCCCCACATAATGCCCCATACAGGCTGCCCCCCCTCTTTATAATGCCCCATGCAGGCTGTCACCCCTCCTCTTTATACTGCCCCATGCAGGCTGTCACCCCTCCTCTTTATACTGCCCCATGCAGGCTGTCACCCCCCCTCTTTATAATGCCCCATGCAGGCTGTCACCCCTCCTCTTTATAATGCTCCATGCAGGCTGTCACCCCTCCTCTTTATACTGCCCCATGCAGGCTGTCACCCCTCCTCTTTATACTGCCCCATGCAGGCTGTCACCCCTCCTCTTTATAATGCCCCATGCAAGATGTCACCCCTCCTCTTTATACTGCCCCATGCAGGCTGTCACCCCTCCTCTTTATACTGCCCCATGCAGGCTGTCACCCCTCCTCTTTATAATGCCCCATGCAGGCTGGTCCCCACCTTATAATGCCCCATGCAGGCTGTCACCCCTCCTCATTATAATGCCCCAAGCAGGAATCCCCCCCTCTTTATAATGCCCCATGCAGGCTGGTCCCCACCTTATAATGCCCCATGCAGGCTGTCACCCCTCCTCATTATAATGCCCCAAGCAGGAATCCCCCCCTCTTTATAATGCCCCATGCAGGCTGTTCCCCACCTTATAATGCCCCATGCAGGCTGTCACCCCTCCTCTTTATAATGCCCCAAGCAGGATGCCCCCCCTCCCCTCTTTATAATGCCCCATGCCTCCATACATTTAAAAAAAAAAAAAAATCAAATACTCACCTCCCTTCTCCTCACCTGCTACCTGCTGCCCGCCGCTCGCTGCTCAGCTCCGAACTCCAGCGTTGTCGTTTCTTCCCGCTCAGCGCTCCCTGTGACGGCTCAGGGGAGGGCGCGGTGTAAAGACGTCACCGCGCCCTCTGACCTGAGACGTCACAGGGAGCGCAGAGCAGGAAGACAGTGGATCTGCAGAGGCTCGGGAGAGGTAAGTATCGGGCTGCCGGGGCCCTGAGCAAGCGGCGGAGAAGGGCGGGCGCTGACACCGCTCTCCTCCGCCCATAGCTCAGCGGAGTGCGCGACCGCCAGTGGGCCCCTCTGCCTGCTCAGAGCCCCGGCATTTGCCCGGGTGCTGACGCCGGCCCTGGTCAGCGGCGCCGCGGACCGGCTGAAAAACCCCAACGGCCCGGTCCTGGTCTGCGGACCGGCGGTTGGGGACCTCTGCTTTAAATGGATTGTCCAAGCTATGTCCGAGCTGTGGAGAGATTCTGTTTTTGGATGAAATGGTTCCTATTTTTCTAATCTTCCACAACTAGTGATGAGCGAGTATGTTCTGTTAACCCTTTAACCCTAAGAAACAGGCATTCCTCACATGTATTAAAGCTGTCAAACAGTCCCAAATCATGCACACGGAGCGCCTCAAACATAACACCAGAGCACACTGAAAATACTCGGGAAACACCCGAGCATGCTTGTAAATCTGGAGTAACGAGCATGCTCACTTATCACTATCCACAACCTATCTTTAACTTTCGGGCTCGCTCACATAAGCATATAACACGGCCGATGTTTTATCGGATAGTACTCGGCTCAGTGTTATACTACGGGGCAGTGCAGATCTGCTATTATTTTCTCATGACGATTCGCAATGTAAAAAAAATTGCAGCATGCCGTGAGTGCATCCGATAATTGGATCATGTGCACCCATACAAGTCTGTGGGTGCGTGTGACACATCAGACTGCACTCAGATGTCATCCGAGTGCAGTCCGACATCTACAGACAATGGAGAAGATAGTGAAATTAAGTTCTCCATCTTCTCCACACCTATGCATGAGAATCAGATCTCACTAGCATGACACTTGGCTCAAACTCTGACAGAGTTTGAGCCGATAGTCACTACCATAATCGGCCAGAGTCTTCGCATATGAGGGAGCTATATGTCTGACCGCAGCCTTATAGCACCGAAATTAGTTACTTCTGGTCTTTGCTCATTAGGGTCTTCAATTTTAACTCTGTCGTCCCAGTCGGCTGGCTTTGTGGCATTTTCATCTTTGATAATCCGAGGCAGTAAGAAGTCCCAGTCATCCTCCAATGTACCATTGGCTACCACCTCATTATCAATTTTCACAGCATATGAGTTGTTAGGTCGGATAATCAGAGTGTACAAGTGTGTGAGCTCATCGTGCTAGGAAGACATAAAAACAAATGATCACAAATATACTTTCAAATTTTTGATTTTTGCTATAGGAATAGTATCTAACTATTGCATACTGCACAACCGTCCCCTCCACGACTCTGCATTACATACGATTGCTGTACCAGGCGCCACTCACCTGTGTCTATATGTGTTAGAGTTGCAGCCCACCGGGAATCTGCCCGACTGGGCAGATTGCCAGTCCGGGCCTGGATATGAACACTTAGGATGGTTAAACACATTAGATAGCTGTCGGCTGGATGAGCATTTGATATACTGCACATCTCATGTGTATGGCCAAAACTGGTGTTATAGCACATTACCTTGGCTGTTATATTCTTGGTTATCAAATGATATTTCTCCTTATAACTCAGTATAACATGGACTTTTTCATGAATTGTGCCACATATATCAGGCCCTAAACAGAAAGTAGGAAAGTATTAGTGTTTTATTTTTTCTTGTTTTAATACAATAAATGTTAGAATAATTAACAATTATTAAATATATGTAATTATTATGGTGAAAACAATATAGTATAAAATAGAGAATTACCTATCTAATAAAAACAATGAACGTGGAAATTAATATTTAAAAGTGCATTTTCTGGCATGCCCCTGATCGTACGACGAGTATTTGGTGAGCTTTTGATGTTGCAGATGATTTTCTGTGCCTACAAGGCTGTGTGCCCACGATGCGTTTTTTAAGCGTTTCCGCAGCGGCAAAAACGCTGCAGAAACGCTTAAAAAAAGCATGGTAGAAGGTCTGCCATGTTCCCCAATGATAATCCGCATGTGCTGTGCCCATGCTGCGGAAATTTCCGCTGCGGGTTATCGTTGCGGAAAAAAACGCAGCACTACCAGTTATTTTGCGGAAGTGCTGCGTTTTCGCCGCCATTGACTTGCATTGAAACGCATGGATTACGCATCACTGGATCTGTAGATGCGCATTCCATGCGTTTCAATGTGCGGATGGTACCCGGGTGTGGAGGACAGGAGAATCTCCTCTAGACCCGGATACCATAGAACCTGTAAAAAAAAATATATATATTATATTTACCTTCTGATGGCCCCCGGTGCGCTTGTCTTCGCTTGCCGGCAGATCGCGGTGGACTGAAGGACCTGCGCTGACGTCATAGTCATGTGACGGCAGGTCCTTCAGTGTACCGCGAGCTGCCGGCAGCCAGGACGGAGCGAAGCAAGACTCCGGGGGCCATCAGAAGGTAAGTATAGATTTATTTTTTTATTTTTCACCATTCTTTTACGGTCACACTATATAAATCCATGCCGGTTGCATGTATTTATATAGTGTGACCAAGTTGTCAAGCACTTTCCAAGTGATGCTAAAATCGCTTGGAAAAGCGCTTGACAACCTGCATGCGAAATCGCAAGCTAAAAACGCTTCACTTCCGCATGTCCCTGGCAAGAAAAACGCATGTACAATCCGCATGTACAATCCGCATGTACAATCCGCATGCGTTTTTTCTGCCAGGGAGATGCAGAAACGCTCAGGAAAAAATCCGGAGCATTTCTGCATCGTGGGCACATAGCCTTAGGTTTTTTTCTATTGCGTTTTTAAGTGCGTTTTTTTACGTACATTTTTATCACGTTTTTAACGCTGCGGTTTTTGTCTCTTGTTGGTATGTCATGATTTAAATAAAGCTTCTTTGTTTTTGATACTTCCTGGTATTGGCTTTGACAAAACTTTATTGATATAATCATGTGTAGACTACATGTGTTTTTAGTGAGTAAATGCACATGCATTTTTTTACCTACTTATTTGCTGTTTATATGAAAAGTTTTTAACTTTTTTATTCCTGAAAAGGTTTTGGAAAAAAAAGGTAGTGAATGTCATTACTTTGAAGTGAACTTTGAAGGAAACTTCTCCAAACTAGGAACTGTCCAATCAATCAAAAAAGGTGCAAAGAACACTTCAGGGAATAAAAACGCTTCTAAAACCCTTCAAAAAAGGAAAAGAACATATCCCACCCCCCAGCCCCTCGAAAAAAAAAAAAGAATGTTTCCAGCAGTGGTTTCCACTTTACCTGATCATTTTTAAATGCCTCAAAAAAAACTTTGTGCATATCCTTCATAGGACAGTATTCAATGAAGCACTGTGAGTTAATCAGGCATACTTTATGAGTGTCTTTAAAAATGCTTCTTTTTTCTTAAAGTGATCCTCACATTACAGAGAGAACTGATTACAGTGCAGGAGTTTGCACAACAATCGTTTTTCTTAATAACTTGCAAAGAGGATATATAAGCCCAGATTTATCCAAATTTTTGTTTGCCAGAATTCTGGTGTAAAATGTTTTGAAGAGTTGAAAAATTTGTGTTCAACACTCAGCTACTGGGGTGGGACGTGGGCATGATGGTGATCCCCATTTGTCAAATTCATGATGAGTGATGACGTTCCTTACTACATAAATCTTACTCCAATCAGTGACTGGAGTAAGATTTGTGGCAAGGCGCACATGGAGGTTCACGCCACTCCTGATTCATTAATAAGAGTAGGGACCTTGCACTCTACTCCATCCCCTCACCATGACCAGAGTGAAAAACGCAGGTCCTGATGAAACTAGACCTCTGTCTGTGAATAGTAGCATGGCCTGGCTGTGGTCTGTGCTGCGGACAACTTGTATCTATGCACTGCAGCGCATCCGGCGCTCCCATCTCTAGTACAGTAACTAGCACCGCAGTTTATAATGTAATTCTATGGCGTGGTCACACATATTAGAGGCAGAAGATAAATTTTGTGACTTTTTGCCCCAGTCCGCCACTTTCTTTAGTAAGGGGGGCATGGTCTACCAAGGCGCAATAGATTTACTATAATGTACGCCAGAAAACTGGTTGTAGCTGAAATCTGACCTACTACGCCTAAAGGCAAATCTAAATAAACAAATATTCAGCCACTAAACGTGCTACACCAGTCAGCTTATGTGGAAATATATGCATAATAGAAGTATATAGCAAATGGAGTAGCGCCAGTCACATTATATATGCATGCAGTATTCAGCAATAATCCAAATAAACTAGAGAAGACCAATTCACACAGAATAATAGCCACAAAATAATTAGTAAAATATGTTTTATTTATTTATTATATCAAAATAGTAAAAGATTAAAACAGGGCGAGTCACACAGAAAAGGGGGCGATAATGTCAGCAGGAGGAGAAATAGCAGATAATTACATGCAATCAGTAATTAGTAATTATGTTGTGCACCGTGGACAAGGGAACATCAAGATCTCTGGAGATGGACTTGTAACCTTGAGATTGCTGATATTTTTCAACAAGTTTGGTTCTCAAGTCCTCAGACAGTTCTCTTCTCCTCTTTCTGTTCTCTATGCTCAGTGTGGCACACACAGATACATAATGCAAAGATTGAGTCAAATTCTCCCCTTTTTATCTGGTTTCAGGTGTGATTTTCATATTTCCGCACCTGTTACTTGCCACAGGTGAGTTTGAACGAGCATCACATGCTTGAAGCAAAGTTGTTTACCCGAAATTTTGGAAAAATGCCAACAATTTTGCCTGGCCCATTTTTGGCGTTTTGTGTGAAATTATGTCCAAATTTTCCTTTTTTTCCTGTGTTTTTGTTTTGTGTTGTTCCAATACACACAAAGGAAATAAACATGTGTATAGCAAAATGTGTAATTGTAATAATTTTTTGGGAGAAATACTTAATTTTCTGGAACAATTTCTAGGGTGCTAACACTTTCGGCCATGAGTGTACATATAGTTAAGTATCAAATGATTTACAAGTTAAATAGTGCATCAGTACAGATAGATGTGTGTATGATACCAAAGTGGCAAAGTGAAATCAATGAGGTCAAAGTAACTGAATATTACCCATGTGCTTCTCCTCCTGTTGGAATGGCGCCATTATTACAGATATTTTCGATAATGTGCTCCGCAGGTGACTTACCAAACATGATGCAATACACTGAATCTGAATTGATCTGCTCTTGGTTTATGTCTGCAGGATAAACCTTCACATAGCCTCCTCCACAGTCAATCGCCTGCTCGTGTTTAACAGTAAATTGTATCACTAATGTCTGATTCTCATTGCTGATCGGCTCGAACCGCGCAGACAGAGCATAATACTTCCAGTCTTGGGTAGTCTGTATACCTAAAGTAACAGAAGCAAAAATTAAATGTGGTATGTTTAAGGGGAACGTGTCATCAGAAAATGACCTATTGTTTAAATCAGGTTTTTGTGTTACATATATTTTATTTTATTTTGGCAATTTTTTTTCACATCACTATCTTTTAAAAAAAAATAAATAAATAATGGTAATCTTGCAATTATCACACTTGCCAATGGGGCTATTTTTTACTCATATTTCCTGTTCTTTCAGGAAGAGTTTTCAGCAGGTTCATTATCATCAGAGGCAGGGTTACAATGGTAGATCCTTTATAGAGGTGTTATCAGTCAAACAAAATAGGCGATGTCACAGCTCACCTTCTCCCCCTCCTTTCACAATGATCTCTACACAAGCTCATTAGATGCTCCAGGACAAAATATAGGGGCAGATTCTGTTCATTGCTGCTAATGTACATGTGAATTTCTTGAAACAACAGGAAGTCAGACTATAAAAGCACCAGTAGCCAGTGTGAAAATTGCAACATTTCTGATTTTTAATAAAAAATAGTTATATGGGGGAAAGAAATGACCAAATATTTTTTAAAAGTTAATTTAAAGCAAAAAAAAAAATAGTTATACAATCATACATTCTCTGATGACACCTTCCCTTTAAAAAGCCTGATGCAAGTGTGAACAAAACCTAAGTTCCTTTGTATATTGTTTCTTCTGTGTTGAAAAACTCCGATTTAATGTATGGGCTCCGCTATAGGTCTGTAATGTAGATCTGTAGTAGTGGGCACTTTGTGTGGTGCCTCCATGTGGCTTTGCAATATCTACTGTAAAGCTGTATACACAATGGCTTAAGTACAGGGCCCCTGGACAAGAACCCAAAATGGGCCCTTTGCAGTCCAATAACTCATCATAATGCACAATTCTTCCTGCTTTGTAAGTGGATGTGGCCCCCTTACCTTTTGGGTTCCTGTGTGGCTGCCCAGGTTGCACGAGTGGTATGTTCACCCCTGCTATGGCACGCTGTATGAGATACCATGGTTTGCAGTGTCGGACTGAGATGCCAAGGGCGCACCAGTAATATCAACTTTAGGGCCCCACTTTTCAGCTCCATGCAAATGTGACTTTATCCTCATTCACAAATTTCTATAGCAATAAACTGGGTTGATTGTTAAATGAATAAGATGCTGCCTTTGTCTGTACATAGTGAATTAAGTGTTTTGTGCCAAGTACTGCTCATATAAGAGGGTGGTGGCCCACTGGAGAATTTTCCGGTGCTCCTGTGGGCCAGTCCGAGCCTGATGGTGTGTCTATATTAAAGCTGGATGAAGAAATTTACATTGGCACCTCCAGCTAAAAAATCTTTTCATTATGAAGACTCATTGAACAATCATTTGAAAGAAATGCATGCTTTTAATTCAATGGCTGACACTTAGTAGTTACACGGCATAGTTTAGTTTCTGTACCTTTATCTTTCTCTGGATCGCCAAAGAATTTACCAGCTGTGAGTTGCCACTTTCCATAGTCCGATTTATTCTTGGATTCAACCCATCTTTTTTGCCACTCATCTAAAGACAACGTACAGATACCACATATATCACCACATTAAAGATGTTTTTTTTTTTTTACAAAACGACACAAATAATTCCTGCACATTAAAGTTATTGCTACAATCGCTTAAAAACCCTGTTGATCTGCTGGGACATCTCCTTCAAGGGGTAACCGTCATTTTAATTTTTATTTTCAAATTCAATAGTACACCTGAACATAAGAAATTTTGTAATATATGTTAGCAGAAAAGTTTGTTTCTTTCTCCTCCTGGACTGATCTTTCACTTTCAATTCATCAGTGAAGACAGATGTTCACATTACTGAGATAGAAGATGACAATTGGTGCTTCTAAAATTCTATGGAGGAGCTATAGGCAGACAAAGACATTTTACGGCAAGTTCTCCTAAAACGACAGTAAGGCTACGTTCCCACAATGAACTTTTGGTGACTTTTTGATGTTGCAGATTTTCTGCGCCCATTAAGTAAAATAAGTTACTTGCATTTTTTTCTGAAAAGAGGCGGCTTAAAAACCTCACCAAAAACTCATTGTGGGAAAGTAGCCTTACAGTTCTCCATAGAACTATATAAGCACCAACCGTCATCTCCTATCTCAGTAATAGGAAAATCTGTGTTCACTGAAGATAAATTTTACCCATGAATTGAGAATTTGGGGAATACAAGATTAGTCCAGGAGGAGAAAGAAGCAGACGGTCACTCTTTAAGGTCATTGCTGTCACAGATACCAGTTCGGTTGTAGATGTGGATTGACACTTTACATCCACTCAATGCAACAGAACAATAAAATGGTCATGAGGACAGAGCAACCTCGGATCCAGGGCCTGTAGTTTCCTATTAACTAAAACTGCCTTATATATAAAAAAAAACAATTATAATTTACACCAAATAAAAATATTGCGCCATTTTTGTGATAAAAATGTCTTTATCCTAGGGGCAAATTTAGGATAGACAGCATACAGTCCAGCTCCTAGTCGCATCTGTGCAATATATGTTCTTCTTTTCATCTGCTCGGCTTCTCATAGACCTTTGTGGGGTTCACACTGGAGTACATAGAAGTCAATGGATGCAACTGCTTCAATTCTTTGATTTGTTTCAATGGAGAAATCTATAAGAAGTCAAGCATGCACAGTCTCTTCCATAGACTTCTATTGGCTCCAATGATTTTATTACTGCCCGTAGAAGTCTATGGCAACCTGAGCATTCACAGTAGAATCCATAGACTTCAGTGAAGCCCCTAGAAATCTATCAGAAGCCAAATGGGTCTGTATGCCCAAATTCAGTGTCACAAAACATCCAGCATACATATTTTAAAATAACTTCAAGATTTAAGTTTTGTGTCAATAAAAGAGAATAATCACGATCTCTTACCCCCATCTTCAAATTGCTCTCGAAAATATTCAATGGGTTCTGCGGAAGCTGCCAGGACACAAGCTGCTAGGAGCAAACACCACTTCATTTTCCGAGAGATTTGCAATGAATGATCCTGGTAAGAAACACAAAACTGACACATAAGTTCATCATCCTGTTCACACACCGAACAGGTAGCCATCTGCTACTTTAGGTCGTGTTCACACATAGAATAAATACTGGTTGTTTTTCTGCTGTGTTTTTTTTATTTTGTGTGCAGAAAATCAGCTGCATCAAGCCTGCGTTCAAACATTGTAGCCGCAGTATGTTTTTGTCGCAATTGCGGTTAAAATTGCAATGTTTTCGCTGTGAATTTCGAAAGCGCAACAACAAAAATGCCCTGATTTTCAAAAATTGTGGCAAAAACATTGCGGTTTTACAGCAATTTCCCCCAAAAAAATGCATTGCGGCTGCAACATGTAAAAAACGCAGCCTTAACTGTGAATGCGGTTTCATGAACACTCCTGTCCACATTGTGGAATTTAACTTTTTATTGCGATTTCACCGCACTTGGATTTTTTTTCCCCCGTTTTCCAGCACACTATATGGTAAAATCAATGATGTCATTCAAAAGTACAACTCATCCCACAAAAAAAAAACAAGCCCCCGTACGGCCGTACTGACGGAAAAAAAATAAAAAAAAGTTATGGCTCTAGGAAGAAGGGGAGCAAAAAACGAAAACGAAAAATCGCAAGGTCGTGAAGGGGTTAAAAATCCCATTTTTTTTTAAAAAGGAGATTTTCTTCATTCAATAGTTTACTGCTTGATGCTTAGGTTCATTAGGACACTTTTTTTTTCACTGTAAAAATAAAAATGTGATGCGCATGTTATTTATTTTTTTTTTTTCAAGCTGTAGGAACAGATTACTGTGATTATAATTATCAGCATTTTACAGTTCACAATAATTGGAGCTAATCTATTCCTAGTAATATTCTAAGCTGTGGACAGATGTAATTTATAATCCTAATGATTCATTATGGCTTTCCAATGTGTCCGTACAAAATGTTGGCGGTCCTTGAATTCTGGCTAAGCTTCCCAGAAAACATAAAAAAAAATCAAGTTGGCAACACTGATCAAATCGCCTTACAGCATTGGTCCTAGAGCTGAAATCGAAAATGTTGCCTGGACGCAAGCATTAGTGTGGAATTATATTATAAATTCCTGTAGGACTGTCTCATAGCATCACACTTGATTAGGTAAAGCTCAGTGCAATAACAGTGCCACCATGTGGTCATGTGAGTTGCTGCAGGTAAAACATTTCTGGGTCTTTATAATAATAATAATAATAATAATAATAATAATAATAATTTATATTGTGCCAACATATTCTGCAGCACTTTACATTACAGAGGGGACATGTACAAACAATAAAGACATAACGGAGTAACACATAATTCAATAGAGGAGTGAGGACCCTGCTTACAATCTTCAAAAACTGGTGCTGCCTCTAAGGCAGGGTTCCCCAACTCCAGTCTTCAAGGCCAGCAACAGTCCATGTTTTCAGGATTTCCTTACTATTGCCCAGGTGATAATTACATCACCTGCACAGGTAATAATTCCATCACCTGTGCAATACTAAGGAAATCCTGAAAACATGACCTGTTGGGGGGCCTTGAGGACCGGAGTTGGGGAACCCTGCACTAAGGGTATGTGCACTCAGTGTATTAAGGCAAATAAAACCAATGGTCTTCAAAGGGGAAACTGCTTCAGGAATTACCAGGATTTTTTTTCCTGTTGCATCTTTTTGTGCATTCTTTCGGCATTACTTGAAGCGTTTCTTTGTTGACATTTCTTTTGAGCGCTTTTTTTTTGGAGCATCATTTTCGCACAATTTCCAAGCCCTTTTTAAAATCCACTTGCAATGAATAAAATGCAAACGTTTTTGTTTTGTTTTTGTTAGGCAAAAACGTTGACCAAACACAGCCAAACGTTTTCCGGGCTTCTTTGTTGCCTTGTAAAATTGGATCATCGTCCAAGCAGAAAACATTACATGAATGGTCGGGTCACTTCTTTTAACCACTTGGTGTTTTTTGAAACCTGAAGTGACGCGCCCCCTGGGCCAGTGTTGTTTGGGGATACCCGGAGCCGGATCAGATGGGGGTTGTAGTCTCCGAGTGGCTGTGACCCGGTCCGTGCCCAGGGTGTCAAGCTCAGTGTGTGGCAGTCCTTATGATGTTACTAGATGTTCTTTTATGTCGACTACGCCACCCGTTGATTTGCGGTCAATACGGCCGCCGCTGCAGCAGGGTCCACTGAGGCTGATGATGTGAGTGCAGCTTAGGTAGTATAACCCCCAACGGGAGGGGTATAGCCTCAGGGGGTCAGCTGTGGAGGATGGTGGTTGTGAAGGTGCAGCAAGGAGACTCAGAGGCATAAAATGCAGTCCCAGGGTTTTACTTACTGGTGTTGCTCGGGTCACTGTGTACAGCAGTGACCACCCAAGCCGTGCTGCGTCCACCAGGTCCTGGACTCGGTCAACTCCCAGGCAACTCCGGAGTGTGGTCCTGAGCTCCTTTCTGTCTCTCCCTTCTTCTGGCCGTTCCCACCAGGGATCCACCTAAGTCCGGCTCCCTCGGGCCTCTTGTTGGTCAAGCCTCCTCTGGGCTCCCTGACCCTATTCTTGGTCTGCCTTCCGGGTGGATTTAGTGGGTGATCGTGGCAGATCCTGCCCACGACCTCCGGTTCCTGGCTAAGGTGTGCTGTAGCCTCTGCCAGCTTGGGATCCGGTACCCTGTTGCCGACCCTTCACCCTATTAGCTCTCTTATGGGCTCTTGGGGTCCCCTCTGCGCCTCTGGGTCTCTCTCTCTTCTCCTCTGCTCTGCTTCTCAGGCTCTCAGACAGACTGTCTGACTGGCTGACTGACAACTGACTGACTGACGTCTCACAGACTGACCCTGATCTAAGATGGTGCCCACCTTAAATACTCCCTCTATGTGTGAGCTCAGGTGACCAGCACCCAATGAGCTCCTAGCTTTACCCAGGCTGCTCCCCCTATCTGCCCCTACACTACTGGGATGTTCCACCCCCCTCCCACTCCAGCCAGGAACAGACACTGTCGTACCTGCACATTTCTCTAGTGGGAGTACCATCGGTCTGTTCCCCGGAAATGGGATGTGTGTAGTGCATGCAGCCTACTAGCTCAGTTCCACACTCCATCCTTACCCGGGAGTGGAATATCACACCTCTGGGTTGAGGTGCAATACCCCTGTAGCAGCCGAATCCTCAGGGTGCTACATTCCCCCCTGGTAAATCACAGCACGTCCTCGGGCTGTAAAATATAAACATCCAAAACATACAATTTTTTTTTTCAAAAACATCATAAACATATAAAACAATATATATATATTATAAAACTTTTCATAAATAACTTTCTTGTAAACATTCCTGTCTCTGATTCCTCCGGTCACGGTGCAACTTGTGACCGGGTAAAGTGCGACAGTCTCTTGAAGAAAAGCGGTTTCCTTATAAAACCGGTAGGGGGCGCCTTAGGAAGCGCAACTATATACAAGGGGAGGTATGGCCGCTCTCAGTCCTCGGCCAGGTATTAGGAAGGAATGACCGCTCTCAGTCCTCGGTCAGTGGAAATAGGGACACACGGGTTTCAGTTCAATCTGCTGGTCCCAACGGGGACTATATTTTAACTAGAACAGTTCTTATACCCTGACGGGTAACTATGTACAGTCTCTTTCTACCGTACTTCAACGACGGCGTCCTCCTGCTCCTTCTTTAGATTCTTCAGACCCGTCCGGGTCCTCTTGCTCCTCCTCACACCGCAGCTCCTCCTCCGTCAGGCGATGCACATGGAGGGCGTAGGGTCCTTTGGCACACTTGTGCCGGGTGAAGGTGACCTCGTCCCCTACATACAGGTCACGACCTCTGTGTCCCTCCGGCAGATGGCTTTCTACGTCTCTGCGGGTCACAAAGACGTCGCCGGGGGTATGATGGTCTCTGATAAAGCCCCATCCGTGCTGCATGTTGAATTTTATCACAGTCCCGGTGGAAGGGGGACCATGAGCTGCACGGGGATTCCTCCTGGTCCAGCTCTTCTGCTCCGCGCTCCTTATCTGCGCTTGTTGTTCCCGGACCCGCCTCTCCGCTCCCTCTCGAAGACCTCGAGCTGCTGCCGGCAGCACTCTGCACGCTCCGCTGCGGCCGCCCGAGTCTCCTGAGTGAACCCCATGAGGTCTTCTCCTGTGGGGTCCCACTCGAACTGTGCCTCCTCCAGCGGGGGCGAGGTCCTCCTTGCGGGCTTCGGAACCGGAATCAGGGGTTCATCTAGGGGTCTCTCTTTCCGGAGTCGGGGATGGTGAAACTCCGGTGGCCATATGAAGGGCTGCCCATCCGGGCACGTATGCTGGGCGAACAGGTCCTCACCCAGGTGCGGTACTTTAGGTGCTATGGGCGCTGTGGTGGTAGCGGCGCCCGGGTTGACCAGGCCTTGCGACCAGGCTTGGGGCACGCTAAAGGAAAAGGGCACCGTAAGAACGGCGGCGCCCGTGGTTACTCGGCCCTGCGGCCAGGCTGGTGGCTCCGCGGAGGTAGGGGGCGCTGTTGGAATAGCGGCGCCCGGGGGTACTAGGCCTTGCGACCAGGCCGGTGGTATTTCCTGCTTGGCCACGCTCGAGGTCGAGGCGTGTGACGTCACAGGGGTCGCGGCCGCGGTTTCCGGTTGAGGCCTAGTCGGCGGCGGTGACGATGCAGCGACGGGCACGGCAGGGGGAATTTCGGGCTCTGCGACGGGGAGCTGGGGCAGGCACGCGGTTTCCCGGCTCGGGGTAGAGACGTCCCCTTTACCTGCCTCCGTCCGTTCAGCTCCCTTCTCGGCGCCGTCTCCTGCCTTCATTCCTCCTGCGCCATCCTCAGAGGCGGTCTGTCTCCTCATCTCGGGTGGCATGCTCCGCTGACGGATTTCGGTCTGCTGGGCCATCTCTCGGCTCCACTCTGCCAGTGTTTCCTGCTGCACCCGGGCCATCCTCCGTGCTAGGCCCTCCAGCGCGGTCTGTGCACACTCCCGATCTCCGGGGAGCTGCGCCAGGATCTCCAGCAGGCCTTCTGGAGTGGCGACCTGCAACAGGCTCCTGACCACTGGGTCGGTGCTGCCTGCCTCTCCCTCCATCTCCGGGTGTGTTCTCTCTGGACTCTCCTCCAGACTTCTTGTCTCCGGGTGCGCTCTCTCCAGACTGCTCCAGGCGACACCCATCTTTGTTCTCTTGTTCTGTCTCCGCCCACATTGAGGGTCGTCCCGGGGCAACTTTGTGATTGTCAGTTCCAGGGGCAGTTCCCTCACGCTGATGGACACTTCCAGCATCACAGTCTCTGTTGGTGGGCGCGGTTTCCGCTTTTGGCGCCATTCTTCGACCTGGCCCACGATGGGAGGTGGCCTCTTGCCACCCTCTGGCACGCCCATAATGGCGTCCGCTCTTCCAAGGCGGGAAATCTTTGGAAATGGCGGGAATCATCTCCCAGTGGCGGGAAACTCCATGGATGGCGGGAAAAAGCTGCAAATGGCGGACAACCGGCGGGAAACGACCTGTGATGGGGTCCGTTGGCGGGGACCCTCCGGAACCGGCGGGAGACTTCTTTTTGAGGTAACGGTGAACTTTTCTTCAGGCACGCAGTACCCGGTTGTTGCGGGCACGTTATCCTGCCGACTACGCCAAAGTTGACGTGCCCCCTGGGCCAGTGTTGTTTGGGGATACCCGGAGCCGGATCAGATGGGGGTTGTAGTCTCCGAGTGGCTGTGACCCGGTCCGTGCCCAGGGTGTCAAGCTCAGTGTGTGGCAGTCCTTATGATGTTACTAGATGTTCTTTTATGTCGACTACGCCACCCGTTGATTTGCGGTCAATACGGCCGCCGCTGCAGCAGGGTCCACTGAGGCTGATGATGTGAGTGCAGCTTAGGTAGTATAACCCCCAACGGGAGGGGTATAGCCTCAGGGGGTCAGCCGTGGAGGATGGTGGTTGTGAAGGTGCAGCAAGGAGACTCAGAGGCATAAAATGCAGTCCCAGGGTTTTACTTACTGGTGTTGCTCGGGTCACTGTGTACAGCAGTGACCACCCAAGCCGTGCTGCGTCCACCAGGTCCTGGACTCGGTCAACTCCCAGGCAACTCCGGAGTGTGGTCCTGAGCTCCTTTCTGTCTCTCCCTTCTTCTGGCCGTTCCCACCAGGGATCCACCTAAGTCCGGCTCCCTCGGGCCTCTTGTTGGTCAAGCCTCCTCTGGGCTCCCTGACCCTATTCTTGGTCTGCCTTCCGGGTGGATTTAGTGGGTGATCGTGGCAGATCCTGCCCACGACCTCCAGTTCCTGGCTAAGGTGTGCTGTAGCCTCTGCCAGCTTGGGATCCAGTACCCTGTTGCCGACCCTTCACCCTATTAGCTCTCTTATGGGCTCTTGGGGTCCCCTCTGCGCCTCTGGGTCTCTCTCTCTTCTCCTCTGCTCTGCTTCTCAGGCTCTCAGACAGACTGTCTGACTGGCTGACTGACAACTGACTGACTGACGTCTCACAGACTGACCCTGATCTAAGATGGTGCCCACCTTAAATACTCCCTCTATGTGTGAGCTCAGGTGACCAGCACCCAATGAGCTCCTAGCTTTACCCAGGCTGCTCCCCCTATCTGCCCCTACACTACTGGGATGTTCCACCCCCCTCCCACTCCAGCCAGGAACAGACACTGTCGTACCTGCACATTTCTCTAGTGGGAGTACCATCGGTCTGTTCCCCGGAAATGGGATGTGTGTAGTGCATGCAGCCTACTAGCTCAGTTCCACACTCCATCCTTACCCGGGAGTGGAATATCACACCTCTGGGTTGAGGTGCAATACCCCTGTAGCAGCCGAATCCTCAGGGTGCTACATTCCCCCCTGGTAAATCACAGCACGTCCTCGGGCTGTAAAATATAAACATCCAAAACATACAATTTTTTTTTTCAAAAACATCATAAACATATAAAACAATATATATATATTATAAAACTTTTCATAAATAACTTTCTTGTAAACATTCCTGTCTCTGATTCCTCCGGTCACGGTGCAACTTGTGACCGGGTAAAGTGCGACAGTCTCTTGAAGAAAAGCGGTTTCCTTATAAAACCGGTAGGGGGCGCCTTAGGAAGCGCAACTATATACAAGGGGAGGTATGGCCGCTCTCAGTCCTCGGCCAGGTATTAGGAAGGAATGACCGCTCTCAGTCCTCGGTCAGTGGAAATAGGGACACACGGGTTTCAGTTCAATCTGCTGGTCCCAACGGGGACTATATTTTAACTAGAACAGTTCTTATACCCTGACGGGTAACTATGTACAGTCTCTTTCTACCGTACTTCAACGACGGCGTCCTCCTGCTCCTTCTTTAGATTCTTCAGACCCGTCCGGGTCCTCTTGCTCCTCCTCACACCGCAGCTCCTCCTCCGTCAGGCGATGCACATGGAGGGCGTAGGGTCCTTTGGCACACTTGTGCCGGGTGAAGGTGACCTCGTCCCCTACATACAGGTCACGACCTCTGTGTCCCTCCGGCAGATGGCTTTCTACGTCTCTGCGGGTCACAAAGACGTCGCCGGGGGTATGATGGTCTCTGATAAAGCCCCATCCGTGCTGCATGTTGAATTTTATCACAGTCCCGGTGGAAGGGGGACCATGAGCTGCACGGGGATTCCTCCTGGTCCGGCTCTTCTGCTCCGCGCTCCTTATCTGCGCTTGTTGTTCCCGGACCCGCCTCTCCGCTCCCTCTCGAAGACCTCGAGCTGCTGCCGGCAGCACTCTGCACGCTCCGCTGCGGCCGCCCGAGTCTCCTGAGTGAACCCCATGAGGTCTTCTCCTGTGGGGTCCCACTCGAACTGTGCCTCCTCCAGCGGGGGCGAGGTCCTCCTTGCGGGCTTCGGAACCGGAATCAGGGGTTCATCTAGGGGTCTCTCTTTCCGGAGTCGGGGATGGTGAAACTCCGGTGGCCATATGAAGGGCTGCCCATCCGGGCACGTATGCTGGGCGAACAGGTCCTCACCCAGGTGCGGTACTTTAGGTGCTATGGGCGCTGTGGTGGTAGCGGCGCCCGGGTTGACCAGGCCTTGCGACCAGGCTTGGGGCACGCTAAAGGAAAAGGGCACCGTAAGAACGGCGGCGCCCGTGGTTACTCGGCCCTGCGGCCAGGCTGGTGGCTCCGCGGAGGTAGGGGGCGCTGTTGGAATAGCGGCGCCCGGGGGTACTAGGCCTTGCGACCAGGCCGGTGGTATTTCCTGCTTGGCCACGCTCGAGGTCGAGGCGTGTGACGTCACAGGGGTCGCGGCCGCGGTTTCCGGTTGAGGCCTAGTCGGCGGCGGTGACGATGCAGCGACGGGCACGGCAGGGGGAATTTCGGGCTCTGCGACGGGGAGCTGGGGCAGGCACGCGGTTTCCCGGCTCGGGGTAGAGACGTCCCCTTTACCTGCCTCCGTCCGTTCAGCTCCCTTCTCGGCGCCGTCTCCTGCCTTCATTCCTCCTGCGCCATCCTCAGAGGCGGTCTGTCTCCTCATCTCGGGTGGCATGCTCCGCTGACGGATTTCGGTCTGCTGGGCCATCTCTCGGCTCCACTCTGCCAGTGTTTCCTGCTGCACCCGGGCCATCCTCCGTGCTAGGCCCTCCAGCGCGGTCTGTGCACACTCCCGATCTCCGGGGAGCTGCGCCAGGATCTCCAGCAGGCCTTCTGGAGTGGCGACCTGCAACAGGCTCCTGACCACTGGGTCGGTGCTGCCTGCCTCTCCCTCCATCTCCGGGTGTGTTCTCTCTGGACTCTCCTCCAGACTTCTTGTCTCCGGGTGCGCTCTCTCCAGACTGCTCCAGGCGACACCCATCTTTGTTCTCTTGTTCTGTCTCCGCCCACATTGAGGGTCGTCCCGGGGCAACTTTGTGATTGTCAGTTCCAGGGGCAGTTCCCTCACGCTGATGGACACTTCCAGCATCACAGTCTCTGTTGGTGGGCGCGGTTTCCGCTTTTGGCGCCATTCTTCGACCTGGCCCACGATGGGAGGTGGCCTCTTGCCACCCTCTGGCACGCCCATAATGGCGTCCGCTCTTCCAAGGCGGGAAATCTTTGGAAATGGCGGGAATCATCTCCCAGTGGCGGGAAACTCCATGGATGGCGGGAAAAAGCTGCAAATGGCGGACAACCGGCGGGAAACGACCTGTGATGGGGTCCGTTGGCGGGGACCCTCCGGAACCGGCGGGAGACTTCTTTTTGAGGTAACGGTGAACTTTTCTTCAGGCACGCAGTACCCGGTTGTTGCGGGCACGTTATCCTGCCGACTACGCCAAAGTTGACGTGCCCCCTGGGCCAGTGTTGTTTGGGGATACCCGGAGCCGGATCAGATGGGGGTTGTAGTCTCCGAGTGGCTGTGACCCGGTCCGTGCCCAGGGTGTCAAGCTCAGTGTGTGGCAGTCCTTATGATGTTACTAGATGTTCTTTTATGTCGACTACGCCACCCGTTGATTTGCGGTCAATACGGCCGCCGCTGCAGCAGGGTCCACTGAGGCTGATGATGTGAGTGCAGCTTAGGTAGTATAACCCCCAACGGGAGGGGTATAGCCTCAGGGGGTCAGCCGTGGAGGATGGTGGTTGTGAAGGTGCAGCAAGGAGACTCAGAGGCATAAAATGCAGTCCCAGGGTTTTACTTACTGGTGTTGCTCGGGTCACTGTGTACAGCAGTGACCACCCAAGCCGTGCTGCGTCCACCAGGTCCTGGACTCGGTCAACTCCCAGGCAACTCCGGAGTGTGGTCCTGAGCTCCTTTCTGTCTCTCCCTTCTTCTGGCCGTTCCCACCAGGGATCCACCTAAGTCCGGCTCCCTCGGGCCTCTTGTTGGTCAAGCCTCCTCTGGGCTCCCTGACCCTATTCTTGGTCTGCCTTCCGGGTGGATTTAGTGGGTGATCGTGGCAGATCCTGCCCACGACCTCCAGTTCCTGGCTAAGGTGTGCTGTAGCCTCTGCCAGCTTGGGATCCAGTACCCTGTTGCCGACCCTTCACCCTATTAGCTCTCTTATGGGCTCTTGGGGTCCCCTCTGCGCCTCTGGGTCTCTCTCTCTTCTCCTCTGCTCTGCTTCTCAGGCTCTCAGACAGACTGTCTGACTGGCTGACTGACAACTGACTGACTGACGTCTCACAGACTGACCCTGATCTAAGATGGTGCCCACCTTAAATACTCCCTCTATGTGTGAGCTCAGGTGACCAGCACCCAATGAGCTCCTAGCTTTACCCAGGCTGCTCCCCCTATCTGCCCCTACACTACTGGGATGTTCCACCCCCCTCCCACTCCAGCCAGGAACAGACACTGTCGTACCTGCACATTTCTCTAGTGGGAGTACCATCGGTCTGTTCCCCGGAAATGGGATGTGTGTAGTGCATGCAGCCTACTAGCTCAGTTCCACACTCCATCCTTACCCGGGAGTGGAATATCACACCTCTGGGTTGAGGTGCAATACCCCTGTAGCAGCCGAATCCTCAGGGTGCTACAGAAGCAGTTAAACAACGCACAAAAGTCCGAATATACAAGCAGAAAGTATTTATTTAGTACATACTTGTAGAAATTAATATATTCGTGTTTTTGAGCTCTTTTTCAAGCATTTTTTTTAACCAAACTATTTCCAAATCTGCCTGAAATAAACATTGTGTGAACAAACCCTAAAGTTATAAACACCCAGAGTAAATACTAATTGGAAAAACTTACATTAGCTACAAAATCTGCAGCAGAAATCTGAGGCAGAGACTTTGCCATGGATTTGCAGTGAAATGCCCTGGGTTTACTACCTATTGGGATTTTTGGGTGAAATCCGTAGTGTAACTGCTGCAATACGTGACATGTCTGAATGACAAAGTTTTTTCAATTGTAAAAAATAAGATTGCATTTTGTAGGCATTTTTCACACATTTTGTTTCCAAATGCGTACCAATTCTGCTGAAAAATCTGTTCGATATTTCTGTGTGAGCATGCCCTAAAGGTTTTTGCATCAAATGCACCATGTCTGATTATGGTCTAAGGCATCAGATGTATCTGGTGGTTAATTTTCTTGCTGTGGGGGTTATACAGTGAGGGTAATAAATATTAATGAACGTTTGTGAGAAATTCAAGCAGTCTAGAAACCCACCATATACAGTGGGGAAAATAAGTATTTGATACACTACCAATTTTGCAAGTTTTCCCACCTACAAAAAATCGAGAGGTCTCTAATTTGTATCGTAGGTACACTTCACCTGTGAGAGACAGAATCTAAAAATAAAAAAAACCAGAAAATGACATTATATGATTTTTAAATAATGAAATTGCATTTTATTGCATGAAATACATATCACCTACCAACCAGGAAGAATTCTGGCTCTCACAGACTTGTGAGTTTTTCTTTAAGAAGCCCTCCTACTCTGCACTCATTACCTGTATTAATTGCACCTGTTTGAACTCGTTACCTGTAGAAAAGACACCTGTCTACACACACAATCAATCACACTCCAACCTCTCCACCGTGGCCAAGACCAAAGAGCAGTCTAAAGGCCCCGTCACACTTAGCGACGCTACAGCGATACCAACAACGATCCCGACAACTATACGACCCGTCAGGGATCGTTGCTGCGTCGCTATGTGATCGCTGGTGAGCTGTCAAACAGGCAGGCTCACCAGCGATCAGGGGAGCAGCGACATCGTGGAAAGAATCTTTCCACGATGTCCTGCTCCTGGTTACCAGTCTGCTGAAGCAGGAGCAGGCTGGTAACCATGATAAACAGCAGGTTACTAGGGGCACACGCACACCTAGTAACCCGCTGTTTATCATGGTTACCACTCTGCTAGGGTGAGCGGGAGGTTACCGCTCACCGTAGCAGAGTGGTAACCATGATAAACAGCGGGTTACTAAGTGAGCGTGTGCCCCTAGTAACCTGCTGTTTATCATGGTTACCAGCCTGATCGCTGGTCCCGCTGATCACACACAGCGATGTGTGCTGACCAGCGGGAGGGCAAAGACCAAAAAATGGTCCAGGACATTTCGCAGCGATCAGCGACCTCACAGCAGGGGCCTGATCGCTGCAAAGTGTCACACATAGCGACATCGCTGGTGAGGTCGCTGTTGCGTCACCAAAACCGTGACTCAGCAGCGATCTCGCTAGCGATCTCGCTAGCGATCTCGCTATGTGAGACGGGGGCTTAAGGACACCAGGGACAAAATTGTAGACCTGCACAAGGTTGGGATGGGCTACAGGACAATAGGCAAGCAGCTTGGTGAGAAGGCAACAACTGTTAGCACAATTATTAGAAAATGGAAGAAACATAAGTTGACTGTCAATCTTCCTCGGTCTGGGGCTCCATGCTGGATCTCGTCTCGTGGGGTAAAGATGATTCTGAGAAAGGTCAGGAATCAGCCCAGAACTATGCGGGAGACCTGGTCAATGACCTGAAGAGAGCTGGGACCACAGTCTCAAACATTACCGTTAGTAACACACTACGTCATCATGGATTAAAATCATGCAGGGTACGCAAGATCCTCCTGCTCAATCCAGCACATGTCCAGACCCATTTGAAGTTTGCCAGTGATCTCTGGATGATCCAGAGGAGGCATGGGAGAAGGTCATGTGGTCAGATGAGACCAAAATATAACGTTTTGGCATCAACTCCACTCACCGTGTTTGGAGGAAGAAGAAGGATGAGTACAACCCCATGAACATCGTCCCAACCGTGAAGCATGGTGGTGGAAAAATCATATTTGGGGGCGCTGATACTCAATGTTGCCCTGCGACAGCCCCAAAACCTCAAAGATCTGGAGAAGATCTGTATGAAGGAGTGGGCCAAAATCCCTGCTGCAGTGTGTGCAAACTTGGTCAAGAACTACAGGAAACGTCTGACCTCTGTAATTCCAAATAAAGGTTTCTGTACCAAATATTAAGTTCTGTTTTTCTATTGTATGAAATACTTATTTCATGCAAGAAAATGCTAATTAATTATGTGATAATCATACAATGTGATTTTCTGGTTTTTATTTTTAGATTTTGTCTCTCATAGTTGCAGTGTACCTGCTATACAAATTACAGACCTCTCCATTCTTTGTAGGTGGGAAAACTTGCAAAAAAAATATATTCAGTGTATCAAATACTTATTTTCCTCACTTTATATGGTGGGTTTCTAGATTACTTGAATTTCTCCCAAACATTCATTAATATCCTTATTTTTGGGTATAAGACCAATATTCACAGTGGATTCAAAATACCTATACAAAAAAAGTGCAAAGCTCCAAAAATAAATAAAAATACTGTATATTTTACTATAGATAATAATTAAAAATAATTGGTAGACAAACTAGACATACAAAGTCAAATATATAAAAAACACAATAATTAGGTGAGCAATGACACCACACTCCCAGATGTTTAAGCAAAACAATGTAAGATCAAAATAATTTAAATCTAAGAATTGAAAATGGATACTCAAAAAATAAAGAGTCCAAAATAATCAAAGCTTTAAGACAATATTGGTACTAAAAGGAGGGGGTAGTTGTCACATAACTGAATTACATTTGCAGTGGCATCAATAAGACCTCACTTATAAGAAACGTACCCAATGTACATTTCGCATCAAGCTTCATCAGAGGGTGTACTTAAATTTCTCCAAAAGGCTGCCTCAACAACAGAAAAAAACTCTCATGTCTCATTGTCATGGGTGTGTCAGGTGTGACAGACAGTCATTCTGGATTCGGCTGTAGAAGGTCATTGCTCTTGTGTCACGCAAGGTGTGGGAAAGACTTAGTGCAACACAAAGGGAAGAGGGAAAGGGAGCCCAGACTCTAGGGAAAGGGGGGAGTGGAGACCTCCTAAGCTGGTCTATTGTCACCCTGTCACCCTGTCTCCCCTAACGACCCTATATTGGCTCTTCACCAATCGCGGCACGTGTGCCTCGCCCTGTCTTTCCCTGGCGTATGGCTAAGATTAGGGAAGGGAGGAGATGAGCACTAGTCAATCCCCACTGAACTCTAAAGACAACAAGGGAGGACAAACAGGGGGAAATTGCCTAGCCTCCAGACAAATGCACACATGTCCTCAAGCTCCAGATAGGAAGAAGTACTGCTCTTGCTAATGCCTTCACAAGGAGTAATGAATATCGCCGGCACCTCCTTCTGGAACACAGCAGGTATTTATACACCCAGGCCAGGGTGTTAATTAGCCAGAGGAAGATAGCCGCTGGGTCCTAGAAACAGCCTCTAAGAAGATGTCTGTAATGCCAAACGTAGAGATCTCCTGCAACCAACTGCAGGGCAACTGTCTGTCACTTCTGACACACCCGTGGCAGCTTGGCTCTGCAGGCACCTTCTTGATCTTTCTATCTCTGCTGTGCAGTGATATCCTGTTCTCTCTAGGACCTAGCAGTTACCTTCACCTTCTGCTGCTAATCTACACGCCCTTGCTGGATGTTTAAATTGTCGCAGAGTGCATCTTCTTACAGTCACCGCTGTACTTACGAGAGCTTCAATCAGCAAGATATCTTGAGTAAACATTATTTACTTCATACTGGTTAAACATGAGATACAATTCAGTGTCACACAGTCCGTGTGCTGCTGACATAACACATTCAGGAAAAGAAAAACACAGGAAGTAAAAACAACCAACAATTGAGAGCTTTTCTCACACATTTACAGCAAGTATATAACTATACACAGTATCGCCATCTGCTGTCTGGTTAGTATAAAGTCCTCTTTTCACTTATAATAAGTCCTAATCTGTTGTATATACCAACACCCTTTCTCAACAATAAGGACTTATTCAATCAAACCCAACTTTTTTATTAGTCTCTGGTGTTTATCAGCATTCAACGATGATCTCTCAAGAAATGATATTTCACATCAATATGCTTGGTTCTTGGATTGACTCTTTCCATCTGAGCAAGAACAAGACATCCTTGATTGTCCTCTTTCAGTTTTGTTGGTTCCAACTGTGGTTGTCCTAATTCTGTCAACAATTGTCTTAACCACAGTACTTCTTGACTCGCATGTGCTGCGGCAACGTATTCTGCTTCTGTTGAAGACAGTGTCACAATTGACTGTTTCTTACTTGTCCAACTTATTGGTCCACCTGAGAGAAAAAAAAATATGTCCACTGGTAGATCTTCTGTCAGTTGGATCTCCAGCCCAATCTGCATCAACATATCCTGTTAAAATGCAATTATCACTTTTGGGTAATTTCAGCTTAGCATTGCTAGTTCCTTTCAAATAACGCATTACTCTCTTCACGGCATTCCAATCAGCTTTATTTTCGTTTTGATACCTTTCTACTCAGGATTCCTACTGCTGCTGCGATGTCTGGTCTTGTAACGGTCGCTAGATACAGTAGTTTTCTATTGCTGTTCTGTATTCGTCATTATTTGGTAGAATATTTTTTTCACTGTTCATCTCTTTCAGATAATTAGTTTGCATTGGAGACTTTACTGTTTTTGCATCCTTTAATCCAAATTTTTCTGTTATGTCTTGAATCATGTGATTTTGATTCAGTAGGAAACTTCCGTCTTCTTCTCTTTCTACCTGTATTCCTAGGTACTGTTTTACATTTCCCAAGTCTTTGATTTCGAAATGTTGCTTCAGGATTTTTAGAATGTTTTCTTTATCCCTTTCTTGTTTAAAACAAATCAAAATGTAGTCTACATATATGAGTACATAAGTCCATCTATTAATCAGCCTTTTTGTGTATAAGCATAGATCAGCTTTGCTTCTTTGAAATTTTTCATTTGTAACTACTTCCGTGATTTTGTCATTCCACGCTTTAGCTGCTTGCTTTAAACCATATATGCTTTTCTGTAGTTTGCAAACTTTGTTTGGATTTCTTTCTTCTTTGAATCCTGGAGGTTGTTCCATGTAAATGTCTTCTGTTAAATCTCCATTCAGAAAAGCTGTCTTTACATCCAGATGTCTCAGTTCCATCTGTTTCATTGCTGCAACTGTAAATAAAGTTCTTATTGTAGTGTGTTTGACAACTGGAGCAAATGTCTCATCATAGTCTTTTCCATATTTTTGAGAATACCCTTTACTACGAGTCTAGCTCGGTATCTTTCAGCTGCGCCATCTGTTTGGTATTTTACTTTAAAAATCCATTTACATCCTATGGCTTTTCTTCCTTCTGGTAAATCTGTTAGTGTCCATGTATTTGAATCATGCCTGGATTTAATTTCTGTTTCTGTTGCTTCTATCCATTTATTAACTTCTTCTTCAGGAGGTTTAGATATGTCTTCCCAAGAGGTAGGCTCATAGATTTTCTTATGCTTGTCTTGTGTGAGAGACGTTTTGGTGGTTTTCCTTTGTTCTCTCTCATTGAACGTCTTGGTTCTGTGTCTGTTTGTAGTTGTGATTCTTCACTTTCAGTATTTTGCTCTTCATTAATTTCTACTTCTTTCTCATCAGATATTTCTTCAGTTATGTCACTATTGTTTTTCTCATTTTTTGTTTCAACTGAAATCATAATGTCTTCATTTAAATCTTCAATGAATGTCACACTGTTACTCACCGTAACTCTGTCTGTTTTGGGATCTAGGATTCTATATCCTTTGCAATTTTCACTATATCCAACAAATATTCCTTCCATGGATCTGTTTTGAAGTTTGGAACGTTTTTCTGTTGAAATGAATATAAAAACTTTACATCCAAAAACTTTTAAATGATTGACACTTGGTTTCATACCTTGCCACAGTTCATATGGAGTTTTCATCAGTTTTCTGGAAAAAAATCGGTTCTGTATATATGTAGCTGTCATTGCTGCCTCACCCCAATATTTCTCTGGTAGTTTGGAATCCGTCAGCATACATCTTATAATTTCTGTTAGAGTTCTGTTTTTCCTTTCTGCTACTCCATTTTGTTCAGGTGTGTATGGAACAATTTTCTGGTGTTCTATTCCATTTTGTCTTAAGTAGTCTTCTATTCTGTGACCTGTAAATTCACCTCCATTATCACTTCTGATGACAATTGGCTTCCTTTGAAATTTGTTACTTGATCTTGTTACATAGTCTACAAGTTTATCAAAAACTTCACTTTTGTTCTTAATTAAGTATGTGACTGTGTATCTTGAGTAGTCGTCTATAAAAGTCAACATGTATCTATTGCCTCCTGATGTAGTCACTTTCATGGGTCCACATACGTCAGTATGCACCAAATCAAGTGGTCTTTCGCTTTTCATCTCACTTTCTTTTGGAATAGATATCCTTGTGGCTTTGGATTTTATACAACATTCACATCTTACGGTAATTGAGCAATCTGATATCTTTAAATCTTTTGTCAATTTTTTTCTCTGTAGTTCCCTTATATTGTCAGGGTGTCTATGTCCTAGACGTCTATTCTACATGTGAATACAGTTTTTGTGATCATGTGTTCATACCTTCATCTGTTCCTTTGGTGTGTCAAAATGATATAATTGTTCATCTGCCTTGACTTTGGTTATCACCTTGTGTCCTGCAATAATTGCACACTCATTGTCTTTGAATTTTACTGTAAGTCCTTTTGCTGTTAAACGTTTCACACATAATAATCCGCCTTCCAATTTTGGAACATACAACACATCCTGTACAAGTATCTTTGAATCTTGTCCGAACTTGTTTGAACAATTTATCATACCTTGTCCGATACCTTCTGCGGTTATTTTGCTTCCATCTGCAAGATAAATGGCTTCTTTCTTATCTAAATCAAAATCAGTAAAGAAATTCTTGTCACTTGTCATATGACTCGTTGCTCCTGAATCAATAAACCAACCAAGTGATGATTTCTTGTCTGTTACTTTAAATGTGCCATTCCAATTATTCTCACATGAATCGGAAATTGTGTTTTTTACTTTCTGTGTATGCTTTTTATGTTGTAATTTTTGTTGTTCTGCTTTCCATATGGTACAATCTTTCTTTAAATGACCTTTTTTTCTTACATCTGAAGCATTCTCTTGTCTCTTTATTATAGGGTTTTTTAAATTCTGTAGCTTTAAGAGCGTTTTCACTGTCCTTTTCAGTAGAAGAATCATTTCTTTGTTCTTTTCTGCTCTGATATTCATCTATTAGTCTTGTTTTCACAAAATCTAATGTAATGTCAGCTTCTGGTCTCGTCTCAAGGGCATTTATCAAAGCTGTATACGAATCTGGTAAACTGCTCAATAATATGGCTGCTACATGACTATCTTTAATGTCTTCACCAATAGATCTTAGCTGTGATATCACTTCCATCATTGAGAATATGTGCTTCTGCATGTCGTCATTTGCACTCAATCTCATACTGTAAAGCTTTCTTAATAAAAATAACTTGTGATTCAAGCTAGGTCTTTCATACAGTTTTCTTAATTCTTCCCACATTCCTTTAGCTGTTTCTTCATTTCTTATATGTATTAATTGAGCATCATCCACTAATAAGCTAATGGTGGCTCTCGCTTGTCTATTCTTCTTATCCCAAGTGTGATTATCTTGATCTGGTCTTTCTGTAACAATTACTTCCCATAAATCATCCTTATATAACAACATCTCTACTTTGAATTTTCATAACTGATAATTTTCACTATTCAGTTTAGCTACTGTGAATTTCAGTTCTGTGTTACTCATCATCTTTATATAGTCTTACTTGTTTAGAGAGTTGTACTGAAGATATTCTCCTGTTTTTCTTCTTGCTGATAGTTCCTGTATGTCCTGCCTGTGCTGAATTCTCTGTAATTATATCCAGCTCCTGGGATCATGAATTCCTCTGTCACTCTGTATCTGGATTTATTTCCTTCTGTTTACAGAGCTTATCTGTGTGCTCCGTTATCTGGGGTTATAAACCAGGATCCTCTTGTAGTGCGGGCCTGTAGTGTCTGGGCTTTAGTGTCTGGGTTCCCGCCTGGGCCCATAACCTGTCGCAGAGTGCATCTTCTTACAGTCACCGCTGTACTTACGAGAGCTTCAATCAGCAAGATATCTTGAGTAAACAGTATTTACTTCATACTGGTTAAACATGAGATACAATTCAATGTCACACAGTCCGTGTGCTGCTGACATAACACATTCAGGAAAAGAAAAACACAGGAAGTAAAAACAACCAACAATTGAGAGCTTTTCTCCACATTTACAGCAAGCATATAGCTATACACACTATCGCCATCTGCTGTCTGGTTAGTATAAAGTCCTCCTTTCACTTATAATAAGTCCTAATCTGTTGTATATACCAACATAAATACCCTCAGTCTCTACAGAGAGTCACCGGTGTTAGCTCTATTTTCCTCTGTCCATGCTTGAAGTACTAGTAGTCGACTAGTGTCTTATTGGAGTTCCTTTGGAGAATAGTTGGTGTGATCTCTCTGGTGTCTTCTCAAGCTAAGTGTATTCCCCTCTCTGTCTACCTGTGTCACGCAAGGGCGAAACACGCGTCGGGGCGCACTGCCTTCATCATCACCTCTGTTGGGGGGTCCCAGTGGCGTGAGGGTCTTGTGGACATCTGCTGTGGGTGAGTTACTTATATGATGCTACCTTGACTTAGGGGGATGGGCTGTTCATTAATCAAGGACCACTCTCACACTTTGCTTTAATTACTTGCCATTGCTATTGAGCAATATATTATTGAGTAGCGGTTCCTTCTATTTTTTGAGATATGATCCCATGCTTACCTTTAACATTTGTGTACAACTACTCACATCCATATAGTCCGTTTGCCCCACTGGTCATGTGACCCCCTGATATCTGGCACTGTGCACTTTATACCCTTTATGATATGATTTGTGTATATGCTATTATGTAATTTGCATTCAATAAAATTATGTTTTCTATGCCGCAATACTCATTTTTTCTCCTTTTTCTAAATATTTATCGTATGAGTAGGCAACAATTGGCCCAGGGTCTGGCATTTTTGACCAGATACCGTGGTTCGTTTAGTTTTACAAGGTGGGCCACTGTTTGTTCAAGGGTATGGGAAAGACTTAGTGCAACACAGAGGGAAGAGGGAAAGGGAGCCCAGACACTAGTGAAAGGGAGGAGTGGAGACCTCCTAGTCCGGTCTAGTGTCACCCGGTCTCAACTGCCATCCCTATATTGGCTCGTCACCAATCGCCGCACGTGTGCCTCGTCCTGGCTTTCCCTGGCGTATGGCTAAGGCTAGGGAAGAGAGGAGATGAGCACTAGTCGATCTCCTCTAAACTCTATAGACAACAAGGGTAGACAAACAGGGGGGATATTGCTTAGCTTTAGACGACTCCAGACAAATGGGCACATGGTCTCAAGCTCCAGAGAGGACAAAGTAGTGCTCTTGCTAAAGCCTCACAAGTAGTAATGAATATCGCCGGAACCTCCCTCTTGGACACACCAGATATTTATACACTCAGGCCAGGGAGCTAATTAGCCAGAGGGAAGTAGCCGCTGGGTCTTAGAGACAGCCAGCCTCTAAGAAGTCTGTAATGCCAAACATAGAGATCTCCTGCAACCAACTGCAGGGCGACTGTCTGTCACCTCTGACACACCCATGACAGTACCCCCCTTCCCCTCTACGAGTGGCCTCCAGACACTCAGGACCGGGTTTCTCAGGATAAGATGTGTGGAATGAGAGAACCAATCTGGGAGCGTTCACCTCTGATGCTGAAACCTACATCCTCTCCTCTGGACCATAGATTTTCCAGTGCATCAAGTATTGTAGAGAACGACGTTGGAGACGAGAATCTACAATCATCGAAATCTGGAACTCCATATTACCATCAACCATTACTGGGGGCGGTGGTAGAGGTGAGGCCTCAGAGGTTTAACATATTTTTTAAGTAAGGACCTATTGAACACATTGTGTACTTTACGGACCTGAGGAAGTTCAAGACGAAGCGCTGCTGGGGTAATGACGGCGGTTATTTTATAGAGACCAATAAACCTAGGTCCCAGCTTCCAAGAAGGAACTTTCAATCTTATATTCCTGGTAGACAACCACACAAAGTCATTCACATTCAGGTCCGGACCTGGCAAGCGTTTTCTATCAGCCATACGTTTATACTAATGATGAGCGAGCATGCTCGTTACTCAAGATTTACGAGCATGCTCGGGCGAACACCTAGTATCTTCAGCATGCTCGGTATTATGTTTGAATCACTCCCTTGTGCATGATTTGCGACTGTTTGACAGCTTTAATACATGTGAGGAATGCCAAAGAAACAAGCATTCCTCACATGTATTAAAGCTGTCAAACAGTCACAAATCATGTGGGAGTGATGCAAACATATCACCGAGCACGCTGAAGATACTCGGTGCTCGTCCAAGCATATTCGCCGAAAGGGTTAACAGAACATACTCGCTCATCACTAGTTTATACCTGTCTCCCATGATCTTTAAATTACTCAGCACACCCTGCCATACCGAGGAGAGTGACAAAGCAAACCGTTCCTCCTCAGGAACTCCTGAAGCTCCTCCCCCACTAAAGGCACCAAACTGTGGGTGATAACCATATGCACCGAAGAACGGTGACCTGCCAGTGGATTCTTGATGATGATTATTAATGGCAAATTCTGCCTGTGGTAAGTAGGATGCCCAATCCTCCTGATTTTCGGAAACGAAACACCTGAGGTAAGTCTCCAAATTCTGATTGACACGCTTGGACCTCAAAACCAGACAGAAAAGCAGGTAATATTTCCGTAGAGACAGTAGCCAGGGAAATATCTAAACAGTTCTCATGGCAGTAGTTTCCCCATTCAATAATCTCCCCGGTTTGCCAATCCACCAACGGATTATGTTTAACAAACAAAGGGATACCCAAGACAATCAGTGTGGGAAGATTGTCCAGAACATAGCAAGGGATGATTTCACAATGAACTGACCCCACCCTCAGTTTTACATTATGTACAATCTGAGTAAATGCTTTCTGTGCAAGTGGCGCTGAGTCAATGGCAAAGATGGGAATAGGTTCAGCTAAAGCACAGCAAGCAAGACCATGAGTTTTCACAAACTCAGCATAAACCACGCTGACTCCAGCTCCACTGTCAACAAACACAGAAATTTTCTCAGTTTTGCTCTCTAGCACCACCTCTGCTGTCAGGACAAAGCGGGAACTGCAGTTTGGCCACAAGTGCACCCCTTGCTTATCCAACTCCAGATTACCAAGAGTTAATCGAGTATCCTTTTGTTTAGAAATTGAAGGACTGGTCCCAACAAAGTGTCCCTTTTTCCCACAAAAAAATATACGCCTTTTTGTCTTGCGTATCTCCTGGGACATGTATGATGTAGAGACACCCCCTAACTGAATGGGTTCCTCCACCTCCCCCAGTACTGGCTCAACCCCCAGACCGCTCCCCCGGCAGAGGTACACAACCCCGACAAGAAGGCCCCGGAGAAGGTGGTCTCACCCGTCTATCTCGAATGCGTCTATCAAGACGTATGGCCAACGACATGGCAGCCTCCAAGGACTGAGAGGTTTCATATACTCCCAAGGCATCTTTCAACCTTTCAGTAAGCCCCTCACAAAATTGACTTCAAAGGGCTGAGTCATTCCATTTGGAATCCGTTGCCCATCTACGGAATTCCGAACTGTATGTTTCCACTGACCGAATCTCCTGCTGAAGGAAACGTAGCCTAGACTTAGCCAAGGCGACTCGGTCAGGGTCATCATAGATGAGGGCCAGAGCTCCGAAAAACCCCTCCACAGACTGGAGACAAACCGAGTGCTGCGGTAACGAAAACGCCCATGACTGAGGATCTCCCTGCAATAGAGAGATCTCAATACCAACCCGTTGCTCCTCATTACCGGAGGAGTAAGGACGAAGTTTGAAATACAATTTGCATGCCTCCTTAAATACAAAAAACTTGTCCCTACCTCCTGAAAATCTGTCCGGGAGGGCAACCATGGGTTCAGGCTGGACAGGCCTACCTGCAGAAATCCCCATATTGGCGACCTGTAACCGCTGATGCTGCTGCTGAACCTCGCAGCGGAGGTCATTCACCTCCAGAGACAGATGACGGAAATGCTCTGCGAGCTCTGCAACTGAACCCATACCAAGGGAGAAAGGAAAAAAAAGGTCCAAGCCCAAAAACACACAGAGAAAAAAAAAAGGTTTTTTTTTTTTCTTTTCAAAACGTGGTCGACCAGCGATAATGTCACGCAAGGGTGTGGGAAACACTTACTGCAACACAGAGGGAAGAGCGAAAGGGAGCCCAGAAAGGGGGAAGTGGAGACCTCCTGGCCTGGTCTAGTGTCACCCTGTCTCAAGTACAGTCCCTATATAGGCTCTTCACCAATCGCTGCACGTGTGCCTTCCCCTGACTTTCCCTGGCGTATGGCTAAGGCTAGGGAAGGGAGGAGATGAGCACTAGTCGCTCTCCACTAAACTCTATAGACAACAAGGGTAGACAAACAGGGGGGGATTGCTTAGCTTTAGACGACTCCAGACAATTGCGCACATGGCCTCAAGCTCCAGACAGGACAAAATACTGCTCTTGCTAAAGCCTCACAAGTAGCAATGAATATCGCCGGCACCTCACTCTCAGACACACCAAGGTATTTATACACTCAGGCCAGGGAGCTAATTAGCCAGAAGGAGATAGCCGTTGGGTCCTAGAGACAGCCAGCCTCTAAGAAGATGTCTGCAATGCCAAACGTAGAGATCTCCTGCAACCAACTGCAGGGCGACTGTCACCTCTGACACACCCGTGACAACCTGTTTGTCTTTAGTTGCAGTGGGGGTTGACTAGTGGCTCACCCCGTCCCCTCCCTATCTTGGATCTATCGCTAGGGGCAGTCAGGGATTAGGTTTCCTGCTCGGCGATAGGTGCGGAACTTATTTAGAGACGTTAGGGGAGATAGGGTGTTGTCAGATCTGCCTAGGAGTCTCCACTCCCCCCTTAGTGTTTGGGCTTTCTCCCCCTCTTCCCGTTGTTGTACACTTAGTCTTTCCCTCACCTTGCGTGACACTCATGATCTGGATGACTATGCCTTTATCCAGCTGGACCACTAATTTACATCTTTCTAAAGGAATAAGGCTGCCACCTTGGTGCCAACACTTCCCACTTTTCCCTGACACTAGTTTCTTCTGCTGTTTTACCGTGGTGCTGTCCTGCACTTCTCCTTGATCACTCATTAGGGACTGGGTGGGATCTTTTGCTTCATCCAATGAAAATTTTACTTAAGTAAAATTCAGATCCCCTACCTGATCCAAAACTTTGTAATTTGTGATGTTATGGGAGGGAAATTGGGGTTTGTTGAAGAAAAATGCCTGAAAAAAATAGCAACCTGCTATACTTTTAGGATCTAAACTGTACAAAGAAAAAACGCCGCAAAGAAAATCTACTTGTTGAGAAAGGCAATCCGAAAAAACGGGGGACCAATATAACGTTATGCAAAAAGGCAGATATTAATAAGAAATTGGATATTTAACAGTTACACTAGTTATCTCTAATCACTCCTCACAACATCAGATGATGAAAGATGGACACACGAGGATCCTTGTACGTTGGCAATCTTTGAGGCAGGGGCTATGAATTAATGTGCTATGGATTGTAGCAGGGGTGAACATACGATTGATGCAACCTGTGCAGCCACATAGGGACCCACTAGGTATGGGGGGACTTCCACTTTTAAAGAGGCAAACAGCTTCTGTTACAGATGCATAAAGGGGTACATTATTGGCCCATATACTGATCTTGCACAGGGGCCCTCTTCTGTCTGTGTTCTCCCCTAGATTTTAGTATGAAGTCTTGTTACAAATGTTTTAAAAAGCTGCATGTGAAATACACATGAAAATATGGTGATATTTTTTTTTTAGAATTAATAGTCCAGTACAGATGGATGTTACATGATGCTGCAGGAAAATTATTTATTTCCTGAGGGATTTTCTGTAGCTGCAGCATGAAACAATCACTACAAGGCGCTGTCAGCAGTTGATTGTACATACAATGTCATTGACAATGATTGTTTGTGGTCTACTAGAATCTGCAACGTAGTCTAGCACTATTTTTTGGATGTAAACTTATTTAACATGTGAACACAGCCTTATATATTACCATTAAAAAAACAGCAAAATGTGCAAAGTTATGTACCCTATGTATATACAAAGTGTGGAATGCACAGATAGAAAAAAAAATAAAAAAAAAATAATAATAATAATAAAATAAGTAATAAACAAGTAAAAATAATTAAAAACTAAGGTGTGGAGTGCACAAGATAGAAAAAGTAAAAGTAAAAAATCTATATATATTTTTTCTGTTGTTGAGGCATTCTTTTGGAGAAATTTAGTACACCCTCTGATGAAGCTTGATGCGAAACGTGCATTGGGTGCACTTCTTATAGATGCCATAAGGTCTTATCGATGCCACTGCAAATGTACTTCAGTTATGTGACAACTACCCCCTCCTTTGTATATGTATATATATATATATATATATATAGATAGATAGTAATTTGCAATCAGATTGACAGACTGCTACAAGATTCTTGTGCACTGCATATCTACTTTAGCACCTACAATCTACACACAGGTCTTGTAGTACATGATACAATGGTGCATTGTGAAATACTAAATATGGGGTAACACTACAACTGCAAAGCAATGCAAAACGCTGGAGTCCTGGGTTCAAATCCCACCCCGGACAACATCTGCAAGGAGTTTGTATGTTCTCCCCGTGTTTGCGTGGGTTTCCTCCGGGTTCTCCGGTTTCCTCCCACACTCCAAAGACATACTGATGGGGAATGTAGATTGTGAGCCCCAATGGGGATAGTGATGATAATGTCTGCATTGTAAAGCGCTGCGGAATATGTTTGCGTTATATAAATAAAAAAGATTATTTATTATTATTAAAGTGTATGACTGTTTAGTGTCTCCGTCATCACAGAGAGGTTATTAAAGATGCGGCTCGTCAGTGGATGTATATATGTATCTAGCAGTAGCTAAGCTTACTGTGTAATATGACACATCCCATGTTATCTATAAGTAAACCCTCTACTATTATCACACATAATAAATGTGTTTTTCTGCTAATAACCAGATACAGAGGTAATGGTGATGAGGACGGAGCTTACCTGCAGATTAGTAGCAGACGGTGCAGCGGAGGCAGCAGGTTGCAGTCAGGCAGGTGCGGAGCCGCAGGACCCAGGTGACTCCCTAGAAATAGATTCTACTCCTCAAACTAATTCTCAAACAGATGGCTCATTGCTATTGGACAGATGGGTCACCCGTCCGCCAATCACAGCAGACCACATGCCTGAAGATGCGACATAAAGGATAAGGCTATGTGCCCACGTTGCATTTATGAAGCAGAAAATTTCTGCTGCATAAATGCAAGTCCTCTCCCGGAAAAACGCATGCGGAATTCCGCACGCGTTTATCGCGCATTTTTCGCGCGTTTATCACGCGTTTTCCACATGCGGAATTGCCTTGCGTTTTTTATGCATTGGACAAAGGCAATTCCGCTTGCGGAAACGCAAAATTAAATGACATGCTGCGGATTTTTGAACGCGGCATAAACGCTGCGGAAAAATCCCCAGCATGTGCATAGAACTTGCGGAATCCCATTGGGGACCATGGGGTGCGGATATACATGCGTTTTTCAAGCGTTTACGCTGCGGAAATTCCGCAGCATATACGCTTGAAAAATGCTACGTGGGCACACAGCCTAAGGCTGTGTGCCCACGTAGCGTTTTTCAAGCGTATATGCTGCGGAATTTCCGCAGCGTAAACGCTTGAAAAACGCATGTAGATCCGCACCCCATGGTCCCCAATGGCATTCCGCAATGTCAATGCCCATGCTGCGGATTTTTCCGCAGCGTATATGCTGCAGTCAAAAATCCGCAGCATGTTCATTAATTTTGCGGAAGCGCAGCGGAATCAATGTGCGGATGGTACCCAAGTCTGGAGGAGAGGAGACTCTCCTCCAGACCTGGGTACCAAAGAACCTGTAAAAAAAAGAATAAAATAAAGTTTATACTTATCTTCTGATGTTTTCCCTCCGTCGCGCTGTTGTCTGAAGGACCTGCCACGTCATTGAGCCATGTGACCCACCACATGACTCAATGACGTCACCGCAGGTCCTGCACACAACAGCGTGAGCCGCTCAAGCCTCCGGACGGGGCAGAGAATGCATCAGAAGGTGAGTATAAAGTTTATTTTTTTATTTTTTACCATTCTGAACAAGTTGTCAAGCACTTTTCCAAGTGATGCTTGGAGAAGTGCTTGATAACCCGCATGCGGAAATGCATGCAAAGACGCCTCACAAACGCTTCTACCTGGCGGGAAAACCGCATGTAATATCCGCATGCGATTTTCCCACCAGGGAGAAGCGTAAAAAATATGCTTCAGGTCCGCAACGTGGGCACATAGCCTAAAGGAGCATCTTCCATATTCTGTTATTTATTGTAACTGACGGGTAAATATTTAGAAATGTTTATAAATGACACGATAATGTATCTTATTGCATCTTCAATCACTTTTTAGCTGCTTCTGATAATAATATCATTATCACCCATCATCCCTAGAGTCCTGAAAGAAAGACAAATCTGTCTCATGATGCAGGAGAATAGAAACCCTTAGTGTATGTTCACACAGCATTTTTTTTCTCATATGTTTTTCAATAGGAAGACACTTCAGGGATCTTTCCTTGTCTCTTGCGTTTTGTTGGCACTTTGCTTTTCTGAAGAGTTTCCCGAAGCCCTTTGTTACCTTTCTTTTATGCCAGCATTTTTCGTTAAAATTTTTGTCCAGCGTTGTTTGGGCATCTTTTTATTTATGGTTTTTCTATTTTTTTTTTAAATGCATTGAAGCAACAAAGTAGTGATTTTTGTGGCGAAAATGCTTACAAATCAATCAAAAAGGTTTTGTTTTTTTTAGCCTTCCTTTTGACATCTATTGTAAAGTATTTCAGCATCTTCATTGTGGAAAACACCGGAGAAATGGTCAACTCACTTCTTGATGTTTATGGAAACCTGAAGGAGTTAAAAAAAATGCTCAAAAGACTGAACGTATGCACAGCAATATTGTTATGTAATTGATAATGAAAGATCTTTTGAGCGTTTTATGAGAAATTTTCCAGGTGTCTTTCGGCATGAATCTGCTCAGAAAAATTCCTCCAACAACAGTGTGAACATAGTCTTAGGCTTTGTACACACAGAGGTTTTTGACAATTTATTTTTAGAGCAGATTCTCTCCAAAAAAATGCAGGAAAAATCGCTCAAAAACACTAGAAAGACTTCGTGTGGCGCCCCTGAGGGTTCGGCCGCCACAGGAATGCTGCACTTCTTCAATGGAGTGTGGTGTTCCTCCTCTGAGGTAAGCCTGGTGTGATGGTCAGGACCCCACCTCCACATCCAACACCACATTTCCACCAGAGGGAGCTAGTATGCACTAGGTGCTGCTCCCCTGGTTACAGGGAGACTGGGGAACACAAAGTGGTAGGAACCAGTTAGTGGGTGTGGGTGGAGGAACAGTTAGTTACACTTCTAATTTCATATTTAATAGAATGCCATCTTTGATCTTGGTCTCTTGCTGGTACTTTTGGTTCTGTGTGGACCTGTCCTTCTAAGTGGTCGTACTGTGCTGTCATGAACTGTGTGTGATGTGACTTCCCTCCGGGAGCGCAGATCCTGTGTGGGCCTGCAGCGGCATGGGACACAGCCCTCGTACCCCGAACTATGGGACAAGAGGTAGGTTGCAGACGAGGAATGTCTCAACCCGGCCAAGGACCAGGATCAAGAAGGCCCGGGAGCTTTAGAGTGTGGCTCCCTAGCAAATGGGTCCCGGGGAGGATGCAGACGGAGCGGAGTTCGCCACCTGTCCTCGCCTACCTGATCTATTCAGAGGGATTCCGGCTGCAAGAGGGGTACCGGCCCCTGATACCTGACCTTGTACTCTATGTCCTGGACGGGAAAGCCCGGTTAGGCCCTGAGGATCCCGCCGGGCCTCGGATGGAGAGGAATTGCCACCCGAGCCCTACACCTGAGAGGAGCTCAGAGGGAGACCCGGCCTATCTACACACGCACAGACGGGAAAGGGTGAAGTCTGTAGTGCAGGAACACTCTGGTGTAGGGATGCTGTCTCACATTGGACTTCCTCGGAGGTAGTCGGACCCCCGTCCCTGGTGGCCGCAGGACTCCGCGAGGAACAGGGAGAAGCCTTGCGCTGCTTATGAGAACTGTGAGTAAAGCCTTGGAAATTCATCCCTATGGCCTCCGGACTGTTCATTACGCGCCATACCACGCCACGCGACACGGTGCCCGCACTCCCACACTACTACCCCCTTTATCCTGCCTTGCCTGCCCTGAGGCCGTGCTCCGCCTGTGGGGAGCAGCGAGAACTTTAGCCGCCATGACACCGGGCCTCAGTGGACTGCTAGCGGCGCTGGTGGCGCATCACCAGACACCACAGGTGGCGTAGTCGACAAATTACCACTCAACCCGGATAGCCCTAACATCATTTTTAATGTGACGGCCCTGGGCACGGAACGGGTCAAGGCCACGACTGCATCCCCGTTCTCAACATCTGACCCGGCTCCGAGTACCCCATCTTCCCAGGGCAGGGCTTGAGAGGCGTCACATTCGCATATTCATTTGTATTGTAAAACCACTTTTGTTAATATGTTCAGGTTTTTGAGCATTTTTTTCCGCTTCAAATTGTGAACAACGCCTGGTTTGAGAAAAGAAAGTGCAGATCACTTTGAAGTGGCTCATGATGAAATCTGCTTCAATGAAAAGGCTGCAAGAAAAACCTTTTACTGAACGTCTCAATAACTCTTCGAAATGAAAAAATTCTCCAAAATCTTCCAAAAATAGGAGTTTTCTTAAGCAGCTTCCACTAGAAAACTTTTCATATTTCATATAAACGATTCACTCAACCACATGCCACCTCGATGTGCAGACCCGAACTTGACAGCCTCATAAGCTATGTTCCCACGTTGAGTTTTTGGTGATTTTTTTTAAGCTGCGAATTTTCAATGAAAATGCAAGTAATCTATTGTACTTAATGGGTGCAGAAATGGTGCATAAAATTTGCAACATGAAAAACTCACCAAAAGCTCATGGTGGGAATGTAGCCATATATGCCTGTTGAGTTTGGGAGACCCACAGCTTATGGTCGGTGACATATGGATGTGTGAATCCGGCCTAAGGCTACGTTCACACGATCAGTATTTGGTCAGTATTTTACATCAGTATTTTGTAAGCCAAACCAAGAAGCAGGGATGTAATTGTGGCACCCCAGGGGTCTGGTTGCCACAGTAATAGGAATATTACGTCTGAGAGCAAGTGGGAGGTTTCTCTGGTCAGGAGCCCTAAACATGCAACACGACCCACCCAGACCTGGGAGGGGAGGAATCTGCCCTTATAAACTGGGTCTGGGGCGGGATTAGTCAGTCAGAGCCTGGAAAGGGAAAGCAAGAACTAGGAGCTCTGTAGGAGCAGGAGCGAGTGCCAGGGGCTGGAAGCCAGATAGCTCGCCCTGGCTGAAGACACTAATACCGGACACGGAGTCCGAGGCTGTGGGGACATCCAGGTCCAGCAGCAGAATCCAACCGGCAGGGGATTCCAGGTCCTCTGGCCATAGAAGCCCGGAGGCACGGTCACAAGCAAGGGACCAGCACCGCCATCGTGGAGCGGAGGCTAACAGAAGGCCCCAAGTCACCGGCCATACGGGTGAGCACCACACGGTACACTCAGGGACGTGGGCTACTTCTACCCGCATACAGCAAGGTAGCCAGGAAGAGTGCAGATAGACGGGGAGGTCTACAACTCCACCTGGCCATGGGAGGTCCTGCTTGCTCACAGACTGACCAGGCCTCTACTGCTAACCAGTACTCCCGGGAGGGTCTGCTTTATAACACCAGTAAAGACCCTGAACTGCACTGCACAGACTCTGAGTTGTTCCTGCTGCGCTCGTGCACCATCACTCCCATCATCCACACCAACTGCCCTGAGGCTATACTTCTCCCGTGGGGAGTCATCCCATTCTTAGCTGCACACACAACACCGGCCACAGCGGTCTGCCTTGCAGCGGCGGTCCCCACTGACCGCAATCCACGGGTGGCGTAGTCGGACCATTATCATACTAATAAGACTGCCACTGATTTGACCACCCTGGGCACGGACCGGGTCATCGCCACGGAGACTACAACCCCCAGCGATCCGGCCCCGGGTATTCCCCGCACACACGTGCACGCACAACACAGGCTCAGGGGGCGAGTCATAATGACTGCGGTCGTAGAGGTCACGACCGTGTGGGTGGGGGCCTGCCGACGCCGGCACAAATTTCAACTGGATGTGCGTCCTCGGACGCATATTCAGCTGAGGTGTATTGTGGTGCAAAGACCCGTGCACGGCAATACACGCTGCCGGCCAATCGGAGGCCAGCAGCTGACATGGATGGACGTAACTGGGGGCGCATGGCAGTGACGTCATGCGCTCCCGTCGTTTGCACGCTGAAGACAGCTGCCGGCTTCAGAAGAGAACAATGTGTGACGGGGGAGCGGAGCGAAGCTGAGTATAATGGTTTTTTTTTCTATCCATTAAAGCTCAGCGGCAGTATGGGGGACATATACCAGGATGGGGGATATATATACCAGGATGAGGGCATATCCATGGGGACATGGATATATATACAGTGCCTACAAGTAGTATTCAACCCCCTGCAGATTTAGCTGGTTGACACATGCGGAATTAACTAGGCATTGTGACATTTGTACTGTAGATCAGCCTGGAAGTGGGAAATGCACTGCAGCAAATTTTTTTTTTTAAACGTAAAAAGTTAATTCAGAGTGTCATTTATTATTCAACCCCTCAAACCACAAGAATTCTTTTTGGTCCCCCTAAAGTATTAAGAAGTAGTTCAGGCACCAAGAATAATGAGCTTCACATGTGTGGATTAAAGATCTCTTTTGCCAGCCTTTTCTGACTATTTAAGACCCTCCCCAAACTTGTGAACAGCACTCAGACATGGTCAACATGGGAAAGACAAAGGAGCATTCCAAGGCCATCAGAGACAAGATCGTGGAGGGTCACAAGGCTGGCAAGGGGTACAAAACCCTTTCCAAGGAGTTGGGCCTACCTGTCTCCACTGTTGGGAGCATCATCCGTAAGTGGAAGGCTTATGGAACTACTGTTAGCCTTCCACGGCCAGGACAGCCTTTGAAAGTGTCCTCCCGTGCCGAGGCCAGGCTTGTCCGAAGAGTCAAGGCTAACCCAAGGACAACAAGGAAGGAGCTCCGGGAAGATCTCATGGCAGTGGGGACATTGGTTTCAGTCAATACCATAAGTAACGTACTCCACCGCAATGGTCTCCGTTCCAGACGAGCCCGTAAGGTACCTTTACTTTCAAAGCGTCATGTCAAGGCTCGTCTACAGTTTGCTCATGATCACTTGGAGGACTCTGAGACAGACTGGTTCAAGGTTCTATGGTCTGATGAGACCAAGATCGAGATCTTTGGTGCCAACCACACACGTGACGTTTGGAGACTGGATGGCACTGCATACGACCCCAAGAATACCATCCCTACAGTCAAGCATGGTGGTGGCAGCATCATGCTGTGGGGCTGTTTCTCAGCCAAGGGGCCTGGCCATCTGGTCCGCATCCATGGGAAGATGGATAGCACGGCCTACCTGGAGATTTTGGCCAAGAACCTCCGCTTCTCCATCAAGGATCTTAAGATGGGTCGTAATTTCATCTTCCAACAAGACAACGACCCAAAGCACACAGCCAAGAAAACCAAGGCCTGGTTCAATAGGGAAAAAGTCAAGGTGTTGGAGTGGCCTAGTCAGTCTCCTGACCTTAACCCAATTGAAAACTTGTGGAAGGAGCTCAAGAATAAAGTCCACATGAGACACCCAAAGAACCTAGATAACTTGGAGAAGATCTGCATGGAGGAGTGGGCCAAGATAACTCCACAGACCTGTGCCGGCCTGATCAGGTCTTATAAAAGACGATTATTAGCTGTAATTGCAAACAAGGGTTATTCCACAAAATATTAAACATAGGGGTTGTATAATAATTGACCCACACTTTTATGTTTAAAATTTAATAAAATTCAACTGAGCAACATAACTTTTTGGTTTGTAAGATTTATGCTTCTGTTCATAAAACCTACTCTCGTTTGCAGTTTGAAGGCTCTAACTTATTTGCATCTTATCAAACCAGCTAAATCAGCAGGGGGTTGAATACTACTTGTAGGCACTGTGTATATATATATATATATATATATATATATATATATATATATATATATATATATATATACAGTACAGACCAAAAGTTTGGACACACCTTCTCATTTAAAGATTTTTCTGTATTTTCATGACTATGAAAATTGTACATTCACACTGAAGGCATCAAAACTATGAATTAACACATGTGGAATTATATACTTAACAAAAAAGTGTGAAACAACTGAAAATATGTCTTATATTCTAGGTTCTTCAAAGTAGCCACCTTTTGCTTTGATGACTGCTTTGCACACTCTTGGCATTCTCTTGATGAGCTTTTCTTTGTCACTGTTAATACTACCGGAACTCTTTTGTCACATAAAACATTCTCATTATCATATAGCAGCATATAAAACTCTTCATATACATTTTTAAGCAAAACATATTCTTGGGTACTGGCCGCGGTGCAACTTGCGACCAGGTGTTCATTCTTCTTAAAGGTGCAACACTCTAGCAAACTTGTCTTGAGGTAGACGTTGCAGTTCTTTTATAAAACCAATAGGGGGCGCTTTAGGAAGTGCAACTATTTACAGGGACGGCCGTTCTCAGTCCTCGGCCAGTTTTAGGAAGGGGATGGCTGCTCTCAGTCCTCAGCCAGGTTAAGGAAAAGGGGCGGCTGTTCTCAGTCCTCAGCCAGGTAACTTGGGGAAGGGGACAACTTTAGCAGGTAACAGTCCCATAACAGTTCTCTGTACCCTGACGGGTAACTATGTACAGTCACACTTTTCCTTTTACTGGTAACGGTGTCCTCCTGATGCGCCTTGCTCCCCATGGTGATGATCTTCAGATCCCGTCCGGGTCCTCTTGGTACTGTGGATCTGAGTAGTACTGCTCCGCCTCCTCTACTACACGGCGAACGTGGAGGGCGTACAACCCCTTCACGCCTTGGTGTCGGGTATAGGACATCACGTCTCCTGGATATAGATCCCGCCCTCGATGACCTTCTGGCAGGTGGCTTTCTACATCCCTCCGGGTCACGAACACATCACTGATTGTGTCCGGGTCCCTGATGAATCCCCAGCCGTGTTCCATCTGAAATTTTACGACAGTCCCGGTGGCTCGGGGACCGCGGGCAGCTCGGGGGTTTCGCCGGGTGCGCATCTTCTGTTCTGCGCTTCGGGCCTGTAGCTGCTCTTGCCGGACACGCCGTTCCCGCTGCTCCCTCTCGAACATTGCCAGTTGTTGGCGACAGGACTCCCGTCGGCGGGCTGCGTCCGCCTGTGTCTCCTGGGTGAACCACATTAGATTTTCTACGGTCGGGTCCCACTCAAACTGGGCGTTTTCAAGCGGGGGCTGGGAGACTTCCATGGGCTCCGGAGCAGGTATCAGGGGTTCAGGTGGGACTCCGGCCTCTGCGGACAGGCCTCTCCGTAGGCGGGGGTTAACATATCCGGGGGGCCAGATGAAAGGGAGCCCATCCGGACCGGTGTGCTGGGCGAACAGATCCGCGCCCAGGGGTGGTGCGGCAGAGGCAGAGGGCGCTGACGGGGCAGCGGCGCCCGGGGGCACTAGGCCTTGCGACCAGGCCTGCGGCGGTCTTCTTCTAGTCGCACCCGGGGGTGGCACAGCAGAGGCAGGGGGCGCTGGCGGGGCAGCGGCGCCCGGGGGCACTAGGCCTTGCGACCAGGCCTGCGATGGTTGGCTTCCGGTTGCGCCCGGGGTTAAAGGGCACGGCGCGGGGCGGGGCTCAACGGCGGCGTCTACGACCTGGGGCCTAGTTGGTAGCGGGGGAGGTGTGGCGGCAGCTACGGCTCTCAGGGTTTCAGGTTCCGTGACGGGAGACAGGGACAGGGTTGCGGCCCCTGGACTCGGGGTAAGGACTTCCCCGTTACCTGCCTCCGCGGCTATGGCCTCCTCCACGGCGTCGTCCTCAGCCTCCGATCCACTCTCACCGCCCCCGGAGGCAGGCGTGCTGCTGGGTGGTGGCGGTGCCTCCTGCTGCTGGGTCACGGTCCGCCGGGCCATCTCTTCCTTCCACCCAGCAATCACGTCCCGCTGCGCCCGGACCATCCTCCAGTCCAACTCCTCCAGCGCAGCCCGCACATACTCCGGGTCTTCCTTGGGGAGCTGTGCTAGCAGCTCCGTGAAGCTGCATGGTGGTTCGGCCTGTAGCAGGGCCCTCGCCAAAGTACTGGAGCTGGCTCCTCTCTCCATCTCCGGGTGTGCTCCGGTGAGACTGATCCAAACCACACCCGGCCCCGCAGTTTTCTTCTCTTTCCGCCCCCATTGGGGGTGGTCTTGGGGCAATCTGCTGACAATCACTTTCAGGGGCAGCCCCCCCACCTTGATGGACATCTCCACAGCCGCACTCATGGCTGTTGGGGGTGGGCTCCTTCTTTGGCGCCATTCTGGGACCTGGCCCACGATGGGAGGTGGCTTCCTGTTGTCTTTTGGCGCGCACATTATGGCGTCCGTTCTTCTGGGGCGGGCGCCATTTTTAATACAGTGAAACAGTCTCTTTTCAGGCGCGCAATACCCGTTTGTGGCGGGTTGGTCACTATCCTGCCGACTACGCCAAAGCTGACTCGCCCCCTGGGCCGTGGGGAACTCGGGAACGGGCTTCAGGGCAATGCTGGGAGTAGTAGTGGCGACCCGGTCCCGTGGCTCAGGGTGGTCAGACCAGTGGCAGTCCTTTTATATGTTTTAGGTAATGTCCGACTACGCCACCTGTGGATTGCGGTCAGGGCTAACCGCTGCTGCAGTGCAGACCGCTGAGGCTGGTGTTGTGGGTGCAGCAGGGAATAGTACGAGAGGAGTGTACGGGAATAGTACGGGAGGAGTGTAGCCTCAGGGCAGCGAGGTGTAGATGGTGGGGGTGATGGTGCAGGGAGTCCCAGTACCGTTAGTGCTGGCGAAGTAAGAAGCACAAAGACAACGTGTTGCAGTCCAAGGTCTTTTACTCACAGTTCGTATACTCCAAGCCACTTCTGTACAGGCAGTGACTGCCCAAGCCGTGCTGCGTCCACCAGGTGAGGGGCTCGGTCAACCCCCAGGCAATTCAGGAGCATGGCACAGGACTCCCTTCTATCCTTCCTCTGGCTCGTGCCCCACCCATGACCAAGCTTTTGTCCAGCTGCCGCGGATCTATGTGGGTAAAGGTGGGCCCCGTTTCCCGCTATCCTATATGGTGCCTTCCTAGCAAGGTTTAGCAGGGGGTCGCACCAAGTGATGATCACGACCTCCAGTTCTAGGCTGAGGGATAATTTACCTCCACCAATTTGGGATCCGGTACCCTTTTCTTGCCTGACCCGTCACCCGATTTCACGTTGGTCCTTAGGGTCCCCTCTGCCTTCTTGTTTCTGAGCCCTTCTGTTTCTCTGTCACTTCTTTTCCTTTCCTGTTCCTTCTTCTCCTCCTTCCCTCGGCCTCTTCTCCAGGCCTACTTCTCCTTCTCCTCCCAGGCTCCGGCCTTCACCCTAGGCCTGCCTTTGAGCAGAGTTCCTACAGAGCCTCCGCTCCCTGTCTTCTCCTCTCACTCTGAACTGACTGCTGTCCTAAGATGGTGCCCACCTTTTATACCTCCCCTCTGAGTGTGAGCTCAGGTGACCAGCACCCAATGAGCTCCTACCTATGCTCAGAAACCGTCCCCTTCTGCTCCTACATCACTGGGTTTTCCTCCCCCCTCCCCACTCCAGCCAGGGACATGGTCTGTCGTGCCTGCATTACTGTATAAATGGGAGCACCGTTGAGCTGTCCCCCGGAAATGGGGTGTGTGTGATGCATGCAGCTAACTGAGCCCTGGTCCATACTCCATCCTTACCCGGGAGTGGAATATCACACCTCTGGCAGAGGTGCAATACCCCTGTAGCGGCCGAACCCTCGGGGGGATGTCCATATATTTATATGAATATATATATAGAGATGTAAATGGCCATTTATGTGTATGCATATCTGTATGTTTGAGAGTATGTATGTGTATATATAGTTATCTGTATACGTATGTGTATATGAGTGTGTGTGTATATATATTTATGTACTTAAAAATATGTATGAGTACATGGATGAAGGCCCGCCGAAACGCGCGTAGGGGTGACACCACCCCCCCTCTTTTTCCCAGGGTCTCTATTGGTGCCTGCTACCTAGGTAATTATACATGTGGTACATATCCCTTTTGCTGACTACTCCTGCTTTGCTGCCCCTGGATTCTTTTTTTGTAGGCTTTGCATAATTTTATTAGTGGCATAGGGGTTTCCTACTTATCAGTTATGTTTCATCTCTTTTGAAATGTGATTTGGCATTCGGGAATTGTTCCCTTTGATACAAATGAATTTCTATATGTGGCCCTGGTGTTCCTATATTGGACCCTTCATTATAGGTAAATTTTCCTTGGGGGTTTGTGGTGTCTTTGCTGTTTACCAGCACATGTGGCACTTGGTGCCTGTAAGCTCTATGTCATTTATATACTTTTCTTGTATATGTATATTTAATAAAATTTGTCATTTCATATTTGGGACTTTGATGTCGCTTAATTTTTCCTCCAAATCTGTTAAGAGCTGATCTGCAGCTTTTAAAAAAAAGAAATTAAAATTGTGGAGTGTATATATAATATACATATATATGAGTAAGTATTGATTAACAATTGGCCTTGATTATTTCTAGCAGACAAAAATAAATCCTGTTGCTATGGAAACAAGTATTAACTTTGACAAGTGCTAAGTTTTAGCAGAAAAAGGTTCCGTCATTTTGAAATTGTGATTAAGAAAAAAGTTAACCCTGTCAGGTGAGGATCGGAACTTCAGCAAAAACATTCCAAAGGCGTCTTGTTTTTTCAGGATAATGAGCCGCCCTCAAGTTTCGTGTTGCCCTGCAAAAACTCAATGAAATCCGCTTTGAAGCTATCGATCATCTGCAAATGTTCTCCTGATTTGGCCCCATCTGATTATCTATTTCCAAAACTAGAAAAAAAATATTGATGCTGAGGAGTCGTGATTTGCAGAACAGGATAGGGCTATGTTCCCACAGTGAGTTTTTTATGCTGCGTATTTTCTAAAGAATGCAAGTAACTTATTTTACTTAATAGATGCAGAAATGGTGCAGAAGATCTGCAACATTAAAAAGTCACCAAAAGATTTCGGAGAACTTGTGGCTAAATGGGAATGTCCCATCTGTGTTTTTTTTTGTTTCTTTTTGGTTTGCTGTATTTAATGTAAAGCTGCTTTGTTTTTGATGGTATTTGACTTTGATAAAACTGTATTGATACAGTCCCGTGCATTTTTAGTGCTTTTCCGCTGCAGATTTTTCTCATCTCATTCAAGTCTATGGGGAAACTCTGCTAATAAAACGAATTTTTACCGCGACTGAAATGTTGAAGATTTAAAAAAACGCACCACAGTGAGCATGAGATTTCTATAATCCCGTCCATTTCACTGGAACTGTAAGACGCTGTGATTTTTTGCACAGCAAAAATACGGAGAGTCAAAAATTCATCGTGGGGAACACAGCCTTAAAGTTTTTTTTTTTTTTAGAAAAAATTAGAATGACTTTTGGATCAATAAACTCAATGAAATCGGCTTTGAAATTGTCAGTCGTTTTCCACATTCTCTGGATTTGGCCCCATCCGATTATTTATTATCTCTTTCTTAAAAAAAAAAAGAAGAAAAAAATTTGAGAAATTTACAGCAAATGAGACAGTAATTGATGCTGTGATTTGCAAAACTTACTTTTTTGATCGATGCATTAAATGTATTTTTAGGGCAAATTTGCTCATCTCTAATATATATATATGTATGTATATATATATATATATATATATATATATATATATATATATACACACACTTTTTTATTATATATATATATATATATTTTTTTTTTTTTCACTTGCAACTTTGCATCATGGGTAATTTTACACACATTTTATTGTGGCCCCTATGTGTGACACTGTGGCCCTATGTGACTTGTGCCCGGCTCCATACACTGCGTATTCAGCCTGTGTGTAGAGGAAGCGTACTACTCAAGAGCGGCCATACTTAGCCGCCCTCGGCATCCCGGCTTCTCCTAGCAACGGCTAGCCACGCCCACTAAATTCAGTTCCCGCCCACTCTCCTGATGACGCATGACGCACGTCCAGACGTCTGTTGTTATTCCACGATTCCAAGATGGCGTCTATCATGGAGGGTCCGCTGAGTAAATGGACAAACGTGATGAAAGGTTGGCAGTACCGCTGGTTTGTGCTGGACTACAACGCCGGCCTGCTCTCTTACTACACGGTGAGTAGTCCGTGCTCGGGACGCAGTAGTTATATCGCTTTTCCGTGGTAGGTAAGAAACGTTGGGCTTCAGTCCGGAACCAGCCAATCAGAGTTCAGATGGGGTAGGGCCTCAGCCAATAAGGATGGGCTTTGGGATGTCTGCAGCCAATGAGTGCACGCTTCCTGCAAGTTCCAGCCAATGAGCGTGAAGACGGGCGTTGTGCGGCGTGTAGTGTCCGCGGCCTCGCCCCATGTTGGTAGAGGCACGCCTCTCTGTCACAGCCGCCTCTACACAGCACTGACCCAAAGTTCAGGACTTTTCTGCACTGAGTGTGGTTTTAGACTCCCTGTTATTTTACGACTTTACCACAGGAGGTTGTACGTGATTACAGTCTATACCCCCAATGTAGTGATTAAAAAAAAATCTGCCTTTATTGTTGAAGCCGCTAATCTATAGGACTGAGAATGGTAGAAAGCAAAAAGTTTTAAAATATTCTGTTTTCTTTACCGCTAGAATATAGTAAAACAATACAAGTATCTCTGTAATTGGAGCGAAGAATCCTGTTTCCAGGTCATTTTTGCTGGATAAGAACGGCAGAAAACCAAAATACAATGGAGGAATTGCTTTTTATTTTCTCCATTTCATCCCAATTTAGTCTTTTGTTTCTGTAAAGTATAGACTGTTGCGCTGCCTATTGCTGGCTGCAGAATGAAGAAACTGAGAATGTGTCAGGGAGTTCACTGTAATGGTCTGACGGAGCATTTGTAACATTCTGTCCTTGTTGTACAAGGGATGGAAGCGAGGCGTTGACTGATGTGTTTATGATCAGAATAAGCCTTTAGGGTTTGTGCACACAGCCTTGTTTTTTTACTGGCAGATTCTGCCTTGAAAAAGCACTTAAAAAAAAAAAAAAAAAAAACCGTATGCGCAGCAATGTCAATGTTCTGTCTTTTGCAACGTCTTTTAACAGCTTCAGGCATTGAAAGCTACAAAGCTGCTAAAAGAAGTGGACGATCCAGTTTTCGGCAGCTTGGAAGCCAGTGCTGTGTTATGTATGAAATTGAAAAAAAAAGCTTCCTTGAAAGATGTCAGAAGAGACACTTTAAGGCAGGGCTGTGGAGTCAGTATAAAATGGACAGACTCCAACTCCTGAAATATATAATAAATTGGGTACAGTAGTTAAATGTTTGTGGGGAATATTTTTTTCATAAGAATTTGGGAAAGTTATGAAATGTCCTATTCCTGATCTAAGGGTCTAGACTTTTAGCTGAGATGAATCTGTGCTACAGTAAATTTATCACTTAAACATGAGCCATGTATGAGGGAGTCGGAGGTTTGGCTTACCGACTCCACAGCACTTTGCTGGCTCTTTGCTCTTGCATCTTCTGCTTCAAAACAGCTGTAGGTACATCAGCGTCTAAATGGCGCACATACTCTTAAAGGGAATCTATCACCAGATTTTTGCCATGTAATCTGAGAGCATCATGACATAGGGGCAGAGACCCTGAGTCCAACGATGTGTCACTTACTGGGCTGTGTTTTGCAGTTTTAATAAAAATTAGTGTTGTATCAGCCAGAGATTATCACTATAGGACTGTGTCTCGTGCCTCCTGGGCAAACCACACCCCCAGCACTGATTACCAGCTTTCTGCCTATGCACAGTGTATCTAATAAGCTGCTAATCAGCGGTGTGGACAGGGTTGTACACAGCTCAGCATTCCCGAGCTCTGCTATATCAGCAGTAGAGTAAACTGTGATTGTATCAAAATGACATCAAGCAGCCCAATAAGTGACACATCGCTGGAATCAGGGTCTCAGCCCCTACATCATTCTGCAAAACCTGCTTCCCTTTAAATGGTTCGTCCAGTAGATTTTTCTGGCTAATCCACATGTCTAGGGCTACCGTTTGCCTGCACAGCCAAAGATCTCAGAATGCTGCTGCTACATCATAGCGGAGTTGGGTCAGATTGTGACTCGCTGGCTAATGCTACCGTGACTAACAAGTCACAAAAAGAACCCCTTTGGATTCTTTGCAACTTTTGTCATGGTTTCAGCACCCTGCAGATTGCAGTGCAAACCCACCTGTGTATACAGTGCGATGCAGCGTATAGCGGTCGTTGGCTGCACCAGTTGTAGCGACCAAAGTTGTTGTGTAACCCTGGACTTTAAATGCAGGTCCCACCTCTCGGAGCACACTTGCTAAGCTGGGTTCACACCTTGCAGTTCCACTATAGCTGAGTTGCCACAAAAGTTGTGATCAGCACTATTTTTCAAGTAGACTGGCAGTATAAGCTGCTAAACTACATTTTTTTTTAACATGCTTTGATCCATAAAGAAGCTTCCTATAGCTGCACTTAGAAAGCTTCCCCCATCCCCATGTCTTTCATCAGCAATTTGTGAAGGCAGCCTAATATAGCACGCCGGACATGCATCGTGTAGGTAGTATGCAATGCACTAAAGTTCATGTTGTTCGTTACCCTTATGCTATGCTCATGTGTCATGTCTGTACCCATGCATTCCTGATGTGACCATGCACCGTCTCCTTTTTAGTATGTGCAGGATTGGTCTGAACTGTTTTTTTTTATTTTTTTTTTATTTTACTATGGGAAAATTTACCTTGTTTTGCACAAGGACAAATTTAAAAAATGAAAATACAGTCATGGCCGAAAGTGTTGGCACCCTTGAAATTGTTCTGAAAATGAAGTACTGTATTTTTCGGACTATAAGACGCACCGGACCATAAGACTCACCTCAAATTTAAATGGAAAATGGGAAAAAATATATTTTTTTATAAGGTGGGGGTCAGTCTAATAGTCTGAATAGGTATCTTACCTGGGGGGCGGTGGAGCGGGGGTCACAGGAGGCAGGCTCCTTCAGGAAGCCGGCGGAAGTGGATGAATGTTGCGGACCCTGGATGCGAGAAGCCGGTGCTCCAGCAGCGGGGAGTTGCGGTGGTGGTGAAGCAAGATCCCAGAGCCCTCCATTCCCTCCCTCGGGAACCCGGCGGCTGCAGCAGAATAGGCGATATGCTGCGGTGCCAGGCCTGGTACCGGGGCCTGTGGCTTCTGGTGCCTGTGGCCATCTTCCTGAAGCTGTGATCTACAGGAAAATGGCCGCCAGCTTGGCAGACTTAATGCCCTGGCTCCGGCAGCCATTTTCCTGTAGATCACAGCTTCAGGAAGATGGCCACAGCCACCGAGAAGGCGCTCACGCAGCTCTGCCGCACAGCCAGGCCCCAGCCAGATACCGGCCCGCCTCACCTCTTCTGCTGCCTCCGCCTTCCTGATGGAGGGAGGGAACGGAGGGCCCTGCGGTCCCTCTCCACCACCACCGGTAAGTTACGTTTGGACCATAAGATGCACCGCCCATTTTCCTCCCAAATTTTTTTTTTGGGCGGGGGAGGGGGACGCCGCCGCATCTTATGGTCTGAAAAATACGATATTTCTCCTGAGGAAATTATTGCAGTTACACATGTTTTGTTATACACGTGTTTATTTCCTTTGTGTGTATTGGAACAACACAGAATCAAAAACCGAGAAAAAAGAGATTAGTTACTTACCGGTAACTGGATTTCTCGGAGACCATGACAGCACCACGAGAGAGGGAATCCGCCCACCAAGGACAGGAAACCTACAGGCTTAAAAGGGGGCGGCCCTCCCTCTTGCCTCAGTTTGGATTACAGAGCATTGAGAGGACCACCCGGTTAGTAGACATAGCAACATAATCATGAAACAAACAGTATATACATTTTCTTACAACACCAATGTGTGAGAATAAAGAATGAAAACAGATAAGAAGTGCTCCCAAAAAGGGGTGAAGGGAGGGAATATAAGGGTGCTCTCATGGTCTCCGAGAAATCCAGTTACCGGTAAGTAACTAATCTCTTTATCGGTCGACCATGACAGCACCACGAGAGAATTGCAGAGATGAAGATTCTAGGGAGGGACCACCGCTTGGAGCACCCTTCTCCCAAATGTGAGGTTAGACGAAGCACCCAGATCTCGTCTATAGTGCTTATAGAAGGTAGATGGAGAAGACCAGTTAGCTGCCTTACATACAGTGCTGGCCAAAAGTATTGGCACCCCAGCAATTCTGTCAGATAATATTCAGTTTCTTCCTGAAAATGATTGCAGTAACAAATTCTTTGGTATTATCTTCATTTAATTTGTCTTCAATGAAAAAAACACCAAAAGAATTGTCCTAAAGCCAAATTGGATATAATTCCACACCAAACCTAAAAAAGGGGGTGGACAAAAGTATTGGCACCATTTGAAAAATCATGTGATGCTTCTCTAATTCGTGTAATTAACAGCACCTGTAACTTACCTGTGGCACCTAACAGGTGTTGGCAATAACTAAATCACACTTGCAGCCAGTTAACATGGATTAAAGTTGACTCAACCTCTGTCCTGTGTCCTTGTGTGTACCACATTGAGCATGGAGAAAAGAAAGAAGACCAAAGAACTGTCTGAGGACTTGAGAAACCAAATTGTGAGGAAGCATGAGCAATCTCAAGGCTACAAGTCCATCTCCAAAGACCTGAATGTTCCTGTGTCTTCCGTGCGCAGTTTTCATCAAGAAGTTTAAAGCCCATGGCACTGTGGCTAACCTCCCTAGATGTGGACGGAAAAGAAAAATTGACGAGAGATTTCAACGCAAGATTGTGCGGATGGTGGATAAAGAACCTCGACTAACATCCAAACAAGTTCAAGCTGCCCTGCAGTCCGAGGGTACAACAGTGTCAACCCGTACTATCCGTCGGCGTCTGAATGAAAAGGGACTGTATGGTAGGATACCCAGGAAGACCCCACTTCTTACCCCGAGACGTAAAAAAGCCAGGCTGGAGTTTGCCAAAACTTACCTGAGAAAGCCTCAAACGTTTTGGAAGGAAGGTCTCTGGTCAGATGAGACAAAAGTAGAGCTTTTTGGGAAAAAGCATCAACATAGAGTATACAGGGAAAAAAAACGAGGCATTCAAAGAAAAGAACACGGTCCCTACAGTCAAACATGGCGGAGGTTCCCTGATGTTTTGGGGTTGCTTTGCTGCGTCTGGCACTGGACTGCTTGACCGTGTGCATGGCATTATGAAGTCTGAAGACTACCAACAAATTTTGCAGCATAATGTAGGGCCCAGTGTGAGAAAGCTGGGTCTCCCTCAGAGGTCATGGGTCTTCCAGCAGGACAATGACCCAAAACACACTTCCAAAAGCACTATAAAATGGTTTTAGAGAAAGCACTGGAGACTTCTAAGGTGGCCAGAAATGAGTCCTGACCTGAATCCCATAGAACACCTGTGGAGAGATCTCAAAATGGCAGTTTGGAGAAGGCACCCTTCAAATATCAGGGACCTGGAGCAGTTTGCCAAAGAAGAATGGTCTACAATTGCAGCAGAGCATTGTAAGAAACTCATTGATGGTTACGGGAAGCGGTTGTTCGCAGTTATTGTTGCTAAAGGTTGTGCAACCAAGTATTAGGATGAGGGTGCCAGTACTTTTGTCTGGCCCTTTTTTGGAGTTTTGTGTGAAATGATCAATGATTTGATTTTTGCCTCATTCTCTTTTGTGTTTTTTCCTTGCAAGCAAATTAAATGAAGAGAATAATACCAAAGAATTTGTGATTGCAATCATTTTCAGGAAGAAACTGAGTATTATCTGACAGAATTGCAGGGGTGCCAATACTTTTGGCCAGCACTGTATATCCTCCATCGAGACGCCAGACCTCTCTGCCCATGAGGTTGCCACCGCCCGGGTAGAGTGAGCTTTCAGGCCACGCGGTGCTTCCTCTCCGCTGGATACATAGACTAGCGTAATGGCCTCCCTAATCCATCTAGCCATGGTGGATCTAGAGACCTTAAGCCCCTTCCTAACCCCCTGATAGGAGATAAACAAGGAACGATCTCTCCTAAAGGGCTGAGTGACAGCAAGGTACCTAACCACACACCTTCTCACATCTAAAGCATGGAAATCTGCTTCTCTCTGATTACTAGGGTTCGGACAAAAAGAGGATAATATTACTTCCTGAAGTCTGAAACCGGGAAGCTACCTTAAGCAAGTATGCTGGATCTGCTCTAAGAATTATTCTGTCGTCCAGAACCTGGGTGAAGGGAGGGCCAGAGGACAGAGCCTGAATATCACCAATCCTCCTAGCAGATGTTAGGGCTACAAGAAGCGCTGTTTTGAGGGTAATAGATCTCAGGGATACAGAATCTATTGGTTCAAAGGGTGCCCCAGCTAACCCTTTCAGAACCAGGTTTAGGTCCCATGGAACGACATTAGTTTTGGTAACCGGCCTGGACCTACCTACTGCTTTTATAAAGCGGGAAATCCAATAGTTTTCTGCGAGGACACAGTTATAGAGGGCACCTAGTGCCGACACTTGGACCTTCAAGGTGCTCGTTGCTAACCCCAGCTCGAAGCCCCTTTGTAGGAACTCTAAAATCTTCCCAATTGGCGCTCCCTTATCCACTGAAGATTTAGAAAAAGATAAAAACTTGTTCCAAACTTTTGCATAAATTTTGGTAGTGACAGGCTTTCTACTACGTAATAAAGTAGATACTAGACTCTGGGAAAAACCTTTTAGTTCTAGCAGGGACCTCTCAAATTCCATGCCGTCAAGTGGAGGCCCGGAGCTCGCGGATGGAGCACTGGACACTGGGTGAGGAGATCCGGAACTTTGGGCAGGACCCAAGGGTCCGAGAAGTACATGTTCCTCAGGCATGAGAACCAGGGTCTTTTGGGCCAAAAGGGGGCGACCAAGAGGACCCTTGCCTTGTCCTCTCTGATCTTTCTTAGCACCATAGGCAGAAGGTTTAACGGTGGGAAGGCATAGGCCAGACTGAAGTTCCAAGGGATTTGGAGAGCGTCTACTGTCAGGGGCCTTTCTCTCGGATCTATGGAGCAAAAAACCTTTGTCTTCCGGTTTTGTTTTGTGGCGAAGAGATCCACCACCGGAAGACCCCATTTCCGGACTAATAGGGAAAAAATGTCCTGTTTTAGTTCACATTCGCCTTGCCTTAAAAAATGACGGCTTAAGAAGTCTGCCTTTGAATTTTCTTTCCCTTTGATGTGGAGGGCTGTTAAAGAGAGGAGATGGTGTTCCGAGATCTGAAAGAGATGATCCGCCACTCTCATTAGCGATCCAGCACGAGTACCCCCCTGATGGTTAATATAAGCTACTGCTATATTATTATCGGACAGGATCCTAATGTTCTTATTGTGAAGGAATGGTAAGAAATGATTAACAGCCCTATCAACTGCCAGTAGTTCCCTAGTATTAGAGGAAAGAGCTCTCTCAGCGTTCGACCAGAACTCCTGGGCAATCATATCCCCCAAGTGAGCTCCCCATCCATGTAGACTTGCATCAGTTGTAATTATTTCAGATATTCTGACCACCCAGGGAACTCCTCGAGACAAGTTTTCTAAATTCACCCACCACTGTAGAGTCAATAGACCGGGGAGATAGGAACATCCGTCTCTCCAAGTGCCCATGTAACGAGACCTCATTCTGTAGGACGTCCCACTGTAAAACTCTGAAGTGGTATTGTGCCCACATTACCCCCGGCAGACAAGATATTAGGGTACCAAGTAAGGACATTGCAGCCCTAAGGGACATGACCTGGTTCGCAAGAGCTCCTTCCACCAGCCTTTTGACCTTCTGTTTTTTGGCTTCTGGAAGGAAACACATCTGGAGGTCTGAGTCTAGCATGATACCTAGGAACTGCTGTACTCTCGAAGGGACTACCCTGGATTTCTCCAGATTTAGGATCCAGCCCAGGCCTTCCAGAATAGAGGAGACCAATTTAAGATGGGAGAGACATTGAGAGGCTGAGTCTCCAATGATCAAAAAATCATCTAAGTAAGGGATAATTAACACATTATGTTCCCGTACATGAGCCATCACCTCCGCTATCACCTTCGTAAATATTCTAGGGGCTATAGCGAGACCGAATGGCAAGGCCGCAAATTGGAAATGTCTGATTTCATCCCCTATGACCAAGGCCACTCTAAGGTATTTTTGGAAGCTTCTGTGTATAGGTATATGGTAATATGCGTCCTTTAGATCCAATACTACCATGTGACAGCCTGAGAACAATAGTTTTATAGTAGACTTAATGGACTCCATTTTAAAGGTGGGAATTAACAAAAATTTATTCAGGGCCTTAAGGTTAACAATACACCTAAAGGATCCGTCAGGTTTAGTGACCAAAAACAACGGTGAGTAGAACCCCAGTCCCTTCTCTGCTATCGGGACCTCCACTAAGACGGCCTTATGGACCAGATTCAGGACCTCCACTTGTAGGGCAATCTGCTCCCGTGTTGAGGACCGGTTTGGGGTCAGGACGAACCTCCCACGAGGGACTCGCTGAAAGTCGAGTCTCAGGCCGGAACCTACCAGACCAAGGATCCAATTATTAGAAGAGATATTTGTCCAGGCAGGTAAGAAGCCCAATAACCTCCCCCCTACCTGGGCCGCGAGTCATTGGCTCGGTTTTCGGGGGCCTTGGCTTGTAGAAGAGGATCCGAACAGGAGCCCTTTACCTTTTGGTCTACGGTCTTCCATTTATCCTGACCCTTCTGGCACTTATTACGTAGAAACCTTCTTTTCTGAAAAGGACGTTTGTACGTGGGGGCAGATATGTTAGGAAAGCCCTTTTTTGTGTCACTTGCTTTATCCAGTAGCTCATCCAGAACCGACCCAAAGAGATGTCCCCCTTCACAAGGGATAGCGCAGAGTTTTGTCCTCGCATGAATGTCCCCCGGCCAACATTTTAGCCACAAAGCTCTCCGGGCCGAGTTAGACATGGCGGCCGACCTTGCTGCTAATCTGACGGAATCTGCTGATGCGTCCGCCAGAAAGGCTGCCGCCCCCTGAAGAAGAGACATGTCCGCCAAGATTTCCTTCCTGGGGGTATTGTTTTTAAGATGGGCTTCCAGCTGGTCCAGCCAGATCATTAGGGACCTGGCGGTACAAGGGTACAAGTAGCTGCCACCGCGGGTTTTAGGGCTCCCGCCGAAGTCTCCCAGGTCCCTCTAAGGAAAGAATCAGCCTTTCTATCCAGGGGGTCTTTAAGAGCTCCCATATCATCAAACGGAAGGGAGGAACTCTTAGAGGCTTTGGAAATGGCCACATCAATCTTGGGGGCTTTTTCCCAGGAGGCAGATTCCTCAAAGGGGTACTTCCTTTTGAAGAATGGAGGTAGAGCGCCCTTCCTTTCCGTTTTTTTCCATTCTCTAAGGATTAAGCCCTGGATTTTTTCGTTCACCGGAAAACTCCTTCTCTTCCTTTGACCCAGCCCCCCGAACATAACGTCCTGGACTGACTTCTCCTGCCTGGCCTCTGTGATGCCCATGGTGGACCGAACCATTTTAATCAATCTGTCCACTTCACCAAGGGGGAAGCAATTTTGTCCCACACCACTATCCGAGGAGGAAGCAGAGGAAAAGTCTGCACTATCTGAATCCGACTCATAGGGAGAGGATAGGGGGTCATCCAAGACTAAGGGGATCTCACAGTCCGAGTTCACTTTCTCTTTAACTCTCTTGGAGAGGACCTTGTGAATCTCTGTTTTAACTAAGGTTTTTAAACCAGAAGCTAGAGCAGGACCCTCTTCTGCCAGTGTCTGGTTTATGCACAACTGACATAGCTTTTTAGGGTATCCGTCAGGAAGAAGAGACTTGCATAGCGCACACTGTATATGCTTTGCCTTGGCGGTACATTTCTTTCCCTGATAAAATATGGAAGGGGAGAAGGGATACCATATTACTAAGTGAACTTACTCGAAGATCACTTACCCAGGCGGCTCAGGAAGAAAAAACAGCTGGTACCGGATTGGAGGAAGGACCCTTCTCAGCCGGGGGACCTTCCCTAGAGGCTGCAGATTCGTCCGTTCTACCGGAGGTATGGTGACCAGACCTAGACCCCGAGCTCCGTTTTCCTGAGGACCGGCTACCAGGACCACGTGCGCGATGCGTTTTTTGGGGCTCCCCAGACAGCCGCTGAGATGGTGAAGATGGCGGCTGCTCCACCTGCTGCTGCTGCAACTGGACACCTTCAGACTCCATAATGAAAGAATGAAGGTTTGGGAAGCACTGAGCCATGTTACCTGATAGGTTAAATAGGTACTGGCTCCTCCCCTCTAGCAGCGCCTCAGCACACTTTATTTTTTATTTTTATTTTTTTATTTATTTATTTTTTGAATTTCGCGCTCTTTTGCACATGATCGCCGAGTCGCGGTGACGTCATCGGGCCGCGACTTACCGAAACCCGGAAGTACGCGCCGCACGAGCTTCGCGCGAGGACGCATGCTGTCAGCGCTTGCACAGGTAAGCCGCGCTTTCGCGATGTACCGCGCTGCGTTCACCCAGGGCAGGGCGAGGGGACACAATCACCTTAGCCCTCGCCCCCCTTCCCCATGCTTACGGAGGGTGATGGTGGGCTGTCACACCCACTTGGAATGCAGACCCCACCGCACTTTTGGGGCTCAGCCAGGGCCTACACTCCCACGGGAGGCGCACCTGGCTGAGGCAGAAAAAGGGGATGCCACCCCAGACAGGGGCGCAGCACCACTGCAACCAAAAAAAAAAAGAGAACCCCCCAGTGCCTCAGGATGCTGTGCCTCTCCCATATAGGGGCGCACGAGCATCGGCCAACGCTGGAGCTGCCGTCCCCAGACAGGGGCGCAGGATCACAGCCGTCGCCATCCATGTTTTACGCCTGTGACCGGCTTCCTCCATCAAGGACAGGAAACCAAACTGAGGCGAGAGGGAGGGCCGCCCCCTTTTAAGCCTGTAGGTTTCCTGTCCTTGGTGGGCGGATTCCCTCTCTCGTGGTGCTGTCATGGTCGACCGATAAAGGGCAAATTGGACATAATTTAACACAAAACCCCAATAATTGATGGCACCTTTCCAAAATTGTGGCAGGAAACCAGGGAAAATCCAGCTGAACGAATTTTCTAAAAACAGTAACTTTATTAGGTCATAGAGAAATTATTAAAACAGCCTTAGAAGGACATCCGCAAACGCCTTTTGAACTATGAGTTCTTAATCATTGCAATTGCTGGTTCCGTGCTGCAATCTTCTAAGTGGGTGAGCTGATATCCATTTTGTTTTTTCTTTTCCAAAATGGTTGGTAAAAAACTTTGTTTCAAGCATGTGATCCTCGTTCAAAATCACCTGTAGCAAGCAAGAGGTGCGGAAAATATGATAATTACACCTGAAACCAGATAAAAAGGGGAGAAGTTTATTCAATCTTTGCACTGTCTGTCACACTAAGGCCACGGCCCCACTATCAGTATTTGGTCAGTATTCAGTTAGTATTTTTTTCTCAGGAGTGGGAGCCAAAACCAGGAGTGGGTGATAAATGCAGAATTGGTGACTTGTTTCTATTCTACCTTTTCTCTGATTGTTCCTCACCTGCTTTTGGCTCCCACTCCTGAGAAATAATACTGACTGGGGCCATGGGCTAAGCATGGTGAACAGAAAGAGGAGAAGAGAACTGTCCGTGGATTTGAGAATGACATACATTTTTTGATCATTGGAGTCAAATAGCTGATGAGTGCCATAGATCAGGGTGTACAGTTGATATAAAAACTCCACACACCCCTGTTGACAAAAACCTATTATTTTAATCTAAAAAAAGATCATACCAAGAAGAAGAATTTCAGAACTTTTTCCACCTTTATTGTCGCCCATAATCTGTACAGATCCATGGAAAATAAACTGAAATCATTTCGGGTGGAAAAAGAACTAAAATAATGTGGTTGCATAAATATACACACCCTTAATCTAATACTTTTGTTGACGTACCATTTGAGTTTCTGACGGCATGCAGTGGTTTGGGGTCGGAGGCTTATCAGCATGGCACAATCTTTGCCCTCTTTCTTGCAGTCGCTCCATATTTGTCAGATTGCAGGGGCATCTCCTGTGTATAGCGCCCTCTTTAGGCCATCCACAGATTTTCAACAGGTCCTCTGGCTGAGCAATCCCAAAACTATGATTTGGTGAAACCATTCCTTTATTGATTTGTCGGTTTGCTTAGAGTCGTCCTGTTCAAAGGTGAAATTCACCTTCAGCTTTTTAGCAGGGGACTGAAGATTTTATTGCAAAATTGACCTATATTTGGAACTGTTCATAATACCCTCTACATTGACTAAAGGGTAGGAGGCTATCTGCATGCAGAATTTTCTTAGCAGGACCGCTCCCCCTCGCCCCCAAAAAAAACCTTAGGTGTTTGCAAGACTCTTCCATTAATTTCTAGTGTAAAAACTACTCTGCTATTTATATCTTCAGTATTTTGAGCGTTTTTTTTCCCCTGAAGAGGTCTTAAATAATGCTTGGTGGGAAAAAACGGAAGGGTGTGAGACTTCTCTGAAGAGGCTCCTGATTGAATCCACTCCAAACGATACACGGTCCAGTCAGAAGGTATCACAAAAAAAAACAATCCTCTCCCAAAACTGGCCGAAAAGGAGTGTTTCCTGCTGTTTTCATTTGACTGCCTAGAAAAAAAACCAAAAGCAAAGCCTAAGACCGTGTTTGGTTCCAGGCAAGCCAGTGCTGTCAGTCACCAGTCAGGGATGTGGTAACATGCACAAGCAGAGGGCGGAGTGGTGTGCTGGCCACACCCAGGGAGCACAGACAACCTAATTAGCATGTCTGATTAACCTTTTTTTTTTTTTTTGCAGAATGGAGGCCGCGATTGGAATAAAAAAAAATAAACAACACTTTATTTTTTGTTGTTTTGTACTTAGTTTATACTGTCAGTTTGGGCTGGCAGACTCTTTTTAAATGTAATATTTTCTGCTTAATTTCCCACTCATCCACCGGATAGATAAGTTATCTCTGTGGGGGTCTTGCTTGTGGAACCCCCTGTAGATCCACAGAATGTGGGATTTAAAAGCCTGTATTGTAGAAGCGCAGACATTGTGGAGCTGGATTTTTTTCTTTGCAGGCGTTTTATAGTTATCTCTACGTCTGTCTTTTCATATTTGCTTCCTTGTGTGTTTCCCATCCTTAGTTCTGTGACTTTTCCATGTCGGTGCCACGTCTGTGCCACGGTACAGTGGAAAATACACATGGAATTAGCTTGGGGTTGAAAAATGAGCATAAGAAGCGCCGTCCTGCAGATCTGCACGAGTTCAGTCTTTGAGTTTTGTCAGATTGTAGTTTTACCGAGCGAAAGTTTAGATTAGTACGTAAAAGAATTGAGGACCTGTTAAGCACCAGGGGCGTCTGGGATGTCGGATGCAGAAGTGGAGATCGGCAGCCACGGAGGACGCCAAACTGGGGCAGACTGAATTGCTTATCTCTAGTATGGGTCAATTCTGGAGGAAACTTTTCTCATACGTGAAAGGACCTGACATCTGAATGCGGCGTTACATGTAATTTTTTTTTTTTTTTTTTTAGCAGATTTTACCTGCACAGCATTGACAGACCTGACCTGCTGCAGATTTAAAAATCTGCACCACAAGTCAATTTATGCATAGACAAATTTCTGCAATGTGTAGATGGGATTTTAAAAAACGATACTTTACTACTCTGCAGATTTTCTGCAATCAAATCAATACGAAAAATCTGCGCCAAATCCATACCGTGGGCATTCATCCTATGGGTATGTTCACGTTTGGCTCTTTTTTTTTTTCTGCAGCAAAATCTGATCTCTTGGCAGGTAAGAAGCTGCGACAAAAAACGCAGGTTTTAGTGCGTGTTTTTCCCCTCCCCCATGACAGCACACCTTGAGAGAGGATCCGCCCCACCAAGGACAGGAAACCGTCTGAAATAAAAGGGCGGCACCTCTCCCTCGCTTCAGTTGGTTTCCTGTCCTTGATGGGGAACCTGTCTGGAAGAAAGAAGACTTACCTGGGGCTGTCCCGGTGTGGAAGAGCAGGCACTGGCCTGTGCACCGGGTTCAGTATCCCAGAAGCGCCGTCCGCAGCTTCCCCTGGGGTCTCTGCGCCGAGCAGGGCGCACGCGGTGAGGCAGGCTCTGTCCTCCCGGAGACCGCGGCGCCGTCCTCCCCCTGCAGTGTGGAACGCTTCCGGGTGTGACGCGCCTGACGTCACGGCGCAGGGCACGCTGGGAGCGGCGCGCTGGGTGACGTCAGGAGGCGGCGCCGATCCAAGATGGCGGCGCCCATCGGAGCGTCCCAGGCCGTTTTTTTTTCAACGGAGCTCCGGCCTGAGTAAGGGGGAGGGCCCACAGACCGGAGAAGGCTGGATGGCCCTATATTTAAGGGGGGGAGCTATCCTGGAAGCGTGGTGCGCTTCTGAGACATGGCTGATCCAGATAGCCAGGAGCAGCAGCTTACCCCCCCCCCACCTCGGCAACAGAAAAAGTAGAGGGATGCATCGTATACAGACAGCCGCTCGAGTAATCATAGTAGCAGCCACAGGAGTAAGGCTTCGAGTGCCTCGGGACCATCCAGAATGGAATCATCGGTTCCGAGACAGCCTCCGAATCTGGTACCCGTTTGTGACCTCCGGGGGTGAGTGAGCTTCGTGAATGTCACTGGTTAGTAACGGGAAGTCTCTTATGTGCTTCCTTTTTTTAGGAGCCTAAAAAGAGTAGTGCCAAGCAAAAGCATAGAATATGTGCCCTTTGCCAAGCTTCTCTCTCAGTAGAGTGGCAGAAACCACTTTGCCATGGCTGTGTGACCAAAACCATAGCTGAGAATTCCCTGGATTTTGCTGCAAATTTAAAGTCCATAGTACATGCAGAAGTTCAGGGGTCCCTGAAAGGGTTCCTTAGAGGGAAGAAAAGACCCCGTAGAGAGGTTTCCTCCGTCTCTGATTCCTCCCAGTCCGAGGAGCAGTGGGATTCATCGTCCTCTTCCTCATCGGGGGGCGGTAGACCCTGCTTCCCCATTGAGAATGCAGACAGACTGGTTAGGGCAGTAAGATCGACCATGGGTCTGGAGGAAGAGAGAGCATCTAAATCCCGGGAGGACATCATGTTTGCGGGCTTGGGAGAGAAGAAGAGACGCTCATTTCCGGTTAACAGTAAGATTCAGGGCCTCATTGACCGGGAGTGGAGGAGACCTGAGAGATCAGGGGCTTTACCCTCCTTCTCCAAAAGAAGGTACCCCTTCGAAGAGAAGGATGCGGAACCTTGGGATAAGATCCCCTAGGTGGACGGGACTGTGGCAAGGTCATTGAAAAGATCTTCCCTGCCCTTGGAGGACTCTGGCGTCCTAAAAGATGCCCTGGATAAAAGAGCTGACTCCTTCCTGCGCCACACGTGGGAGGCGGCGGCAGGCGGCCTAAAACCAGCGGTGGCTAGCACCTGTGTGGCGAGGTCCTTGATGGTGTGGCTCCAACAGCTGGAAGACCAGCTTAAAGATAAAAAGGTCTCCAGACAGGCAATACTTGCAGAGCTACCTCTAATACAAACAGCATCGGCCTTCCTGGCCGACTCTTCAGCTGACTCGGTCTGACTGTCAGCTAGGGCAGCGGGACTATCCAACGCAGCCAGGCGGGCCTTGTGGCTCAAAGTTTGCCCAGGCGACCTACCTTCGAAACAGAAACTGTGCTCCCTCCCGTGTGACGGTAGACTTCTGTTTGGCCAAAAGTTAGAAGACCTGTTAGAAAAAGCAGGCGATAAAAGCAAAGGGTTCCCGGGATTTTCGGGGGAACCAAGAAAAGGGACCCTTAAGGTTCAAGTTTCAGCTTTGGGAGCACTCTACAATTGTAATCTGGCTGGGAATAGGTGGATCTCGAGGTTTATCAAGTCCTGTGCCAGAGCAGGACCGGTTAGGTCCATGGGTGTTCCTCCTTGGGACCTGAATTTAGTCTTGAACGTTCTTACTAGTGAACCATTCGAACCCCTACACAAGGTTTCTCCAAAAATTCTCACCCTTAAGACCATCCTCCTAGTGGCCTTAACGTCAGCCCGTAGGGTGGGTGATCTGCAGGCCCTCTCGGTTAATCCTCCTTACACACAAATCTTTGAGGATAGGGTCACTTTGCGGCCAGATCCAGCATACCTTCCTAAGGTGGTATCTAGATTTAACCTTAGTCAGGAGATTGTGCTACCCTCGTTCTGCAGCAATCCCAAGAACCCAGGGGAAGTCAGGTTCCATAGCCTAGATGTTAGGAGGTCCCTGCTACAGTACATTTACATGACTAGTCTGTGGAGGAAAGACTATTCTTTGTTCCTGGCCTTTCAAGGGTGTAGGAAAGGTCACGGGGTGTCCAAGGGTACCATCTCTAGGTGGCTCAGGGAGGCCATTTGCTTAGCCTATACTTCCACAGGGGTTCCAGCCCCGGACAATGTGAGGGCTCATTCCACCAGAGCTGTCGCAACCTCCTGGGCAGAGAGAGCAGATGTCTCGATCGAGCAGATATGTAGGGCTGCTACTTGGTCTACACCATCCACCTTCTTTAAGCACTATCGGTTGGATCTATCCTCTTCTGATCTCGCCTTTGGGAGAAGGGTACTTCAGGCGGTGGTCCCTCCCTAGGGTGCTCATAAATTCTCCAAAATTCTCTCAAGGTGTGCTGTCATGGGGGAGGGGAAAACACCAAGGTTACTTACCGGTAGCCGGTTTTTCCTGAGCCCATGACAGCACCCGTAGTTTCCCCCCCTTATTTTTTCTATGTTTCTCACACCCTGGTGTGCACTGTTTGGGGTGGTGTGTATATGTATATTGTGGTGTTGGTTATGTGCCTAACCTGTTTAGGGAGGTCCTCTCAATGCTCTGTAAACAACTGAAGTGAGGGAGAGGTGCCGCCCTTTTATTTCAGACGGTTTCCTGTCCTTGGTGGGGCGGATCCTCTCTCAAGGTGTGCTGTCATGGGCTCAGGAAAAACCGGCTACCGGTAAGTAACCTTGGTGTTTTTGCTGCGTTTTTCAGGATCCCAAAGTACAGCTTTGCTTCCACCACAGAAGCATGGACACAGGTCACCAATAGCAGTGCATTGAGTTTGTAGGACACTGTTTAACTTTCACACTTTGGTCTGCCATTGGGTTGATCAGGCATTGTTCAATTTCACACCTTTGTCAGCCACAGTTAGGAATTAGTACAGTTTTTAATTAAATTAGTGATGTGTACAAAGGAAACCTTGGCCGACCAAGGTGTGAGATTGAACAATATGTGGTCAGCCAATGTTTATTCTAATCCAAACTGCCATTTCAGGCGACCAAGACAAGATGGTAAACTTGGGAAAATCACAAAAATAAATACACATATTGCTGTACTTGCTTATCTTCACTAAAAAACGCAGAAAAACCTGATGGCTATGTTCACGCTAGGCATTATTTCACCACCCATTACTTTCAATGGGTGAAAAACGCTGAAAGAAGTGAAATGCTCTATTGTGCAAAAAAACATGCAAAGCACAAAATACTGATGACACAAAAAACAAGGTGTGTTTGAGATTTCCAAAATCTCATAGACTTTGCTGTTGCTGTATAACGCAGCTGAAAATTTGCATTTAAAAAACGCATAAAAAAAATGCTGAAAAAACGCCTAATGTGAACATACCCTTATGCTGACTGGAGTGCATCCTAGCTCCTGCCCAAATTGACGGTCCATGCTTTTCACTGATGGGCTGCAGCACCATCTACAATAATGGACACTTGGAGCAGTGGCAGAAACTCAGTGCTGGACCCGGGGAGGGGAATGAGGCATAATTTGGTTTTTTGTTTATTTTTAAAGAAAAAAAAACAAACTGTATCCAGGAGGGTGGGGGTGAGCGGGAGGTTTCCATAACTGGCAAACTCATTTATAACAAACCCTCCGATTTTATTTGCTCTTTTACTGTCACAATGATTTCTATTTTACAAATGTTTGAGAAGAAAGGAAAAAAAGGACTGTATTAGGGTACGTGCACAATGTCTTTTAGATGTGTGAGTGAGAACCTGCCAAGTTTTTTCGGTAGGAAGACACTTCAGGATGTGCCAGCGTCTCTCTGGTCGTTTCCTGAGCACATTTTGCAATTTCTCTGGCCACTGGCATTTTATTTATTTTTTTTACTTGTATAAACTAACTTTTCTATGTAAAAATTACTCGCTGTTCATATGTTCGGTCTTTGAGCGCCTTTTAACCGCTTTAGATTTCCTAAGACGTCAAGTGGTTAAAAGAATTGACTGTACATGTTGAACCCGCCTGAGGAATGGACCGGCCATGTCCTTTATCCACTTGGCGTCTTTGAAAACCTTTAGCGGTTAGAAGAAGTTCAAAAACATGAACAAATATGAAAGTGCGTATGTTCATTCTTTTTAGTGTATGCTTAGCCTTTTTTCAGGAGGGTTATGGAGTGTAACCACCTGAAAAAGGATGTGGTGTGCACATACCCTTACTGTGCCGTTACACTGATGTGTGCAGAGTCCTAAAGCAGAAATGCAAATACCTTAGAAATCATGTGAAATATTATTTGCAAGTCATTTCCTTTGTGTAGAGAATGGATATATGATAACTGCAAGAGATACTGAGAAGGGTTTGTTAAAGGGGACAGGTCCCTAATATCACGCCTTTGGCGGCACCCTCGCCGGTGCCGCTGGAGGCCCAACGCACAGCACAGCTCCATATAGTGCATGGGGGCTGCTGCCACAGGAGGATATGTCATTAATATCATCCACCCCTTTAAGATGGATCTGTCATTAGAGTCCGGTATATTTGAGGGTCGCACTCGGACACAGAATCTCCTGTATCTGAACACATTCCCTTACTGTTCACCAGAGGTTGCTGCTACCGTGCCTGCACTATCTTGCTATCTTCCTATGGCGAGTGCTGCTCTGCTGCTGGGGAAAAAACTAGTTAATTTTTAAATTTATGCCTCACCTTAGGAAATGATCTACATTGGAGATGATACGATTATATATATATTTTTTCACTTATTGTCATATAGGTTCCTCAATCTAATGACATTAATTAAACATTAAGCCGCGCATTGGCCTTAACCTTTGCTGCGTAAGCTCTTGTGGGACTACAACTCTCAGCATTCCCTGGACTTGCTGTAGTTCTGCAGGTTGCAGTCCACTGGTGCGTCCGGGGTTCTGCCTGATTGTGATCTCTAGCTGCTTAGTTTTCTAGTAGCGGTGCAGCCTCTATAACCGCTGACTCCTCATACATTATTAATGTCTGTGCAGCTGAATCCAGTCCAGAAATCCTTTCCGCTAAGTGTTGTGTATCCTGTCATGTGCGTCTGTTACATGGTGCTTTCTGGCTGCTGTTCTTGGAAGGGAAACTGTTTTTCCATCTTTTCATTTTCAATAAAAAAAATATTCTCTGAAATAAATTGAGTTTTTAATATTGATCTCTTGGGGCAGAGACAGGATTGTGGCGTTGATCTTTAGCGTACATTTACAGTGCACATACACTCCTACTGCAAGGGGCGGTCAGACGCTGAAGCAGTGGGACCCACAAAGGTCCTATTCTCATTAGTTACCATACAGTTTTATGTATGGTAACTAAACTCGTTGTGTTTTACAATTCTCACTAGTTACCATGCACTCTTTTTGTGTTTTACAATTCTCACTAGTTACCATGCACTCTTTTTGCATTTTATAATTTTCATTACTTACCATGCACTCTTTTTGTCTTTTTACAATTCTCATTAGTTACCATTCACTCTTCTTGCGCTTTACAATTGCTACCGCAGCCCAGTGCGCAGGAGCATCGCATACAACATGTGTAGGTACGGTATGAAACTTGTCTAAATAAGTATTCCCATGATATAACGATATGGTATATTGATAGGATTTACCATATCCAGGCATGGAGAAACTTGCCTGCACGGTGGGCGGTCATGCTGCAGTCATTAGTCTGATGCTCGTCCGATATTGTGCATCGGTCCTATTCTAATATTTCTAAAGTTGGGGATGATTGCTTCTACAACCTAAACACACAGTGTGAATTTGTCAAATCAGGAGGGAGACCGCACTGAGGACACTGCTAATTTTCGACCTTGGGTGCATGATGATTAGTGATGAGCGAGCACTAAAATGCTCGGGTGCTCGAAGCTCGGGTCGAGCACATTGGAATACTCGGGTGCTCGACCCGAGCAACGAGCCCAATGTAAGTCTATGGGAAACTCGAGCATTTTTCTGGCTGTCCCCCCCCAGCGGTCTGCAGAAGGTCAAAAATTGCCCAAATAGATGGGAACCGTGCTCAATTAAACGTCAGGCAGGCAGAATATATAGGCAGACAGGCAGGCAGGGTATATAGGAGGGTGCATGAAAAACATAGCAGGGCACTTGGGACATACTAGTGCCCTCCGATTTCCATGCACCCGTCTCTTTAAAAAAGCCGGCCGGTAATTCAGCAGCGGCATACACCGGTACCCGACAATTTAGAACAGAAAGAATAGAGCTTCACACATAGATTAGATAGATAGAAACATGTCAGTCACATATATATGAAGTACAGTGATAGTGTTGGTTACTGTACTTGTCATTTAGTGTTAAAATAAAGGATTTATAAAAAAAAAATAAAAAAAATTGGCGTGGGGTTCCCCGTAATTTTAGTCTCTAGCGGAGGTTAAGCAGACGGCTGGGGCAGATGTTTGAAGCCTGGGAAGGGGGTGATACCCACGGAGCTTCCCAGGCTACTAATATCAGCCCTCAGCTGAATACCTAGCCTTTACTAGCTATTAAAATGGGGGACCCCCCCAAAAAAATGACGTGGGGTCCCCCCTATTTTAATAGCTAGCAAAGGCTAGGCAGACAGCTGGGGGCTGATATTAATAGCCCAGGAAGGGTGCCATGAATATTGGCCCCCTCCCAGGCTAGAAACACCAGCTGTCAGCCGCCCCAGAAATGGCGCATCCATAGGATGCGCCAATTCTGGCACTTAGCCTCGCTCTTCCCACTGCCCTGTAGCGGTGGCAGTGGGGTAATAGGGCTGGCGTTGATGCCAGCTGACATCAAGCCCAGGTTAGTAATGGAGAGGCGTCTATAAGACACCCCCATTACTAACCCCATAGTCAAAGTTAAAAAAAAAACAAACACCCAGAGCAAAGTCCTTTAATTGAAATAAACACACAATTCTTTAATATTCTAATTTAAACCATACTTAACGTATCGCCCATTCCAGCTGAAGCCAATGTCTTCTGCAATAAAAGTAAAATAATAAACCAACCTCATCCTTACCTTTCCATGGTTCCCAGGACTGCTTCAGATCTGCTACATTCACATGACAGGCTGGATCGTAGCAGAAAGCTGCCATCCAGCTTGCCATGCCGCAGACACTGAGAAGCTCCTCAGTGTCTGGCTGTGACGGCATACAGATGAGCCGAGCTCATGTCCAGTGAACTCCGCTCACCTCATGCACGTCACTGACAGCGTGGGAGAATTCTCCTGCGCATGCGGTGAGCGCAGGAGAATTCTCCCACGCTGTCAGTGATGTGCATGAGGTGAGCTGAGTTCATTGGACATGTCCAATGAACTCAGCTCACCTCATGCGCGTCACTGACAGCGTGAGAGAATTCTCCTGCGCTCAGCGCTTGAGCAGGAGAATTCTTCCACGCTAGGATGGCATTGAGATGACAAGCTGGATCGCAGCTGAACGCTGCCATCCAGCATGCCATCCTTCATAGACGCTGCAGAGCGCAGGCATGCTTGCGCTCTGCAGTGTCTCTGAAGGATGACCAGCTGGATGGCACCGCTCATACAAAAATATGGCAGGCATACAAAAATATGGCAAAGCCCACGTCAAAATTTTTGGGAAAAATTAATTAAAAAAGAATAAAAATAATAATAATGTAGGGACTGCATCTTTATTAACCCCTCCATTTGAGGGGTTAATAAAGATGCAGTCCCTAAATGTGTTTTTTTTTTTTAATGAATTTTTCACCAAAAATTTGACATGACCTTCCCCATATTTTTGTGTCCAGCCAGGTATAGCAGGCAGGAACGGGCTGCCCCCAACCCCCAGATGCCTATTTGTACCTGGCTGGAAACAAAAATACAGGGAAGCCCTTTTTTTAATTATTTAATGAATTTCATGAAATAATTTAAAAAAAAATTGACGTGGGGCTTCGCCCTATTTTTGTGTCCAGCCAGGTACAACGAAGCCGCTGGGAGCTGGAATCCGCAGCGCAGGGAGGCACAAGCTTTCTACCCCCCCCCCCTGCTGCAAATTGCAGTCCGCAGCCACCCCAGAAAATGGCGCGTTCATAGAAGCGCCATCTTCTGGCGCTGTACCCAACTCATCCAGGGCCCTGGTGTTGTGGCTCACTGGGTAATAAAGGGGTTAGGGCCAGCTTGGTATTATCCGCTGGCCCCAAGCCCGAAATTCATGGGGTCACGCCAATATTAGACATGACCGCCATGAATTTCTAGTAAAGTATTTGAAAAAAACACAACACCCAGAATAAAGTCCTTTAATTGAAATAAACACACATTCCTTTAATGTTCTAAATTAAACCATACTTACCGTCACGCCCATTCCAGCTGAAGCCAATGTCTTCTGCAATAAAAGTAAAATAATAAACCAACCTCATCCTTACCTTTCCATGGTTCTCAAGACAGCTTCAGCTCTGCTATATTGACTTGACAGGCTGGATCGCAGCAGAAAGCTGCCATCCAGCTTGCCATGCCGCAGATTCTGAGAAGCACAGGCATGCTTGCGCTCCTCAGTGTCTCGCTGTGACGGCATTCAGATGAGCCGAGTTCATGTCCGTCGGAGAATTCTCCTGTGCATGCGGTGAGTGTGAGAGAATTCTCCTGCGCTCACCGCATGCGCAGGAGAATTCTCCCACGCTGTCAGTGATGTGCACGAGGTGAGCTGAGTTTATTGGACATGTCCAATGAACTCCGCTCACCTCATGCACGTCACTGACAGCGTGGGAGAATTCTCCTGCGCTCAGCGCTTGAGCAGGAGAATTCTCCCACGCTGGGATGGCATTGAGATGACAGGCTGGATCGCAGCTGAGCGCTGCCATTCAGCTTGTCATCCTTCAGAGACACTGCAGAGCGCAAGCATGCCTGTGCTTCTCAGTGTCTGCGGCATGGCAAGCTGGATGGCAGCTTTCGGCTGCGATCCAACCTGTCATGTGAATGTAGCAGAGCTGAAGCTGTCGTGGGAACAATGAAAAGGTAAGGATGAGGTTGGTTTATTATTTTACTTTTATTGCAGAAGACATTGGCTTCAATTGGAATGGCCGTGATGGTAAGTATGGTTTAATTTAGAACATTAAAGAATTGTGTGTTTATTTCAATTAAAGGACTTTATTCTGGGTGATTCTGTTTTTTTTAACTTTGACTATGGGGTTAGTAATGGGGGTGTCTTATAGACGCATCTCCGTTACTAACCTGGGCTTGTTGTCAGCTGGCATTATAAGCTGACATCAACCCCAGCCCTATTACCCCACTGCCACCGCTACAGGGCAGTGGGAAGAGCGAGGCTAAGTGCCAGAATTGGCGCATCCTATGGATGCGCCATTTCTGGGGCGGCTGACGGCTGGTGTTTCTAGCCTGGGAGGGGGCCAATAGTCATGGCACCCTTCCTGGGCTATTAATATCAGCCCCCAGCTGTCTGCCTAGCCTTTGCTAGCTATTAAAATAGGGGGACCCCACGTCATTTTTTTTTTTGGGGGTCCCCCATTTTAATAGCTAGTAAAGGCTAGGTATTCAGCAGGGGGCTGATATTAGTAGCCTGGGAAGCTCCGTGGGTATTACCCCCTTCCCAGGCTTCCAACATCTGCCCCAGCCATTTGCTTAACCTCCGCTAGAGACTAAAATTACGGGGAACCCCACGCCAATTTTTTTTTTTTTTTAATCCTTTATTTTAACACTAAATGACAAGTACAGTAACCAACACTATCACTGTACTTCATATATATGTGACTGACATGTTTCTATCTAATCTATGTGTGATGCTCTATTCTTTCTGTTCTAAATTGTCGGGTACCGGTGTATGCCGCTGCTGAATTGCCGGCTTTTCATGTTTCACTGTGAGCACTGTTCCCATCGATTTGGGCAATCACTGTAATGCCACAACCACCATGGCTGCGGCATTACAGTGAGTGGCAGACAATCCCTGCATGATTGGTGCTCTAAATAGCGCCAGACATGCAGGACAGGGACCCGAGCTCCCGCCCGGGCATCTCGAAAGTACTCGGTGAGCTCCGAGCATCTCGACTACTGAGATGCTCGGGCGAGTACCGAGCAGTGGCGAGCATGCTCGCACATCACTAATGATGATATTTTATTTATATATATTTTTTTTACTGCTTTTTGAGCTTAAGAACTTTGATGGTGCAGGACAAGGGCTTGTCTCCTGTATCATTTTGGGGTACAGTAAAAATGGTAAAAAAAACCTCCCAACACCCCCGCTCCCACCTCCAAAAAAAACACCAAATGAATACAATTCTGCAGTTATTTTTCATTGTGCAGTAAAAATGCCAGGGTTTTTTGTTTGCAGGATTAGATTTTTTTTTTAATGGTAGCATTTTGGGTGCATGTGTGTGTTTGTTTTTTGTTTTTTTTCTCTTTCTGAGATTAACAAGAGAATTTGGTATATTACAGTTGCACTGATATCAAGTTTGTGTCCTCTTATTGTTTTGTTAAACCAGTGATGTGGCCCCTTCATTCTGAGCATTCTGGAATACTGTAATTAAAGGGGCTTTCCACTTTCGAAAAATATCTGTTTACAGGCGCTGTGTCTTGTTAACCTTTCCGTTGTCCAGTACTTGGTCTCTGCTGCTGCTCCCGGTTTCTGTTATTGTCTGCAGCGTTGATTTCACTGCAGACGATCGGTGAGCTCAGCGGCTCGTGCTGTCTGACTGCTGGGACCCAGAATGGGGGACATGTTTGTTTTGTTCCGGCTGGAGCAGAACCTCTGATGCCATTTGGCACATGACGATTGCCCGTCTGGCACCTATTTTTTTAAATCAAGGACCGTACTTGATGTAGAAGCAATTTATCTGCGGTTCATTAAGCTTTATAATAAATCAACCAATAATTATTGCAAATGTAAACCATGTAGTGACACCGTTGGTTTATCCGCCAGGTGGGTTGGGGCTGACGAGCCATTCTGGGTAATGGCACATGGACAATTACAGCGCCGGCTTTTAACAAGAGCATCGATGCATAGTAATGTAGAGATTGCACATTGTGTAAAGGCTCGTTCCCTGTCTCTTCATTATTATGCACCAGCGCTTCAGTGATTGCGTTTTAATCTCTTGTATAAAATTAGCCATAGTTGGTGCAGGCATGGCCGCCGCAGGTAGCTCCATCTACTAGGGATAGCTACCCTGCAAGTTAGTGTGTAACCCTCCAGGCTATGCTCCCACCATGAGTATTTGGTGAGTTTTTGATGTTGCATAGTTTCTGCACTTATTAGGTAAATTAATTTACTTGCATTTTATTTATTTATTTTAAATGGGTTTTTGAAGTTGCAGTTTTTGTCTTTTTTTTTATCGTGTTTTTAAATAAAGCTACTTTATTTTTGATACGTCCTGGTATTTGTCTTTGATATAACTTTTTTTTTTTTACTTTAAATATTTTTAATGAGTTTTAATAACATTGATATGAAAACAGAACATTCCAATTACGTTCAATAATAACAATAAAAAAAAGTTGACGGTTGTTAATATTAAGTTTTCGTTAAAGTTTAGAATATAAGTATAATCAGCTTGTTGAAGTATTAATGTAAGCTCTAACATGAACGAAATAATTGTGCGCTAGAGGAATGTAATGAGGGAGGAAAGAGAGAGAGAATGGGAAGGAAAAGGAGGTGGGGGAGGGGGCACAAAAAAGAGATGAAGAAAAAAACAACACGACTTCTTGAAACCAGCATTTCAGAGGATACCACGTCTACCACGACATTTTATTTTAAGTATTATTTGTCGACAACCACATTTCCAGCTTATTCCCCTCACTGAATAATATCCAACATGTCCATTGGCAATGAGGATTTGATAAAACTTTGATAGTCGTTCTATGGGGAAAATCCACACATAAAACAATAGAAATTGATATGTTGCAGGTTTAAAACATTTGCCACAGGTCAATTTGTGCAGTGCAAAAAAATAATAAAACAAAAAAGCACATTGGGCTTTCTATAAATCTTATGTACTTTTCTGGAACTGTAAGACAGTAGAAAAAGCTTAGTAAACATATGTTGTGTCCACCAACATTAACAACCTAAAAACTGACACATAATTAAAAATATGGTAAAACATATCAAATTTTACTAGTCATATTAAAATAGTATAAAGTATAAAATTAAAGAAAAAAATGCCCAACAAAAAGGCACCTAGGATTCAGGAATGCAATAGTTAAAGCACATATCCTCATCAAAGAAGACGGCGAAACGCGCGTCGGAGGAGTACAGGCATCCTGGGGTCAATAATGGCACTTTGCTCCTACACATATGCTTGCTCTGCCTATTTGACATATTTTGAAATTAGATCTCTGCTGTTATGAACCTGACCTCTTTGTGCGATACGCATCTTATTTATTGATTATTTAGCTATATTGGATAGATTGATATACCATTTTACCTGTTTGGCATTGAACAATACACTCTATTCTTGGTTAATACTTGATATTAAGTATTGTCATGATTGATGTCATAACTAATAGTAGGAACTGATATATGAGCTTTTTACAAATATTATATTCCTGAACCCTAGGTGCCTTTTTGTTGGGCATTTTTTCCTAGAATTTTATACTTTATACTATTTTTAATATGATTAATAAAATTTGATATGTTTTATCATATTTTTGATTATGGAACTGCATTTTTTTTTTTTTTGTGCAGCAAAAATACCCAGTCTCAAAAACGCTCTGTGGGAAGTTGACCTTTAACAAGTCTTGTAATGTGAATAGGGACACTGACAAGGCAGAAACCCTTTAACAGGCGGCTGTTTCGTGCCCCCACGTATCTGATATTATGGGTAGATCATCAATATCTTGGGCGTATATTAGGAAAGCTCAGTTACGAGGAGAGCACTGTAGAACAATATACCAAATAGATTCTGCGGTAACAAGGTGGAAGCGACGCAATCCCAATAAATAATAGAAATTCTCATTTCATTTCTTTTTCAGTCAAAAGACAAGATGATGCGAGGATCTCGGCGCGGCTGCGTCCGTCTCAGAGTAAGTCCAGTCTCCCATTATACTGGTTTGATTGTAAGATGTCTTTTTTATTGTTTTCTCTGACTCTTCTGAATTTCTGTCACGACCGGTGAACTCTAAGTAGTCTTCCTCTGTCAACATTTCCTGTTCGGAGGATCATTCCTAAAGCATAAGCGATATGCACTGTCCCCGAGGACAAGACCCTGTGTGATTAATGACCATAGTCAGGAACCACAGTGTCTTACTGTGCAGCAGCTGCAAGAATACAATTCCATTTTGCCATCATGTTCCATACAGAGTGGTGTTAAAGTGTTTTTAATACAGATTGTAATATTAAAAAAAAAAAAAAGACCAAACATTTTAAAATAACCATTTACCATAAAAACTTTTTAAATATGATTAGAAAATCGACTAGTACTTTCCGTTCTGTAGCCTTTTATTGGGAGTTTTATACTATTTGCCATTATGGCGTCATTCCAACTTGCATATTTAGTATTTGTATTTGTAAAGCGGACCAGTCACTTGTTCAAGAAAATGTAGTAAAATACCTTGTAAAAAATCTCTGAGCTCCCTTGATCCTGATGCTTTTTTACATTTTGTGACATTTCTGCTCTGCAGTCCACTGAACGTTTCTTCTGAGTCTTCCCTGGGGGGCGTGCTCTTTTACACCTCTCTCCCAGACACTGCCAATGGCAGCTCGACCACCTCTGACATTGATTGGCTGCTAGACCAGCTGCTGAGCTGTGATTGGCAGCGCCTGGGAGAGATGTGTAAGCACGCCTCCCAGGGGAAGGCTCAGAAGAAACACCCAGTGGACAGCAAAGGTTTTCTTTCTTGCCGATGACTGTATGGATGTACTTTTCCAGGATTCACCAGACCAGGATGTTTTGTGTACTCACAGACGTCCCAAAGTCCCGGGTCTAGAAGTGCCATAATGAGATGCTTCAGTCACTTCCCACTTTTCAGTGACTCTGTCGAGACGGGAGCTTTTTCTTTAGTTTTTCTGTAGATCTGAAAGATGCAAACTCTGGCACAGAGTCCTGGGCACAAGTTTTCATCATGTTCTAAAACAATGCTTCTCCGGAGTGATGTCTAGGTGGCAGCACATCCACCATAAATGCAGCTTTCACCCATAGAGAGAATGTTACTTTAGCAAATCTGATTGCTGTGGATCGTTTCCGTATGGATAAGGAGTGCACACATTCGTATACGAGTGTGTATATACAGTGGCTTGCAAAAGTATTCACCCCCTTGGCTTTTTACCTATTTTGCTACATTACCTGTGTTTTAAATATTTTTGTAATCCAATTTGTGTGTGACGCATCAGCACTAAATAATTTAAGTTGGTGAAGTGAGAAAAAAATATATGCTTTACATTTAATTTTATGGGATCAAATAGCAAAAAATTGGCATGTGCATATGTATTCACCCCTAAAAAATTTCTGGTGCAAGTAATTCTCTTCATAAGTCACATGCTTAGTGAAAGGACGTCCACCTCTGTGCAATCTAAGTGTCACGTGGTCTGTCAGTATATACACTTTTACCTTTTCTGAAAGGCCTCAGAGGCTGCAACACCATTAACAAGGGGCACCGCTAACCAAACAACACCATGAAGACCAAGGAGATCTCCAAACAAGTCAGGGACAGAGTTGTTGAGAAGTACAAGTCAGGGTTGGGTTAAAGAAAAATATCCCAATCTCTGATGATTCCCCGGAGACTCCATCAAATCCATGATCATCAAAAGGAAAGAACATGGTACCACAACAAACCTGCCAAGAGTGGGCCGCCCACCAAAACACTCACCATTAATCAGAGAGGCAGCACAGAGACCAAAGGTAACCCTGAAGGAGCTGCAGAGATTGGAGACTCTCTCCATACGACCACAATAATCCGTACGCTCCATAGAAGTAGCCTTTATGGAAGAGTGGGCAGAAAAAAGCCAATTGTAAGGCTTTTTTTTTAGTTTGCCTAAAGACATGTGGGAGACTCCCCAAATGTATGGAGGAAGGTGCTGTGGTCCGATGAGACCAAAATTGAACTTTGGCCACCGAGGTAAATGTTATGTCTGAACCCAAACCAACACAGCTCATCACCCTAAGATCGCTTTCGCAAACCACTGTATAACTCCTTCATCTTTCTTGCAACAGTGTGAACAGATCCATTGTGTTGCTTATAATTGTGTTTGGCCTTTTTATTTATTTTTGTGTATAATGTTTAAACCGGATGTTATAACACATGGATGAAAAGTCTTCTGTTTTTTTTTTTCCCAAGATCAGTAATGGATCTGAATCCTTCCTTATTTCAATGAGATAAGCTCCAACTGATCCTTTTCTCTGTGACATCTATTCTTGGGGGAGAGTTGGGAGACTTCCAAAATAATTAGATGGTTGACTGGTCCTACCAAAATTAGCCAGAAAACATCCAGTGTATGGTCACCTTTTAGGGATCACGCCCTTGTAGAGCATGCCAAAAACATACTGTGACGTGCTGTGTTGGATTCTTTCTGTACATGCCTATGAACCTCCCCTAAAATGCTGCTACGAGGGAAAGACTTCACATGCCGTCTCCTTGAGCCTTTGCATTGCGGCTACTTGGTTGTATAGTAATAGGGCCATACAGGCTGTGTGCTCAGGGCTGTGCCGCGTGGTTTACGTGGGGCATAATTGTTCGAAGGACGGATATTGTGACTTTTCCACTGTTCTATTTCCTTAGAATAAGTCATCAGTATTAGGGTATGTGCACACGATGCAGAAATGCTCAGGATTTTTTCCTGAGCGTTTCTGCATCTCTCTGGCAGGAAAAAACGCATGCGGATTGTACATGCGGTTTCCTGCCAGGGACATGCGGAAATGAAGCGGTCTTCACTTTCATTTCCGCATGCGGGTTGACAAGCGCTTCCCAAGCGATTTTAGCATCACTTGGAAAGTGCTTGTCAACTTCACACTATATAAATCCATGCAACCGGCATGGATTTATATAGTGTGTGAATGTCAAAAAATAAAAAATAAATATATACTTTACCCTCTGATGGCCCCCGGTGTCCTGCTTCGCTCGGTCCCGGCTGCCGGCAGTGAAGACTTTAGGACCTTCCGACGTCAGCATCACGTGACCCGTCACATGACTCTGACGTCAGCGAAGGTCCTTCTTCATTCAACCGCGAAGTGCCGCGAACCAAGCAGGAGCGCTGCGCGGGCCGTCAGAAGGTGAGAATATATATATTTTTTATTTTATTCTTTTTTTTTTTAATGGTACCTGGGTCTGGATGAGAGTCCTCTCATCCACACCCGGGTACCATCCGCACATTAGACCTCATGAAAAGCGCATCAACATATACAGTGATGCGGATTCCATGCGGTCTAATGCAAGTCAATGGCTGCAAAAGAGCAGCGTTTCCGCAAAATTAATTGACATGCTGCGGATTTTTGACCGCAGCGTTTACGCTGCGGAAAAATCTGCATCATGGGCACAGCACATGCGGATTTCAATTGGGGAACATTGCTTCCCTTCTACCATGCATTTTTCATGCGTTTCCTCGGCGTTTACGCAACTGCAAAAACGCATCGGAAATGCATTAAATACGCATTGTGTGAACTCAGCCTAAGACCGGTGAAGATCCAACGCCCGGCACCACCGCCGATCAGCTGCACTGTACACTGTGTATACCTGGCTGCCGCTGACAGATGATTGTGGGGTTGCCGGGTGTTGGACCCCCACTGATATTGATGACCTATTTTAAGGGTAGGTCACCAATATCATAGTAGTGGAAAACCCCTCCGATATATTCTAATATTTTGTTGCATATTTATCAAAACTGACTAATTTTTGAACAGCGCAATCTTACTCTAGACTGTCTTAAAATGCGCCAGATTAATCACAGTGGTTCGTGCTGTTTGATAAAGCTGCTGAATCCTTGTCTTGTATAAGTTTACTCCAAATATTAGTTATTTTGTGCCTGAAATGTGCAGCAAAATTGTTGCACTGTTTTTGGTGTCGCATGTTAGGCTTAGTGGGTTAGGCCCCTTAATGCTAAACAACACTCCATTTCAGCAAAGCCATGCCCCTTGTTGGACAAGACCCAAAGAAGCTGATTCTTTAAGGTTATTTTTGAATACCTCTGTATTAATGAAGGGTCGTGGTGGCCAAGTTTATTAAGAGGCGCACGTCACTTCATGAAGTTGGTGCGTCTGATCACTGGCAAGCGCTTCACCACAAATACTACCCCAGTTAGGGAATTGAGTAACATTTCTGGCTGAAGTCATTTCATAACTTCTGAGTAGTGATGAGCACAAATGCTCCTTACTCGAGTTTGCATCGGATGCTCGGAGTATCGTGGGTGCTTGAGTGACATGCGCGAGTTCGCGGCTGTTAGCCACAAAACATGCGGAGATTGCCTGACATACATGAGCAATCCCCGCATGATTTTTGGCTGTCTAAGAGCCGCGGGGACTCAAACACGTCACTCGATCACCCGTGATACTCTGAGCATAGCTGACTGAGCAACTTCACATTTAGCAAAAAGTGTGACTTTTCAGACTGTCATGCCAAATGCATAAACGCTTTAATGAACTGGCACCAAAGTGTCCAAAGCACATAGCAATAAGAATTAATACAAGATGATAAAACTGTAATATAAGTAACAGAACAGATAGACAGAGAGAGATGTACTATATATATATATATATATATATATATATATATATATATATATATATATATATATATATATATATATATATATATATATATATATATATATATATATATATATATATATATATATATATATATATATATATATATATATATATATATAATTTTTATTTTAGTAGAAAACACACAGCAGGTAGGCTTTGATGCTTTTTTTTTTTTTTTTTTGTGAATAAAACTAAAGGCCCCGTCACACTTAGCGACGCTGCAACGATCCCGACAATGATACGACCTGTCAGGGATCGTTGCTGCGTCGCTATGTGGTCGCTGGTGAGCTGTCAAACAGGCAGGCTCACCAACGATCAGGGGAGCAGCGACATCGTGGAAAGAATCTTTCCACGATGTCCTGCTCCTGGTTACCAGCCTGCTGAAGCAGGAGCAGGCTGGTAACCATGATAAACAGCGCGTTACTAGGGGCACACGCGCTCCTAGTAACCCGTTGTTTATCATGGTTACCACTCTGCTACGTTGAGCGGGAGGTTACCGCTCACTTTAGCAGGCTCCTGGTTACGAGCCTGCTGAAGCAGGAGCAGGCTGGTAACCATGATAAACAGCGGGTTACTAGGTGCGCGTGTGCCCCTAGTAACCCGCTGTTTATCATGGTTACCAGCCTGATCGCTGGTTCCGCTGGTCACACACAGCGATGTGTGCTGACCAGCGGGAGGGCAACGACCAAAAAAAGGTACAGGACATTCTGCAGCGATCAGCGACCTCACAGCAGGGGCCTGATCGCTGCTAAGTGTCACACATAGCGACATCGCTGGTGAGGTCGCTGTTGCGTCACCAAAACCGTGACTCAGCAGCGATCTCGCTATGTGCGACGGGGGCTTAACTTGCTTAAACATGAACCCATAGCAAAGCAAACAGCGCTTTTTCCTGCCAAGAGAGCAGGTTTTGGATGCAGAAAAAAAAGCGCTGTGTGTGAACTGAATACTTTTTTTTTCTTAGTGTTTGTTGTGATAAAAAAACGAAAATGTTACAGCCAGTACTGGAAGTCAGTGACAGTACTGAAGGGTTCTTCCCCAAAATCTTCTTTATAGAAAAGAAACTTACTAAAATAAAGAAAAATATTATTTTTTATTTAAATTTTTTTTTCTTATTAATTTAGTTTGTCATTCAAATTAATAAGAAAAAATATATATCTTTTTTATTTTATTTTTTTCTTATTAAATTGTATAAGAAAAAATAAAATATATTTTCTTTTTATTTATTTTAATACGTTACTTTTCTATAAAGACGCCTTGAAGATGCATTTTTGTGGGGAGGTGGAAGCCAAAAAAAAAGAAAAATGAAGAAAGCACTTAAGTTACCACCCTGGTATCCAGACACTTGATTAACGAAGATATTCTTATACCCGGTCCTCACTAGACTGAAACACAATTCATGGAGATTACAAAGCTGGGAGACAACAGAAATAAATGCTAATGGCTTTGTTGGAAAGTGAGAACTTTTGCGCCATTGTCGCGGGGCAGTGTTGCTGCGGTGCCAGGACGGCGCTCACATGTCATTGCTACACTCTTGGATTTACGGAGCGTGGTGCTTCAGGAAGCTTGTGAGATGATTGCAGGCTCCTTCCCATAACTGTGCAGGGTCCCCCCTCCTGGCTGCTGTACTGCAGTGCTGTAGTAATACCGTATGTACTGCTGATGTCACTGCTACTCTGCTCAGCAATCTGCTCTTTGTTCCACAGGGGGCCGTGATTGGTATTGACGACGAGGACGACAGCACCTTTACTATAACAGTGGACCAGAAAACCTTTCATTTTCAGGGTGAGCAAAAAAAAAAAATCTTGTTTGTGTCAGTGTGGTGTGCGGCGTGTCTCCTCTCCAGCTCATGGGATAGCGCGCTGCAGCGGAGAAGAACGCCGGACTCCAGGCATTTCCTATCTCAAAAGCTGACTCATGGGAGCCAACTCTGCATCCAGCCAGACGCGCTCACCCACTCGCCCTGTGAGATGCGGAGTTTGCTGGGGGAAGAGCCCGCGGATCCTTTCTGTGTGACCAGGCTATTTTTGTCTTGTATTGCTTTACCTGCGGTGGCCGTATTAAGGTGGAGTTGTGCTTCAAGACTTGGAGTGTCTTTTTCTTCTCTCTTTCATCTGCACTCCTTGTCTCCATTTCTTCGCTTTTACTCTCCATTTCCGATCATAACTTCACAAATCAATGCCTTCTGTCACTGCTATGTTTCGGCATTGCATGCTGTGGCTGAACCGTAGAAAGGGTAAGATGTGACTCTTCCTGCAATCCCACGACTTTACACGGGGGTCTGTGGGCACGGTGAAATAATGCTCAATGCTCTTATAGTGCCTGGATATCAACTTCTTCACCTCCAGTTATCAAACCATCACTTATTTGTAGGGGTGGGGTACATGGCTTTATTTGTAGGGGTGGGGAACATGTCTAATTCTTGTTTGGGACGGCTTCTGCATTGGGCATGTCGGCAACTATAGAGCAGCTCCGATATTCTCCATATTGTACGTTATAACCGTCTGTACTGATATAACTGCTCATTCTTTGCAATCATTGTCTTTAGCATTGTGCTGCTTGTAATGTATATTTGTTTGTATAACTAGTCTGCTACACCTGCGTCGTTACATTGGGCTGTGAGCACAGATTTGGCTTTTGCCCCAATAGAGTTTATGGTGCATACACCTACTGTATCCATAGGCCTCCAGTCTCTTGCGCAGAGGCCAAAATATTGCAGTAGTCATTTTATTTTTTTTTTGCATTTATTCACAATGAATAAATTTGATACATATAATATGTATATTATTATTATATTTTATTTATATAAATTTATTTATATATATATATATATATAATATAATTTGCAGTGGTCTAGCTGAATTTCTTCCATACAACCTATATGTTGGGGAATATTCCAGACATTATGGGCACTGTCCCCATTGGGGCTCACAATCTACATTCCCTATCAGTATGTCTTTGGAGCGTGGGATGAAACCAGAGAACCCAGAGGAAACCCACGCAAACACGGGAAGAACATACAAACTCCTTGCAGATGTTGTCCTTGGTGGGATTTGAACCCAGGACCCCAGCACTGCAAAGCAACAGTGCTAACCACTGAGTCACCATACAGTGCTAACCACTGAGGCACCGCACTGAATAAGATCTCCCAATATATAAATATTTCGCTTTAATTTTTTTTCCTTGCAGATTTAAAGCTGTTTCATATCTACAGCTCGTCAATTCTTTCAGCGTTTTTGCATCATTTTCACCCATTTTAATGAATAGGGGGAAAAAAACGCAGCAAAAAAACTGTATATTTTTACCCAACATTTTTGCTGCTGAAATGTCCACCGCAAATACTTAACGTGTGCACATACCCATGATGGATTATGTTACAAGACGAGGAAGATAAAAGTATGGGGGAAAAAAAAAGGAAGCAAATGAATACAGTGTATATTCTTTTAATCGGTATTTTATTTTTTTTTGCAGATTTTGACCTATGCTGCTGGTCTTTTGCACCTTCTCCTTGATTTATAAATCTGGCCATGTGAACGCAACCTTTTCAGATCACACAGGGAATTTGCAGAAAGCTAATATGAAAGTTTTCATTAGTAATGAGCCGTCAGGTTTACACTGCCGTGGTCTGGCGATGCATCCAGAGCAGTTTTCTGTAGCTGCTGGTCTTCACATCGGCATCCTGGGACCCATGAGGTCGCGCTGCCTTGTAAGCACTAGAGTCGCTTAGGATTCTGGGTGCAGACATGAAGACCAATTGCCCTGTGGACTGTTCTGGACTCCGGATTAGGGCAACAACTCAGCACTGACGAAAACTCTGGACACTTTTTGTAAGGCTGACGGCACTGGTAACTTCCAAGTAACTCTTAACCAGTGCCGCCAGCCAGGCTCGGACTGGCCCACAGGAGAACAGGAGAATCCTCCGGTGGGTCCCCATGCAGGAAGTCCACTCCAGCTATATGAGAAGTACTTAGCACAATACATTTGTTGATAAGGGCATCATCTCAACATCCGTTTAACAAACTATAATATAGAAAAATAGGTAAATTTGTGAATGAGGGTAATGTGATATTTGTATGTAGCTGGACAGCAGGCCACCAGGGTAAATGTTACTGGTGGGCTCTTGGCGCCCCAGTCCAGCACTGCTCCCAGCAATCAGCTGTAATCTGATGGGACACCAGGTAGTGGGTGTTCAGTTTCTCTGCAGCGCCACCACAGGAGAAATAAAGTATTACAAGTTACCTAGCAAATCAGCAAGTTGTCTGTACTCCGGGCAGGAGAGACTTTGTGGCAGATTCACAGGAGTGATGGACTAATGTGTGTCACATTATTGTGACACCGGTACACCCTAGTAAAATAGGGAAAATATTTTAATTTTTTTTTATATGCATTTCTGATATTTTTTTAAACACCCCACTCCTGTCACTCTATTGAGCCCATTGTGTAATCTTTTATTGTGTGTTCTCTTTTCATTCTGCAGCCAAAGATCGATTGTCTGCTTTATAATATCAATTCGGAGGACTCGATTTTTATGTATCTGGGTTAATACAATGATGCTCGCAGCGGGCCAGAAACCATCGCCATTAATCACCGAGTGCAAACTGATTTAATAAAGGGGCCGGCAGCCTAAATATGGGTTACATAAATGAATTACCCTCCGCTATGGATTTATATTAGTGTCTTGTCCAGAAGGCACTGTCTTAGGCGGTGTACTCACATTTGGGCAATGTTCAGAAGTAGCGCTACAAGTGATTATTTTTCCATTGCTTATCAAATTTATGGCCATTAGGGCTTGTAAAAATGTGATGATTAGCTAGTGGGGATCCTCCTTGAGTGTCTGTCCCAGCTGGGCTCCTGCTGAGGATATGCAATCCCATTAATTCTAGATCCCAGCGTCCTCTCTCATTTCACCAATTGCTGGCACCGAGCATGGTAATTAGTAATTACCGCTTATAGCACCGCCATACGTACAGATTAGGCAAAAAAGATGTCAGGAGCTCTTGTACGGATCCTACTGGTGTATCTGCAAGTGTCGGTGTAAAGTGCTCAGAGGCGGAAATGTTTGCGGAAAAGTTTACACTTGGGGCTAGAAATCGACTTTGACCACCATACAGGTCTTGTGGCACAGACCTCTCTGAGGAGCTGTCACATTTCGAACCCTAGGGTACAACGACTGCAAAAAACTAATCGCAAAAGGTCCGATCCAGTTGGATTTTTTTTTTTTTTTTGCAAATTTCTCGCGGAGGTCATGTTACCCTATGGGTCGCAATGCAACTTAATTCACCTGCATTCACCTTACGTGGACTTGGTCATGGATGTTTCCAGTGCAGGTTTCCCAACAGTGGTTGGCACCATGTACACAAACGGGTTACAGGAGCGGCCAGCAATGGAAACCATATAAGTGAGACTACATCACCAAATATTGATTGGGTTTAGATTTCTCTTTTATTCATTCACTTTGCATTTTGTTAGGTTTTTTTTTTAAATCCACTATTAACACTTCTATTTTTGAAAGCATTTTTACTCTACAGCATTTATTCCCACACCTGCCTATATCTTTTGCACAGTGCTGTATTGCAGTCTGTCTCTACGGCAGATTTCCTGCTAAAAATCATTGGTTTCTGGGTGCAACACGGCCATAGGGCGTCATTGCAAATCCGTTGTAAGGCAATATATGCCTGGCAGCCAGTTTGTCTGTGCTGGCAAGGAGGAATGAAACATGGCAGCAGTCAAGACAGGGCATACTATTGAAATAGAAGATGAAACCATAAAAAGCGGCACTCACATAGAGGGATGAACAAGCAACAGCTGTTTCGCCTTAGTGCAGGCTTCGTCTGGCTCTTTCTGAAGACCCAGAAGAAGCATGTGCTCACGCAAAACGGCTGTTGCTCGTTCGTTCGTCTTTGTCTTTGCTCCTCATGTGATGACCAACAAACGTTGCTATTTTATTCACATACCAGCGGTAAGTGCCACTCTCTACAGTTTTTAGTCTTCTATATCAACTGTTGGAGCACTAGTTAGTGCAAGCTGAGCACCGCAAAATCTGGTCATCCCAAACTATTTTTGCTTTCTGATTTTTTTTTTTTTCTTGTTAAGCAGGTACAGTATGTTAGCACTGCCGGCGTTTTCTGTTTCTTTTTTTCTTTGATAATTACTATTCACTGGAGAAATATTGCTTTCACCCTTGATAATGTGTTTTTTTAAGACTTGTTTTTCACTCTTCACTATAAAAAGGTGACGATCTGCTAATTACGTGTATCTGGTTCCTGCTCGCTGAGGGATGTGCGTCGCAGACAGTGTTGCATCATGGAGATCTCAGAAATGCTCTGAGTCTCTGCTCATTGACTTCATTACCTTCAGTTCTTTAAAGGAGGACACTGTTCTCCAAGTCCCCAAGTCCAAGGCCCCATTTTTGGCAAACCTCTGAATTATACATTTATCTTTTTATTTTCTTTACATCCCACAGCCCGAGATGCAGATGAAAGAGAAAAGTGGATTCATGCGTTAGAGGAAACCATTCTGCGTCACACTTTGCAGCTACAGGTAAGGACTGATACAAGGACTAATAATTGCAAGATCGGTCAGAACAATGTACCGACAGGGGTCTCTTCATATTTGCATTGATCAGAGCCTCCTTTGTAGATGCCGCCAATAACGCCGGGTACGGTAGGGTCTGGTATAGTGCCTCCTATAGTCAGTAGTGTTTTTCCAATGTTGCTAGTGTCCTTCATCTAGGAGGTCCGGCACTTCTGTTAATAACATGCAAAAAATAACCATGCAGATGTGAACACGGCCTAAGAAGTAAGCGATCTGCAGTTGGCTAAGGATCCTGGGAAAAAGGAAGGGACAGAAAAGGGAGTTTATGTATTGGTTTGATGTTGGACATAATGTTTCCTCATTGTGTAATCTTGAAACAAGGTTTTGCAATATACTTTTTGTATCCATTCCTTTTGGAATTTAAAGGGGCTGTCTAGGTTAAATGAACATTTTTCCCAGTGGTTTGAGGTCTTTAAAAAAATGAACAAAACAGTACTCCTCTCCCACTTAGCTGGATCCAGCACAGTCTTTACACCAGAAGGGAGACGTCTGTGCTCAAGCAGGATCAGGACTTGATTGCCCTCCGCGGTCAGGTGACTTCTGTAGCGCATCATCAGTGATGTCACCAATGACATGCTGCGATAGTCACCTGACCGCGAAGGGCAGTCCCAGGACCCAGCCGCAATGACTACTCCCTGCCAATGTAAACGCTGACCATGAAGCTGCCTGTGCTGGATCCAGGTAAGTCCCAGGAGGTGCGCAAGCGGAGATTTTGAAAGCCAAGAGAAATCGATACAGAAAATATATTGATTAATGCTACCCACACAATGTCAGGGGATGGGGGGGATGTGATGCAGATTTGCACGTTTTACATGTATAGTTTGTAGGGTGAAATTTGCAGCGTAGATTGATGGGCTGCTCATTTATAATCCTCACCGTGGGCTAATTCATTCTCCGATTTTTGCATAATATTTCATACTCTTTGCCTGTGCTGTGTTTGGACAGAATATTCGCTGTGAGTCCTTCTACCCAGACTGTATTCTTACCATGCAATGAATAGAGTCCGTTCTACGGTCATTATGTCCAGCCTCATGGAAATGTTCTGTTTTCAGCAATTTTCTCTTTAATGTCCTATTTCTCATTTGCGGTCCTCTACTTGTGAGCTGATTTCAGCATTGGTGGCCTTTAGTGACCAAGTCCTTCCTGCTTCATTCATTTATGCAGATTGTCCGTGCTGGTGTCAGTGGTACGTCGCACGTGTGACCATAGTGTGGGAGCGTCTTCCGGCTGTTTTGTCGTCCATTGATGTGATGAAAGCTCTTATTGACTCTCCATTTAAAAAAAAAAAAAAAGTTAAATTGATGAGTATTTTAACTTTTTATTCTTGGCTTAAAAGGGCTCAAACTATAAGAATTGTCGGAGGCTAGGAAAGCCATGTGGCTTTCTCCAAAAACCGCTCTGCATTTATCCTCAGAATAGGGCTGATCTACTAATACTCTCTAACATTTAGACAGTGCAAACTTAGGGCCCAATTCATTATTGCATTGGCCCTAGTTTTTGTTTAGCTTTTGCTGTTTTTTTGCCTATTTTTCATTTGCACCATTTATTTATTTATTTATTTATTTATTTATTTATTTTTAAGTCCATTTCATATGTTTTTTTTCTTTTGTTTACCATTATGGAGGGGTTTACAAATATTTTCAGTTGGTTTTTCAATTGCAATTTTTTGGGCACCTTTTTTTTGCTGTTTAATCTGAGAGCAGCATAATGTAGGGGCAGAGACCGTGATTCCAGCTTTGTCACTTTCTGGGCTGCTTGCTGCAGTTTTGATATAATCACTGTTTTATCATTAGGAGATTATCGCTATAGGACCAGTAAACCTGCTGCCAGGTAGTCCTCCAAATTAATGATCTCTGTGTAACCCCACCCCCCACCACTGACTGGCTGCTTTCTATCTATACACAGTAGGCGGCCAATCGGGGGTGTGGGCGGGGTTATACACAGCCAATCAGTGGCGTGGGAATGTAATAAAGGGCTCAGCATTTCGAGCTCTGCTAGATCTGCAGCCGAGAAAACTGATTTTATCAAGACTTCAGCAAGCAGCCGAGTAAGTGACACATCACTGGAGCCAGGGTCTCTGTCTCTATCTACATCATGTTATTTTCAAATTACGTAGAAAATGTGATGTCGCAATTTTTTGACGCAAATGTACTTCAGTCCTCGCCACAAAATTTTAGCTGATTGCATGACTTTTTTTGCACTAAAAAGTTGCAAAAAAGGTTAAAAACAAAGAACATTTTTTACTTTGCACAAAAGTCATAAAGAATCGGGCCTTAGAGGAAACGTTTTTTGAATGATTGAAGTTTTTTACTTTGCTTCATGCATTTAGTGTCTAGTCCAAGTTTGCACCATCTACTAATTGGCTTACTATTATTGACGAAGTTCCACCAAATTTAGGTGGAATTTTGGGACAATAGCTTGCAACCCCTTTCTGATGGACCACAACCTATTATCTAGCTTGCCGATAAACCGGTCTAAAACGCATAATTAATGTGGTGTCCACATGTAAGTCAGTCTGGAGCATATAGCTGTGTAATTGCTGGTCTCGCTTGCACATATTCGCTTGTTCCATTGGCTATAGAACAGATGAAGGAAGCCAAGATAGCGGATGACGACGACTCCTCCGTGGGTGCACTCACTCAGATATTAAAGGGTTATTTCCGTCTTAATAAATGGGTATTGTTGGAGAGAGCTTGTAAATGTAAGCAGTTTTGCAATTTTCCGCTTTTAAAATTTTTCAGCCGTTCTTGAGATATTTTTATTTACAGCTCGCTGCCGTGGAGACCGACTGTTAGACAGCAGAATATGTAAAGTGTTTACAAGCTCTTTTCTTGTGCATTTGTAAGCACGGTTTTGAAGCTGGTTCAGAATCACTGGAGCGCGCTGTTACCTCCTAATTCTGGTGCGCTTCAGCACAGCGCTTACAAGCTTAGAAAGTAGCTGGGGTCGGTCTCCTAGGCAACGAGCTGTAAACAAAAGAAAAGTGTTAGTATCTCAAAAATGGTTGCAAATTTAACAAGCAGCAAATTGCAAAAGTGCTTCTTTTTGCCAGCACTGTTTGTTAATGAAAATTGGAATAATCATTTCAACGAGCGCCGCATGACCGTATATAAGGAATGGGCCGTAAACGAGCGCTAACAGACTTGTCTCTGCAATCGGTGTTCATTTATTGGAAAAAGTATGAGCTCCTAAATGCAATTTTTATATATATGTTTGCAAATCTTAAAATCGTTCAATGAAACCTCAAATTTCATGCTGGCCTCATCGGCGGAGGCTGCCTGTAATATGAGCAGAGCGAAGAAGGAGGCAGAAGCTGCGGACGTGTGAGAGGAGGAGGGTGAAGAGTTAACGGCAGGATCTCTGTACTATGCACTCCTTAGTAATGTCTGACGTGACCGGCAATGAATATGTGGTAGATGTCTGCAAAAGAGAACAGTATTGTTTTGATGATCATATGATGACTAGATGGCGTTGCTCTCGCCCCGCAGTGCTGTATACTCCCCTCACTTCCTGGAACAATGGGGTTAATATATGTGTAATAGTATCTGATAGCGGCAATAGACTGATTACTAAGCCGAGCATGATGTGAATCAGAGCTGGCACCTTCCCCAGTGTATTGCTGAACGGCGCACGGCGTCATGTGACCCGCAGAAACCCAATGGACACGGATGTTTTTGATATGTAAGCTGCACCCGTCCAATGGTTACAGGGTGGGAGGCGAGAAGCAGCAGCAGCAGCAGGTCAGGAGACGCGCAGAGGAAGTAGCCGGATGCTCTCATCCTGTAAGTAAAAAGCATGCATGTCACCGCCGATCAGGATTACAGGGCTGTGTGATCACAATGGCCGGGGAAGGCTGCAGCAGCGTAAGTAATGACCGCCACCACCGCCGTCCTCCTGTCATTGTTATCATGTCAGGCAGCACGTGACTGGGGGGCAGGAAGAACGGAGACTGCCCGGGGGGCCCCTATACTGTGCAAAGGGATCATCATGGGGGTTTTCTGGAATGGCAGGAGGTCACGCAAGGACGTGAGAGGCGCAGCCCTGTATGGCGGTATTAAATAAAGATGTATATACCATCTGCTGGGCTCAGGGGTCTTTGTGCAGTGGACTGAAGGGGGGAGCTTCATTGAGCTGATTTAGGAAATGGGATACTAAGGATGAGGATCCTGGTCACGTCCCGATGAGAATAGTCATGTGGCTTTTGTCTGTGTTTGTGATTAATTATAGAGAGAGAGAGAGATCTATCGATCACTATGACACATGTATAGACAAATGCAATCATTTCCCTGCTGCAAGTGTCCTTACAGTATACATATATACTCTGTACAGTGAATACATATCTGTTTATACAGACAGAAGAGGGCCCCTGAGCATGACTGGTATACGGGCCCTGTACAGGTAGCTCATCATACTGCTTCCCTTTATGCATCAGTGAGGGGGGGTTGCTTGCATGATGGATGCGGCCCCTGTTACTCCTGGACTCCTGGTCTTTGCTGTCTGCCCCCTCTCCCCCACCACCAGCGGCCTCTGCTTGCCTGCTCCTTCCCCCTGGCTGCCTCTGCTAGCCTGCCCCTTCCCCCCGGCGGCCTCTGCTTGCCTGCCCCTTCCCCCGGCGGCCTCTGCTTGCCTGCCCCTTCCCCCGGCGGCCTCTGCTTGCCTGCCCCTTCCCCCTGGCGGCCTCTGCTTGCCTGCCCCTTCCCCCTGGCGGCCTCTGCTTGCCTGCCCCTTCCCCCTGGCGGCCTCTGCTTGCCTGCCCCTTCCCCCGGCGGCCTCTGCTTGCCTGCCCCTTCCCCCTGGCGGCCTCTGCTTGCCTGCCCCTTCCCCCTGGCGGCCTCTGCTTGCCTGCCCCTTCCCCCGGCGTCCTCTGCTTTCCGGCCCCTAGAAGTTGTTGTTCTCTACTACCTGTGTGTCCGCGGTGTCACTTGGAAATTAAAAAGACACTAAACAAAAAGTTGATCTGATCACCGTTTGTAATGTAGCTGATTTAGAGGCTATTGTTCCCTGTTGTCAGCCACTACAGGCTAGAGAGAGACCGAATAATAGTCGTCAATGTTGGTTAGTCCATTAAAGTATCTGCCGTGCTGAATTTACGATCGGCGCCCATGAACATGAAGGTATGAAGTAACGCATTGGGGGACACCTTATGAGCGTACGGATCCCCGTTGTGCTACCCCATGCAACCAAAAGCCACCTGGGAGGTGGGGGACGGGCGCACAAGTTTTCCAGTGTTGGAGCACAGTCTTGGGCTCATTCACTCCCCCACAAGTGGCCATGACTTTTGGCCACAAGTGGCGGCGCTCCTTAGCACCGTCCCTTGAGGGGATATTCACATTAGGCAGATTTCTGTGACTGTCCCCTTTGGGGTCTTTTAGAAATCCACGTGTTTGCTGCAGAATTCACCCTGTTATATGCACATAACCGCCATCCAGCAGCAGACACCTGCGTGTCAGTATATGGTCACCGGTGATGTCACTGCACGCGGGGCCTCTGGTGGCGTCCAGATCTGCCGTGCGTAGCGGTATGGAGCTGCTCCCAGATCTTCAGGCCTGATCGAGGCAGCGTTCTGCTGGTGTAATATTTCTGCCTCTGAGCTGCAGTCATGGGGCTGTGAAAGGGGAAGTGATCCGGCATTTATCAGTTCTTTATGTTTGGACTCGCTGATCAGAGCAAGTGACGTGTGTCAGATAGGACCTGGGTCTGTCACCTCCCAGGGTGGGGAGACATTACGGGCTCTCATATACCACCCAAAGTACTTATAGCAGTACATGGATATAGAAGTATTGCATCACATACACTGTATGAATAAAGTATGTACCCCCTCCACATTACACTCCAGGAGCCTCTCTGACCGCCCATCCTACATCCATAGACATTAATATGGAGTCGCCCCTCTGCAGATATAACAGCTCCCGCTCTCCTGGGAAGACTTTATACAAGAGTTCGGAGGGGTCTGTAGGAATTTTTGCCTTTGTTCAGAAGAGCATTTGTGGGGTCAGATACTGATGTTGGGGGGGAGGCCAGGATCACAATCTCCATTATAAGTGTTGGATGGGGCGGAGGGCCTCTCATGTTCTTCCCCTCCATGTCTGTATGGACCTTCTGCACTGGACACAGTCATAGGGAGCAGAGAAGCGCCTTCCCCAAACTGTTCCCACAAAGATGGAAGCTACAATTGTCCAAAATGTCTTGTGCTGAAGGATGAAGATTTCCCTTTACTGCAACGAAGGGACGCAGACCATCTCCTGGTGTTACCCCTCCTCCAGCAAACTGTACAGCGGGCACAATGCAGTCAGGGGGTAATGTTCTGCTGGATTCACCAAACCCAGACTCCTCCATCAGACGCCAGATAGAGAAGTGTGATCCGTCACTGCACAGAACACATCTCCTCCAGAGTCCAGTGGTGGTGGCTTTACACCACTCCATCCGACGCTCCTCATTGTGCTTGGTGATGTAAGGCTGCCGGCAGCTGCTAGGCCATGAAGCTCCCAGCGGGGGCGCAGCATTTGTGCCGATGTTATACCAGAGGAGGTCTGGACTCTGCAGTTATGGGGTCAGCAGAGCGGTGGTGACTTTTCTTCCCCCTGCTCCCCTGCTCCTCAGCACTCGGCCCCCCGCTCTGTAACCTTACAGGGTCTTCACTTCGTGGCTGAGTTGCTGCGGCTCCACTTCTTAGTAATATCACTCACAGGTGATGGAGGAAGAAATGTCATGAACGGACTTGTTATCCCGGTGACTCCTATTACAGGACCGCGCTGGTATCTGTGAGCTCTGCACCACCGGCCGTTCTTTCACATGTTGGTACAGGCTGACGGCACGGCGGGGGGCCGGAGGTTATACACTGAAGGCAGGGGGGTCGGATGTTATACACTGGGGGGGGCGAGGGGCTGCATGTTATACACTGGGGAGCAAGGGGCCGCATGTTATACACCAGTGCAATTGGACTGAATGTACACTCTAAATTCAATCACGTACCAATAGTTTTCTCCATATACTGTGTGTCGGACTAGAGCACACACTCCAAATTATGACAAATCTTGATTCTTGTTATATATTAGTTATGTAATATTAGTACATAGTATATGAACTCCATAAAACCATAGAAGGAAATCGCAGGGTGTCAGTGTAAGAACTATTCACCGTCACATAGAAACAAGTTAGCAAAGAACAGACACAACACAATATAAATGACTCATAAAACAAACAGCAAAAACAACGATCATTGTTATTGCTGTGGGAGATTGCTTCATCTTTCTTCGCTCCTGTTGCAATGAACGAGACCTTAATGCACTTGTGCAGTGCAACTACATAAAATAATGTACAATTTCTGTGAAAATCTAACACCAGAGCTGTCTGAGGATGTCTGATCTGCTGGAAAGTGTGCAATGGCAGATCCCCATCTAAATAGTGCAGGTCTCGCTGCCTGGTTCCCAGAGCACTTCACAAATTAATAAATAGGAATTCTCTTCTTCTCTCGCTCCTTGCCAGTCTTGGTACAGCCCGGCACCCTATCGTGTGTTTGTATGTATTTTTTTGTATTTAGTTTTCTGATTTTTCTCAAATTTAAATCAAAATGTCTTGGTTTCCTCATCTGAGCCTGGATGTTGGTAGTATTAGTACAGTTTAATTACATTAGTGATATGTGGGAAAGTAAGTAATGCTCGACCAATATGTGGAAGTAAACAATGTCCGACCAACATGTTGAAGTAAACAATACCCGACCAATGTGTGGAAGTAAACATTGTCCGATCAATGCATGGAAGTAAACAATGTCCGACAGATGCGTGAATGTAAATAATGCCAGATCGATGCATTAAAGTAAACAGTGCCCGGCCAATGAGTGAAAGTAAACAATGTCTACAAACTCAATGCTCTGCCATTGTCTTGGGTAAACCAGTTCTGTGGAGTCAGTAAGCCAAACATCCAACTCCCTCATACATGGCTCATGTTTAAGTGATAAATTTATTGTAGCACAGATTAATCTCAGCTAAAAGACTAGACCCTTAGATCAGGAATAGGACAGACATTTATAGGACATTTCATAACTTTCCCAAATTATTATGAAAAAATATTCCCCACAAACTGCATTGAACTACTGTACCCAATTTATTATATATTTTAGGAGTCGGAGTTGGTCCATTTTATACCGACTCCACCAAAATGGGCTCCGACTCCACAGCCCTGAGGTAAACTATGCCTGACCAATTCCACTCCCTCTGTTGTTTTTACATTTGCAGTTGTGTACTTTTTCATGAACTTGTATGAACATTTTTGTTCAGAATAGTCACTATTTTTTTTTTCAGACACAAAACTTTTTCCACTAAATAATTTGATCAAATTGCTTTTTTTTGCCAAAAATGTTTTATGGTTCCACATATGGCTTGGATAGTGGAGGCCAGGCTGAACTTTGGGATCCTGAAGAATACAGCAAAAAACGCAATAAGAAAAGCAGCAAAAAAAGCCATCAAAACATGCTTTTTGGCTGCATCCTTTTTTTTTTTTTTTTTTCTTTTACATCCAAGAGATCAGGTTTTGGCTGCAGACAAAAGCAGCAAAAAAGCAACGTGTGAACATAGCCTTAGTGTTATTCTGTTGAAACCCCGTAGCCATTAGCTGTAATCTGTGGGGAAAAGGACAGTAAGGGTTTGATTTCTCTGTAGGGCCACCAGTAGAGAAATTCAGTATTACATAGTGCCTCTTTCTATCAATGTGTTTTCTGTGCAGTACAGGACAGTACAGATCCTCAGGGGGTAAAGACCCTCCATGTGGCTGCTCTCCACTTAGGCTAAGAGATGAGGGTCCTGAACGGATGTTAAATCGGGGATTGTACAAATTATCAAATGTCCTATCTTTCTGCAGGTTACAGGGGGGCAATGTTCATGTGAGCTGCACTTTCCATGCTGAGTGCAGCCAGCAGAGGATCCATAAATGTTCTTGTATTGTTGTGTAGGAATTTGGTTGTCACATTGCAGTCATGTTCTGTCTGCTCAAACAATGTGTATGTTTGTGCACCTTTTGCTTGAGTAAACCTTTCGAGGTGAGCGCCACTTTGATTTATTTAACAAAACAGGATGTGGAAAAAATGGACCGTACCCTCAGTGCTTGTGCACACAGCTCTGTGGTGTCCGAGTCTAGTCTCAAATGACTGGTTTGCAAAAATGTTCCCTTGTAGCGGGTATAGGACTAAAAAGTGCATTTTCAGAGGAGGCATAGTACCGAGCGTTTATGCTTCTCTACTCTACCCCTGTAGCAGGAACATGAGAAGTGTCCGGCTGCCCTTATACCGTGGGGAAAATAAGTATTTGATACACTACCGATTAACAAGTTTTCCCACCTACACAGAATGGAGAGGTCTGTAATTTTTATCATCGATACGCTTCACCTGTGAGAGACGGAATGTAAAAAAAAATCCAGAAAATCACATTGTATGATTTTTAAATAATTACTTTGCATTTTATTCCATGAAATAAATATTGAATACAATAGAAAAACATAACTTTACTATTTGGTACAGAAAGTTTTGTTTGCAATTAGAGGTCAGACGTTTCCTGTAGTTCTTGACCAGGTTTTCACACACTGCAGCAGGGATTTTGGCCCACTCCTCCATACAGATATTCTCCAGATCTTTCAGGTTTCGGGGCTGTTGCTGGGCAACATTGAGATTCAGCTCCCTCCAAAGATTTTGTATTGGGTTCAGGCCTGTAGACTGGCTAGGCCACTCCAGATCCTTTGAAATGCTACTTACGGAGCCACTTCTTTGTTGCCCGGGTCATTGTCATGCTGGAAGACCCAGCCATAACCCATCTTCAATGCTCTTACTAGGGGGAAAGAGGCTGTTGGCCAAAATCTCGCAATACATGACCTCATCCATCCTTCCTTCAATACAGTGAAGTCGTCCTGTCCCCTTTGCAGAAAAGCACCCCCAAAGTATGATGTTTCCTCCACCATGTTTCACGGTTGGGACGGTGTTCTTGGGGTTGTACTCGTCCTTATTCTTCCTCCAAACATGGCCAGTGGAGTTGGTACCAAAAAATTCTATTTTGGTCTCATCTGACCTTTATGACCTTCTCCCATGCCTCCTCTGGATGATTCAGATGGTCATTGGCGAACTTCAAATGGGCCTGGACATGTGCTGGCGTGAGCAGGGAGACCTTGCTTGCCCTGCAGGATTTTAATCCATGACGGCGTAGTTTGTTACTAATGGTACTGTTTGAGACTGTGGTCCCAGCTCTCTTCAGGTCATTGACCAGGTCCTCCCGTGTAGTTCTGGGCTGATTCCTGACCTTTCTCAGAATCATTCTTACCCCAAGAGGCGAGATCTTGCATGGAGCCCCAGACGGAGGACGATTGACAGTCATCTTGTGTTTCTTCCATTTTCTAATAATTGTGCCAACAGTTGTCGTCTTCTCACCAAGCTGCTCGCCTATTGTCCTGAAGCCCATCCCAGCCTTGTGCAGGTCTACAATTTTTGACCTTTCGTGTCCTTAGACAGCGCTTTGGTCTTGGCCATAGTGGATAGGTTGGAGTATGATTGATTGATTGTGTGGACAGGTGTCTTTTCTACAGGTAACGAGTTCAAACAGGTGCAATTAATACAGGTAATGAGTGCAGAGTAGGAGGGCTTCTTAAAGGAAAACTAACAGGTCTGTGAGAGCCAGAATTCTTGCTGGTTGGTGGCTGATCAAATACTTATTTCATGCAATAAAATGCAAATTAATTTTTTAAAAATCATACAATGTGATTTTCTGAGTTTTTATCTTTAGATTCTGTCTCTCACAGTTGAAGTGACCTGTGATAAAAAATACAGACCTCTCCATTCTTTGTAGGTGGGAAAACTGGCAAAATCTGCAGTGTATCGAATACTTATTTTCCCCACTGTACATACATGTTAGATTATCAGCAGACTCCACCAACTTCCATCTGGACCAGGGTGGGTCACATTGGGTTTTTACCCTAAAATATAGGCGGCTGCCTCTGTTTAGCATATACATCACAAGTTACGTGGGAGGATTCAATGTGAACATGACCTAACCTGTGTAGCATAAAGTGGGTCTTCCGGTCCTAAGATATCGATGACTTATTTGGGTCATGTAGTGGCCGCTCCCATTCACTTGAATGAGAGTTTATCTGAAGTAACCAGGAGAGGCCACTACACCGTGAACATGGCTCCATTTACTGTTGATATCCGGCCGCCGGCGAAGGATACGTCTTAAATATATCAAATTTGGAAAGATTCTTTTTAGAGTTGAAATGTTGCTCTGGGGCTTCACTAATGTCGAATAATATATATAATTTTTTTTTTTTCTGTACCATTGACATTGAGTTGGAGTTTGTAACACTGGCAAAAGGACATTGCGTCCAGCAATCCATGGCATTTTAACAAATTGCCAATTATCATTACAATTATAGATTTGAGCAGCACGTAGGGGACTGGCACCGGACCAGAACGCCAGTGTGAAGCAAATATGATTTTGTTTTTTTTCTGAGACGTTTCGAGTGGAAAATGGGGACTTTCTGTGCCGCAGCCTGCCTTCTGCTTTTAACCACCTAGTCTTATGATCACAATAATACTGTTTAGCTGGGATTTTCAAAAGTTGTCCAAGAAGCCATTGTATTCCATATGACTGGTATTTCTAGTATTAACATGACATTTGCTGAATTAGAAAATGCGATCTTGGACCTTTCCCACGTCCATTATAGAGTCTGTTCACACTGTTTGCAGCGTGCTTTGGAAGTATACGCTGGGATGATGCGGAGCTTTTGCAGCACATGCGCCCATCGCAGTGTGAATGCGATCTCAGGGTGCATTTACACTGCCTGATTGGCAGACTATCATGGATAATCACTTTTACCAACTAGCAAAACGCTTGCTTAAAAAACAAGCAAACAAAAAAAAAAAATCGTCCTTCTCGGCAGCACATCATCCTGTGTAAACAGGACATGTGCTGTCAAGGACAATGACAGCCTGTGCACACAAAACGATCTATCAGCTGCAGTTTTTTGCTTGTTGCAGCCTCCCTAAACAGGCTAATAAATGTCCACTTCTATGTAGCCGATCGGCGGTGGGATTTTATGGCAGTGGGTCCACCAGCGAATGAATACGAGCCTTTAAGCATATTCATTAAGCATAGATTTCTGCTTTTAATATTGTAGTTGTGCTGTATATTTGTATGCGCCCCATCGCTCTGCTCATTGTCTATGGGACTGCTAGAAATAACCCAGCGCTGTACTTGCCTAGGTCCAGCAGTAACAGACAGTGAACGGCGCGGGGCTGGGCATGCTCGGCCACGGCCAAACTAGAGAAGGGCACTTCAGAGCCCTGGTCTCTGGATTGGAGGGATCCGCAAGTTATTAAAGAGAACCTGTAACTTGTGCTGCCAAAACTATGGGTGGGTACCTGTCAATCAACTAGCGCCGCGTGGGGAGAAACCGCCCCCATGTCGGAATAGTTAGGGCTTTCCTTATAGTCCTCGGTCATCTCTTCAGACGGTTTCTGAAAGGAAGCAGGATCTGATTCATGGTGCCCACCATCAGTGTTGGACTGGGGTGCCAAGGGCCCACCAGTAACCAACTCCAGGACCCCACTTTTCAGCCACATGCTAATGTGACATTATTCTCGATCACAAATTTTTATATCAGTGACCAAAGTAGATTCGTAAATGAACAAGATGCTCCTTTGTCTGTACATCTTTTTTTCTTATTTTTGTAGTAAGGAATTGAAAACTAAAGGTTTAATTTTGTTTTCTCCCTACATTCCCAGTGGCTTCCGTCGCCCCTGCTCTCATACCGCGCTGATGAATATAAGGGTCTTATCTCTTAATCTTTCTTACGTTATTTTTTCCACCAATCCGTGGCTCCTGTCGGAGAGATCTCCCAGCTGTCCCACATTTCCTCGCTCGCATCCACAAGCCAAGCAGCTTTGCAGCAATAACGCCCCCCTCCCTTCCTTCATATGGATGGATTGCAGCACAGTACATGGTTTGCAGGCCATAAAGAGAGCGGCGTGTCCTTAGGAGCGGAGTCATATACAGTGTGAGACAGGGCACACAGACCACCTCATGTAATATTTATCAGCTACTAATAGCAGCAGCGGCTTACAAAGGAAAGCTTGGGATTTATAGTATTTCTAATAATATGCAAGCATTATTTTCGTCCACAGAGCATTTATTAGCTGTTTTTGGGGAGAAATTTTAAAGCCAAAACTGCTAATTTCCTCAATTCTTTGCAGAAATGTATGTGTATGTATGTATGTATGTATGTATGTATATATATATATTACAGTACAGACCAAAAGTTTGGAGACACCTTCTCATTTAAAGAAATTTCTGTATTTTCATGACTGTGAAAATTGTACATTCACACTGAAGGCATCAAAACTATGAATTAACACATGTGGAATTATATACTTAACAAAAAAGTGTGAAACAACTGAAAATATGTCTTATATTCTAGGTTCTTCAAAGTAGCCACGTTTTGCTTTGATGACTGCTTTGCACACTCTTGGCATTCTCTTGATGAGCTTCAAGAGGTAGTCACCGGAAATGGTTTTCACTTCACAGGTGTGCCCTGTCAGGTTTAATAAGTGGGATTTCTTGCCTTATAAATGGGGTTGGGACCATCAGTTGTGTTGTGCAGAAGTCTGGTGGATACACAGCTGATAGTCCTACTGAATAGACTGTTAGCTGCTTTTTTCTTGCCATACTACAAATTCTAAGTAAAGAAAAACGAGTGGCCATCATTACTTTAAGAAATGAAGGTCAGTCAGTGTGAAAAATTGGGAAAACTTTGAAAGTGTCCCCAAGTGCAGTTGCAAAAACCATCAAGCGCTACAAAGAAACTAGCTCACATGAGGACCGCCCCAGGAGAGGAAGACCAAGAGTCACCTCTGCTTCTGAGGATAAGTTTATCCGAGTCACCAGCCTCAGAAATCGCAGGTTAACAGCAGCTCAGATTAGAGACCAGGTCAATGCCACACAGAGTTCTAGCAGCAGACACATCTCTACAACAACTGTTAAGAGGAGACTTTGTGCAGCAGGCCTTCATGGTAAAATAGCTGCTAGGAAACCACTGCTAAGGACAGGCAACAAGCAGAAGTGACTTGTTTGGGCTAAAGAACACAAGGAATGGACATTAGACCAGTGGAAATCTGTGCTTTGGTCTGATGAGTCCAAATTTGAGATCTTTGGTTCCAACCACCGTGTCTTTGTGCGACGCAGAAAAGGTGAACGGATGGACTCTACATGCCTGGTTCCCACTGTGAAGCATGGAGGAGGAGGTGTGATGGTGTGGGGGTGCTTAGCTGGTGACACTGTTGGGGATTTATTCAAAATTGAAGGCATACTGAACCAGCATGGCTACCACAGCATCTTGCAGCGGCATGCTATTCCATCCGGTTTGCGTTTAGTTGGACCATCATTTATTTTTCAACAGGACAATGACCCCAAACACACCTCCAGGCTGTGTAAGGGTTATTTGACCAAGAAGGAGAGTGATGGGGTGCTACGCCAGATGACCTGGCCTCCACAGTCACCAGACCTGAACCCAATCGAGATGGTTTGGGGTGAGCTGGACCGCAGAGTGAAGGCAAAAGGGCCAACAAGTGCTAAGCATCTCTGGGAACTCCTTCAAGATTGTTGGAAGACCATTTCCGGTGACTACCTCTTGAAGCTCATCAAGAGAATGCCAAGAGTGTGCAAAGCAGTCATCAAAGCAAAAGGTGGCTACTTTGAAGAACCTAGAATATAAGACATATTTTCAGTTGTTTCACACTTTTTTGTTAAGTATATAATTCCACATGTGTTAATTCATAGTTTTGATGCCTTCAGTGTGAATGTACAATTTTCATAGTCATGAAAATACAGAAAAATCTTTAAATGAGAAGGTGTGTCCAAACTTTTGGTCTGTACTGTATGTAACATAATAGAGCAGATACTTGCCTTCCCCTAGTCAGGCCCTGGCTCACTCTCTTTGCTCAGATCAGTATTTTGGCTGTCATGTTGACAGAGCGTTTCACCTCTGCAGTCAATCACTGATCTCAGCGGCTCGTACTATCTATATCGCTGACACTGTTATGCACCAGACACCCCTTTACATCCAGACATTAATCATACGCAGCCAGAGAGTTCATGAGCCATTAAAGTAGTTCATGAAACACCTTTAATCCTGGTTTGACATTTTTTATCTGGTCACAAATCCTGCCATGTCTGCTCTGCTCACTTTGTGCCACGTGGTATTACTGCCTGTGTCATGGTCGGCAGATGAAGACACTCTGCTGTCATCCTGGACAGGAGCGGCTGTGTATCGCTTCCATCTAAAGTGCTTATGCACACAGAACGTTATGTCTTTCCTAAGCCTAAGGCCTAAAGAATTGGAGAGGTGGCAGCAAGATTCACCACACAGGAAGAGGCAAGGAAGCAGTACTACCTGTGCCTACTTCGTTTATAGGAAAAGGCAGGAAGGAAGTTGCGTTTGTGACTATATCTTCTAGGCAGAGGATATAGTGACCACTAGTCATAGAAACAGTCACCTTATTATCACTAAAGTTTTTTTTTTTATTGTAAGTGCATGTAAAGTTATATGGGTCTGATCCCCAAGTTTCAAGCTATCCCTTACACATAGGGTAGAAGATGAGTTATTGATCGCTGGGGGGCCCCATGTTCAGACACCCAGCAGTTGTGAGAATGGGGCTAGAACTCTGTCTTGAATGGAGTTAAAGGGGTCTTCCCATCTCCAAGATCCTATTCCAATATGTAGTAGGTGTAGTAGTAATAATATTATTATTATTATTAATAATAATAATAATAATAATAATAATATCAGCAAATGCCTTCAATTAGAAATGTAGTATAGTTTTTCTGATTGGCTATGTCGCTTACCCCATGTGCAGGGCATTACAGTAGCTTAGGTATCTATGGTTACGACCACTAATAGCAACTACTGGTAACTGTCACTATATGAATGGTTGTAACCACGGATACCGAAGCTACTGCAATGCCCTGCACATGGGGTAAGCAACATAAGCTATCAGGAGAACTACAAGTGCTTCTCACTAAATTAGAATATCATCAAACAGTTAATTTATTTCAGTTCTTCAATTTAAAAAGTGAAACTCCTATATTATATAGAGTCATTACAAACAGCGTGATCTATTTCAAGTGTTTATTTCTGTTAATGTTGATGATTATGGGTTACAGCCAATGAAAACACAAAAGTCATTATCTCAGTAAATTAGAATACTTTATAACAACAGCTTGGAAAATGTTTTAAAAATCCAAAATGTTGACCTCCTGATATTTTTTTTATTCCAACTACATATTGGGATAGGATCATGGAGATGGGAGTACTCTTTTAAGGTGCACTTGCTGAACCTCCGCTCCATTGTTTCTCTGCTAGATAGAATAGTAATCGGCTATTCCTGGTAATCCCATAGAGCAATGAGTAGAGCGGCTGTTGAGCATGTTCTCAGGATTGGTTGGACCCCCAACAAGTAAGTTATCGAATGGAGTGGAAGAGTGTGCATGCTTGACTTTTGCTTCATAGAGATCGGGGTCTTTACAGCCCTGTTTTTGGCACCAGTGGTCTGACGTCCAGAAATCCAGAACTTTTGCCTCTTCTATGGATAGAGGATATCTGTACAATTTGGAATATAATGTAGAGGAAGAGTTTTTCTTACACTTTCCGACCAGGGTGGTGCTTTAGTAAATCCCCTTTTATTTTATTATGGGGTGTGTGCGTTTGTTTTCTTCACTCTCCCGTGTTTCTCCTTCTACCGTCCAGGAGTGCAGATTACGGCCGCTTCTGAGGCTTTGCTATTAAGCTCTTAGAAGGTAAGCGATTACTTTTTGGCACAGACCTCACACAGATATTACACAAATACCTTATTCATCCCTCCGCTCCTACCCTGCTGACTTTGGCAGCCACAGCTGATGTTCTATTCAGCGCTCCTGCTTAGCTGATTTGGGAGGTAAAGGGTTAACCGGTCCATATAACGAGCCCCCTTCTTATTTACAGCTCAACCCTTCTCCTCCACCCCGGCCACAATAGCTGTACACAAAGTTCAGACTGCGCAGCACAACTTCAAAGAGAAATGCCACCGCTGCGTATAATCAGTACCGCTGCGATCAGTTATCAGTTTAGTAAGATTGCTGCCATTATTACATCCTAGTGGAGCATGTAAAAGCCATTGCTAAATAGGGTGCTCAGATATCTGGTCTACCTGGAATAAAAGGGGGCAATTGGATGTGTGTGTGTGTGTGTGTGGGGGGGTCCTCTGATCTAAAAGGTCTCGCTTACCCGGTCAGTAGATGACAACTTTTGCCAACCGGAATACTCTTTTGAGGCTATATTCACATTGCATTTACTTTCCAGTAACTTTTCAGAATAACCCTCATCTCTGGCTATTATATGACTCCATTTTCATCAGTTTTGCCCCTTTTCGGGCTCCATCTCTAATTTACAGTTGACTCTGAGCTAGATGTAGGTAGGTGACAATATATCCCATCACACCTCATCGACAGGAGGTTATTTTTCTCATATCAGATGCCCTTCTTGTACCCCGATTGTCTCGTCTTCAGGTTTTCTCACTTCGGCTGAACCTTTTTGTCCAGATAAGGTCGGCATTTGTATAATTTCTTTCCTTGTCTCATATTTATCTCTAGCGCTCTTGTGTTTTGCTACATTGTGACTTTGCGTCTTACCTTCACTTCTGCTATTTTGCTTTGATAACTTGGAAACGTAAGGCTATGTTCACACGTTGCGTTTTTGCTTAGTTTTTTTAATGCAAATTTTAAGCTGTTTTTTACAGTATTAGCAAAGGCTTTGATATTTCAGAAATCTCATGGACACACTTGTTTGTTTGTTTTTCCTGACTGATTTGGCAAACTGCTGCGTTTTTGCAAAATGAAACATGTCACTACATTCAGCATTTTTTTCACCCATAGAAAGCAATGAGCAAGTGCAAAAATACAGCAAAAAAAACAACCCCTGCAGGTATCAGGTTTTGCTGCATTTTTTGATGCAAAAACTTAAGTTAAATCATGTTTTTTTATGCACTAAACTTTATCAGCATGCACAAGAGACAAATGTACCTGACAAAAATGCAGCGAAACCTACTTTTTTGTTATCAGTTTCTTTACTGCCTAGAGAGCATTTTGCCAGCAGAAAATAAACGCAGCAAAAACACAACGTGTGAACATAGCCTAATTGAATTTTGAACATTGTTACAGTATATTAAAGGGGTTGTCCTTTTTCAGAAAACTTTATACCATATGTTGAGCTGTTCTGAAAAAAACCCCAAAAAACAGTGGGTATTACTTGCCCTCCCCTGGTCCAGCGCTGGCTCTCTGACGCTATTCTGGTCTTTGTGGTTTGACTGCAGCAGTGACGTCACGTCGATAGCGCTGCAGATCATCATTGGCTCTGACTGTGCTCACTGATGGGCTGCAGCGCTGTCGACTTGACATCACCTCAGTAATGTTGGAGAACACATGCTAGACCCAAAGAGGGTTAGTAATACCTTGTTTTCCAAATATCTCAACCTATGGCATAAAAGTTTCTGAAAGGAGACCACCCCTTTAAGGTGGCGCTAAAGATGGTGATTTTTGTACTGGGCATTTAAACAAGTTCAAACTTACATTATTTAGCTTGTTTTATGGTTTTGCGTGATTTTATAGATGTAACCCTGCCATTTAGGCAGGATCAGTTGGCATTTGTGGCACAGTACATGCCCGGCCCCGTGGTGGCTCTTTCTTGCCAGCTTACTGGATGAGACCTGTGGTGCTATCAGCTGTCATCGTAAACCCCTCTGTGCAGCGTCAGGGCTTATTCCTGTGTAAGCACGGTCCCTACAGGTCGCTCTGTGCGTACATACAACAAGGCTTAGGTGCTTAGTAGCCCGTATGGGTGTCGTCTCTGAGAATAGCTGCGTTCGCTTTGTAATGGGAGGATATAGCGCTTTTTCTTCTTCCAAGAGCTGGCAGAGCAGCCGTCTGGAGCGGCGCCCCCCTCCCTATGTGAGATACGTGGCATAAGACAGTCATCCTGCCCTTTTAGAGATGACACAGAAATGAGGACGCTGTAAATTGGAGGTCGGTGAAGGAGAGAATAAATTCTATTTCTGTTACTTTACTCTTTTTCCTATTTTACGCCTCTTTTATATTTGCAGCTTTTCTCGCTGGTTTATTTTCCAATGCATTACTTTAGGCTCAATAAAAAGTATTTTGTTGCCCTACTGGTTACACCCAGAGCTGTGTACACCGCGCGCTCCGCTGCAGGCAGAATACTAGATTGATCTGTCTACAGTATCCTGTGTCCGTACACCTTCTTTTGGGACTTTTTTTTTTTTTTCTTTTTCTTTTTTCTCTTACATTCAGACACGGAGCCTCGCCGCATTGTTTGGCTTGTTCTCCTTGATGAGAGCATCGTGGTTCTCGTATACGTTTCACGCTAAAGCCTCATTAGAGCGGCGGAGCTGTAATCTTCAGTGTCAGTAACGCTCGCAGGCTTCTGTCTGGTTATCCTCCTTGTGACCGCGGCTCTGAGCTTCAGACACTAATTTCACAGTAGTTTTATTTTTATTTTTAATATAATAATAGGAGAAGCCGAGTACATATAGGCATAAAAACAATATAGCTTTATTAGATACCAGATATAAAAGTAGCCACTGGAAGTGGCAGCATAGAATAGATAATAGATTACAAAGTACAGCACATAGTAATATGTATACAAAGTATATATACTAGACAAAATTCCCTCAAAGTGGAGGAAGAGGAGAAGGTAAGCACAAAAAATAGTAGAAATAGCAGACACCATACATATGCACAAGTCTGTACAGGTGCACAGGTAAGTATACAGTGTCAATATAAATACAGAGTGTTGCTTACCAAGCACAAGTGTAGATAAAAGTAATAGACAGGCCAAGGGCCAGGAGAACTAGAAGTACCAAGTGGCCCAAATAGAGCCTCTTTGAGGGAATTTTGTCTAGTATATATACTTTGTATACATATTACTATGTGCTGTACTTTGTAATCTATTATCTATTCTATGCTGCCACTTCCAGTGGCTACTTTTATATCTGGTATCTAATAAAGCTATATTGTTTTTATGCCTATATGTACTCGGCTTCTCCTATTATTATATCTAATGTTGAGTAGGCTTGTGGTAACTATTAGCCATGTACTTCCCAATTGGCATTTTGCCACGACTATATAAAATATGAAGGCCTTTTTGTGTATATTATTTTTATTTTTGCAGGGTGTGGAGTCTGGATTCGTTCCGAGCGTTCAGGACTTCGATAAGAAGCTTGCCGAGTCAGACGCTTATCTTCAGATCTTAATAGATCAGATAAAGGTAAGGAAACTCCGCAGATACTGGACTTTTTTCTTTTTTATGTCTTTCTCCTTCCATATTGTACTGGATTGGTATTGGGAATGGCCCAAACTGATAACTTCTGGCCTCGATCAACCCTTAGGAGCTTTAAACCTAGAAATTAACATTTAAAGGGACCTGACAGCTGTAGGATGCTGCCCGTATGATGTCAGCCATGTATACGCTGCGGCATTTCAGAGAAAAAAATACTTTAAAACCGCACAGGTGAGTAATTGAAAAAGTGGGTCCCACGAAAGTTTCTACCCGCCTGCTTTCAATGACTGACAGGTCTCTCCCTACACATGCATGCAGGGAGAGACCCGTCACTCGAGGGGAGCTGGCGGGGAGAATCCACCATTTTTCAAAGCATGTTTTTCCCTGAAACACCGCAAACATACCTGGCTGAAATCATCCAGCCAGTGCCTGATGCATGCCGCCCAATCATTTCTATCATTCTATCAGTTTAAGCACTGCCTCTTTAGCCAAAGGGGTGGGACTTGGCTGTCTGTTTATTGTCTTTTATTACAAAATAGACTTTTTTTTTCTGTTGTCGATTTTGATTTACTGATGTTTCCTGTAACTATAACATCCAAGGCCCCTTCAAGGAAATTGCCTGTCAGTTTTTCCATCTGGTCTGTTTTAGGGTTAATACTGTAACACTTGGTATCTTGGGTACATAGCCCTTTTCTTTTAGGCTGCTTATTTTCAGCATGGAAAGTTTGTTTTTTTGTGTGTAAGAAAACCAAAAATATATAAACTAAACTCATTACAAAGGAAAAAAATACAACTCATGCATTTGGTGACATTGCTGCAGTTCTGTCTCTCGCGCTCTCTTGCTCACTCTCTTTTGCGCTCTCTTGCTCACTCTCTTTTGCGCTCTCTTGCTCACTCTTTTTTGCGCTCTCTTGCTCACTCTCTTTTTTGCGCTCTCTTGCTCACTCTCTTTTTTGCGCTCTCTTGCTCACTCTCTTTCTGCGCTCGCTTTTTCTTGCGCTCCCTCCGGACTTCCCCCAGAACTTCGATCATTGCAACTGACTTCTGGGGAAAGTCTGTGTTTCGGGTTCGCCCATCTCTACTGTCTAGTAGTGCTATGGTAAAAGATGCACAGATACAGACCCAAACATCCTTACAGACCAGGGATAGGAGATTGGAAGAAGTACCAAATAAGGTTGTTCAGAGTGCTGGGAGGACATGTAGCAAAGAAAGTGTTGGGTACTAAAGACGCTCTGCCGCATCATGCAACTCCATGCTCTTCTGTTCGGTGACTCTTAACAGTGTGTGACCATAGGTAGGAAATTGGTCAAATGACTTGTGCTACACGGCTATATATACAATAAGAGGAGGTGTGGGAGTTCATTGTCTACATAAGGTTAATTGATCCTTCTGCATTGCGTTTCCCAGCTTCTCTCCCAATATGTCGGGAGTATAGCAGTCACTACAATAACTCGCCCTCTGCATCTCTTATCCCGAGGTCCGCTCCCTGCAGACATCCGGTTACTGGCAGTATTTTATCCCTTTTCTTTCACGTACACGAGGACATGACTGATGGGTTATGGACCAGGACTATGTCCGCACGTAACACTTTACAGCTCTTTTCCAGGTTACATCACGAGGTCGGATTCCAGGTGTATTTGGAGAAGCTGCAGCTCGTCAATTCAGCATTTCGTGGGGGGGAAGGGAAGCAAAAATGCAAATATTAAATGCATCGACTTTCCTGACAACACTCTGTTTTTTTCTGCAGAAAAAAAAAACACCATATGTGAACATACCCTTACTCTACTGATTAGACCTAGAGGTGTACGGGAACTTGCAAGCAAAGCTCTATGGGGAGAACAAAAAAAAATTCTAATTTAGTTTATATCATCCAAAGCAGCCAACTCCTAGAAAAAGAAAGTACTCTAAGAAGGATTCCTCTTCTTTAGTTTAAAAAAAATAAATAAATAATAATAATAAAAAAAAATAATTATAATGGTACTGGTGGGGGTATAGACAGTGCTCCCCTGTTGCAACAGCAGCAAAATTTATTGCAATGTTTAAAGGGTTAAAAGGCTGGGACTTTGTGGGGCTGTCCATCACAGCTGTCCTGCGGCTTCTCCCTGCGCATTCACAGTAGCATACATTGTGCTGCAAGTGGTTAAAAATAATCCGGCTATAAGCAGACATTAGTTTCGGGAGTCACCCGTGAGTAGTGGTAAAATCGCAGCATTACCACAGCTTGCATCATCGCACATAGAAAGGTAAAATGCGGATCTATGATCGCTCTGTCCATAGTATAGTACCGGGATCCACAGAAAGTCAGTCCTTCGTGTATTGCGTGGTTATTTGATCCTTGCTCATTATTAGGCGCAGGACCCCTTTAATTGGCGGTGACTGGTGTATGTGCTAATGTATAAAGGTCACTTCCTGCTGCGGAGCCTCTTGTGTAATTATTAGACATACCTTTGTTAGGGGCAGAGCTGATTGCCACTCTTGCATGTCAATGATCCTTCTTCTGTCGCCCTGCTAAATACTCCTTTCTCAGCCGTCCACCCTGCGTATTCTCAGGCTGCTGCCATTTCACTCTCTGTATGATCTAGACAAGCGGCGAGGGGAGAAATACAGATTTCTGCGTCACTGTCACCTCTGAGGGACGGCTCCAGCTTTCTCCTTGTGTGTTTTCTTGCTCTTTAGTTTATTTTATTTTTTACTATGACTTTTTTCTGTATTTCATTTCTTCTTTTATGACATTGTGGATACTTTTTTTTGCCTTTTAGGTGTTTGATGACAAAATCCAAAACTGCAAAGATGATGAACAGAGAAAGGTCAGTGGTGATTTTCCATTATAAATATATACATGGTGCATTTGTTTTTTTTTGTTTTTTTATAAAGTCATTTTCTTTTTTGTCCTTATAGTATTTGACTCTTTTTGCAGCAAATGTATGAATGTTGTGCAAAATCAAAAATGCTCTTTATGTTGTTTTTTGGGGGGTTTTTTAGTTCTCTTTTAGATGTAAAAAGTTGCATGTCCCTAAATTTGCCCAAAAATTGCAAGCATGCATAACCTTATTCCAGAGGGAGGGTCACTGGAGTACATTTTCACAAAAATTTAGAGACTTTAAAAATATACAAAAAAAAAAGTGGTCATCGATGGATTGGCCGCAAACATCTGGAAAACAAAAACTGTGCAGCAAAAATAGCAAACGCATATAAAGTAGACTACAAAAAAAACCAGTTGCGCGTTAATAGAAGAATTTAATGCAAATCAAAAAATGGGTGAAAATAATCTAGGACTGGGGGAAAAAAAAATGTGCAAATGCAGTAATAAATCAAGGCCAAAAAGTGAGAGTGCAGCTCAGGCACAGGAGCTTAGGATGGTAATAAGGATTCCTACTTTCCCTGCACATGCTCAACCTTGTATACGTTGGTATACAAAGGTTTGTTTTTTTTTTTTTTACTGTCGAAATGTGTATGAATCCAGATCGTTTCATCAGATGATACATTATGACAGTTTTCCCCTAGATGCACCATATAGTGCCATATGGAACCACGCTACTTGTACAGCCTTCCCATGGCACCATGCGCAACTATTTTTTCCTATAAGGCCTTTTTCCCATAAGCAGAAGTGCTCCAAGTTTTTTTTTTTTTTGTTTTGTTTTTATGAAAGTGTCTGCTCTAAAATTTTATTTATTTTTTTTTTCATGTGTTTCCCTTTTCCATTTTTCTAATTCTTCTTTTTTTTTCATTAATTTGTGGTGCAGATGTTGTTGTTTTTTTTTTTGTTTGTTTTGTTTAAGAACAGAAACGATGCAATTCTGTTCATAAAAAAAAGTAGACAAAAAAAATACACCATTTTTACATGCAGATTTTCAGGTGACAGATGCACTAAAGCAGGGTTCCCCAACGCCAGTCCTCAAGACCCACCAACAGGTCATATTTTCAGGATTTCCTTAGTATTACACGGGTGATAATTGCATCTTCTGCACAGGCAATAATTCCATCACCTGTGCAATACTAAGGAAATCCTGAAAGCATGATCTGTTGGGGGGCCTTGAGGGCTGGCGTTGGGGAACCCTACAATAAAGAACACACAGTGGGCATGAGTTTTGACGCACATCCACTTTGCTTGAACTGTTAGGGCTAATTCAGATGTCAGTATTTTCTACGTATAAGAAAAACGCATCGATGCGTTTGGACCATCTTCTCCGTTCTGCCAGTATGTAAAAATTGGACCACACTTGAATGTCGTCTGGGTGCAGTCTGTTTGTTTTGTTTTTTTTACACACCCATAGACTTGCATTGCTGATTTTGATCAGACATGTCTCCGATATTCTCCACGGATCACTTGGTTCTAGGAGAAAACCTGACATTTGCACAGCACAATATCATAGATACAAGTGCTATGAGTTCCATGCAAAAAAAAGCATGACCTAACAAAATTTAGAACTGAAACAATTGAGTGCAAAATCACTAAAAAGTGTTTGGTCATTTTGGTCGCACAACTTGCTGCAATCCCCTATGGTGATAATAGATCACTTTAGAGGGCAGTTCTTCTGCAGCTTCTCTCTGCTGGGGGTAGTAGTAATCTCTTATCTACACTGGGCATTTATATTGCCAGGCTGTTATGTATATCGCTGTAAGGAGGCTTCTGCTCATCCTAAGGGAATTTACTGGTAAATGATCTGCAGCTGTTCTCTGCATGCAGGATATTCCCGAGGGATCGGTTATGTATTAATTAGCCCGGATCCTGGCATCAGGAGACACCCGCAGCTTCTCGTCCCAATCATCGCCTCCCATTCAATCACATATGTTGTATTCCTCTGTGCAGATAATTGCTCTGCTTACATCTCAAACATAGGCGATTGGAAATAATCATTTTTATTTGTGGATAATCTTGCTGTATTTTTTTTTATTATTCCTTTATTTATGCAGAAAATTGAAAACCTCAAGGATACCACATGTGTAAGTTATTCATGTCTTTCTTCTAACCCTTCTAGTGCTCTCTGTATAGGTTTTAGAACATTATCGCTACGAGAAAAAAACCAAAAGTTTTTGCAAAGACTACAGTATACTTATTGCAAAAGATTTTTATTGATGGATATCGTGTATGTATATATGTATATATATATATATATATATATATATATATATATATATATATATATATATATATATATATATATATATATATATATATATATATATATATATATATATATATATATATATATATAAGAGGTAAAAAATAGAGATGGTTCAAATTGTTTTGCAGGGATCCATCGTCTACGTCAGTAATCTGTGGCCGCTAGATGGAAGCGCCTCCTACCTGCCGGCATCCATGGCTCCTCTCTTGATTAGTAAGCCTGAACCAGTGTAATGGGCATGTGACGTTGCACAAGGCCAACTAATCAAAAGAAGAGCCACAGATGCCGGCAAGTAAGAGGCGCTTCTCAATACTTCCCTTTAGCGGCTGCTGGACAAGGGTCTTGAGAATTGATTCGCACTAGGTAACCCCATTTTTGGGATCGATGGGAGTCCCAACAATTAGACACCCAATAGATTTTCCTATAGTGATTGTTTGTTTTGTAGGAGACCCTTTTAGGTAAACTCCACATGTGCTGTTATTTATGCCAACCTGTGTTCTCAGGGTCAGTCCCGGCCATCTTGATAGGATTTGTTTTATCTGTTTTATACTTCTAGAAGGGATTTATTATCTTGTGCGGCACATTTTCACTTCCTATCTGCAGCTCCTGGACTCCTGTGGATGACTGCAGCCAGGAAGGCTTAGGCTGCGTTCACACATTGCGTATTTCCCTGCGTTTTTTTTTACGCTGCGTATTTTCCTGCTTTTTTTACCTGCGTTTTTTTAAGCAGGTAAAAAAAGCACCTCTATTCACACACTGCGTAAAAAAGCGCAGCAAAAAACGCAGTGTGGAAATGAAGGGTGACATGTGTACTGTCTATGTCCTGTGTGTCTATGTGTCGTGTGTGTGTCCCTAGCAGTGTATGTACAGACTATGGATACTCACCTACCCGATGAGAGACGCATCTGCTCCGTCCCGCTCTTGCAGCATCTGCCGTGAAGCGATCAGCTGACTGTCATGTGACCGGCTTGTAATCAGCTGACCGGAAGCCGGTTACAAGCCGGTTAGCTAACAGCTGATCGGCTCACCGGCAGATGCTGGAAGCGCGGGATTGGAGCGGACCGGACCGGATGCCTCTCCCCTGACATCGGGTAGGTGAGTATCCATCCTGCGCCCCCGTAAAAAAGCGATGGAATTACGCAGTGTGTGAACACCGCTGCGTAATTCCATCACTTATAATGGGCACAATAGAGAGAAAGCGCAGGACGCAGCTGCGCAAAGAATTGACATGCCAATTCTTTACGCAGCTGTTCTTTCCCGCTGCGTAAAATTACACAGTGTCTGAACGGCAAAGTGAATTTCCCATTCACTTTGCTGGCAGACACAAAGCACATTGTGTATTTTCAAAAAGCGCACGCAAAAAAGCGCGCGAAAATACGCAATGTGTGAACGCAGCCTTACCATTAAATAACACAAGGTTACTGAGAGAGCGTAGCTATAATCGAGCGTAGTGAGAGGACAAGCGTGACACCGCTGTACCATCACCCTAATGGAAATGTATTTGTTTTTCTAGAGCATGGTAGAATCCATTAAACACTGCATCGTGTTACTGCAGATTGCAAAGGTAAGTTGTCACATGCCTGTCTTCATTTTTATGAGTGTGATGATTGTTGTCAAACATGACGCTTGTAGATCAGTTTATTTTTTTTGTTGGTAAAGCATTGAAGATTTGACCATGCTGTGGCATTCAATTACTTAGAAATTGTATTTTTACTTATTTAGTAAGTATAAAACTACTATCTAATAGTATTCTGCCAGCACTATAGAAGCTGGAACTTCCTTTCCCTAACTTCCCAGCATGCATCTCTTCTGCTATTGTCCAGTGGCTTGCCTGCCACAAACTGAAAGCCTGCCTCTCTTTTATGCCTGTACACAGCGTGAAAGACATTTGATTAGTAGCAGAGCAACAAAGGACCCCCACACACACACTTCCTGTAGAGAAACCCACCCCCTTCTTCGTCTTTTTCTTCGTGTTAGTCTTCTTCATGCTCTTCATATTGTTCTTCTTCTTCGTCTTTGTAGTGTTTTTCTTCTAATTCGTCTTTGTAGTGTGTTTTTCTTTCTTCGTCTTCTTGTCTTTGTAGTGTTTTTCTTCTTTCTTCTTCTTCGTCTTTCTAATGTTTTTCTTCTTCTTAGTCTTTGTAATGTTTTTCTTCTTCGTCCTTGTAGTGTTTTTTTCTTTCTTCGTCTTTAATGTTTTTCTACTTCTTCTTTGTAATGTTTTTCTTCTTCTTCTTAGTCTTTGTAGTGTTTTTCTTCTTCTTCTTAGTCTTTGTAGTGTTTTTCTTTTACTTTTTGGTGGGTTTATGCAGCTGAGCCCTCTCCATATACAGTGGGTGCCGGCTGTATTATACAGTAAGAACCTGCCTTGAACTGCAATTACCATGATTGCTGCAACGTTTCCCCTTAGCTGCCAATCACTAACAGTAACATCAGTGGGACCCGCGGTGTGCTGCGCTCCTGACCTAGCTCTGTACACCTCCAGCCGTTACATGACTTGCATGTACATCAAATGTCGCAAAAGGGTTTAGAAAAAGTGTCTAGGGGCCGCTGCATACAAGTAGTAGAAGGGTTACTGAGAAAATGCTCCTCTATTATGAACTACACAGAAGGACGTGACGTCAGATGTCATATTTCGGGCTGTCATTGCACGTCCCCTTTAATGTTCTACTGATAGAAGCAGGATTTCCAGTTTAAGCATCAGATGTAAGCGAAGGATTGCAGCTCTCCATCTTCTTGTTACGACGGCATTATTTATCTTCCTGTTTGGTTGCACAATGTGGAAATATTGTGTCCATGCAGGGGCTTGAGAAGTCCCCGCAGCTTAATCCCCCGGTGATTATATCTGCCCATAACATGCGTTAATCGCAGCGGGGGTCTTGCCTGTGCACTCTGGTAATGAATCCTCCTAATCTGTATGAAATCTCCATCTCTTCTGACAGCAGCGTCCGTCTCCATTGTAGCTCATCCCGCCTACATGTATTGTTGTGTTTCCCGCACCATTTATAATGGTCACTGTAATATCGGGGAACGTGTGCGATACCGGCAGGCGGTGCTCCTGGTCATACTAGTCTGAGCTCTGCGCTTCTTACTTGTGTTTCTGTATTTTTCCCCCTGTTGTAGGTGGACGGTGATGGGTCAGATACTTTTCTACTTGTGTCCTGTTTTATTCAGTTACTCTCTCACACTATCGCAGATATATATTGTACATATATCTCTCTCTCTGTGTCTGTGTGTATGTGTATATAATCTTTCTATACACACACTCTATCGCAAATATATATAGGTGTGTGTATAGAGAGATATATATATATATATATATATATATATATATATATATATATATATATATATATATATATATATATGTATGTGTGTATATATATATATATGTGTATATATATATATATATATATATATATATATATATATATATATATATACTCACATACACATACACACAAAGATAGGATCCAGATATATATATATATATATATAGAGAGAGATATAGCTATATATCTGTGTGTATATGGATATAGATATATATATATAATATATAATCTCTCTATAAACACACACTATCGCAATATATACATAATTTGCGATAGAGTGTGTGTGTGTATAGAGACACACACACACACACACGTACACACACGTACATATATATCTGCGATAGTGTGTGGATAGATATATATAGATATATCTATATCTCTCTCTGTGTATGTGTGTGTGTGTGTATATATATAGCTATATATCTGTGTGTATATGGATATAGATATATATCGCAATATATACATAATTTGCGATAGTGTGTGTGTATAGAGATACACACACACACACACACACACACACACACACACACACACACACACACACACACACACACAGATATACGTACATATATATCTGCGATAGTGTGTGTGTATAGATATATATATCTATATCTGTGTGTGTGTGTGTATGTATGTATATATATATATATATATATATATATATATATATATATATATATATATATATATATATATATATATATATATATACAGTACAGACCAAAAGTTTGGACACACCTTCTCATTTAAAGATTTTTCTGTATTTTCATGTCCATGAAAATTGTACATTCACACTGAAGGCATCAAAACTATGAATTTACACATGTGGAATTATATACTTAACAAAAAAGTGTGAAACAACTGAAAATATGTCTTATATTCTAGGTTCTTCAAAGTAGCCACCTTTTGCTTTGATGACTGCTTTGCACACTCTTGGCATTCTCTTGATGAGCTTCAAGAGGTAGTCACCGGAAATGGTTTTCACTTCACAGGTGTGCCCTGTCAGGTTTAATAAGTGGGATTTCTTGCCTTATAAATGGGGTTGGGACCATCAGTTGTGTTGTGCAGAAGACAGGTGGATACACAGCTGATAGTCCTACTGAATAGACTTAGAATTTGTATTATGGCAAGAAAAAAGCAGCTAAGAAAAACGAGTGGCCATCATTACTTTTAAGAAATGAAGGTCAGTCAGTGTGAAAAATTGGGAAAACTTTGAAAGTGTCCCCAAGTGCAGTTGCAAAAACCATCAAGCGCTACAAAGAAACTGGCTCACATGAGGGCCGCCCCAGGAAAGGAAGACCAAGAGTCACCTCTGCTTCTGAGGATAAGTTTATCCGAGTCACCAGGCTCAGAAATCGCAGGTTAACAGCAGCTCAGATTAGAGACCAGGTCAATGCCACACAGAGTTCTAGCAGCAGACACATCTCTACAACAACTGTTAAGAGGAGACTTTGTGCAGCAGGCCTTCATGGTAAAATAGCTGCTAGGAAACCGCTGCTAAGGACAGGCAACAAGCAGAAGAGACTTGTTTGGGCTAAAGAACACAAGGAATGGACATTAGACCAGTGTAAATCTGTGCTTTGGTCTGATGAGTCCAAATTTGAGATCTTTGGTTCCAACCACCGTGTCTTTGTGAGACGCAGAAAAGGTGAACGGATGGACTCTACGTGCCTGGTTCCCACCGTGAAGCATGGAGGAGGAGGTGTGATGGTGTGGGGGTGCTTTGCTGGTGACACTGTTGGGGATTTATTCAAAATTGAAGGCATACTGAACCAGCATGGCTACCACAGCATCTTGCAGCGGCATGCTATTCCATCCGGTTTGCATTTAGTTGGACCATCATTTATTTTTCAACAGGACAATGACCCCAAACACACCTCCAGGCTGTGTAAGGGTTATTTGACCAAGAAGGAGAGTGATGGGGTGCTACGCCAGATGACCTGGCCTCCACAGTCACCAGACCTGAACCCAATCGAGATGGTTTGGGGTGAGCTGGACCGCAGAGTGAAGGCAAAAGGGCCAACAAGTGCTAAGCTTCTCTGGGAACTCCTTCAAGATTGTTGGAAGACCATTTCCGGTGACTACCTCTTGAAGCTCATCAAGAGAATGCCAAGAGTGTGCAAAGCAATCATTAAAGCAAAAGGTGGCTACTTTGAAGAACCTAGAATATAAGACATATTTTCAGTTGTTTCACACTTTTTTGTTAAATATATAATTCCACATGTGTTAATTCATAGTTTTCCTGCTGCCGCCGGCATTGGGTACAGGTGATCGGTGGGGTGCCGAGTGTCGCACCCGAGTGACAACCCTCTTTAACGCGATATCACCCATCTTTGTCCCGGACAACCTCTTTAACAAATTATCACTTATCTTTTAGATCAATGTGAACTTTATTTCACTTGATAACCCATTTTAAGAAAGAAAAGAAATACCCTTACTAATTCAGAGGGCAAATTTTGTCCTTTGCTGACTTCACACATCCATGTTCAGACCATCATGTCCAGGTCAACCGTGGGACTCCTGACCCAAGATATCGGATATATGTGTTTATGGTCGGTCTGGGCATTGTGGTCTGTATATAGACTGTGCATGAAGCACCGACGTCTGAATTCACCTTTAGGCTGGTCATATAACTTCTTTCCCCCTCTCTCCTCCATGAAACACATGAATTATCAGCCCGCATGTGTTCTCAGTAGGGACAGGAGGAGAAGCCCCTGTTGGACTCCTCAGAATTTGACTTTTCTCTTTTCACTGAGAACCTCGAGATGGCGCATGTTGACCACCAACTGCCTGATCCTTCTGTCCCCCGACACCTGCTATTTGGAGAGAATGTGGAGGTCTACATATTGGAAGCTCATCCAGAATGGTCGCTGTTGGTCGACATTAATCTAGTGCGTACGGCCAGCGATAGTAGTCTTCTTGAAAAATGTACTCCGGTCTTCAGGAGCTGTTGTTTGTGGCCTCCTCCGTTGCTGCATGTTCACAATGTTAACATTTCTTTTCTTAAGGACCAAACTAACGAGGACAAGCACGCAGATGGACTTATAGTAAGTTTATCTCTAATGGATTACTTCCTTTATTTCTGCAGAACATTCACCTGATCTCAGGAAGACCTGGTCGTCTTCTCCATTCTTCTAGATCCACAAACCTCACCTGCTTCCTAGAGTAATAATTTCTCCCACCTAACACTAACAGTCTCTGAAGAAAGTCCTGTTTCCTTACGACAGATGGAACCTTAGAGATGTTGTACGTGTGGGATGCGGTCAATTATCACTTGGCAATGGGAAAAGTAGCTGAACGTTCAAAGCCCCAACCAAAAAACGGGCATCGGAGGCCATCGGCTACATTTTAAAGGGGTTGTCCAGGATTAAAGATTTGCTTAATCCCAAACATAGCGCTACACCTGTCCTCCGGTTATGACTTGTGTTGCAGTAAGCCTCGTTTAAGCCGGTAGGACTTTCCTGCAGTATTGTGCCAGGTATACCGCCGGAGAAAGCAGACATGTTTTTCTAACACTAGGCAACCCATTAAGCACTTGTCCACTTTTGAGCAGTATTATGCAACAGAATTAAAGGGGTTGTCCAGTGAAAACACAGTATCGCCTACTCTTGGGTAAATGATGATTATTAATCAGTGGGGGTCCAACCGCTGGGTCTTGCACCGACCTGCTAGAATGGAGCAGTGGAGATGCTCGACCTCCGCTTCATTCTTTCCCTATGGGGCCTCCCAAGAGCTGCGCTCAGCTTTTTCCAGCAGGCCCATAGAGAATATATGGACCAACGGCTCCGTATCCGACCAGCAGCTCAATATTGTAACTGGAATAATTATTCTCCATTTTACCGATCGGTGCGGTCCCTGTGGTTGGATCTCCACAGATCAGAAAGTTATGACTTATCTTGTGGATAGGTGATGTCTTGTTTTCACCGAACAACCCCATTAAGGAAAATTAGTAAATGCATTGCTTTGCACCGCTCCTAAGTTACAGCCTGTGCTACATTGGGAGCTGCGTTTAGAATCATGCAGGCTTCACAGCTGGAATCTTGAGGCATTTTCTTACAGCGTCACATATACGATAATCGTATTCATCCACTTTACTGAAGTGTTCATAATCCCACAATGGATTTATTCAACGAATGCTGGAAACAATCCTGCCATCTTAGTTTTTTTTTTTTTTTTACTTTTTGGGTATAGTCCCTGGAGAGGTCCATAGCAAACTTGAAGGACTTGTGCAAAAATCATTCACTTTTTTTTAATAGTCAGGGGTTCAGGAAGATATACATTTTTTAAATTTACTGCAAAACCTTGTTAATCTTCCCTATCCTTTTTATCTGGATGATTATCAGAGAAAGGGCACAGTCAGCCGGCCTTGTAAATCGAACCACAATGCACGGACTGGCTGGCGGCTCTACCCACCCGAGTGTGACAGCCACATTGAAATATATGAAGCTGTCACTCTCTGGTAGGGAGAGCCGCCAGCCTGTCCGTGCATTGTAGTCCGATTTATACGGCCGTCTGACTGCGCCCTCACTCACAACTCCTATTGAGAGAAACACATATATCCAGGCCTGCCATCCAGTAATATTGTATCGCATATGACAATATGTAATCAGTCCCAATAATTATGGTCCTGTAAATAATTCGGGGATCAGTTATGAAGAGACGATAGTTGCTTAGTTATGCATTTAAACTTGCCAAAGGAAAGAGTTCGTTACAAAGTACATTGTTTTGTTTTTTTTTCTTAAAACCCCAGTCTCCCACCTTTCCGGTGGTCTCCTATATGGAGCGGGTGGGATGATGTCCTGTACATCAGTCACCGGACCCTGCAGCTAATCAGTGGTGTCGGCAGTCAGGTGTTGTGAAAAAAACAAGGTGGGACAAAAAGGCTGCAGAAAACCCTTCATGAAAAAAAACTTTTTCAAAACTTTTCAGAAAAATGAAAAACTTTTCCAAAAACTTGGCAATAAGAATGTTTCCTGAAGCGGCTTCTACTTGAAAGACTGTTTTGTCTGCCTCTAAAAACTCCAATGTGAGCATAGTCTTTCATCTTTTATGTCCCTGCCCCATTTCCACAGGCATCTGTTCTCTTGCTTTCTCCGTGTAACCTGCGACATTTCTCTTTATTTTTCTTTCTGCCTCTGGATTACCATCCTGTCGACCTCTCCCATTAACCACGCCGCATAGTTTGATTCATCCTGTTTGCATTATTACTAATTGTGAAGTCATTGCTGCTTGTTTTACCTGTAAGACCAGGTTCACACAATTGGTAAACTCCATATTACTGCTCTGGGGTTGTGTTTCCCATGATAATACAGCTGCAGATTTTGGTGAACTTGCACTTCAAAGAAGAAAATCTGCAGCATTTATTGAATGTGCTGCAGATTATCTCGGTGGAATACAAGTCAGATATTAAATATCATTACTGTAACCTATAGCTAAATTTCCGCTTGCAAATTGCTCTATGGGAACATATCTTGGCGGCTGTCATTTCTATAGAATCCTTTACCAATCTTCACAGAGGGGTTTCCAAGATTAGAAAAAAAAAACCTGAAACAGCGCCCCTCTTGTCCTTTGGCTGCGTCTGGTACTACAGCTTATCACCATTCTCTTCAATAAGTTGGAGCTACAATACCAGATCCAGCCGTCGACAAGAATGTCATGGCGTCTGGGAAAAGAGACTCATTTCTAAGCGTAGACAACCCCTTAAACAAATGGCTCATCCAGCAGCACCACCTTGTTGTTCTGAGGTTTAAAATGAAGGCTGAGCGTTACTTCCTTGAAGACATTTGCTTTTTGTTTTATTTGCGCATGAAATATTTATTGCACTGAAGGCTTCAGCCTTGAGTTACTTTCTTGTTGTGTCTTGCATTATGGCTGCAAATATATTGCATTGTTATTTTTCCACATATCTGCCTAATGGGAAAAATAGCTCAATGTGTTACCATTTATGTCATGCAAGGATTAAAAGAATGCATTAAGTGTCATTAGCGTCTCCGGAGAGGCACGTCGTAGTAACGGACATCATTGTTATTCTCGTATCTTATGAAGGAATTGGGTAGATGATTATATGTATTTTTTTTTTATTTTATTTTTTCTGTTCATGAACAGATCTTTCTGCACTGGAGTTTGCTGTCTCTTATTTGCTCCATTCTTCTTCTTACTCTATTAAGTTGCATTTCTGCTTATCTCTCCATAGAGCACCATAAATCCTGTGGATTCGATATATCAGCCAAGTCCATTGGAGCCTGCAGTGATCCGCACGATGCCAACGCAAACTGTTCCAATGCCAGGTAACAATATACTAATGGTTTCTATGAAGACAAGGGGTGCTGTATAAGTAACATTGCATATTAAATATGTCTATTGATGCCTGTGCATTATAGACTAGGACAAAGTCTCTTACCCAGCTTCTTGTCAGGCTTGTCCTTATTACAATAGATTGCATTGTTTCACATCGCCATTTTTGGTGACTGGTTTGCCTTTATATTGCAGAAGCTGTGCAGGTTGGCAAAGGAGAGCAGCGCCCATCTTCTCTGGCTGTTGGTTCAGTAGTGGGTACCCTTGCCAGTCATCAGACGCCAACACCCAACAGCACAGGTGGGAGGTTAAATAATTATTTTCTCCTTTTTCAATGGTTTTTAATTATCTTGTGGATATGGTATAATTTTCTGATCTCTGGGGTCCTTGCTGTTACGAACCCAAGAACGAAGCTCTTATGAGACCCTTCTGTGTGACGTGGAGGTCAAGATGCTCGCCTCCGCTCTATTCATTCTCTATGGGACTTTTGGACATAGTTGTGCACTGTACTCTGCTTTCCCAGCAGTCCGATACACAATGATTGGATTGAAGGTTCAAATGATCAACCTCCACTCTCTTCAGACCGGGTTCTGCAGAGCTCTGATCTCAGGATCACTGGTGGTCCCATAGATCTGTCCCCTAGCTGCCTGAAACTAATCCATAGGATAGAGGATAACTTAATGGCCTTATATAAACACCTTTAATTTGGCACTTTAACTTATACTATGGGTTACAAATCAGGTTTTCTAATGCTGAGAGGAACAATGTACTGCAGGATGTTTCTTTATATTTAGGGGTTGAGAGGAGTGATTTGCTGCATGATGGGCCGCAGGATGGGGCTGAGAGGAGTGATGGGCCGCAGGATGGGGCTGAGAGGAGTGATGGGCCGCAGGATGGGGCTGAGAGAGGAGTGATGGGCCGCAGGATGGGGCTGAGAGAGGAGTGATGGGCCGCAGGATGGGGCTGAGGGTAGTGATGGGCCGCAGGATGGGGCTGAGAGGAGTGATGGGCCGCAGGATGGGGCTGAGGGGAGTGATGGGCCGCAGGATGGGGCGGAGAGGAGTGATGGGCCGCAGGATGGGGCGGAGAGGAGTGATGGGCCGCAGGATGGGGCTGAGAGAGGAGTGATGGGCCGCAGGATGGGGCTGAGAGAGGAGTGATGGGCCGCAGGATGGGGCTGAGAGAGGAGTGATGGGCCGCAGGATGGGGCTGGGAGAGGAGGGTTGGGCCGCTGGATGGGGCTGGGAGAGGAGGGTTGGGCCGCTGGATGGGGCTGGGAGAGGAGGGTTGGGCCGCAGGATGGGGCTGGGAGAGGAGGGTTGGGCCGCAGGATGGGGCTGGGAGAGGAGGGTTGGGCCGCAGGATGGGGCTGGGAGAGGAGGGTTGGGCCGCAGGATGGGGCTGGGAGAGGAGGGTTGGGCCGCAGGATGGGGCTGGGAGAGGAGGGTTGGGCCGCAGGATGGGGCTGGGAGAGGAGGGTTGGGCCGCAGGATGGGGCTGGGAGAGGAGGGTTGGGCCGCAGGATGGGGCTGGGAGAGGAGGGTTGGGCCGCAGGATGGGGCTGGGAGAGGAGGGTTGGGCCGCAGGATGGGGCTGGGAGAGGAGGGTTGGGCCGCAGGATGGGGCTGAGAGAGGAGGGTTGGGCCGCAGGATGGGGCTGAGAGAGGAGGGTTGGGCCGCAGGATGGGGCTGAGAGAGGAGGGTTGGGCCGCAGGTTGGGGCTGGGAGAGGAGTGATGGGCCGCAGGATGGGGCTGAGAGAGGAGGGTTGGGCCGCAGGATGGGGCTGAGAGAGGAGGGTTGGGCCGCAGCATGGGGCTGAGAGAGGAGGGTTGGGCCGCAGGTTGGGGCTGGGAGAGGAGTGATGAGCCGCAGGATGGGGCTGAGAGAGGAGTGATGGGCCGCAGGATGGGGCTGAGAGAGGAGTGATGGGCCGCAGGATGGGGCTGAGAGAGGAGTGATGGGCCGCAGGATGGGGCTGAGAGAGGAGTGATGGGCCGCAGGATGGGGCTGAGAGAGGAGTGATGGGCCGCAGGATGGGGCTGAGAGAGGAGTGATGGGCCGCAGGATGGGGCTGAGAGAGGAGGGTTGGGCCGCAGGATGGGGCTGGGAGAGGAGGGTTGGGCCGCAGGATGGGGCTGGGAGAGGAGTGATGGGCCGCAGGATGGGGCTGAGAGAGGAGTGATGGGCCGCAGGATGGGGCTGGGAGAGGAGTGATGGGCCGCAGGATGGGGCTGAGAGAGGAGTGATGAGCCGCAGGATGGGGCTGAGAGAGGAGGAGTGATGGGCCGCAGGATGGGGCTGAGAGAGGAGTGATGGGCCGCAGGATGGGGCTGAGAGAGGAGTGATGGGCCGCAGGATGGGGCTGAGAGAGGAGTGATGGGCCGCAGGATGGGGCTGAGAGAGGAGTGATGGGCCGCAGGATGGGGCTGAGAGAGGAGTGATGGGCCGCAGGATGGGGCTGAGAGAGGAGTGATGGGCCGCAGGATGGGGCTGAGAGAGGAGTGATGGGCCGCAGGATGGGGCTGAGAGAGGAGTGATGGGCCGCAGGATGGGGCTGAGAGAGGAGTGATGGGCCGCAGGATGGGGCTGAGAGAGGAGTGATGGGCCGCAGGATGGGGCTGAGAGAGGAGTGATGGGCCGCAGGATGGGGCTGAGAGAGGAGTGATGGGCCGCAGGATGGGGCTGAGAGAGGAGTGATGGGCCGCAGGATGGGGCTGAGAGAGGAGTGATGGGGCTGAGAGAGGAGTGATGGGGCTGAGAGAGGAGTGATGGGCCGCAGGATGGGGCTGAGAGAGGAGTGATGGGCCGCAGGATGGGGCTGAGAGAGGAGTGATGGGCCGCAGGATGGGGCTGAGAGAGGAGTGATGGGCCGCAGGATGGGGCTGAGAGAGGAGTGATGGGCCGCAGGATGGGGCTGAGAGAGGAGTGATGGGCCGCAGGATGGGGCTGAGAGAGGAGTGATGGGCCGCAGGATGGGGCTGAGAGAGGAGTGATGGGCCGCAGGATGGGGCTGAGAGAGGAGTGATGGGCCGCAGGATGGGGCTGAGAGAGGAGTGATGGGCCGCAGGATGGGGCTGAGAGAGGAGTGATGGGCCGCAGGATGGGGCTGAGAGAGGAGTGATGGGCCGCAGGATGGGGCTGAGAGAGGAGTGATGGGCCGCAGGATGGGGCTGAGAGAGGAGTGATGGGCCGCAGGATGGGGCTGAGAGAGGAGTGATGGGCCGCAGGATGGGGCTGAGAGAGGAGTGATGGGCCGCAGGATGGGGCTGAGAGAGGAGTGATGGGGCTGAGAGAGGAGTGATGGGGCTGAGAGAGGAGTGATGGGGCTGAGAGAGGAGTGATGGGCCGCAGGATGGGGCTGAGAGAGGAGTGATGGGCCGCAGGATGGGGCTGAGAGAGGAGTGATGGGCCGCAGGATGGGGCTGAGAGAGGAGTGATGGGCCGCAGGATGGGGCTGAGAGAGGAGTGATGGGGCTGAGAGAGGAGTGATGGGGCTGAGAGAGGAGTGATGGGGCTGAGAGAGGAGTGATGGGCCGCAGGATGGGGCTGAGAGAGGAGTGATGGGCCGCAGGATGGGGCTGAGAGAGGAGTGATGGGCCGCAGGATGGGGCTGAGAGAGGAGTGATGGGCCGCAGGATGGGGCTGAGAGAGGAGTGATGGGCCGCAGGATGGGGCTGAGAGAGGAGTGATGGGCCGCAGGATGGGGCTGAGAGAGGAGTGATGGGCCGCAGGATGGGGCTGAGAGAGGAGTGATGGGCCGCAGGATGGGGCTGAGAGAGGAGTGATGGGCCGCAGGATGGGGCTGAGAGGAGTGTTTCATGTACCACTACTATGATTAGAATGTTGGCTTCCTAGAAAACTAATACTCCTGAAGTTTGTTCCATATTGCCAGTGTACAGGTTACAATTCTGTCTTTTCTGTCCTTCCAGGAAGCGGTCAGTCTGTTCCCAGCAGTAGTCTGACGTCCCCCAGCCATGTCAATCTGTCCCCTAATACAGTGCCGGACTTCTCCTACTCCAGCAGCGAGGATGAGTTCTATGACGCTGATGAATTCTACCAGAGCACGTCCTCCCCGAAGCGATGCATGGAGTAAGTCTGGCTCCCTCTTCCTCCTAATAATATTCCTTTAGCCGACTATAAGCACAAGTTGTCACTTAGCCAAGCGACAGCCATTTTCAATATAATGGTCTTTAAAGTCGGGTCGTGTAGGTAGTGGACCTATTTTTTTTTTTTTTTTCCCTAGAATTTGAGTACTCTTAAAATATACAATGTATAGAGAAGCCACTAGGAAATAGAACATTGTAGCGGTGGTTAAACCTGAGTGTAGATTGTCCGTTTCAGCCTGTTGCATTCTCTTCTCTTGTCTTCATCATATGATTGGCAATAAAATAATGTGATTTGGCCACTTTAAGAAAAGCATAATACGGGTACATTTTGTGCCTACAATCCCAGGTTTACCATCATTAGAGCACTGTAGACTTCTATGTAACTCCAGTTTTTCTAACCGTAGGAGGACCAAGTGCTGCATCCGTTATTCGGGCACAAAAAAAGCACCGATGTTACAAATGTCCGAAAGCAATAATAGCCATTAAATCATTCCACAGGGATTCTGTGACAAAACTGCATTTACTGTAATTTATAGCAGATTTTCAGTGCAAAATCTGCACTAAATATTCACCTGAACAGGTCCTAAATCTACCCTCAGAGGAACATAAATCACTCATATAAGTGCTGTCCATGTGTAATTTCCAACAACGTCCACAGTTCAATGTTGAATAGTCAATGTAAACAACAAAAAAAATCCTTTCCAATGTGACCAGAAAAAACAAAATCTTTCAAAAGTACAAATTCCATGGCATGAAGTGACCTCTGTTACTCTGATTAATGAGGAAAACACAAATGAGTAAATGAAACATTGTGTCACAATCCTGATAAGAAAACACTACTGGAGCACAACACTGATAGCATGGCATTCTGCAGCCCCTGGTTAATAATCAGACAGATTACCACCAGAAATTTTAACTCTAAGGGTCCCTTTACACTGGCCGATAATTGGGAACAAGCTTTGCTGATAATCTGGCAATCTAGACAGGCTGCCAATCACCCACCAAACAAGCAAAACATTCGTTCTGACGGCGAAATGATCTTTTGTGCTGTACAAAGGATCACGGTTCTCACCAGCACTTGTGTAAACTGGATCTGTGCTGCCGAGAACAGTGACAACCTATGGGCACTGAACCATCTCTTAATCCGCCGTCAATCAGCAAGTAAGTGGTTAATCTGCGGTCGTTTACTGCCTGCAGTCGACCATTGTAAATCAGAGCCTGTTTACACTGGCTAGTAACTGGAAATGAGCAACTTTTTACAAATTATCAGCTTGTCTAAACAAGCACACCTCTGCCAGAAACTAATCTCCCCTGAAATCCAAAAGATCGGGGTTTGAAATTCCAACGTGTCGGATCCTTCTCTTCTTGATGTCACCTGCTCGGCGAGTTTGTCCAACTTATAAAAATAAGTATTAGTGTAGCAGCACCTTATTTCTCAGGAGGCCGAACCCCCACTGATCAGATTCCCAGCAATATGTAATCACTGTATCAGATGGTAATACCCCTGTAATAGACAATCGTCACCTCCATTTCTATATGTGGTGTAGTCTACGTTGTGTATTCACCATTTGTGTCCTGTTCTAAATATTTCTGTTTTGTTTGTTTTTGCTGCAAGACTTCTGTCTAGTTGGTAAGGATCCATATATATTTCAGACTTACATTATCTGGGACTCTTATCTCTGCAGCGACCTCTACTAATGACTTTATAATTAAGCATGGCCTGCTTCATACATTGCAATGTCACGGGTATTAATCTTTCTGTCTCGTGGACCCATTGAAATAGTTTTTTACATTCTGCAGTTCTCCATTGATGATGTATATAAGGGGATATTGACTGTATAATATTTCACGCACCCTCGTCCCCCCGACGTTTCTTCGTGCTATTAATCCTCATTTATCATCTGAAAACACACAGACCATCCCTTTTCCAATGAGAGTAAATGCGCAGCATGTTATGCCAGCCGTAGCTCCTGTCTCCCCATCCAGCTCTCGTTCTCTATTCTGGGCTATGGGGCGGCTCCAGGGCTTGCATAGCAGCCAAAACCTGATCCGTAGACCGGCTGACGTCATGCATTAGCGTCCGCCCACACACAAAGCAGGAAGTCGAAGCAGGGGACGGAGGTGAAACCTGGCAGAACTCTTTAAAGGGGTTGTCTCAGAGCACATAAATGTCTAGCAGATGCGAATCCTACCTATCTCTAGGATGGGGATCTCCGGTCTGATTAGTGCCCGACCTGCGGAGGTGGCCGCACTAAGCACCGAGACTCTCCATTTCCTACTATGGGAGTGCAGATTACAGCCGAGCGCCAAAGTAAAGATCTTGGGACCACATTCTGGCTGTAGGTTCGGTTTCCAAAGGTAGGACCCAGATCTATTAGACATTTATTGCTGTCCTTAAAGTCTGGAATGAGACAGCCCCTTTAAGCTCTTATACCATAGGTCATATATGTGTCTACGTTGTGCTACTTTTCATAGATCTCCACTGATTTGCTGTATCTCTGTTTGCTGCACATATCATGCTCTCCCGTCCTTCATCTTGTCTCATGTTTTCCTTCATTTTTCGATTATACAATGTATAATGGATTATCTGCAAAAAAAAAAAAGAATTTTTTTCCTGAAGTAGGAATCTACAGTTTTTACTAGGCATGCTGAGACTTCTAGTTCCATCATTTCATGATATCTGGGGTGTTTTGGATTTCTTAGTGATGAAATACGGGTTGGCTATAAAACCAAAATGCATTTTATTGTACAGCTCGTCCGAATCTGCGGCAGGCCTGACGCACAGCAGCACAGGGACCAGTCTGAAGAGGCCAGACACTACCGAATCCCTCAATTCCTCCATGTCAAATGGGACCAATGATGCCGGTAGGTAGTGGCTAACACCCCGCTCACTGCTGGGGATTTCTTGTAGCGCAACGTTCTAGTTATATCAAATGAGCGAAAGTGCGTTGGGTTGCGTGCAACGTCTTATAATGACTCGCGTAAAACTGGAAAGTTTGCACCTCAGTTACAATCTTGTCGATTCAGCCAGACGTATTGCATCTGCATTTTAACCCCTTCATGACTGGACCATTTTGCGTTTTCGTTTTTTGCTCCCCTTGTTCCCAGAGCCATAACTTTTTTTTTATTTTTCAGCCAATATGGCCATGTGAGGGCTTATTTTTTGCGGGACAAGTTGTACTTTTGAACGACATCACTGGTTTTACCATATTGTGTACTGGAGAACGGGGGGAAAAAAGTCCAAGTGCGGTGAAATTGGGGAATTTTTTTTTTATTTTTAACACGTTCACTGAATGAACACTGAACACTGACCTGCCATTATTATTATTCTCCAGGTCATTACGAGTTCATAGACACCAAACATGTATAGTTTTTGTTTTTGTTTTTTTTATTTAAGTGATGAAAAAAAAATCCAGTTTGCTAAAAAAAAAAAAAAAAAAAAGGCACCATTTTCTGAGACCCGTAGCGCCTCCTTTTTTTTAAGATGTAGGGCCGGGTGAGGGCTTATCTTTTGCACGCCGAACTAATGTTTTTATTGATACCATTTTGGGGTAGATACAATGTTTTGATCGCCCATTATTACATTTTATTGCAATGTTACGACTACCAAAAAAATGTAATTCTGGCATTTTTAATTTTTTTTCTCGTTACGCCGTTTATCGATCAGATTAATTCTTTTTTTACATTCGTAGATCGGGCGATTCTGAACGCGGCGATACCAAATATGTGTATTTGTTTTTTTTTTTATTGTTTTATTTTGAATGGGGGGAAAGTGGGATGATTTTAAACTTTTTTTTTTTATATATATTTTTAAAAACTTTTTTTTTTTTGCTTGCTTCAATAGTCTCCATGGGAGACTAGAAGTAGCACTTGTCTGATCTCCTGTGCTACACACAGATCGCCTGTGTGTAGCAGATTTGCTCACTTGCTATGAGCGCCAACCACTGGGCGGTGCTCACAGCAATCTGGCAGTGACAACCACAGGGATCTCCTGCAGACCCTGGGTTGTCATGCCAACCCATCGACAACCCGCGATCATGCGACGAGGTTGACGATGGGCGGGGCCAAAGACGCGCTTCCGGGAAGCGCAAGTTAAATGCCGCTGTCAGAGATTGACAGCGGCATTTAACTGGTTAACAGCCGCGGGTGGATCGTACAGTGTCCATTTTAGGACATAATCAGATATCAAAATCAAACATCAAAATGATGTCAGTTTGAGGCTAAATAACCCTGTCTGAGAACTGATTTTGACGAGTGACTCTGACGAGTGACTTTTACAACTATAATGATAATAAAAAAAAAAGTAACTGTTCGCTGATGGGACTTGACCCCAAAATTCTGTGTCCCAAAGCCAGTACACTAACCACTGAGTTATAAACTCAGTTGTTAAATCTAGGAGTTCTATTTGGTTATATGATTTTCAGTGCAAACTTGTCTATAACTCATTGCGACTTATGCACAGACTGCAAGCAAGCCAAATTCAAATGATGTTTGATTTTGATGTGCGAGTCTGATGTGTGACTTTCTTCAAACATCAAAATCAGAATCACAATGACTTTTAGTCACCCTGAGTATTTTCATGGTTGATGTCATATGACAAGAAAAGCTATCCGTTAGTAGCACTTGACTGGATTAATGGTAAGGCATCAGCCTCTGAAACTACAGTGTTAAGAGTTCAAATCCTGATAGGAATAAGAATTGTTTTTTTTTTTTTAATTATGCCTATTTAGCGCACAAACTAAAGGGGTGTTTTACTTTTAATATCTGACATTCTGATTGTCATCCTGACATGTTAAGAGTTTTAGACACACGGTCTATTTGCATGGTAAATTACATAGCCAAAGTAAATTGGGAGTTTGCAGCCAGTACTTGGGTGGATGTAAATAAAAATTTACAATAAAGACATCATTAGACCACGTTAAGAAATTATGCAAATATAAAGCCACTTGGAAATAGATATATGTAGTAAATTAGTGCCTCCTAATTTACTGTGGCCATGTAATTTACCATGCAAATAGACAACGTGTCTGAAACTCTTAACACATCAGGATGACAGAGTGTCAGATATTAAAAGTAAAACACCCCTGTAGTTTGTGTGCTAAATAGGCATAATTAAAAAAAAAAACAATTCTTATTCCTATCAGGATTTGAACTCTTAACACTGTAGTTTCAGAGGCTGATGCCTTACCATTAACCCCTTACTGGCCCAGGGCGTATTAGTACGCCCCAGGCCAGCACCCCCGGTTCAGTGAGGGCTCCGGCGCTGAGCTCGCACTGAACCGGGCACATGTCAGCTGATTATTACAGCTGACATGTGCCTGCAACAGCCGCGGGTGGAATCGCGATCCACCCGCGGGTGTTAACATGTTAAATGCCACTGTCAATCTCTGACAGCGGCATTTAACATCGCCGCGCCGGAAGCGCGGCATTAGACCCGCCCAGCGGTGACCCCGTCACGTGATCGCGGGTCACCGATGGGTGGTCATGACAAACTTGGGTCTGCAGCAGACACCAGTGATTGTCATGTAAAGATTACTATGAGCGCCACCTAGTGGTCGGCGCTCGTAGTCACCTCTATGTAGCAGAGGCGATCAGACAAGTGCTGCTTCTAGTCTCCTATGGAGACTATAGAAGCATGCAAAAAGTTTAAAAAAAATGTTTTTAAAAATATAAAAAAATATAAAAGTTTTAATCACTCCCCTTTTGCCCCATTCAAAATAATAAAAAATAAACCCCACATAGACATATTTGGTATCGCCGCGTTCAGAATTGCCCGATCTATCAATATAAAAAAAGAATTAATCCGATCGGTAAACGGCATAATGAGAAAAAAATTCTAAACGCCAGAATTACGTTTTTTTGATCGCTGCAGCATTGCAATAACAGGCGATCAAAACATCGGATCTACCCCAAAATGGTATTAATAAAAACGTCAGCTCGGCGCGCAAAAAAAGGCCCTCGGAAAATGGCGCCATTTTTTTAACATTTTTTTTTTTTTAAGCAAACTTTGGATTTTTTTTTTCCACCACTTAAATGAATAAAAAAGAACCTATACTTGTTTGGTGTCTACGAACTCGTAATGACCTGGAGAATAATAATGGCAGGTCAGTTTTAGCATTCAGTGAACGTGGTAAAAAAAATCATCTGTGGTATTGCACTTTTTTTGCAATTTCACTGCACTTGGAATTTTTTTCCCTTTTTCCAATACATGATATGGTAAAACTAGTAACGGTGTTTAAAAGTACAACTCGTCCCCCAAAAAATAAGCCCTCACACGGCCATATTGACCAAAAAATAAAAACGCTATGGCTCTGGGAACAAGGGGAGCAAAAAAACGAAAATGCAAAAACGGAAAATCCGAAGATCGTGAAGGGGTTAAGCTATTCTGTCAAATGATACTGATAGCTTTTCTTGTCTTATGAGATCAACCATGAAAATACTCAGGGTGACTAAAAGTCATTGTGATTCTGATGTTTGAAGAAAGTCACACATCAAAATCAAACATCATTTGAATTTGGCTTGCTTGCAGTCTGTGCATAAATCACAATGAGTTTTAGACACGTTTGCACTGAAAATCATATAACCATATAGTACTAGGTTTTTACAGCTGAGTTTATAGCTCATTGGTTAGTGTACTGGCTTTGGGACACAGAATTTTGGGTTCAAGTCCCATCAGCGAACAGTTACTTCTTTATTATTATTATTACAGTTGTAAAAGTCACTCGTCAGGATCACTTGTCAGACTGGGTATTTAGCCTCAAACTGACATCATTCTGATGTTTGAATTTGATATCTGATCATGTCCTAAAATGGACACTGTAAAGCCGCGGGTTGATCGTGATTCCACCCGCGGCTGTTGCGGGCACATCTCAGCGCTGGAGCTTGCACCAAACAGGGGAATATTGACGTGGGTCGTACGATTACTCTCCACTTCAGAAAGGGGTTAATGTCCATGTTAAAGACATTTTCTCATCTCGAACATTTATAGCACATCAACGGGTTCCCACTAGGGATGAGTGAGCATGCTCATTTAACCCTTTCACTGTGCATGCTTGGGTGCTTACCAAGTAGCTTCGCCGTGCTCTTATTTTCTATTTAAGTTCCTGCGTCTGCATGATTTACAGCTGTAGGACAGCCTGAACACGTGAGGATTGCCTGTTTGTTAGGTAATCCTCACATGTGTTCAGGCTGCCTTACACCTGTAAATCATGCAGACTCGGGGACTGGAACATAATATACAAGCACGCCAAAGATACTCGGTAAGCACCCGAGCATGCTTGGTAAAAGGGTTAAATAAGCAATCTTGCTCATCACTAGATCCCACCAATGAGACGTGTTTCTCTTGGAAATGGGACCCAGTCGTGTGCTGCCGCCACCGGTCGTAATTTCCTTACAAATGAATGGGAGTTTCGACTACCTCTCTACAGACAGCAGGACTGGACCATTCCCCATTATCGAGATACATGCATCTCCCACTGGTGGAACCGCATCTACTGTCAATGTATGAGACGGGAATACATCTTGAAGACTACAATGCCTGGACCACCTGCAGCCCATAATATGGATTTCCATTATTATGAGTTTCTGAAATCGCTTTTAACACAAAGTAGTTTTAGTTCCAAAATTATGTGCTTGTTCATTTTTTCAGTTACTTCATTGGGGACACGAGACCATGGGTGCTGTGTCCCCCAATGAAGCCTACGAGAAAGGGTTTTTATGGTAAGTTGAAAAAACTTTTTTTTTTTTTAAATGTCGGAATCTGGATCCAATTTCTTGTTACTAATTATCTTGCATAAAATGGGCATTTGTGAATTCCTAAGTTCCCTTTAGGTTTAACCACACAGTCATTTTCTCATAGATCAGTTTGACCCTCAGGATGACCGCGATGACGACGGGGAAGGAGAATCGGTGGAGGAGCACAAGAGCGTCATCATGCACCTTCTGTCCCAGGTCCGTCTGGGCATGGACCTCACCAAGGTGAGAACTTTATTGGAAATATTATCCCTCAAAACCAGTCTTTGTGTATTTTCCACTCGTTTGGAACCAGTCAGATAGAAAACATTCTATAAACACGTTCCTTGCAGACTTTGTTAATGGAAAGTTTGTGTCTGGGCCAAAAACCCCTGTGATGGCAAAGCGAAGGATTCTTCCTGCACCGATCTTGAGTTTATCTTACCGCAATCTTAAGATTACATTATCCCATTCAAGTTGAAGATTTAATTGCTGGCACTAAGTAGACATGTGGATGATAAAACACATATGCTTTAAGTTCGACCTTAATTATCCAGAGAAGGTCAAGAAACACAGGGAAGAGCAAGAAATCCTGAATATTTGCAAAGATTATAATAAGTGTTCTATTTCGCCTAATGAAACTGTTAATTTTTACGCATTCATTTTTTTTTTATTATTATTATTACTCTCCTTCCTTCGACATGTCCGTATGATGGATTGTTTGGTAGTTTTGATTGACACCATGCACAGTATGGTGAAAAATGACCCGGCGCGTTAAGAGTATGATTACAGCGATATCAAATTTGTAAAGGTTTTTCTTTTTTTTCTTTTCTGCAGGTTGTACTCCCCACATTTATCCTCGAGAGAAGATCTTTACTGGAAATGTATGCCGATTTCTTTGCACATCCAGACTTATTTGTAAGGTATTTGCTTTATATGATCTTTTTTTTAAAAAAAAAAAAAACAGAATCCCCTCCCCTAGGGCTATTTTTACACTTGCATTATTTCCCATCAGATTTCAGATGTCTGCTCACATCTCATCTTTTCCTTCTATCTGATATATACATATCCCTAATGTATACCTCCGTCAGAAGCCTCTGATGTATGCCCCTGTGTATAGGTCTGCATTGACATACCGTACAGACCAAAAGTTTGGACACACCTTCTCATTTAAAGATTTTTCTGTATTTTCATGACTATGAAAATTGTACATTCACACTGAAGGCATCAAAACTATGAATTAACACATGTGGAATTATATACTTAACAAAAAAGTGTGAAACAACTGAAAATATGTCTTATATTCTAGGTTCTTCAAAGTAGCCACCTTTTGCTTTGATGACTGCTTTGCACACTCTTGGCATTCTCTTGATGAGCTTCAAGAGGTAGTCACCGGAAATGGTCTTCCAACAATCTTGAAGGAGTTCCCAGAGATGCTTAGCACTTATTGGCCCTTTTGCCTTCACTCTGCGGTCCAGCACACCCCAAACCATCTCGATTGGGTTCAGGTCTGGTGACTGTGGAGGCCAGGTCATCTGGCGTAGCACCCCATCACTCTCCTTCTTGGTCAAATAGCCCTTACACAGCCTGGAGGTGTGTTTGGGGTCATTGTCCTGTTGAAAAATCAATGATGGTCCAGCTAAATGCAAACCGGATGGAATAACATGCCGCTGCAAGATGCTGTGGTAGCCATGCTGGTTCAGTATGCCTTCAATTTTGAATAAATCCCCAACAGTGTCACCAGTAAAGCACCCCCACACCATCACACCTCCTCCTCCATGCTTCACGGTTGGAACCAGGCATGTAGAGTCCATCCGTTCACCTTTTCTGCGTCGCACAAAGACACGGTGGTTGGAACCAAAGATCTCAAATTTGGACTCATCAGACCAAAGCACAGATTTCCACTGGTCTTATGTCCATTCCTTGTGTTCTTTAGCCCAAACAAGTCTCTTCTGCTTGTTGCCTGTCCTTAGCAGTGGTTTCCTAGCAGCTATTATACCATGAAGGCCTGCTGCACAAAGTCTCCTCTTAACAGTTGTTGTAGAGATGTGTCTGCTGCTAGAACTCTGTGTGGCATTGACCTGGTCTCTAATCTGAGCTGCTGTTAACCTGCGATTTCTGAGGCTGGTGACTCGGATAAACTTATCCTCAGAAGCAGAGGTGACTCTTGGTCTTCCTTTCCTGGGGCGGTCCTCATGTGAGCCAGTTTCTTTGTAGCGCTTGATGGTTTTTGCAACTGCACTTGGGGACACATTCACAGTTTGCCCAATTTTTCAGACTGACTGACCTTCATTTCTTAAAGTAATGATGGCCACTCGTTTTTCTTTACTTTCTGCTTTTTTCTTGCCATAATACAAATTCTAACAGTCTATTCAGTAGGACTGTCAGCTGTGTATCCACCAGACTTCTGCACAACACAACTGATGGTCCCAACCCCATTTATAAGGCAAGAAATCCCACTTATTAAACCTGACAGGGCACACCTGTGAAGTGAAAACCATTTCCGGTGACTACCTCTTGAAGCTCATCAAGAGAATGCCAAGAGTGTGCAAAGCAGTTATCAAAGCAAAAGGTGGCTACTTTGAAGAGCCTAGAATATAAGACATATTTTCAGTTGTTTCACACTTTTTGTTAAGTATATAATTCCACATGTGTTAATTCGTAGTTTTGATGCCTTCAGTGTGAATGTACAATTTTCATAGTCAAGAAAATACAGAAAAGTCTTTAAATGAGAAGGTGTGTCCAAACTTTTGGTCTGTACTGTGTGTTATCCATAGACTCCAACTAAATAAAAAAATCTTCCAAACTTTTTATTATTTTAACATACACGCACACAGTTCACCATTTTATTAGGGAGCTTTATGGACTGATATTTGCTATACAGTCATTAAAAAAAAAAAAGGGCGAAAAGGGCCTGTGAAAAGAGCCTTCCTTTGCAGTTTGGTGGCCAGTAGTAGACTGTGCTAGTCTATCCAGTAAATAAAAACCTGACAATCTCCATTATAAGTTATTATCGATCCTTTCAAACCTGAAGCGAAGACACCAACAGCATAAAGGAACCGAGCTAGGTAGTGGTATCCATACAAGAGCACACAGAACGGTGACGTTGCGGGAGGGATCCGTGATGGGTGGGCCATAAATTCTCAATTATTATTACATTTGTGGTTTCTTTTAGTATTGGTGACTTCAAAGATCCCAAAGACAGGATGGTTCAGGTGGTCAGATGGTACCTGTCTGCCTTCCACGCCGGCAGGAAGGGCTCTGTTGCAAAGAAGCCTTACAACCCCATCCTTGGAGAAGTCTTCCAGTGTCATTGGGACCTACCAGGGCAGGATAACGAGGACTCTGTGAGTTGAGTTCAATTGTGTTTGGTGCAAAATAAACAATAAAGAGGTTCTCCGGGCATATGATATGGATGACCTATATCTATATCAGATCACTAGGGGTCCAACACCGAGCCACCCCCCCCCCCCCCCCACAAACAGCTGCTAACAGCTAATGGAACCATTGAGCGGAGCGGCACTGTGACAATGCCAGGTTTATTATTTAATGCCTTCAGCTCGATCTCCACCTATGGCGACTTAGCGGATGATTGATCTGTATGAAGATCTTGTGCAAGCCTAAGTAGCTCCACCAGGGTCTTCTCCGCCGTTATCTTTGATGGTATATACGCCACCAGGTTGCTTGTCTTCTTCGCCTTGTTCCTTCTATTCTTCCAACCATGATGTCCTTCTCCAGTGATCGCTCTTTGTAGGATGTGTCCAAAGTAGGCAAGTTGTAGCTTGGTGATCCCTGCTTTGAGTGACATGTCTGCCTTGATTTGTTTGCTGTATGTGACTATAGATAAGACCAGATTGTGTGCTGATGCCGGGTACTGCACATCAGACAGGAGTGCTGGGTGGTAGACCAACAACAATCTGATATTTAATGCCTGTCCTCGGGATAGGTGATCAGTATCCCATAACTGGAGAGCCCCAGTTAGGCTATGTGCCCACGATGCAGAAATGCTCCGGATTTTTCCTGAGCGTTTCTGCATCGCAGAAAAAACGCATGCAGATTTTACATGCGTTTTATTAGCCAGGAACAAGCGTATGTCACGCGGTTTGCACATGCAATTTCACATGCACGTTGTCAAGCGCTTTCCAGGCGATTTTAGCATCACTTGGAAAAGTTCTTGACAACTTGGTCACACTATATAAATCCATGCAACCGACATGGATTTATATAGTGTGACCAAGTTAATAGTTAAAAAAAAGAATAAAAATGGTAAATTAAAAAAAAACAAAAACATTATACTTGCCTTCTGATGGCCCCCGGTCTCCTTCTCCAGTGCCTCCGGTCTCTCGTACGGCTCGCGGTGGTGTAAAAGGACCTTCCATGGCGTCATTTAGTCATGTGACAGGTTACGCGACCGCCGACGTCCGCTGTCGCGTGACCTGTCACATGACCAAATGACATCATGGAAGGTCCTTTTACACCATCGAAAGCCGCCGGGGAGCCAGTACGCATCGGAGAGAAGACCGCGGGCCATCAGAAGGCGAGTATAAGGTTAATTTTTATTTTAAATTCTTTTTTTTTTTTTTTTACAGGTACTATGGTTCCTGGGTCTGGAGGAGAGTCTCCTCTTCTCCAGACCCGGGTACCATCCGCACAGTGAATCGCTTAATATCTGCATGTGCACATGTAGTTATTCGGATATTAAGTGATTCAATGCAAGTCAATGGCGGTGAAAACGCCGCGATTATGCAAAATAATTGGTAGTGCTGCGGATTTTTCCGCAATGATAATCCGCAGTGGAAATTTCCGCAGCATGTGCACAGCACATGCGGATTATCATTGGGGAACATGGCAGACCTTCTACCAAGCGTTTTGTAAGCGTATCTGTGGCGGAATTGCCACTGCGGAAACGCTTAAAAAACGCATAGTGGGCACACAGCCTTATGGTGTTGTCTTACGATTTAAGTACTAAATTTCTCTGTTGGATCATGAAGAACAGAACAAGTTTTCAATTGTAATCATTAAAAAAAAAAAAATAGTTTACATATTGTAGTTACAGATTTGTTTCTATTAATTTCCTCTCTGGACGTCCTCCTAATGTGTCCAGCGCTGGTGAGAAGCGCAGATTTTGGCTCCACGGCAGCAGGAGTCACAAAAGAAGATTCAGACTGAGCCTATGTGACCGCCAGCATCGGTAAAATTAGGTGGACATTCACGGAGAACAGCAAAAGAACAGCAGGGGGCGCAATAACAAAAACTGTAACATCTACATACCAGAGTATTTTTTTTTTTTTTTTTTTTTAGAAATGATTCCAAGTGAAACCTTTTGTATTTTGCTTGATAAGTTCTAGTAAATAAATACATGGGAAAACCATAGTACGAATACATAACCCGCCATGGTCAAGTTTGCATGTGACGGCATTGATATCATTTATTTCAGGAGCAAGTTTCTGAAGGTCCAGTTCCCTGGGCTTCCAAAAACAATGTGACTTTTGTAGCCGAGCAGGTCTCACACCATCCGCCAAGTAAGTTTCAGTGTAAATTTTTATTCTCACTTTTATTTATGGATCATGACATTTTTATTATTATTATTATTATTATTATTATTATTAAAATTATTATTATTATTATTATTTAAGGCTGTTGTAAAATATTTCCATTCATAGATACAATTTGGCTTACTGAGGTGTGCATACATGGGTATTGTGCAGTAATTTATTTATTTGTTATCTTATTAGTTCTTAAAAGGTTTTTTCTTATTTTCTCAAATGGGTAAGATGTTAGGCCTCGATCAGACGTCCGTGATTTTTTTCGTGTGTAAAAATAAGACCGTTGTTCATCAGTATTTTGGCTCCGTCATTGGTCGAGGTGTTCATTTTTACCATCAGTGGTTTTCTCGTGTGAAATAAAAATAAATTGCTAAGCGTCTCCTACCCATTAATGATTTTCATGGACCTATAGTCTTTTATGGGTAATTTTGAACCTTTTCTCTGATCAGTAGCAGACTCGTCTCCATAATTTCTTTTGCGTGCACACAGTCTGCAAAAAAAAAAAAAAATACGCATGTGTGAAATACTTCATAGACTTTAATGGGTACGTGTTCTGTCCGGGAAAATTAGACAATACATCCGTGAAAAACTGAAGTCTAAGTGAGGTGTTAGTCTGCATCTAAGAGCTGAAGACCTCGGCATTTATTGCCTGTACAATCTGCCAGTACTTTCACACTGTAATAATCCAAACCTTTCAGGGTACACATATTGTAAAATGTAAAAGTTGGCAGGTTCATTGACTTACGGTGAGACCAAAGTGGTGGTGAAAAAAAAGTTTAGTAAGTGAATAGTTTTACCTGATGCTCAGATTTGCTATTACATAGAAAGTAGTGGATGAAGTCCGTTGACAGCTCTTAGATCTTGCAGTTTTCAGTCTTGTCAACTGAGCCCCATAATAAGCCGACACCTCTTGCTGTGTAAAAATCACTCCCCTGCCGTCACCTCTTCATTACAGTCATAATTGCATCTATCTTATAGCATTGTGGGCATGCTCTGTGACCTGCGGAGAGGTCACTGTGCATATATATTTAAATATTATGCATACATACATATACACATATGTGTATATTATAATACACACGTACAACAGGTGAAATAAGTATTGTACATGTCACCAATTTTCTAAGTAAATATATTTCTAAAGGTGCTATTGAAATTCTCACCAGATGTCCTTAACAACCCATCCAATCCACGCGGATAATTAAATCAAACCATAGATGTCAATAAATTGTACACGTTTATTTCCTTTGTGTTTTATTAGAACAACATAAAAAAAACAGGAAAAAAAAGACAAATTGGACAAGATCTCACACACAACTCCAAAAATGGGCCGGATAAAATTGTTGGCACCCTCAACTTAATATTTGGTTGCACACCCTTTGGAATAAATATCTGCAATCAGTCGCTTCCTGAAACCATCAACAAGCTTCTTACACCTCTCAACTGGAATTTTGGACCACTCTTTTGCAAACTGCTCCAGGTCTCTATGTGAAGTCGCCTTCTCCCAACAGCAATTTTTAGATAAGTCCACAGGCGTTCAATGGGATTTATATTCGGACTCATTGCTGCCACTTCAGAACTCTCCAGCGTTTTGTTTCCAACCATTACTGGGGGCTTCTAGAAGTATGTTTGGGGTCCTGGTCCTGCTGGAAGACCTTTGACCTAGAACGCAAACCCAGCTTTCTGACACTGCGCACTACATTGCAACCCAAAATCCTTCATAATGCCTTGCACACAGTCAAGTCATCCAGTGCCAGAGGCAGCAAAACAACTCCAAAACATCTTTGAACCTCCACCATATTTGACTGTAGGTAATATGTTCTTTTCTTTGTAGGCCTCATTTCGTTTTCAGTAAACAGAATGATGTGCTTTACCAAAAAGCTCTATCTTGGTCTTATCTATCCACAAGACGCTTTCCCGGAAGGATTTTGGCTTACTCACGTACATTTTGGCAAACTTCAGTCTGGCTTTATGTCTCTGTGTCAGCAGTGGGGTCCTCCTGGGTCTCCTGCTATAGCTCTTCATTTCATTCAAATGTCCCTGGATAGTTCGCACTGACACTGATGCACCCTGAGCCTGCAGGACAACTTGAATTTCTTTGGAACTTTATTTGGGCTGCTTATCCACCATCCGGACTATCCTGCTTTGCAACCTTTCATAGATTTTTCTCTGCCATCCACATCCAGGGAGATTAGCTACAGTGCCATGGGTTGTAAACTTCTTGATTATATTGCTCACCATGGACAAGGGAACATCAAGATCTCTAGAGATGGACTTGTAACCTTGAGATTGTTGATATTTTTCAACAATTTTGGTTCTCAAGTCCTCAGACAGTTCTCTTCTCCTCTTTCTGTTCTTCATGCTTAGTGTGGCACACACAGACACAATGCCAAGATTGAGTCAAATTCTCTCCTTTCTATGTGGTTTCAAGTGTGATTTTCATATTGTCCACACCTGTTACTTGCCACAGGTGAGTTTGAATGAGCACCACATGCTTGAAACAAAATTGTTTACCCACAATTTTGGAAAGGTGCCAACAACTTGGTCTTGCCCATTTTTGGGGTTTTGTGTGAAATTATGTCCAATTTTCCTTTTTTTATATATTTTTTTTCTGTATACACACACATACACAAAAACACACATACACACAGGACCTGCTGTGATATATTATGAATGACCTTGAATATATCTGTACATAAAAGCTTTACCTTTTTACTTTTTTTTTCTTACTATGTAGTTTCAGCCTTTTATGCCGAATGTTATAACAAGAGGATACAGTTTAATGCCCACATATGGACTAAGTCTAAATTTTTGGGAATGTCCATCGGAGTCCATAATATTGGGCAAGGTAAGACACAAGTTATATTGCTGTATACGAGTTAAAAAGTTGCAAGTAGCTGCACCTGCAAGAAAATGAAAACTGTCTCCATTTCTCTCTGTAGGTTGTGTGACCTGCTTGGACTACGACGAGCACTACATCCTAACTTTCCCCAATGGTTACGGGAGGTGAGTAAATGTCATTCTAGACAGGGCTACAAGCTACTTTTGGGTCTTGCATTGCCTGTTGTGTTGAAAACCGGTGGATAAATAAACCTGTGTCCTCAGGTCCATACTGACTGTGCCTTGGGTGGAGTTGGGAGGAGAATGCAACATTAACTGTTCCAAAACTGGATACAGCGCCACAATCTCGTTTCATACCAAACCCTTCTATGGGGGCAAGAAGCACAGAATAACAGCAGAGATCTAGTAAGTGTCAGACACAAGTTTTATTTGCAAATAGAAATGGAAATCTCCACCTTCCTGCATGTACACTTTTGTAAGGCCTTATATACATATGCGTACTGCGCCTCTGCACAGCCTTCAAGTTGTACGTAGCGGTGTTACCGCACCCATCGCTGTGTATACTGTACCTCCGTATGTCTAACATACTCCAAATCTGAAAGAAAAAATGGTAATGCTGGATTCATAAAGAGACCTATCCCCATAATGTGTAGTGACGTTCAGAGACATTGTGCAGCGTTACGATGTCTGTAGACTGTACGGGGCTGCCAATACACAACACCCCTATTGCACAAACTGTGATCAGATTTGGCTTCCAGTGCCATCTTTATACTGATGACGCCCAGTTACACACATCTTATCGTGGCATCACCCCTGCACTACGGCAAAATACCAGTGATTATCTGTCTCTAACATCATGTCCTCCATGTGTCTGAAAATTAATCTTTAAAAAACTGAACTTCTTTTTGTTTCCTCCCTCTACTAAGGTACCTAAAATATCATACAAGTGTTATCCATAGTAATAAGGAATCAAACAAATGTATATAGATAGTAAATGATTTATTGGGGTGCACAACTACACAATACATTTTTTTAAGTTAATAAATAAAATCAAGAAGCCATGAACGCAAGGGGAGGCTGATGAGAGAAACAAAAGAGATAAGATAGTAAGACGATACAAAGAGTAGTCAGCAGATGGCAGAATACTACCAACATGCATTTCCAGATGAAGTAGGGTCGAAACGCGCGTTAAGGTCTGAGGGAGGGGGGCGATGCGTTGGTACATTGTATTTTTATTTTTAGGCATGTCTGACTATAATGCATCTTAATCTCTTTACTATTGATTTAATTTTGTGCACTACATTGCACTATTCATGTGCATTACATTGCACCAAATTTCTATAGCTCTAACTTTCAGACTTGCATTGTAATTAGCTTTCTTGATATACATATGTGCATATACATACCTCATATCGTCATTCCTCCGTAGTATTCTGCCATCTGGTGGCTACTTTTTGTATTTTCTTCCTATCTTCATTATTTTGTGTCTCTCATCGGCCTTCCCTTGCTCTCATTGCTTCTTAATTTTTTTTAATCGTGTAGTTGTATACCTCAATAAAAATAAATAAATACATTTGTTTGATTTATGATTATTATGGATTAACATTTATATGATATTTTAGGCTTGCTCTATGTGCACTCATTTATATTGGAATTACTTTTTGGATAGGCTCCTACTAACCTGCCTAAACCTGAAATTTCCATCACTGGTAGTACCATAACTCCCAGTAAGCACGCTCGCTTTATTTTGGTTCTATTTTACTCAAATTTTAACTTTACTCGGTCACTCTGGTCACCTACGTCTCAAAATCAACTCTAAAATCTGACCTTTTCTTACCTTTTGAAACTGCACAAGTTCTTACTGTGGTTCTGATTCACCGTTGTCTTGTTTACTGCAACTCCCTACTAATCTGTCTCCATCTCACTAAATTCTCCCTACTACTATCTATTCTGAATGGAGCTGCAAGGCTTCTATTTCTGTCCAGCTGCTACACTGATGCCTTCCCCCTGTGCCATAGAAAAAAGAGAGGGGTCGCTCACTGGTCTATTCGGGTGCTCTGAAGAAAAGAGTAATCTCAATAGCAAAAAGAACTTCGGCACTCCATACATGAAAATATAAGAAATATTGTATCTAGACTGTCATTTTGAAAAATGAAGGTTTTTTGCGCATAATTTGGCCAATTTATGTGTGCCCATCAACCACGACAAGGTCACCTTCGTATGATGGGAAACTACGCTACACTACCACTGGATATGCCACTCTTGGGCTGTAAGCCTGTATGGACAATATGTCTCTGCTTGGGCTTTTAACCTACAATGTATGGGCTGGTAGAGCTAGTTAAAACCACCTGTGACTGAATGGGAGGGACACATGGTCAGAAAAAAGGCTGTCAAACTTCTAATAGTGTGAACACGTACCTGCTGCAATGCTCCAGGAGCGGGATGCCAGTCCTTGCACTGGTTGACCTTCCACTATGGAATATTTACTGTTATCACAGTCTCCAAGAAAGCGGTCCACACTTCTGCACTGCCTTACATCCTCACTCATTTTGCAATAGAATCCTACCCATGCTTTTCTATAATGCTAATGATCTAAAACTAACATCCTCCATATTCTGACCCTCCCACTGCCGTCTCAAGGACTTTTCTCGTGCTGCACCAGTACTCTGGAATGCACAACCCCAAACATTCAATGTAATTCCCAGTATCCAAAGTTTTAAGCATTCCCTAAGACGCATCTTTTTAGGCTGGCCTATCACTTGAGGTCACTAATTAACTGTTCTCAGTACTCCTTTCCTACATTCAGAACCCGGTCCCGTCTTTCATTCGTCCCCACACTCTCCATGTACTCAGCATTTTGTGTCCTAAACATGCACAGATACTGACTGACTATTACTATTTTCTAAAATATCAGGATAGCTGACTGTGTTCTAACTCTTTTGATAAACCAGTCCTGCATTTTGATAAAAAATGAGGGACCTAAAACAGCACAGATTTATCATATGTGTCTGATTTGATGAGACGTGGAGCCTGAAAGTCATGGCCCTAAGTCAATGTGCTACTTATGTCAATGTTACACAATGCTTCATCCGCTAAGATCACCTTAAGCATATGCCCACAAAGGATAGGTAATAAATCCATATGTCCCTTTACCCATTATGGAATATCAATAAATCGAGCTTTACAATGTCTGTTTTTTTAATTTTTTTCAGTCCTCCCAATGACAGGAAATCGATATGTTCGGTGGAAGGAGAGTGGAATGGCGTCATGTATGCAAAATATGCAAATGGGGTAATAGACCAAATATCCATAGAAATGTTCACTGCTGCATTCACATGGTTAAATTTCAGTTTTAAGTCTGCCAATAACTTCATATAGTTATATAGAATATTAGACAGTCTGTTCACATGATGTTTTAAGTTATGATCTACATACTACCTTAAAGGGGGCTCCTGTCACATTATTTACATGGCAGCCTGTCCTAGTAACATGTCGGAACGGTCTGCAGTCTGAAGAAATGCTGCTCCTGAGACCTGTGTCTTAACTGACAGAGGAGTTGAATGCACACCTACTGGCGAGCTGCTGGAGCAGGGCTGTGACCGGAGAATGAATAAATCTTTGGCAGACTGCGCACGGAGGGCTGAGGCTGAAGATAAAATACTTAATCAGCCGAGGAGAATATGTATTTATTCTCAGGTCACAGCCCTTCTCTTCGGCTGTCTGCTTACAATGCAGCTCCTCTCTCAGTTGAGACACAGGTCTCGGGAGCTGTGTTTCTTCAGACTGCAGCCCATCCTGATACATGATTAGGATAGGCTGCGGTTTGCGTTATGTGATGGGAGGCCATTTTATTACTTAGAGTACCCCTTTAATTAGAGCAGTGGTATCTAATGTACAGAGATGTCGCTTTTTAACCATTTAAGGGAATGATATCTAAAGTGCGGAAATGTATGACTATAGACACTAGCAGCCTTCTCTTACAAGCAGAGATATTCTCAATGTCCTTTGGATCCACAGTGTTTATATGCCAACTTTGTCTTATAATTTATCATTCTTCTTCTTTTATACAGGAGAATGTAGTTTTTATAGATACCAAGAAAATGCCTATAGTCAAGAAAAGGGTTCGGAAGTTAGAGGATCAGATAGAACATGAATCTAGACGGTAAGTTTTCTTTCTGCATGGTGTCATCACCTTGGATCACTATTCCTTATCTTATATTTCTGACTGAACCACATTAAGTCCGCCAACAACATCTGTACACCTAATACCAAAGTAAAGGGTTATACTTTGTCATGTGACTTGGCGCTGTGCACACCAGACTGATGCACAAGTCTTTTTTCATTATAGAAAAGTTGTCCACCTCTGGGGACTTTTTTTTTTTTTATTCTTAAATGTATGCATTTGAGCTAAAAAGCAAAAATGTTAAAAATGTTGCACCTTTTGCTTTATATAGCCTCTGTGTTTTACTGTCTATTGCTGACTGCAGAGTGAGCCAACTGAGAATTAGCCAGTGAGCTCATTCAGATAGAATGAAAGGCGAGTTTATTTTCATTTTTCTGAGCTCCTCCCAGCTGATTTAGGACTACAGACCACAACAAAGTTGAATGTGCTGCAAAACCAAGCCTGTAAAAGCCAGATTGTTGGACAAAATGTTAAAGAACCCCAAGTGTAAAATGTATATCTAGCTCTAAATATATGCATTTAAGAGAAAAAATGATCACCAAAGGTGAACATGCCCTTTAATCTGTACTCCCCTTTTGACAGATTATGGAAAGATGTCACGTATAACTTGAAAATCAGAGACATTGAGGCAGCCACGGAGGCAAAGCACCGCCTGGAAGAGAAACAGCGAACGGAAGCAAGGGAGCGCAAAGAGAAGGAGGAACAATGGGAGACTCGGGTAAGTGCATCATTCCCGCCACTATCTGTATGATGAAGGCTAAAGTGTAATTCCACCCTTGAAGGTATTTTAAAAAAATATTAGTAATAACTTGAATAAATGATATGGATTCACTCTGCACTTTATCTTATGGGCCAAATGCACACGTCTTGTTTATGGGACCTGTCTTGAACGTATATGTGACCAGTCAGCAACCGCTCCGTCTCCTCCTGTTCTTGTGCATCCTGAGATGCACATTGAAGAGTCCTATCGGCAGACGCAAATTGTTACTTGCTTGAACGAATGTGAGGTCTCAAGGCAAAGCTGGAAATCTGTTACTAAATCCTAAACTGTTGTCTTTGCAATCGGTGTTTAAATAGGTTGTTTCCGTCTTACCAAAGTGATGGCAAATCCTGAGAATGAAGGAGGTCCTCTGCTAGTGTTATGCTACATCCCTTTCTCATTTTTCCTCTGCTAGGCTGTGCAGGGAAATGCTCCGGGCTCCATTTACTTGTACAGAGCTGTGATGTACTTCCCCTGCACAGGAGGTGGGCAGATGCCGCTGTGCAGAGGAATGGGGGGCACATCGTTAAGTCATCTGCGTCTACTAAACAGTGGAGGTTGTCCAATACCCATAGTAATGAAGCCCCCTTACTCTGCAGCGGTACTCAGGGTACACCATGACAATTCAAGCAGGGCATGGGGATGCGCCGTCATTGTGACCATGTTTACACCACTTTATAAGATGAGAATACCTCTATTAAACTGTCCAGACACAATTTGATTGACAAACATGAACAGCGCCCTCTTCCTTATAATCATGCACATTTGCTCTAGCCTGCAGCATCTTTTGCACTGTTCGACAGACAGGACTGAACTTTTGTACGCACAAAATCAGGCTTATTGACTACACGGGGCTGCTGCCATACACATTGACCAAAATAGTTGGGTTTCAATCATATGTAATGTGTATGACCTGTTTAGTTAGGAATCACATGGACGAGGCATATTATTGACTTCGAAACCAGTGCGTGTCCACCATACATGAATGTGGAGCGCACCGCTCCTCTGCTGTCCGGCTCCCTGCCGGTGCACTCTTAGTTATTGACAGTTTTGAGCAGCAGCTTAGTTTGAGCCGCCAGTCTTAACAGTGCACTCTCCAATGCTGCAAGCCGGCATAGGAGGAGTGCAAAGCACTGAAGCTAGCCCGATCCAGCCAACTTCAGAGCTGCACTCAAAAGTTCTATAGCAAAGAGCTTGCAAACGCTCCACTCCTTGCTTACGAAATCTGCCACTATAAAATGAAAAAAACATCCAGTGCAGTTTTACAGTTTCCGATGACACATGTAACAATGTTTTACTGTAGAATAGACACAGCTTTGCAGCTCACATATACTGATATCCACGACATTATTAGATGCCACTGATATAAGCGCCGTTTAGCAGAACGCGATCCTATAAATAATGGATGATGTCTTCTTGTCCTAGCTCTTCCACGAAGACGGAGAGTGCTGGGTGTATGATGATCCATTACTGAAGAGACAGCCTTCCCTCAGGCATTAAGTGGCTTACAGAACAATTGTAGCAGAAATAAAAGTATCATCTGAAGCCCAGAAAGGAAGAAGGTATTCTCACATTTCTAGATGACGATCTTCCCTGCGGTGCTGAGATCATCTTGCACCGCAGCGGTTCCTTACTCAGGGATACTGGACTTCTACGGAGTGACAATTCAAGCAGGGCATGGTGACCCGCCAGCATTGTGTTCATGTTCATGCTATAAGAAAATAAAAACAAAGACCCTTATTTTTTATTTTCTTCGTTTTTTTTCTTCTTCTTCTGTCCCTTTTCATCTGTAAGTGTGACCTGTTGGCAGTGAAGTCAGCTATTCTATGAGCTGGAAAGTGATTGAGGTGAATGCAGCCCATCATAACTCAGTGGGTGGAATATTGGCGATGCCCACAGAGTGGCTGCCACCATTGTAAGTAGACAACAAGTGCACTTTAATGTAAAGAACCGACCATGGGCAACCATGTAAAATGCATTGTAAAGAAGATTTGCCCAGGCATCTGCTCTTATGATGATTACAGGACCTGATCACTCTTCTGTATCCATATAAGTTTTCAGTTTCCTCTTGTGTATATAATATAAATCTGCCATTTTATTATACATACCATGTAATTCCAAAAATTTCCACAACTTTACTTTCAGCATCTATTATTTGTTTCCTAATACTCTCAGATATGTAAATCTGCCGACTCCTCCACATTTAGTCCTTTTTTTTCCCAACAAAATTGGTCTTGCCTTTGTATTTATTTATTTCCTAATGAAATGTTAGAGCAAATTATTTTATTAGATTTGCATTTATGATTTGCAATTAAAATCTAATCTTCAGAAAATCCTTGTAGTGTTTTTTTCTTTACCAAAGTCAGGTGAGTCAGTGAGGGTAATGGGCACGTACAGGCATCCGCACAATACAATAAATTCTTGGAAATCTGTATATTTCTTCCCATTTCTTAATACATGATGTGATTGCAAATAAAGCTTTACATTTTTGTATAAAAGAGATATTCCCATCTAGGAAATGTATGACTTGTCCACAGGTTCTGTCAGAAAATATCTCATCAATTCACACCCTGCCTGTAGGAACCACACCTATGCAGAGAATGGAGTTTTCACGGTTGTCCGGGGTTAGGCTAAAAGTCTAGTCATTCAATGTGACTGCACACTTGTGAATCATCCATTTTGCACACTGGTGCCACATTCCGACTAGACTTGTCCGGCCGCACACGTCTAGTTGGCACGTGACTGCACGCTTGTAGCCTAAGGCCGGACTACTCCTTTAAGTGGGAATTGTTATGATCTGCTACAAGCACTAAGGAAAGAAAGGAGATCTGTCCCTACAATAGAACTAAGCTAGATCCCTACGATGTAACGGGGAACCTGATCCTGCGATCAGACCCGCTAAAGTCCTCGGCTAGTCTGTACGAAGACCTATAGATGCAAGGGAGGGATCCCTACAAGAACTAGGGACTGGGATAAAGTTGGGCACCTCCTAGCAGAAATTGTAGCAGTCAAAGACAAACACACAACATAGAACATAAAGGTCCGAAGACCTAGCTAAACTGACTGAGAAAGGTAACTAAGCACCAGGCTAACATAAGAGTAGAAATTACAATGAAGGCCAGCAAGGTCAGGAGGGCGGAGCAGGATTAAATAGGCAAACAAGGTCATGTGACCAGCAAGATAGAAAAAACCTAACAGGAGAGTTCTAACAGTACCCCCTCTTCTATGAGGATCCTCCGGATCCCCTAGGCCCAGGCTTATCAGGAAACCTCTTGTGAAACACTCTGACAAGTCTGGAAGCAGAAACATCATCCGCCCTCACCCATGAGTTATCCTCGGGTCCGAAACCTTTCCAAGCGACGAGATACTGCAAACTCCCTCTATATCGTCTAGAATTTAGGATGCGGGAAATTTCGTATTCCTCATCCTCCACCACCGGAGGAACAGCGGCAGAAACGTCTCCATCCGACACATAAGCTCTTTTCAACAGAGAAACATGAAACACCGGATTAATCTTCCAGGAGGTAGGAGCCTCCAACCTAACAGCAGATTGGTTAACTACCTGAAGCACCTTAAAGGGCCCTACAAACTTGGGACCCAATTTTTTAGAAGGAATCCTCAATCGCAGATTCTTAGAGGACAACCAAACCATGTCACCAATAGCAAACAAAACCTCTTGCCGTTTCCTATCAAAGTACCTCTTAGATTTTTTGTTAGCCTCCTGAAGATTACCACCCACATCCGTCCAAACTCTCTCCAAGTCACCTGAAAAACTCTCCTCCTCAGGCACAGCTGATACCAATTTGGAGAATGACCCAAAAGACGGATGTCTCCCAGAACAACAAAAAAAATGGCGAACAACCAGCAGAAGAGGATGTATGGTTGTTAAGAGCAAACTCGGCAAGTGGCAGAAACTCAGACCACCCCTCCTGATTGCCTGCCACAAAACAACGCAAGAACTGCTCAACATCCTGATTCTTCCATTCTGTCTGGCCATTAGACTCAGGATGATATCCGGATGAAAACGACAAATGAACTCCCAACCTGTCACAAAAAGCACGCCAAAAACGAGCCACGAACTGAGGACCCCTATCAAACAATGTCAGTAGGAACGCCATGTAGTCTGACAATTTCCTTGACAAAGGCCTTAGCGAGTGTCTTAGCGCAGGGCAGTTTGATGAAAGGAACCAAGTGACACATCTTGCTAAAATGGTCCACGACCACCCAGATGACTGTGAAACCCTCAGAGGGGGGAAGGTCAGTAATAAAGTCCATAGCCAGATGTGTCCAAGGTGCACTAGGAACCTCCAGAGGGCAAAGCAACCCCGCTGCAGGAGTATGTGAAGACTTAGATCTAGCACACACCGTACATTGACGCACCCACTTAATGACTTCCTTCTGCCATCCAGGCCACCAAAAACTGCGACCCACAAGTCTCTTGGTCTCAAATTCCTGGATGACCTGCCAACCGAGACTCATGACACTCAACAAACAAATCTCTCCTAAAGTTCCTAGGCACAAACAACCTCCCATGGGGGAGTGTTAGATGGGGCATTCTCCTGAGCTTTAAGAATCTCATCCTCCAAAACGGAGTCCAATGCAGCAATCACAACACCTTCTTGTAAAATGCTCTCCTCCTCCTCCGCACCGACCATGGGAGAAAAGCTGCGAGACAAAGCATCAGCTTTAACATTCTTTGTACCCGGGATGTAAGTAACGGAAAAATTAAACCGCGAGAAAAAAAGTGCCCACCTAGGCTGACGGGCATTCAAGCGCTTGGCAGCATCAAGATAGATCAGATTTTTATGATCAGTGAAAACCTGAATGGGAAATTCAGCACCTTCCAAGAGATGACGCCAGTGTTCAAATGCGAATTTAATCGCCAGCAATTCCCGATTACCAATATCGTAATTAAGTTCAGTCTCAGAAAACTTTTTTGAAAAAAAAGCACAGGGATGTACTCCATCCTTGTTTTCCTGAGACAACAACGCACCGACCCCCACCGAAGAAGCATCAACCTCAACCAAAAACGGCTTAGTCACATCAGGCTGCATAAGGATGGGAGCAGAGGTGAACCTCTCCTTTAGAAACACAAACGCTTCAATGGCCTCAGAAGACCACTGAACCGCATTAGCACCTTTCCTGGTGAGATCGGTCAGTGGTTTGACAATAGAAAAATTTTTAATGAATTTTCTGTAATAATTGGCGAAACCCAAAAACCTCTGTATCTATTTCAAACCAATAGGCCTAGGCCATTCCTGCACAGCTTGAACTTTAACCGGGTCCATCTCAAAGCCCTCGCTGGAGATAATGTAGCCCAAAAAACGAATTCTCTGTACAGCGAACTCACATTTCTCCAGCTTAGCAAAAAGCGAATTGTCAATAACTGTAATACCTCACGTACGCTCCGCCAATGAGACTCCAGATCGGGCGAATAAATCAGAATGTCATCCAAATACACAACCACATTTTTGCCGATCAAAGGTCTAAGGATGTCATTAATAAGATTCTGAAAAAATGCTGGAGCATTGGTAAGACCAAAAGGCATAACCAGATTCTCAAAATGACCCACAGGAGTGTTAAAAGCAGTCTTCCATTCATCACCCTCCTTCATGCGCAACAAATTGTATGCCCCCCGGAGATCAATTTTAGAGAACCACTTGGCCCCCACTAACTGGTTAAACAAATCAGGAATCAATGGCAGTGGGTAGGGATTGCGTACAGTAATTTTATTAATCTAGCGAAAGTCCAGACAAAGACGTAAACCGCCGTCCTTTTTTTTAACAAAAAAAAATCCAACAGCCACAGGAGACTTGGAAGGCCTAATGTGACCGGCGGCCAAGCTTGTCTGTATGTATTCCTCCAAAGCCTTTCTCTCAGGAATAGTAAGATTAAATAAACGACTTTTAGGAAGAGTCGCTCCAGGGACAAATTCAATGGTACAATCATAGTCTCTATGGGGAGGCAATATTTGTGACTCCTCCTCAGAAAAAACTCTCCAAAAATCCTGAATAGGTACAGGCAATTCCCCTTTTTCCACCGCAGCAATACGTCCGTTACAACACTTGTCATAACACTTAGGGCTCCAGGACTTAATTTCATTGGTAGACCAATCCAGTACAGGATTGTGCAATTTTAACCAGGGTAACCCCAAAATTACTGGAGAAGGCAAATTATTTAATACCACAAAATCCAAATTTTCTTGGTGAATACCATTAATAGTGAGGGGAAATTCACAGACCTTGTGAGTAACACTCTTCAAGGGGGAGCCATCGACAGAAACCACAGCAATAGGGGATGACAAAGGTTTGGGTTTTAATTTAAGTTTTTCCAAGAATCCCCCATCAATCACATTCAGAGTAGAACCACAATCCACAAATATCCGAAATTCAATTAATTCTTCCTGAGCAGCAGTAGTAGCAGAAACAAAAACCCCCTTAAAATTTAAACAGGCGTAACTGACCTTTTTTTTTTCTTTGTTCATACGAAGCACACAGTTCTTAATAAAATGGTCAGATTTCCCGCAATAAAAGCACAAACCTTCAGAAGATCTGCTGTCTTTTTCCTGAGAGCGGGGTGCCATCGCCCCAATCTCCATCGGCTCTCCAATGTCAGTACAGACCCTCTCAAGACTCGGAGCTGACATGGCAGAGGATTTACGTTCATTAACCCTTGCACGCAGTCTCCTGTCCACCCGTATAGCTAATTGCATAGCCTCCTGAAAGTTTCCAGGTGTGGGATAAGCAATCAGCAAATCCTTAACCCTTTCACCTAGCCCCGCAAGAAATAAACTTTTCAAAGCTGAATCATTCCACCCCACCTGGGCAGACCACCGACGGAAGTGAGAACAATATTTTTCCACATTACCTGATCCCTGCCTCAAATGTCTTAATTCAGTCTCAGCTGATGAGACACGATCAGGATCATCATACAACAAACCCAAAGCAGAAAAAAAAACTATCCACTGATCTAAAGCACGGATCACTAGGTTGGAGAGAAAAGGCCCATCCCTGAGGTTCTTTACGCAAAAGTGACATTATGAACCCTATGCGCTGTGATTCATCACCAGAGGATCTGGGTCTCAAACGAAAATACAATAAACAAGCATTTTTAAAGGAAAAAAATTCCTGTTGATCACCAAAGAATAAATCAGGCAAACGTACCTTTGGCTCCACAAAATGTGCTCCAGAACAGCTACTCACATGTTGTTGGAGCTCGGCCACTTCCAGAGAGAGTCCCTGCAGGCGTTGAGCCAAATCCTGAACCGACACCATGATGGAAACTGGAAGTCTTTCCTTAGAGATATTTTTGGGCTGGACTTACTGTTATAATCTGCTACAAGCACTAAGGAAAGAAAGGAGATCTGTCCCTACAATAGAACTAAGCTAGATCCCTACGATGTAACGGGGAACCTGATCCTGTGATCAGACCCGCTAAAGTCCTCGGCTAGTCTGTACAAAGACCTATAGATGTGAGGGAGGGATCCCTACAAGAACTAGGGACTGGGATAAAGTTGGGCACCTCCTAGCAGAAATTGTAGCAGTAAAAGACAAAAAACACAACATAGAACATAAAGGTCCGAAGACCAAGCTAAACTGACTGAGAAAGGTAACTAAGCACCAGGCTAACTTAAGAGTAGAAATTACAATGAAGTCCAGCAAGGCCAGGAAGGCGGAGCAGGACTAAATAGGCAAACAAGGTCATGTGACCAGCAAGATAGAACTCTCCTGTTAGGTTTTTTCTAACAGGAATACGTCTTGTACAAATGAGGCTGCTATTGTACCAATGCCAGACCCCCTCAGTGATACATGGAGCCAATAAGGTTTAAGGTTACCTTACCTCTTGTTTATTCACTTACATCTGTTATATGTTACAGCTAATAACTGCTTATATATGGACAAACTAATCAGTAGATGGGTAATCATGATTGTCATAATTAATTTTTCTTTATTCTGAAAATATAGAATTACTGGTATGTGTTGCAATTTAGAAAAGTTTCTGGAACTGGACTTTTCTTTATTTCTCCTGAAAATTTTTATAGAAAAAATAATGACCAGCACTCGCTCTTCCCAAAACTATTGCTTGTAGTTTTATTGGAAGAGAAATTGCATCATATGGTGTGGCGCGTTTCGGCTCAGGGCTGTGGCGTCGGTAAGCCAAACCTCCAACTCAGACTCCTCAGTTTTCATGACTCAGACTCCACGACTCCGACTCCCTCATACATGGCTGATGTGTAAGTGATACATTTACTGTAGCACAGATTCATCTCAGCTAAAAGTCCAGACCCTTAGATCAGGAATAGGACATTTATAGGACATTTCATAACTTTCCCAAATTCTTATGAAAAAAATATTCCACACAAACTTCATTGAACTACTGTACCCAATTTATTATATATTTTAGGAGATCAAGTCGGTCCATTTTATACCGACTCTGATTCCGACTCCACCAAAATGGACACCGACTCAGACTCCACAGCCCTTTTTCGGCTCTATCTGTGCTTTTTTTTTTTCTTTCCCCAAACGTAATATAGACTGATGCATTGCGCTTAAAAGACCTGCCAGGCATGTATTGATGAAGTAAATATATTTCATTTACATACATGTCAAACGTTTTGACATACCAGTTCACGTAATGGTTTTCCTTGTTCTTAATGGAATGTGCACTATGTAGATTCAGACTGAAGGCAGCAAAACCATGAAGGAGCACTTGGAAGGAAGGAGTAAAGAAAAACATGCAAAACTAACCAGAATATGAGTTAAACCTCAAGTTCCTCAAACTACCCCCCTTTTTCTGTGATGACAGTGACGCGCCCACTGGGCCGTGGGGTACCCGGTGTCGGGCCGGTAAATGCTGGGGGATGTCACAGTGGCGGTGACCCAGGGCGGTCAATAAAAAGGGGTTATTGATTGGGGATTTATAGTGATTGTATAAAGTTTGTGACGCCACCTGTGGTATGCGGCTAAAGGGAGCCGCCGCTGCGGAGCAGGTCCTCTGGAGCTGATGTTACTGCAGCAGGGATGGTGTGGCTCTCCACAGCTACAGCTTAGCTCCAGGGCAGTGTAGATGTTATGGGTTATGCTGGGCGTTGTAGTGCAGGGATTGATGGCGCAGCGATAATCAGTCCACAACTTAATGGCGGTTTCCTCTTAGCTTTACTGGTGGTGATTAGACAAGCCGGGACTAGGGTACTGGCTAGAAGTGGAAGCCCGGGCAGCCTGGAAGCAAGTAAAGAATCCTCCTTGCCAGTTGGAGGCCTTCCCTTTCCACTAATCTCTTTGGCCCTGCTGCGTGTAGCTGTGCGGTGGCCCTCGTCCCTGAGTGCAACGTTTCTGTGCTCACCCGTATGGCAGGCAGCTCGGGCCTTGCTGGTGCGTCGCTCCCACGTGGCGGTGCTGGGCCCTCTGGGCTGCTGAGCCTCCGGGCATCTGCTGGGGCCAGGAGACCTGCAGTCTCCTGCCCTCAGGTTTCTGCTGCTGGGCCTTCAGTGCCCCCACAGCCTTGGACTCCGGTGTCCGGTTCCTCTGTGCTGGTCCTTCTGGGGTGAGCTGCCGCGCAGCTCCACTCCCCAGCTCCTCTCTCCTCGACGTCCTGACTTCAACTCCTCACACTAAGTCTAACTAACCCCGCCCCCAGATCCCAGTTGCCAAGGGGAGGAGCTCCCCTTGCTGGTCTGGAGCCAGGAAAGTGTTGCATGCTTAGTAAAACCTGATTAGGGGACCCCTACTTGCTTCCAGGCATGGCATCACCTCTTGTGAGGGAGGCAATGCCACTGTGGCAACCGGACCCCTGGGGTACCACATTCCCCCCAGACTGAGGATACCTTTTAAAATTAACAAATAACAATAACAATCCACATTACAAACAGGTTACAAAGTCAAAAGTTACAAAAACCCAACAAAAATTGAAAGCAGTCACTGCGGTGCATAGTCTTTACGCCACAATCCTGGTAACTGTAATTTGGCTGGTGGGAACCGCATCAACCCACTTTGTGTATCGTCCCTGGGCTTGGCTTCAGGGCACTCTTTCGCTGGGCCTGGTCTTCAGCCACGGGTACAACTATATACAACATGCACTTTAATTCTCTTATACTTTAGTTCCTCCAGCGAGCAGGGAGCTGACCATTTGTACTCCTGGTCGATCTACGTAGTACGTTAGTTGTCACTGACCTACCCTGGTCCCTAGTGTCTACCCCTGGCGTGATGGGTTCAGTGTGAACTACACTACGGATAGTCTGAGGTAACACCGGTAGGCTGGGTAATTTCCTACGAATTCTTTGGCTCACCATGGGTGCGACAGGTTCACTGCTAGCAGAGGGTAGATTCTCCTGATCTGCTGCTGATGAAGCATCTGTCTCTGGGGCCGACTGGTCTTCCAGCTGTTCTGGGACTTCTGCAGCTTCCAGTGAGGCCGCTTGGAGAAAGGTCAGGACAGGTACCACAATTGCTCTGTTCACCTGCGTCCAAGACAGGGGAAATTCTCCGAGGACTGTCTGAACCGTTTCCTCCACTTTTTCTGTGGGCCGAGGGCTGTCTTGATCATCTTCTGTGTGTTTCAACTGTTCAGGACAGATCTCCAAGTGGTCTGTTGAGACTGCCGCTGAAGTTTCCCCTCCATCTTTGCTGATGAGGCACACTTTAGTGTTGTCGTAATTTGAGGGTAGGACGATGTATGGCTCAACCTCCCACTGGTCATCTAACTTGTAGACTCGTCTTTTCCTCTTAAGTACCTGTTCTCCAGGTGATAATGGAACAGCAGGTACGTGCTGATTATAAGTTTTCTCTTGCTTCTGTCTCACCTGGGACAAACTTCTCTCAACACATTCTTGCACCTTGCGGTATTGTTGCTGCCGCTCGGTATCCCAATCCGCATCTGGTGATGTTGTCTCTGGTGTCAAGACTCCCATGTCCAAGTCGATGGGTAGTTTACCAGGTCTTGCTCTCATCAGGTAAGCGGGTGTACAGTTGGTGGAGTTCACCGGGATGTGGTTATACAGGTCCACCAAATCTGGTAACTTCTCTGGCCACAGACTGCGCTCTTCAAGGTGCAACGTCTTCAACAAGTCTATCACCACCTGGTTCATCTTTTCACACAACCCGTTGGTCTGGGGATAATACGGCGTCGTCCTGATTTTCTTGCAGCCATACAAGTTACAGAATACCTGGAACACCTCTGCTTCAAAGGCTGGACCTTGGTCGGTAAGCACCCGTTCAGAGTAACCGTGCGAGCGACAAAAGTGCTGTTTGGAACGCTTTGGCTGCCGTCTGAGCCATCTGGTCTTTCACTTGCACTACTACCAAGAACCTGGAGTAGTGGTCTACTATGGTGAGAGCGTAGACATAGCCTGAATGGCTTGGGGCTAGCTTTACGTGGTCCAAGGCTACCAGTTCAAGTGGTTGTTTGGTGATTATGGGCTGCAGGGAAGCCCTCTGGCTATCACGGTCTTTTCGTCTCAGGTTGCATGGACCACATTCTCGACACCATCTCTCGATTGCTTTCCTCATGCCAACCCAGTAGAATCGCTCACGTAGCAGGACTTCCAACTTCTTCCACCCAAAGTGTCCTGCTCCATCGTGGTACGCTTCTAAGACCATTGGTGCATCCCGCCTTGGGACTACCACCTGCCAGACCAATTCGTGTGTCCGAGAGTTGATGCTTCTTCGACACAGCTTTCCCTCGTAGATGAACAGCTTGCCCTTCTCCTTCCATAACTGTTGGGTCTCCTGTGGAGCATCTGGATCAGGGTGCGAGTCCGCCTGTGTCAGTAACTCCTTTACCAGGCGGACAGCCGGGTCGCTATCCTGCGTCTCTGCCCATCCATGGTGGGGCAATGGGTTGAACGTGGCCTCTCTGTTGGTGGAGCGCTTGTCCCTCACACAGTGGGAGCACTGGGTCACCCCATGACGATGGAAAGCAGGTATGTCTATCTGCTCCAGCTCTTCCGGGTCTTCTCCCCCATCTGGCAAGTTGGGCATCCTGGACAGCGCATCAGCATTTGCATTTTTATGCCCTGCCCAATACTTGATGGTAAACTCCTATTTAGACAGTCGGGCCATCCATCGTTGCTCTAGGGCACCAAGCTTCGCAGTCTCCAGGTGCATCAGCGGATTGTTATCTGTGAAGACTGTAAATTTGGAGGAGGCAAGATAGTGCTTGAAGCGCTCTGTTACAGCCCAGACTATGGCGAGAAACTCCAACTTGAAGGAACTGTAGTTGTCGGGGTTCCTTTCCATGGACCGGAGCTTCCTGCTGTACCTGGGACAGCACCGCTCTCAATCCCACGTTGCTGGCATCTGTATGAAGTATAAAGGGTTGGCCATAGTCGGGGTAGGCCAGGACTAAGTCTCCAGTCAGAGCCATCTTCAGTCGGGTGAAAGATTCGTCTTCTGGTTTACCCCATTTGAACGGAGGTTTCGGGTTCTTGGCCTTCTTGGACTGGCCTACCAGGAGGTCCTGCATGGGTGCTGCTATCTTGGTGAAACCCTTGATAAATCTCCTGTAGTAGCCTACCAGCCCGAGGAACTGCCGCACTTCCTTGATAATGGGAGGGTCTTGGCCAGTCCTTGATTACGGCGACTTTTTCAGGGTCTAGCGCTACACCTTCGGCGCTTACCACATGACCTAGGTACTGCACCTTGGGCTTCAACAGGTGGCATTTGGACGGCTTTACCTTCAGGCCAAAACCAGATAGGGCTTCAAACACCTCGGCCAGGTGCTCCAGGTGGTCTTCATATGTCTTCGAGTAGACAATTATGTCGTCCAGGTACAGCAGGACAGTTTAGAAGTTCTTGTGTCCTAGGCTACGCTTCATTAACCGCTGGAAGGTTCCTGGGGCGTTGCAGAGCCCGAATGGCATGCATTTGAACTCGCTGAGGCCCATTGCTGTTGTAAACGCTGTCTTTTCTTTGTCCGCCTCTGCCACAGGAACCTGCCAGTACCCACTGGTGAGATCCAAAGTGAAGAAATAATTAGCAGATCTTAATGCAGCTTGTGACTCCTCAATTCTGGGTAATGGGTAGGCATCCTTATGTGTAATGCGGTTAATCTGCCTGTAGTCAACACCTCCTCATTGTACCATCCTTCTTTCTAAAGAGAACTAATGGGGCTGCCCAGGGGCTACAACTATCTCTGATCGCCCCAGCCTCCTTCATCTCCCGTAACATTCCTTTGGCACATTGATAGTGAGCTGGGGGTACAGGCCGGTACCTCTCTAATGGGCGGATGATCTCCTGTGGGGATATGATGTTGGACCCCTTTTACCTGCCCAAAATCTAGTGGGTGTTTGCTGAAGACCCGCTCATACTCTCGGACCACCCGGTATACTCCATGCTTTTGGTGCTGAGGGGTGGAGTCAGTGCCCACATGCAGTTTCTGACACCAGTCCTCCATCTGTCCCTTGGAGCCATTATCCTCCTCCGGTTTGGATGGTGGCAAGGGTTCCACTGTCCTTATAGAATTGTTACTGACAGTGAACAGCTTAGCAAGGGTAGCATACCGGGGTAAATGGACCTCTTTCTCCCCACAATTCAGGATGCGTATCGGTACTCTCCCCTTGCGGACATCGACCACCCCCCTGGCTGTCAAGATGGTGGGCCTACTGTCAGAGTACACAGGTTCTACCAGGGCCTGATAATCTTGACCCCTGAGACCAATTGCTGCTTGACACCATATCAACATTTCACTCCTAGGGGGCATTGCAATGGGGAATGGATCACTCATCCTGACACTGCCAACTTCATCACCAGACAGTTCTACCTGTTGTCTTTTCATCAGGGCTCTGATCTCCTTCTGCAGAACTCGCTGCTGACTGGAACTGGCAGTCTCTGCGACCTGTTGCAACAAAACAATAATTTCTCCAAGACAATTTTCTATCACATTGGTGCCTATAGTTATCATGGGATGACTTTCTCGGCGATCAGTATCAACAATAATCATTCCTTGTGATGGCAATTCTACTTTGCCAACTTTTATGGTCACTTCTTTATACCCCACCTGAGTCAAGGGCTGACCATTGCTGGCATAGATACTAAGATGTTCATCTGAACGGCGGGTAATGTCTGAATCAGTCCAATATTGTTTATAAAGGATATATGGCATCGTGGTCACCTGGGACCCAGTGTCCAGCAACGCGTTCATTGGGATGCCATCAAGCACGATGGGTAGGACCGGTCGTCCCCCCACATACTTGTCTCGCCAGCTTTGTGGGCCTGGTCGTCTTACTCCTGGGGGTTGGCCCTCTGCCCCAGGTGTTGCTCATTTAAATTGCAGAATCTTGCGTAGTGTCCCGCCTTTTGACAGCGGCGGCAGATGGGTTGTCCGTCCTGGTCGTAGCGATTGCTGTTCCTCCCTCTGATCGGTGGAATTCTTCTCTGTCGTCGCCACAGGACGTCATCTGGGCTGGAAGCCAGCTGGATCTTTTCCTTTGGAGACACTTTGAATGGCCTGCACGGTTTTGGTTAGTGTAGCCACACTTTTGGTCAGCTCCTGGACCTGAAGGCGCAGGTCTGCAGATGGATCATTATGTAGGGTCTGCACGTCAGCCTCCACAGGTGCTGGGGGAAAGGACGCCACCTCCTGGTGGTATGTGATAGCTGGACGCCGGAGGGATGCAGTGCCACTTGGGATTGATTCCCGCAGCACCCGGATGTCTCTGTCTTTAAATTGTGCAAAGTCTAGATCAGGGTTTTGCAGAGCCATAATGCGCAGCTGTGTCCTGTGAGCACTGGACAGTAAACCCTCAATAAACTGCTCAGTTAGCAATCTGTCCTCATCATGCACACTGTCGGGGTCTACCCGTTTGATGGCCCCCAGCACCTCCTGCAGGTTTAGAGCATAGTCCCGTACACTGTCCTGCACCCTTTGTTTGCACCCGTAAAACTTCATTTTAATTTCTGCTGCGGTGCGGGTGTCAAAGGTATCCTTCAATCGGGCCAGTATTTCTTTTACAGTGCCTTTGTCTCTGCCCGGCCAGGACTTCACCTCTCTCTGGGCTACACCGATTAGCTGTCATATGAGGATGCTGACTTTTTGTTCCTCAGACAGGGGGTACACTTTAAACAAACTGCGCAGTCTCTCCTCAAAGTCGTTCAGGGTGTGCGACTCCCGGAGTACTGGGGCAACCACGCCGCCCCCGGTATGTATGGCATTGATAACGGCATTACAGTGGCAGCGGGCCGCGCCTGTGGCTGAACTCTCCTCCATGTTGGGCATCTTCCTCCCCCCTAGTGAACCTCAGCCAGGTCCTTGGCATCTCCTGACGTACCAGTATGCTGCTCTGCAGGCGGAAGGATCTCTTACCCGGCGGTTCCAGATCGGGGCTTCTTTCTTCCCCCTCGGCAGGCGGCAAACCCCGTGATAACACAGTTCAATAAAGTCTATGGCACACAGGACCGGGTTATACCGGGCTTCGTGAATCCTGTTCGTGACGCCAAGTTGATGCGCCCCCTGGGCCGTGGGGTACCTGGTGCCGGGCCGGTAGATGCTGGGGGATGTCACAGTGGCGGTGACCCGGTCCGTGACCCAAGGCGGTCAATAAAAAGGGGTTATTGATTGGGGATTTATAGTGATTGCATAAAGTTCGTGACGCCACCTGTGGTATGCGGCTATGTGGAGCCGCTGCTGCGGAGCAGGTCCTCTGGAGCTGATGTTACTGCAGCAGGGATGGTGTGGCTCTCCACAGGTAGAGCTTAGCTCCAGGGCAGTGTAGATGTTATGGGTTATGCTGGGCGTTGTAGTGCAGGGATTGATGGCGCAGCAATAATCAGTCCACAACTTAATGGCGGTTTCCTCTTATCTTTACTGGCGGTGATTAGACAAGCCGGGACTAGGGTACTGGCTAGAAGTGGAAGTCCGGGCAGCCTGGAAGCAAGTGAAGAATCATCCTTGCCAGGTGAAGTTGGAGGCCTTCCCTTTCCACTAAACTCTTTGGCCCTGCTGCTTGTAGCTGTGCGGTGGCCCTCGTCCCTGAGTGCAACGTTTGTGCTCACCTGTATGACAGGAAGCTCAGGTCTTGCTGGTGCGTCGCTCCCACGTGGCGGTGCTGGGCCCTGCGGTGCTGCTGAGCCTCCGGGCGTCTGGTGGGGCCAGGAGACCTGCAGTCTCCTGCTCACCGGTTTCTGCTGCTGGGCCTTCAGTGCCCCACAGCCTTGGACTGCGGTGTCCGGTTCTTCTATGCTGGTTCTTCTGGGGTGAGCTTTCGTGCAGCTCCAGTCCCCAGCTCCTCTCTCCTCGACGTACTGACTTCAACTTCTCACACGAAGTCTCACTAACCCCGCCCCCAGATCCCAGTTGCCAAGGGGAGGAGCTCCCCTTGCTGGTCTGGAGCCAGGAAAGTGTTGCATGCTTAGTAAAACCTGATTAGGAGACCCCTGCTTGCTTCCAGGCATGGCATCACCTCTTGTGAGGGAGGCAATGCCACTGTGGTATCCGGACCCCTGGGGTGCCACAACAGCTTTACACCCCCTTGGCATTCTCTCAAGCAGCTTTATCAGGTCGTCACCTGGAATGCCTTCCAACAATCTTGATGAGTTTCCTACAGGTTTTGAGCACTTGTCGGCTATCTTGCCTTAACGCTGTGTAAAACGCATCCCAAACCTTGTCATATTCTGCCTTAGAACAGTTGTGGAATAGGATGGGGCTCAGCACTACATGGAGCAGTATACCAAAATTGCCACTGCAAATCACAACTGATGGTCACAAGCCGTTTTTGAAGATCGTTGATGCCACAAATGAACTCTTGACAAGTCCTACCTGTTCATTGGAAGCCATTCCAGGTGACTACTTGATGAAGCTGTTTGAGAGAATGCCAAGGAAGTATAAAGCGGTCATCAGAGTAAAAGAGGTGTACTATGAGGAATCTAAGCTTAACTCATAATCATCTGGTTTGTTTCAAGTGTTTATCTCCTTTTTTCCATATCTGTTCCTTCGTGGTTTTGCTGCCTTCAGTCTGAATCTATAAATGTGCACATTCTAATAAGAACAAAGAAAAAAAATGCATGAACTGGTGTGTCCAAACTTTTGACTAGTGCTTTTTTCCCCATTTGTTATCTTCCTTTCATATTAAGCATTCTGACTGTTTTCATCATGATAAACTGCATTTAATAAGTTCCACCTTGTGTTCTTAAAGGAACCCATGTGCTAAGCTTGATTATGTGGAGAAGTGAGGGAGCAACTGAAGGCTTGCTAGAGAGTGCTAGCTCTTGAACCAAATTTTAGTAGTGACAGTTCTGTAATCCTTTCAGACCAACTAGGACCGTGTTCACAAATTCCAGTCCTCAACGCCCACCAACAGGTCATGTTTTCAGGATTTCCTCATTATTGCACAGGTGATGGAATTATCACCTGGGCAATACTAAGCAAATCCTGAAAACATGACCTGTTGGTGGGCGTTGAGGACTGGCGTTGGGGAACACTGGACTAAGAGATCTTGTAGGTAAATTGGGCACCCCTGGTCACCCCCACGCGTCACTCCAGTTCCACTGAGGGTGGTCCTACCAAAGTGGATGGAAGTAGTGAGATAATTTTTATTTAAGAGCTTAAGTGACTAGTCTACGGTTCTGGCACATAGAACACAGACTTATCCACCAAGCACAGAACTCAATGCTTAAAATCTTTTAAGGAATGCAGTGCAATCTGTTTTGTATCCTCCTACTCCTGTTTTCTTTCTCTATTTTTATTTCGCACAACGTGTGTGAAGATGGCAGCCTTTGCGTATGGGCGCCAAGCCAAGGATTTATTTGATGCTCAAAATGAGGACTGAGGAACCCCAGCTCTTGGCGAGAGCAAGGAGCAGCAGATGGAAGCCCTACTGATGGAGGATCTAGGGGTGTAACTGGCCATGATCGGTGCCAACCCCGATCGTGGCTGAAGCAGCAGAGTGTCGGCTGTAGTGTACAGATGATAATTGTTGCATTTCCACCTGTCAGGGGGTGAAAAATTAGGAATTGGCCACTGGGCTTTTTAAGACTAACTTTCTATTGTTTCAGAAAACAAGACCTGTACATTAGCCACAATGAACAGACTTTGACTTTCACTTGTATTGAAGCAACTAATAATGGTGTGCAACAGACATTGTAAAGGAGAGAGCAGGGTCAGCTGTGACATCTATTGTGAATAGTGGATCCAGTGTTATCAGCTGTGTATAGAGCGGTTCAGTCATTGTACGGTAGGAGGAGGAGGTGAGCTGTGACAACACCTGTTGTGATTTGTGGATCCTATATTGTCAGCTGTGTAAAGAGAGGTTATCGGTCATTGTACAGGAGGGGGAGGAGGCGAGCTGTGACATCACCTACTGTGATTGGTGGATCCTGTGTTATCAGCTGTGTATAGAGGAGTTACCAGTCATTGTAATCCTGCCTTAATGATCAGGAGGTGGTGAAAATTGTTCCTGAAATTACCAAGTAATTCTAAAAAAAAAATTTAAAAAAGTGGAAACTCTAAGATTACTAACTTTTATTTTTAATACAGATTGTAATTTCTAGAAAAAAAAAAAACTCTCAGAAAATACATGGATGACAAAGTCCTGATGTACAAAAGTTTCTGATGACAGCTGTACTTTAAAACTGTCTCACAGAGAACACAAGGTGATTTCAACTCGATTTCTTCCATTTGATGTGTTGATGGATCTGATTTACTGTAAAAACATTGCCAGGTTTATTTCAAGTGAATAGGAGCTGATCTGTAATTCTTTGCAGCGGATGCTACACATTGTGCTGTGCAGTGTTTCCTTCTGCCCAATAACCCACTTCTCCTACCTCCTCCCTCCCTCACAGCTAATAGCTGATATAGAGTTGATGGGTAATTAGGTTGAATTAAAAAAAAAATGTATTGTCAAAAACAGGTTTTGCTTTTTTTTTTTCTAGGCTAGACTGAACTATGTACAGGTTCATCTCACTAAATTAGAATATCATCAAAAAGTTAATTTATTTCAGTTCTTCAATACAAAAGGTGAGACTCCTATATTATATAGAGTCATTACAAACAGAGTGATCTATTTCAAGTGTTTATTTCTGTTAATGTTGATTATGGCTTACAGCCAATGAAAACACAAAAGTCAAAAACACAAACACAGATTAGATATTAGAAAAAAGTTTTTCACAGTGAGAGTGATCAATGGGTGGAACAGGCTGCCACGAGAGGTGGTGAGTTCTCCTTCAATGGAAGTCTTCAAACAGAGGCTGGACAGACATCTGTCTGAGATGGTTTAGTGAATCCAGCATTGAGCAGGGGGTTGGACACGATGACCCTGGAGGTCCCTTCCTGCTCTCATTCTGTGGTTCTATGATTATCTCAGTAAATTAAAATATTTTATAACAACAGCTTGAAAAATGTTTTTAAAATCTGAAATGTCCTACTGAAATATATGTTCAGTAAATGCACTCAATACTTGGTCGGGGCTCCTTTTGCATCAATTACTGCATCAATGCGGCGTGGCATGGAGGTGATCAGCCTGTGGCACTGCTGAGGTGTTATGGAAGTCCAGGTTGCTTTGATAGCAGCCTTCAGCTCGTCTGCATTGTTGGGTCTGGGGTCTCTCATCTTCCTCTTGACAATACCCCATAGATTCTCTATAATAGATTCTCTATGGGGTTAAGGTCAGGCGAGTTTGCTGCCAATCAAGCACAGTGATACTGTTGTCTGTAAACCAGGTATTGGTACTTTTGCAGTGTGGACAGGTGCCAAGTCCTGCTGGAGAATGAAATTTCCATCTCCAGAAAGCTTGTCGGCAGAGGGAAGCATGAAGTGCTCTAAAATGTCCTGGTAGACGGCTGCGCTGACTTTGGTCTTGATAAAACACAGTGGACCTACACCAGCAGATGACATGGCTCCCCAAACCATCACTGATTGTGGAAACGTCACACTAGACCTCCAGCAGCTTGGATTGTGGCCTCTCCACTCTTCCTCCAGACCCTAGGACAGTGCTGGCGAATCTATGGCACGCGGAGCCCTCCCTATGGACACACGCACCATTGCTGCAGCACTAGCGCTCCTGGACCGGGCCCGGCGGGTGAGCACTGTGAGCCCGCCGAGCCCCAACACCTGCACCTACTTCAGCTAGATATGCATTCTCTGACACACATCTAGCTGAAGTGTATTGCAGTGCATGGACTTGTCAGGCCCGTATGCTGCAATAAACGCTGCCAGCAGCTGACATCAGCGTACAAGTGACTGGGTGCATGGCAGTGACGTCATGCGGCCCCGTCGCTAGGATGCTGAAGGCAGCTGCCGGCTACAGGAGAGGAAGCGGCGCGGGAGAGGAAGGAAGGCGAGTAGGAATGTTTATTATGTTTTTGGTGTTTTGTATGCGATGAGCAGCAGCGCCAGCAGGATGGGGGAGAGGAAGCATATATACATGGATTGGGGGGTGGAAGGCAGCATATATACATGGATTGGGGGGTGGAAGGCAGCATATATACATGGATTGGGGGGGGGGTGGAAGGCAGCATCTATACATCGATTGGGGGGGTGGAAGGCAGCATATACACATGGATTGAGGGAAGGAAGTCAGCATATATATGACGCGCCCCTGGGCCTGCTGTGTCGCGCAGCGTCTCGCGCACGGGGGCTTACCCGGAACCGGATCAGATGAGGGTTGTAGTCTCCGAGTGGCGGGGACCCGGTCCGTGCCCAGGGAGTCAGACTCAGTGTGTGGCAGTCTTGATAGATGTTATTTGAGTGTCGACTACGCCACCCGTTGATTTGCAGCTATGGAGCTGCCGCTGCAGGGCAGACCGCTGAGGCCGGTGTAGAATTGTGCAGCGTGATAGTATAACCCCCAACGGGAGGGGTATGGCCTCAGGGCAGCCGACGTGGAAGATGGGGGTAGCAGGAACCACTCAGAGACGGTGCGGTGTAATTCAGGGTCTTTACTGGTAACAACGATAGACCCTCCCGGAGTACTTGCTAGCGAACGGGGCCTGGTCAGTCCTTGAGCAGATGGGATCTCCCCTGGCGAGGCGGAGTTGTAGGCCTCCCAAACTGACTGTACTCTTCTGGCTACCTTGCTAGAAGCGGATATAAGTAGCCCACGTCCCTGAGTGTACTGTGTGGTGCTCACCCGTATGGCCGGTGACTCGGGGCCTTCTATTGGCTTCCGCTCCACGATGGCGGTGCTGGTCCCACACGTGGGACCGTGCCTTCGGGTTTCTGGGCCTGAGGACCTGAAATCCCCTGCCGGTCGGCTTCTGCTGCTGGGTAGGAGTTAGTCCCCACAGCCTCGGACGCCGGGTCCGGTAAGAAAGCTTCTCAGTCAGGGCGAGCTCTGCAGCTGCCAGCCCCTGACTCGTAGTAGTATTGCTCCCACTGAGCTCCAGCTGTTTCTTCCTATGACTGTCTCTTGTCTCTACTCTCCTTGACTCCTAACCCTGCTTCAGCCCCGGGTTTATATAGGGGAAGTTCTTCCCCTCCCAAGACTGGGCAGGAGGTGTGGCATGCACAGGATCCCTGACCAAAGGACCTCCCACCTGCTCTCAGACATAACATCTCTATCACTGTGGCAACCAGACCCCTGGGGTGTCACATTCCCCCCTAGTGAAATTTAGTACTCCGGGACTAAACATATTTTAGAAAAACATAACAAGATAAAAACAATAATAATACAATAAGAAAAACATATAAAGATGGTTACGGCATGTCCGTAACCGGGTGCAGTCTTTGAAGAAAAGCAAGGTGTCCATTTCACCAAAACAGGGAGACGTAACCAGGTAGGGGTTTGTCCTACCCCGAGTCCTTAACAGTCTTTAGTCCGTCCTGGGTTACGCTCCAACTATGTACAAGGATTCCCGGTAAATCCACCAAGGACTCCTACAAATAACTAGAAACACAAAATTATACACAAGCAACAATACACAGGTAAACATAAATAAAACAATTTATACACTTCAAATCCTCCACCGTGCGGGTAACTGGCCTCTAGTGGCCCTAGTGGACCTACGGAGCTGACTGCCTAGCCCTGAACTACAGGGTGTAGGAGCTGTCAAGGGTAAACTGGGCAGCTGTCTACCGGCTCTTTGGCTCACTAGGGATATGGCAGGCTCACTGCAAGCAGAGGGTTGATCCTCCTGGTCTGCGGGTGTGGGGTCTTCTGCCTCCTGGACCGGCTGTTCTTCCAGCTCTACCTGTTGCTCCGTAGGTGCTTGGGATGCTGGTTGGAGGAAGGTGAGTACGGGTACCACAACTGCACCATTGACTTGAGTCCAAGACCGAGGGAAGTCCCCGAGCACAGTACTAACCATATCTTCCCTTTCCTCTACGGGTCGATGGTCTTCTTGTTCCTCTTCAGGGTTCCTCAGTTGTTCGGGACACTTCTTCAGGTGGTCCCGGGATACAATAGCTGTGGTTTCCCCTCCGTCTTTACTGATGGTACAAACCTTCGGGTTCTCGTGGCTTGAGGGCAGTACGGTGTACGGGTCCTTTTCCCACTGGTCGTCCAACTTGTGGAGCCGTCTCTTCCTCTTCAAGACCTGCTCTCCGGGTACCAGGGGAACAGCGGGAGCATACTGGTTGTAAGTTTTTTCTTGTCTTTCCCTAGCCTGACAGAGACTTCGCTCCACGCTCTCCTGTACTCTCCGGTACTGCTGCTGCCTCTCCGTGTCCCAGTCTGTTTCTGGTGAAGTGTCCTCGGGTGTCAGGACTCCCATTTCCAGGTCAACAGGTAACTTACCAGGTCTTGCCCTCATTAGGTAAGCCGGGGTACAGTTGGTGGAACCTACCGGGATGTGGTTGTATAGGTCCACCAGATCGGGCAACTTCTCAGGCCACAGACTGCGTTCTTCCAGGGGCAACGTTTTTAAAAGATCCATTACCACCTGGTTCATTTTCTCACAAAGTCCATTAGTTTGCGGATGGTAGGGTGTCGTCCTTATCTTCCGGCAGCCATACAGATTGCAGAATTCCTGGAAGACCTCCGCTTCAAAGGCAGGTCCCTGGTCCGTCAGCACTTGGTCCGGGTACCCGTGTGGACGGCAAAAGTGCTGCTGGAAGGCTCTAGCTGCTGTTTGAGCCGTTAAGTCCTTGACGGGGACGACAACCAAGAACCGGGAGTAATGATCCACGATGGTTAACGCGTAGACGTAGCCACTTCTGCTTGGGGTCAGTTTTACATGATCCAAGGCTACCAGTTCCAACGGTTGCCGGGTGACGATGGACTGCAGGGGAGTCTTCTGGCTGGCACGGTCCTTCCTTCTCAGGTTGCACGGGCCACAGTCTCTGCACCACTTCTCAATGGTTCCCCTCATGCCTACCCAGTGGAATCGCTCGCGCAGCAGGAACTCCAGCTTCTTCCACCCGAAGTGTCCAGCTCCGTCGTGGTATGCCTCCATCACCATGGCTGCGTCTCTTCGTGGCACCACTACTTGCCAGAGTAGTTCATGCGTCCGGGAGTTAACCATTCTGCGGCACAACTTCCCCTTGTAAAGGAACAGTCGACTCTTCTCTGCCCATAGTTGTTTGGCTTCCTCCGGAGCGTCTGGTTCAAGGCAAGCCTCCGGGCGAGTCAGCATCTCCTTCACCAGTCGGACGGCAGGGTCGCTGTCTTGCGTTTCCGCCCAGTTGTAGTGAGGTAAGGGGTTCAACGTAGCAGCCTGCTTACTCCTTACCCGGTGGGAATACTGGATAGTCCCATGACGGTGGAACGCAGGGAGTTCAACTTCTTCCAGTCCCTCCGGATCTTCTCCTTCGTCCGGCAGGTTGGGCATCCTGGACAGGGCATCCGCGTTGGTATTGGAGCGTCCGGCCCGGTATTTGATTGTGAACTCGTAGTTGGACAGACGGGCCATCCACCTCTGCTCCAGGGCACCGAGTCTTGCCGTGTCCAGGTGTGTCAACGGGTTGTTATCCGTGTACACGGTGAACCGGGAAGAAGCGAGGTAATGCTTAAAGCGCTCGGTGACTGCCCATACTACGGCCAGGAACTCTAGCTTAAATGAGCTGTAATTCTCGGGGTTCCTTTCGGTGGGTCGCAGTTTTCGGCTGGCGTAGGCGATTACTCGTTCCTTCCCCTGCTGGATCTGGGACAGTACGGCTCCTAGCCCGATGTTACTGGCGTCGGTGTAGAGGATAAAGGGCTGGCTATAATCCGGGTACGCCAGGATTTCGTCCCCCGTGAGGGCCATCTTCAGCTGGCGGAAGGACTCTTCTTCCAGCTCCTCCCATTTGAAGGGCGGCTTCTGGTTCTTGGCCTTCCGGGACTGGCCTATCAGGAGGTCCTGCATAGGTGCTGCCTTTTTGGTGAAACCGGGAATAAACCTTCGGTAGTAGCCTACCAACCCGAGGAACTGCCGCACTTCTTTTACGCTGGAGGGGCTTGGCCATTCCTTAATTGCGGTGATCTTATCAGGGTTGGGAGCCACTCCGTCAGCGCTCACCACGTGTCCCAGGTACTGCACCTTTGGTTTCAGGAGGTGACACTTGGAGGGTTTCACCTTTAGGCCGTAACTCGCCAGAGCTTCGAACACTTCCGCCAGGTGTTTCAGGTGGTCCTCATACGTCTTGGAATATACGATGACATCGTCCAGGTACAACAAGACCGTCTCGAAGTTTCTGTGGCCCAGACAACACTCCATTAGTCGTTGGAAGGTTCCTGGTGCGTTGCAGAGTCCGAACGGCATGCAGGTGAACTCGCTAAGTCCCATCGGGGTGGTGAATGCGGTCTTCTCCCGGTCCGCCTCTGCTACAGGAACCTGCCAGTACCCGCTAGTGAGATCCAAGGTAGAGAAGAAGTTAGCAGATCTTAAAGCAGCCAATGACTCCTCTATCCTTGGTAAGGGGTACGCATCCTTGTGTGTGATACAGTTGATTTTCCGGTAATCTACACACATCCTCATGGTGTTGTCTTTTTTTCTGACTAAGACTAGTGGAGCTGCCCAGGGGCTACAGCTATCCCTGATCACCCCAGCCTCCTTCATGTCTCTAAGCATCCCCTTGGCGTGTTGGTAGTGGGCAGGGGGTACGGGTCGATACCTCTCTTTTATAGGAGGATGGTCTCCCGTGGGGATGTGGTGTTCTACCCCCTTGACTCGCCCGAAGTCTAACGGGTGTTTACTGAACACTCTCTCGTACTCTTGAACCACCCGATAGACTCCTTGTTTCTGGTGTGCGGGAGTGGAGTCAGTACCCAGATGTAGTTGCTGACACCAGTCCTCCATGTTTTTCTTAGAGCCATTACCTTCCTCCGGGTGAGATGGAGGCAAGGGTTCCACAGATTGTATAGAATTTTGGTTAATGGTATATAATTTAGCTAGCGTGGCATACCGGGGCAGATACACTTCCCTCTCCCCGATATTTATTATGCGAACGGGCTCCCTCCCATGGCGTACATCAACCACCCCCCGTGCTGTCAAAACGGTGGGCCTACTGTCCGAGTAAACTGGTTCTACCATTGCCTGGTAATCCCTACCTCTCAGACCAATAGCTGCCCGGCACCAAATCATCATTTCACTTTTTGGGGGCATGGCAATAGGAAAAGGGTCACACATTCTTACGCTACCAATCTCACCGCCGGAGAGTTCCACCTGTTGCCGTCGCATCAGTGCCCGGATCTCTTTCTGGAGCACCCGCTGCTCGCCGGAGCTGGCGTTCTTGGCAACCTGCTGTAAAAGGAAAATCACCTCTGCAAGACAATTTTCAATTACATTAGTTCCTAGAGTTATTTTTGGGTGACTCTCATGTTTGTCAATATCTACAATGATCAGTCCCTGTGCTGCCAGTTCGACTCTACCGATTTTGATGGTCACCTCTTTAAATCCGATCTGTGGCACGGGCTGGCCATTGCTGGCGATGATACTCAAGTCGTCGTCAGGGTAGCGGGTAATATCCGAGTCATTCCAGTACTGCTTAAAGAGCACGTACGGGATGGTGGTGACCTGTGACCCGGTGTCCAGTAGGGCACTCATGGGAATGCCATCCAGTACCACAGGCAAGACTGGACGTCCTCCCACATATCTGTCGCGCCAGTTCGATGGGCCTGGTGATCTTTTTCCTGGGGGTTGGCCCTCTACCCCAGGTTGTGCCCGTTTAAAGAACAGTACCTGGCCATATGTCCGGGTTGATTGCAGCGGCGGCAGATGGGTCGTCCGTCCTCGCTGTATCGGTCACTGGGTCTTCCTCTGGCCGGTGGGGTCCTCCTTGGTCGACGCCACGGGATGTCCTCCGGTCCGGATGCCAGCTGGATCTTCCCTGGGGTGGAAACCTGTAAAGACTGCACAGTTCGGGTTAGCGCAGCAACGCTCTTAGCTAGCTCTTGGACCTGATGGTGTAGGTCTGGAGCCGGGTCATTGTCCAAAGCCTGCGCATCAGCTCCCACAGGCCCTGCCGACAAGGGCGCCGCCTCCTGGTGGTAAGTAATAGCTGGGCGCCTGTGGGTCATAACGCCACCCGGTGCCGGTTCTCGGAGCACCCGGATGGCTCTGTCCTTGAACTGTGCAAAGCCCAGATGGGGATCCTGTAAGGCCATCGCCCGCAACTGAGTTCGGTGGGCATTACAATACAGTCCCTCTATAAATTGTTCGGTCAACAGCCTGTCCTCGTTTCCCACTCCATCAGGGTCGGTCTGCTTAATGGCCCTCAGGGCCTCTTGTAGGTTTAGTGCATAGTCCCTTATACTCTCATGCGCTCGCTGCTTGCACCCGTAGAATCTAAGCTTAATCTCGGCTGAGGTGCGGGTATCAAAGGTATCCTTCAGCCGGGTTAGTATCCCTGCGACAGTCTTCCTCCCAGGTGGCCAGGATTTTACTTCCCTTTTGGCTGCCCCGGTTAGTTGGGCCACCAGGATGCTCACTTTTTGCTCTTCTGTGAGGGGGTACACCTGGAAAAGGCTATCCAGCTTTTCTCTAAAGTCATGCAGGGTATGTGACTCCCCTGAGTACTGGGGTAGCCAAGCGGCTCCCGGGATATAGGGCATGGTGAAGGGCATAACTGCAGCAGCGGTGGCGCTGGCGGGGGTTGAGGCAGTGAAGCTCTCCTCCGTATCCGACATCTTCCTCCCCCCTAGTAGACCGTGGCCTACCTTGCGATGATCCTGTTCCGTAGGCCGCGGCTCCGCAGTAGATCGTCAGGGTTGAGGACCTTCCGTCGCGCTCCGGTGACGTCGGCGTCTGCTGGGCTCCTTCCAGGACCTTACGCAACGTCCGGACGTGAGGCGGGGCTTCAGTTCTCGCGCGCTTTCGAAGTCCACGCCCCTCTTCTTCCCGCGCGGCGTCCTCAAGATGGCGTCCAATGGCGGGAAAACTCCACGGATGGCGGGAAGAAGGCCGAAGATGGCGCCGGATGGCGGGAAAACTTCGCAGATGGCGGGAAGAAGGCAGAAGATGGCGCCGGATGGCGGGAAACCTCACCACTGGTAAGTTTGAACAGTCTTTGCTTTTCAGGCACGCAGTACCCGGTGGATGAGGGCACGAAATCCTGCCGACTACGCCAAAGTTGACGCGCCCCTGGGCCTGCTGTGTCGCGCAGCGTCTCGCGCACGGGGGCTTACCCGGAACCGGATCAGATGAGGGTTGTAGTCTCCGAGTGGCGGGGACCCGGTCCGTGCCCAGGGAGTCAGACTCAGTGTGTGGCAGTCTTGATAGATGTTATTTGAGTGTCGACTACGCCACCCGTTGATTTGCAGCTATGGAGCTGCCGCTGCAGGGCAGACCGCTGAGGCCGGTGTAGAATTGTGCAGCGTGATAGTATAACCCCCAACGGGAGGGGTATGGCCTCAGGGCAGCCGACGTGGAAGATGGGGGTAGCAGGAACCACTCAGAGACGGTGCGGTGTAATTCAGGGTCTTTACTGGTAACAACGATAGACCCTCCCGGAGTACTTGCTAGCGAACGGGGCCTGGTCAGTCCTTGAGCAGATGGGATCTCCCCTGGCCAGGCGGAGTTGTAGGCCTCCCAAACTGACTGTACTCTTCTGGCTACCTTGCTAGAAGCGGACATAAGTAGCCCACGTCCCTGAGTGTACTGTGTGGTGCTCACCCGTATGGCCGGTGACTCGGGGCCTTCTAATGGCTTCCGCTCCACGATGGCGGTGCTGGTCCCACACGTGTGACCGTGCCTTCGGGTTTCTGGGCCTGAGGACCTGAAATCCCCTGCCGGTCGGCTTCTGCTGCTGGGTAGGAGTTAGTCCCCACAGCCTCGGACGCCGGGTCCGGTAAGAAAGCTTCTCAGTCAGGGCGAGCTCTGCAGCTGCCAGCCCCTGACTTGTAGTAGTATTGCTCCCACTGAGCTCCAGCTGTTTCTTCCTATGACTGTCTCTTGTCTCTACTCTCCTTGACTCCTAACCCTGCTTCAGCCCCGGGTTTATATAGGGGAAGTTCTTCCCCTCCCAAGACTGGGCAGGAGGTGTGGCATGCACAGGATCCCTGACCAAAGGACCTCCCACCTGCTCTCAGACATAACATCTCTATCACTGTGGCAACCAGACCCCTGGGGTGTCACATATACATGGATTGGGGGGGGGTGGGGAGAGCATATATACATGGATTGGGGGGGTGGAAGGCAGCATATATACATGGATTGGGGAGGTGGAAGGCAGCATATACACATGGATTGGGGGGTGGAAGGCAGCATATATACATGGATTGGGGGGGTGGAAGGCAGCATATATACATGGATTGGGGGGGTGGAAGGCAGCATATATACATGGATTGGGGGGGTGGAAGGCAGCATATATACATGGATTGAGGGAAGGAAGCATATACACATGGATTGGGGGGTGGAAGGCAGCATATATACATGGATTGGGGGGGTGGAAGGCAGCATATACACATAGATTGGGGGGGTGGAAGGCAGCATATATACATGGATTGGGGGGGTGGAAGGCAGCATATACACATGGATTGGGGGGTGGAAGGCAGCATATACACATGGATTGGGGGGGGTGGAAGGCAGCATATATACATGGAATGGGGGGCTGGAAGGCAGCATATATACATGGATTGGGGGGGTGGAAGGCAGCATATATACATGGATTGAGGGAAGGAAGTCAGCATATACACATAGATTGGGGGGGTGGAAGGCAGCATATATACATGGATTGGGGGGGTGGAAGGCAGCATATATACATGGATTGGGGGGGGTGGAAGGCAGCATATATACATGGATTGGGGGGGTGGAAGGCAGCATATACACATGGATTGGGGGGGGTGGAAGGCAGCATATATACATGGATTGAGGGGGGTGGAAGGCAGCATATACACATGGATTGGGGGGGGTGGAAGGCAGCATATACACATGGATTGGGGGGTGGAAGGCAGCATATACACATGGATTGGGGGGTGGAAGGCAGCATATACACATGGATTGGGGGGGGTGGAAGGCAGCATATATACATGGATTGGGGGGCTGGAAGGCAGCATATACACATGGATTGGGGGGTGGAAGGCAGCATATACACATGGATTGGGGGGGGTGGAAGGCAGCATATATACATGGATTGGGGGGTGGAAGGCAGCATATACACATGGATTGGGGGGGGTGGAAAGCAGCATATATACATGGATTGGGGGGGGTGGAAGGCAGCATATACACATGGATTGGGGGGGTGGAAGGCAGCATATACACATGGATTGGGGGGGTGGAAGGCAGCATATATACATGGATTGGGGGGCTGGAAGGCAGCATATATACATGGATTGAGGGAAGGAAGTCAGCATATACACATAGATTGGGGGGGTGGAAGGCAGCATATATACATGGATTGGGGGGGTGGAGGGCAGCATATACACATGGATTGGGGGGGTGGAAGGCAGCATATATACATGGATTGGGGGGGGTGGAAGGCAGCATATATACATGGATTGGGGGGGGTGGAAGGCAGCATATATACATGGATTGGGGGGGTGGAAGGCAGCATATATACATGGATTGGGGGGGTGGAAGGCAGCATATATACATGGATTGGGGGGGTGGAAGGCAGCATATATACATGGATTGGAGGGGTGGAAGGCAGCATATATACATAGATTGGGGGGGTGGAAGGCAGCATATATACATGGATTGGGGGGGTGGAAGGCAGCATATATACATGGATTGGGGGGGTGGAAGGCAGCATATATACATGGATTGGGGGGGTGGAAGGTAGCATATATACATGGATTGGGGGGGTGGAAGGCAGCATATATACATGGATTGGGGGGGTGGAAGGCAGCATATACACATGGATTGGAGGGTGGAAGGCAGCATATACACATGGATTGGGGGGGTGGAAGGCAGCATATACACATGGATTGGGGGGGTGGAAGGCAGCATATACACATGGATTGGGGGGTGGAAGGCAGCATATACACATGGATTGGGGGGGGTGGAAGGCAGCATATATACATGGATTGGAGGGGTGGAAGGCAGCATATACACATGGATTGGGGGGGTGGAAGGCAGCATATATACATGGATTGGGGGGGTGGAAGGCAGCATATATACATGGATTGGGGGGGTGGAAGGCAGCATATACACATGGATTGGGGGGGGTGGAAGGCAGCATATATACATGGATTGGAGGGGTGGAAGGCAGCATATACACATGGATTGGGGGGGTGGAAGGCAGCATATATACATGGATTGGGGGGGGTGGAAGGCAGCATATATACATGGATTGGGGGGTGGAAGGCAGCATATATACATGGATTGGAGGGGTGGAAGGCAGCATATACACATGGATTGGGGGGGTGGAAGGCAGCATATACACATGGATTGGGGGGGTGGAAGGCAGCATATACACATGGATTGGGGGGTGGAAGGCAGCATATACACATGGATTGGGGGGGTGGAAGGCAGCATATATACATGGATTGGGGGGGGTGGAAGGCGGCATATATACATGGATTGAGGGGGTGGAAAGCAGCATATATACATGGATTGAGGGAAGGAAGGCAGCATATATACATGGATTGGGGGGGGTGGAAGGCAGCATATATACATGGATTGGGGGGGTGGAAGGCAGCATATATACATGGATTGGGGGGGTGGAAGGCAGCATATATACATGGATTGGGGGGTGGAAGGCAGCATATATACATGAATTGGGGGGGTGGAAAGCAGCATATATACATGGATTGGGGGGGTGGAAGACAGCATATGCACATGGATTGGGGGGGTGGAAGGCAGCATATATACATGGATTGGGGGGGTGGAAGGCAGCATATAGACATGGATTGGGGGGGTGGAAGGCACCATATACACATGGATTGGGGGGGTGGAAGGCACCATATACACATGGATTGGGGGGGTGGAAGGCAGCATATATACATGGATTGGGGGGGGGTGGAAGGCAGCATATACACATGGATTGAGGGAAGGAAGGCAGCATAAATACATGGATTGGGGGGGTGGAAGGCACCATATACACATGGATTGGGGGGGTGGAAGGCACCATATACACATGGATTGGGGGGGTGGAAGGCAGCATATATACATGGATTGGGGGGGGGTGGAAGGCAGCATATATACATGGATTGAGGGAAGGAAGGCGGCATATATACATGGATTGGGGGGGTGTGGGGAGAGCATATATACATGGATTGGGGGGGTGGAAGGCAGCATATACACATAGATTGGGGGGGTGGAAGGCAGCATATACACATGGATTGGGGGGGTGGAAGGCAGCATATATACATGGATTGAGGGAAGGAAGGCAGCATATATACATGGATTGAGGGAAGGAAGGCAGCATATACACATAGATTGGGGGGGTGGAAGGTAGCATATACACATGGATTGGTGGGGGAGGCAGCATATATACATGGATTGGGGGGTGGAAGGCAGCATATATACATGGATTGGGGGGGTGGGGAGAGCATATATACATGGATTGGGGGGGTGGAAGGCAGCATATACACATGGATTGGGGGGTGGAAGGCAGCATATATACATGGATTGGGGGGGTGGAAGGCAGCATATACACATGGATTGGGGGGGTGGAAGGCAGCATATATACATGGATTGAGGGAAGGAAGGTGGCATATATACATGGATTGGGGGGTTGGAAAGCAGCATATATACATGGATTGGGGGGGTGGAAGGCAGCATATACACATGGATTGGGGGGTGGAAGGCAGCATATATACATGGATTGGGTGGGTGGAAGGCAGCATATACACATGGATTGGGGGGGTGGAAGGCAGCATATACACATGGATTGGGGGGTGGAAGGCAGCATATATACATGGATTGGGGGGGTGGAAGGCAGCATATACACATGGATTGGGGGGGTGGAAAGCAGCATATACACATGGATTGGGGGGGTGGAAGGCACCATATACACATGGATTGGGGGGGGTGGAAGGCACCATATACACATGGATTGGGGGGGTGGAAGGCAGCATATATACATGGATTGGGGGGGTGGAAGGCAGCATATACACATGGATTGGGGGGGTGGAAGGCAGCATATACACATGGATTGGGGAGGTGGAAGGCAGCATATACACATGGATTGGGGGGGTGGAAGGCAGCATATACACATGGATTGAGGGAAGGAAGGCGGCATATATACATGGACTGAGGGAAGGAAGGCAGCAAATACACATGGATTGGGGGGGTGGAAGGCAGCATATATACATGGATTGAGGGAAGGAAGGCGGCATATATACATGGATTGAGGGAAGGAAGGCGGCATATATACATGGATTGGGGGGGTGGGGAGAGCATATATACATGGATTGGGGGGGTGGAAGGCAGCATATACACATAGATTGGGGGGGTGGAAGGCAGCATATATACATGGATTGAGGGAAGGAAGGCGGTATATATACATGGATTGGGTGGGTGTGGGGAAAGCATTAGTGTTGAGTAGTGTTGAGCATTCCGATACTGAAATATCGGGTATCGGCCGATATTCACTGTATCGGAATTCCGATACTTAATTCCGATACTTTTATAATATCGAATACCGGAATCGGAAGTTCCCATAATGCCTGCGCTCTGCAGTGTCTGTGAAGGATGACAAGCTGGATGGCAGCGCTCAGCTGCGATCCAGCTTGTCATCAGAATGCCATCCCAGCGGGGGAGAATTCTCCTGATTGTTTAAAAGCCGGCGCGCGGTAAAAAGCCGCCGGCTTTTAAACAATCACGCAGCCCCATACTGCTTCCCCGCAGCCTCCCACCCCGATCCTCCGCTCCCCTCGCCACCTCCAATCCCAATCGTAAATTAGGACCGGGCGGGGAGCGCAGCACCAAGGAGCGAAGGACCAGGGCGGGGAAGCCGGCAGTGAAAAGACTTCACCGCCGGCTTTCCCGTTCTGTGCTGCGCTTTCCCGCCGGTTATTTCAAATGAACAGCTGAGGTATCAGCTGATGCCGATCAGCTGTTCATTTGAAGTCGCCGCGTTGCCCTCAGAGGGTTCATGTGAGTTCATGCTTGACTGCATGAACTCACATCAACTTTCCCACGGCCGCACAGGTCAGCCTCACCTCCCAGACCATCAGCCCGTCATGATTAGTGTGTGCGGGGTGTGTGTGTGTGTGCGGGGTGTGTGTGTGTGTGCGGGGGGTGTGTGTGTGCGCGGGGTGTGTGTGTGCGCGGGGTGTGTGTCTGCGCGGGGTGTGTGTGTGCGCGGGTGTGTGTGTGCGCGGGGTCTGTGTGTGTGTGGGGTGTGTGTGTGCGGGGTGTGTGTGTGCGCGGGTGTGTGTGTGTGCGGGGTGTGTGTGTGCGCGGGGTGTGTGTGTGCGCGGGGTGTGTGTGTGTGCGGGGTGTGTGTGTGTGCGTGGTGTGTGTGCGGGGTGTGTGTGCGTGCAGGCAGACATAGGCCGATGTGACACTACTACTCCCATCGGCCTATGTCTGTCCCCCGTCCACTCCTGCCAGCAGGATCAGCTCGATGGGAGCAGTAGTTCCCATCAGCCTGATCCTGCTATTTAAATTGCCCTACTGTGTCACCAATAAATTTTAAATACATGTCATTGGTGGCCAGTGGTTACCTAAAAGAAATTAGTTTATACATTACCTGTCCCCGCCGATCGCCACCTAAAATAAAGTAAAAAATAAAAAACTACACCTATACTCACCTAGACACCTAATTCCCCGAAGCCATCGATCTCCTGTAATAAAATATAAAATAATAAACCACAACCTTATCCTTACCCCTCCGTAGTAGTCCACGAGTGTCCCACGAAGATCTCCAGTTCAGAGCAGCCACATAGAATGTGACCGCTCTGAACCGCTGCCGCCGCTAGAATGACGGGGCCGTAAGGGTTCACCGGAGTTCAGGCAGCGCTGCTCCGGTTAGCTCCTTTACGGCACTGCTGAATCGTGAGAAATTCCCACGGTACAGCACTGCCGTAAAGGAGGTCTCCGGAGCTGCGCTGCCTGAATGCACTCCGGTGACCTCAGTCAGTGGCTCCCGCTGCCGGGAGCGGACGTGTTCCCGGCAGCGTGAGCTTACAGCAGCCATGCACAGCTGTCACCATCTCCAGATGTGACAGCTGTGCATGGGAGATCAGCGCAGGAACGTGGACAGGTAACTATTTTTTTTTTAGTAAACTAAGAATTAAATAAAATGGTGTGTTTTATTTCAAATAAATTATTTTTTTCTGGGTGTAGTGTGTGTTTTTTCTTTTTAACACTTTGTAGGTTAGTAATGGGGGTGTCTTATAGACGCCCATCATTACTAACCTGGGCTTCATGGCAGCTGGCGCTGACATGAACCCCACCACTATTACCCCCTGCCACCGCACCAGGGCAGCGTGGAAGAGCGAGGCTAAGTGCCAGAATTGGCGCATCCTATGGATGCGCCATTTCTGGGGCGGCTGACGGCTGGTGTTTCTAGCCTGGGAGGGGGCCAATATTCATGGCACCCTTCCTGAGCTATTAATATCAGCCCCCAGCTGTCTGCCTAGCCTTTGCTAGCTATTAAAATAGGGGGGACCCCACGTCATTTTTTGGGGGGGGTCCCCCATTTTAATAGCTAGTAAAGGCTAGGTATTCAGCTGGGGGCTGATATTAGTAGCCTGGGAAGCTCCGTGGGTTTTACCCCCTTCCCAGGCTTCAAACATCTGCCCCAGCCGTCTGCTTAACCTCCGCTAGAGACTAAAATTATGGGGGATCCCACGCCATTTTTTTTTTAAATAAATCCTTTATTTTAACACTAAATGACATTTGAGGACTTAATAAAGATGCAGTCCCTAAATTATTATTTATTTTTTAATAAATTTTTCCCAAAACTTTTGACGTGGGCTTCGCCATATTTTTGTATGCCAGCCAGGTACAGCATCCAGCTTCTATGAACGCGCCATTTTCCGGGGCGGCCGCGGACTGCAATTTTCAGCGGGGGGGGGGGGGGGGGGCAGAAAGCTTGGGCCTCCCTGTGCTGCAGATTCCATCCCCCAGCTGCCTAGTTGTACCTGGCTGGACACAAAAATAGGGAGAAGCTCCACGTTTTTTTTTTTTAAATTATTTCATGAAATTCATGGAATAATTAAGAAAAAAAGGGCTTCCCTATATTGTTGTGTCCGGCTAGGTACAAATAGGCAGCTGGTGGTTGGGGGCAGCCCGTTCCTGCCTGCTGTACCTGGCTGGACACAAATATAGTGTGAAGCCCCACGTCAATTTTTTTTTAATTATTTCAGGAAATTCATGAAATAATTAAAAAAAAATTATGTGGGGCTTCGCCCTATATTTGTGTCCAGCCAGGTACAGCAGGCAGGAACGGGCTGCCCCCAACCACCAGCTGCCTATTTGTACCTAGCCGGACACAACAATATAGGGAAGCCCTTTTTTTCTTAATTATTCCATGAATTTCATGAAATAATAAAAAAAAAAAATGTGTGACGCTTCGCCCTATTTTTGTGTCCAGCCAGGTACAGCAGGCAGCTGGGGGCTGGAATCCGCAGCGCAGGGAGACCCAAGCTTTCTGGGCCCCACCCGCTGCAAATTGCAGTCCGCAGCCGCCCCAGAAAATGGCGCGTTCATAGAAGCGCCATCTTCTGGCGCTGTACCCAACTCATCCAGGGCCCTGGTGCGGTGGCTCACTGGGTAATAAAGGGGTTAAGGCCAGCTTGGCATTATCAGCTGGCCCTAAGCCCGAAATTCATGGGGTCACGCCAATATTAGACATGACCACCATGAATTTCTAGTAAAGTATTTAAAAAAAACACAAACACCCAGAAAAAAGTCCTTTAATTGAAATAAAGACACAATTCTTTATTGTTCTAAATTAAACCATACTTACCGCCACGCCCATTCCAGCTGAAGCCAACGATCTCCTGCAATAAAAGTAAAATAATAAAGCAACCTCATCCTTACCTTTCCATGGTTCCCAGGACAGCTTCAGCTCTGCTACATCGAGATGACAGGCTGGACCGCAGCAGAACGCTGCCATCCAGCCTGTCATCCCTCGGACACTGAGAAGCGCAGGCATGCTTGCGCTCCTCAGTGTCTCTCTGTGACGTCATCCAGATGAGCCGAGGTCATGTCCAATGAACTCAGCTCACCTCATGCACGTCACTGACAGCGTGGGAAAATTCTCCTGCACTCAGCGCTTCAGCGTGAGAATTCTCCCACGCTGTCAGTGACGTGCATGAGGTGCGCCGAGTTCATTGGACATGACCTCACCTCATGCACGTCACTGACAGCGTGGGAAAATTCTCACGCTGAAGCGCTGAGTGCAGGAGAATTCTCCCACGCTGTCAGTGACGTACATGAGGTGAGCCGAGTTCATTGTCGGCTCATCTGGATGCCGTCACAGCCAGACACTGAGGAGTGGAAGTATGCCTGCGCTTCTCAGTGTCTGCGGTATGACAGGCTGGATGGCAGCGTTCTGCTGCGGTCCAGCCTGTCATCTCGATGTAGCAGAGCTGGAGCCGTCGTGGGAGCCATGGAAAGGTAAGGATGAGGTTGCTTTATTATTTTTCTTTTATTGCAGGAGATCGTTGGCTTCAGCTGGAATGGGCGTGATGGTAAGTATGGTTTAATTTAGAACAATAAAGAATTGTGTCTTTATTTCAATTAAAGGACTTTACTCTGGGTGTTTGTGTTTTCTTTTAACTTTGACTATGGGGTTAGTAATGGGGGTGTCTTATAGACGCCTCTCCATTACTAACCTGGGCTTGATGTCAGCTGGCATTATAAGCTGACATCAACCCCAACCCTATTACCCCCTGCCACCGCACCAGGGCAGCGTGGAAGAGCGAGGCTAAGTGCCAGAATTGGCGCATCCTATGGATGCGCCATTTCTGGGGCGGCTGACGGCTGGTGTTTCTAGCCTGGGAGGGGGCCAATATTCATGGCACCCTTCCTGGGCTATTAATATCAGCCCCCAGCTGTCTGCCTAGCCTGTGCTAGCTATTAAATTAGGGGGGACCCCACGTTATTTTTTTGGGGGGGTTCCCCCATTTTAATAGCTAGTAAAGGCTAGGTATTCAGCTGGGGGCTGATATTAGTAGCCTGGGAAGCTCCGTGGGTATTACCCCCTTCCCAGGCTTCAAACATTTGCCCCAGCTGTCTGCTTAACCTCCGCTAGAGCCTAAAATTAAGGGGAACCCCACGCCAATTTTTTTTTAAATAAATCCTTTATTTTAACACTAAATGACAAGTACAGTAATCAACACTGTCACTGTACTTCATATATATGTGACTGACATGTTTCTATCTATCTAATCTATGTGTGATTCTCTATTCCTTCTATTCTAAATTGTCGGGTACAGATGCTGAATTGCCGGCCGGCTTTCTTAAAGAGACGGTGCATGAAAACACTATTATTTTTTTAAATAAATCCTTTACACTAAATGACAAGTACAGTAAGCAACACTGTCACTGTACTTCATATATATGTGACTGACATGTTTCTATCTATCTAATCTATGTGTGAAGCTCTATTCTTTCTGTTATAAATTGTCGGGTACCGCTGCTGAATTGCCGGCCGGCTTTTTTAAAGAGACGGTGCACGAAAACACTAATATTTTTTTTAATAAATCCTTTACACTAAATGACAAGTTCTGTAAGCAACACTGTCACTGTACTTCATATATATGTGACTGACATGTTTCTATCTATCTAATCTATGTGTGAAGCTCTATTCTTTCTGTTGTAAATTGTCGGGTACCGGTGAATGCCGCTGATGAATTGCCGGCTTTTCATGTCATTCTACATTATTCTTAGTTGTTTTACTTCATGTAGAATTAACCTACAAGGAAAGAAAGGGTTTATTTTCATTCCGATATTTGTGTCCCATTGACTTGCATTGGTTTCCGGTATCGGAATCGGCGATATCCGATACTTTTTGGGTATCGGCCCGATCCAATCCGATACGATATTTCCTGATATCGGAAGGTATCGCTCAACACTAGTGTATCGGGCCGATACCCAAAAAGTATCGGATATCGCCAATTCCGATGTGTTGAGCGATACCTTCCGATATCAGGAAATATCGTATCGGATTGGATCGGGCCGATACCCAAAAAGTATCGGATATCGCCGATTCCGATACCGGAAACCAATGCAAGTCAATGGGACACAAATATCGGAATGAAAATAAACCCTTTCTTTCTTGTAGGTTAATTCTACATGAAGTAAAACAACTAAGAATAATGTAGAATGACATGAAAAGCCGGCAATTCATCAGCGGCATTCACCGGTACCCGACAATTTACAACAGAAAGAATAGAGCTTCACACATAGATTAGATAGATAGAAACATGTCAGTCACATATATATGAAGTACAGTGACAGTGTTGCTTACAGAACTTGTCATTTAGTGTAAAGGATTTATTTAAAAAAATAATAGTGTTTTCATGCACCGTCTCTTTAAGAAAGCCGGCCGGCAATTCAGCATCTGTACCCGACAATTTAGAATAGAAGGAATAGAGAATCACACATAGATTAGATAGATAGAAACATGTCAGTCACATATATATGAAGTACAGTGACAGTGTTGATTACTGTACTTGTCATTTAGTGTTAAAATAAAGGATTTATTTAAAAAAAAATTGGTGTGGGGTTCCCCTTAATTTTAGGCTCTAGCGGAGGTTAAGCAGACAGCTGGGGCAAATGTTTGAAGCCTGGGAAGGGGGTAATACCCACGGAGCTTCCCAGGCTACTAATATCAGCCCCCAGCTGAATACCTAGCCTTTACTAACTATTAAAATGGGGGAACCCCCCCAAAAAAATAACGTGGGGTCCCCCCTAATTTAATAGCTAGCACAGGCTAGGCAGACAGCTGGGGGCTGATATTAATAGCCCAGGAAGGGTGCCATGAATATTGGCCCCCTCCCAGGCTAGAAACACCAGCCGTCAGCCGCCCCAGAAATGGCGCATCCATAGGATGCGCCAATTCTGGCACTTAGCCTCGCTCTTCCACGCTGCCCTGGTGCGGTGGCAGGGGGTAATAGGGTTGGGGTTGATGTCAGCTTATAATGCCAGCTGACATCAAGCCCAGGTTAGTAATGGAGAGGCGTCTATAAGACACCCCCATTACTAACCCCATAGTCAAAGTTAAAAGAAAACACAAACACCCAGAGTAAAGTCCTTTAATTGAAATAAAGACACAATTCTTTATTGTTCTAAATTAAACCATACTTACCATCACGCCCATTCCAGCTGAAGCCAACGATCTCCTGCAATAAAAGAAAAATAATAAAGCAACCTCATCCTTACCTTTCGATGGTTCCCAGGACAGCTCCAGCTCTGCTACATCGAGATGACAGGCTGGACCGCAGCAGAAAGCTGCCATCCAGCCTGTCATCCCGCAGACACTGAGAAGCGCAGGCATGCTTGCGCTCCTCAGTGTCTCTCTGTGACGTCATCCAGATGAGCCGAGTTCATGTCCAATGAACTCAGCTCACCTCATGCACGTCACTGACAGCGTGGGAAAATTCTCCTGCACTCAGCGCTTCAGCGTGAGAATTCTCCCACGCTGTCAGTGACATACATGAGGTGAGGTCATGTCCAATGAACTCAGCTCACCTCATGCACGTCACTGACAGCGTGGGAAAATTCTCACGCTGAAGTGCTGAGTGCAGGAGAATTTTCCCACGCTGTCAGTGACGTACATGAGGTGAGCTGAGTTCATTGGACATGACCTCGGCTCATCTGGATGCCGTCACAGCCAGACACTGAGGAGTGGAAGTATGCCTGCGCTTCTCAGTGTCTGCGGGATGACAGGCTGGATGGCAGCGTTCTGCTGCGGTCCAGCCTGTCATCTCGATGTAGCAGAGCTGAAGCTGTCGTGGGAGCCATGGAAAGGTAAGGATGATGTTGCTTTATTATTTTACTTTTATTGCAGGAGATCGTTGGCTTCAGCTGGAATGGGCGTGACGGTAAGTATGGTTTAATTTAGAACAATAAAGAATTGTGTGTTTATTTCAATTAAAGGACTCTTTTCTGGGTGTTGTGTTTTTTTAAATACTTTACTAGAAATTCATGGTGGTCATGTCTAATATTGGCGTGACCCCATGAATTTTGGGCTTAGGGCCAGCTGATAATGCCAAGCTGGCCTTAACCCCTTTATTACCCAGTGAGCCACCGCACCAGGGCCCTGGATGAGTTGGGTACAGCGCCAGAAGATGGCGCTTCTATGAACGCGCCATTTTCTGGGGCGGCTGCAGACTGCAATTTGCAGCGGGGGTGGCCCAGAAAGCTTGGGTCTCCCTGCGCTGCGGATTCCAGCCCCCAGCTGCCTAGTTGTATCTGGCTGGGCACAAAAATAGGGCGAAGCCCCACGCATTTTTTTTTTAAATTATTTCATGAAATTCATGGAATAATTAAGAAAAAAAGGGCTTCCCTATATTGTTGTGTCCAACCAGGTACAAATAGGCAGCTGGTGGTTGGGGGCAGCCCATTCCTGCCTGCTGTACCTGGCTGGACACAAATATAGTGCGAAGCCCCACGTCAATTTTTTTTTAATTATTTCATGAAATAATTTTTTTAAAAAAGGGCTTCCCTATATTGTTGTGTCCGGCCAGGTACAAATAGGCAGCTGGTGGTTGGGGGCAGCCTGTTCCTGCCTGCTGTACCTGGCTGGACACAAATATAGGGCGAAGCCCCACGTCAATTTTTTTTAAAATAAATCCTTTATTTTAACACTAAATGACATTTGAGGACTTAATAAAGATGCAGTCCCTAAATTATTATTTATTTTTTAATTAATTTTTCCCAAAACTTTTGACGTGGGCTTCGCCATATTTTTGTATGCCAGCCAGGTACAGCATCCAGCTTCTATGAACGCGCCATTTTCCGGGGTGGCTGCGGACTGCAATTTTCAGCGGGGGGGGGCAGAAAGCTTGGGCCTCCCTGCGCTGCAGATTCCATCCCCCAGCTGCCTGCTGTACCTGGCTGGACACAAATATAGTGCGAAGCCCCACGTCAATTTTTTTTAAATCATTTCAGGAAATTCATGAAATAATTAAAAAAAAATTATGTGGGGCTTCGCCCTATATTTGTGTCCAGTCAGGTACAGCAGGCAGGAACGGGCTGCCCCCAACCACCAGCTGCCTATTTGTACCTAGCCGGACACAACAATATAGGGAAGCCCTTTTTTTCTTAATTATTCCATGAATTTCATGAATTAAAAAAAAAAAAACGTGGAGCTTCGCCCTATTTTTGTGTCCAGCCAGGTACAACTAGGCAGCTGGGGGCTGGAATCTGCAGCGCAGGGAGGCCCAAGCTTTCTGGGCCCCACCCGCTGCAAATTGCAGTCCGCAGCCGCCCCGGAAAATGGCGCGTTCATAGAAGCGCCATCTTCTGGCGCTGTACCCAACTCATCCAGGGCCCTGGTGCGGTGGCTCACTGGGTAATAAACGGGTTAAGGCCAGCTTGGCATTATCAGCTGGCCCTAAGCCCGAAATTCATGGGGTCACGCCAATATTAGACATGACCACCATGAATTTCTAGTAAAGTATTTAAAAAAAACACAAACACCCAGAAAAAAGTCCTTTAATTGAAATAAACACACAATTCTTTATTGTTCTAAATTAAACCATACTTACCATCACGCCCATTCCAGCTGAAGCCAACGATCTCCTGCAATAAAAGAAAAATAATAAAGCAACCTCATCCTTACCTTTCCATGGCTCCCACGACGGCTCCAGCTCTGCTACATCGAGATGACAGGCTGGACCGCAGCAGAACGCTGCCATCCAGCCTGTCATCCCGCAGACACTGAGAAGCGCAGGCATACTTCCACTCCTCAGTGTCTGGCTGTGACGGCATCCAGATGAGCCGACAATGAACTCGGCTCACCTCATGTACGTCACTGACAGCGTGGGAGAATTCTCCTGCACTCAGCGCTTCAGCGTGAGAATTTTCCCACGCTGTCAGTGACGTGCATGAGGTGAGGTCATGTCCAATGAACTCGGCGCACCTCATGCACGTCACTGACAGCGTGGGAGAATTCTCACGCTGAAGCGCTGAGTGCAGGAGAATTTTCCCACGCTGTCAGTGACGTGCATGAGGTGAGCTGAGTTCATTGGACATGACCTCGGCTCATCTGGATGACGTCACAGAGAGACACTGAGGAGCGCAAGCATGCCTGCGCTTCTCAGTGTCCGCGGGATGACAGGCTGGATGGCAGCGTTCTGCTGCGGTCCAGCCTGTCATCTCGATGTAGCAGAGCTGAAGCTGTCCTGGGAACCATGGAAAGGTAAGGATGAGGTTGCTTTATTATTTTACTTTTATTGCAGGAGATCGTTGGCTTCAGCTGAAATGGGCGTGGCGGTAAGTATGGTTTAATTTAGAACAATAAAGAATTGTGTCTTTATTTCAATTAAAGGACTTTTTTCTGGGTGTTTGTGTTTTTTTTAAATACTTTACTAGAAATTCATGGCGGTCATATCTAATATTGGCGTGACCCCATGAATTTCGGGCTTAGGGCCAGCTGATAATGCCAAGCTGGCCTTAACCCCTTTATTACCCAGTGAGCCACCGCACCAGGGCCCTGGATGAGTTGGGTACAGCGCCAGAAGATGGCGCTTCTATGAACGCGCCATTTTCCAGGGCGGCTGCGGACTGCAATTTGCAGCGGGTGGGGCCCAGAAATCTTGGGTCTCCCTGCGCTGCGGATTCCAGCCCCCAGCTGCCTGCTGTACCTGGCTGGACACAAAAATAGGGCGAAGCGCCACACATTTTTTTTTTTAATTATTTCATGAAATTCATGGAATAATTAAGAAAAAAAGGGCTTCCCTATATTGTTGTGTCCGGCTAGGTACAAATAGGCAGCTGGTGATTGGGGGCAGCCCGTTCCTGCCTGCTGTACCTGGCTGGACACAAATATAGGGCGAAGCCCCACATAATTTTTTTTTAATTATTTCATGAATTTCCTGAAATAATTAAAAAAAAAAAAACGTGGAGCTTCTCCCTATTTTTGTGTCCAGCCAGGTACAACTAGGCAGCTGGGGGATGGAATCTGCAGCGCAGGGAGGCCCAAGCTTTCTGCCCCCCCCCCCGCTGAAAATTGCAGTCCGCGGCCGCCCCGGAAAATGGCGCGTTCATAGAAGCTGGATGCTGTACCTGGCTGGCATACAAAAATACGGCGAAGCCCACGTCAAAAGTTTTGGGAAAAATTTATTAAAAAATAAATAATAATTTAGGGACTGCATCTTTATTAAGTCCTCAAATGTCATTTAGTGTTAAAATAAAGGATTTATTTAAAAAAAAAATGGCGTGGGATCCCCCATAATTTTAGTCTCTAGCGGAGGTTAAGCAGACGGCTGGGGCAGATGTTTGAAGCCTGGGAAGGGGGTAAAACCCACAGAGCTTCCCAGGCTACTAATATCAGCCCCCAGCTGAATACCTAGCCTTTACTAGCTATTAAAATGGGGGACCCCCCCAAAAAAAATGACGTGGGGTCCCCCCTATTTTAATAGCTAGCAAAGGCTAGGCAGACAGCTGGGGGCTGATATTAATAGCTCAGGAAGGGTGCCATGAATATTGGCCCCCTCCCAGGCTAGAAACACCAGCCGTCAGCCGCCCCAGAAATGGCGCATCCATAGGATGCGCCAATTCTGGCACTTAGCCTCGCTCTTCCACGCTGCCCTGGTGCGGTGGCAGGGGGTAATAGTGGTGGGGTTCATGTCAGCGCCAGCTGCCATGAAGCCCAGGTTAGTAATGATGGCCGTCTATATGACACCCCCATTACTAACCTACAAAGTGTTAAAAAGAAAAAACACACTACACCCAGAAAAAAATAATTTATTTGAAATAAAACACACCATTTTATTTAATTCTTAGTTTACTAAAAAAAAAATAGTTACCTGTCCACGTTCCTGCGCTGATCTCCCATGCACAGCTGTCACATCTGGAGATGGTGACAGCTGTGCATGGCTGCTGTAAGCTCACGCTGCCGGGAACACGTCCGCTCCCGGCAGCGGGAGCCACTGACTGAGGTCACCGGAGTGCATTCAGGCAGCGCAGCTCCGGAGACCTCCTTTACGGCAGTGCTGTACCGTGGGAATTTCTCACGATACAGCAGTGCCGTAAAGGAGCTAACCGGAGCAGCGCTGCCTGAACTCCGGTGAACCCTTACGGCCCCGTCATTCTAGCGGCGGCAGCGGTTCAGAGCGGTCACATTCTATGTGGCTGCTCTGAACTGGAGATCTTCGTGGGACACTCGTGGACTACTACGGAGGGGTAAGGATAAGGTTGTGGTTTATTATTTTATATTTTATTACAGGAGATCGATGGCTTCGGGGAATTAGGTGTCTAGGTGAGTATAGGTGTAGTTTTTTATTTTTTACTTTATTTTAGGTGGCGATCGGCGGGGACAGGTAATGTATGAACTAATTTCTTTTAGGTAACCACTGGCCACCAATGACATGTATTTAAAATTTATTGGGGACACAGTAGGGCAATTTAAATAGCAGGATCAGGCTGATGGGAACTACTGCTCCCATCGAGCTGATCCTGCTGGCAGGAGTGGACGGGGGACAGACATAGGCCGATGGGAGTAGTAGTGTCACATCGGCCTATGTCTGCCTGCACGCACACACACCCCGCACACACACCCCGCACACACACACACCCCGCACACACACACACCCCGCGCACACACACACCCCGCGCACACACACACCCCGCGCACACACACACCCGCGCACACACACACCCCGCACACACACACCCCACACACACACAGACCCCGCGCACACACACACCCGCGCACACACACACCCCGCACACACACACACCCCGCGCACACACACACCCCGCACACACACACACCCCGCGCACACACACACCCCGCGCACACACACACCCCGCGCACACACACACCCCGCGCACACACACACCCCGCACACACACACACCCCGCACACACACACCCCACACACACACACACACACCCCGCACACACTAATCATGACGGGCTGATGGTCTGGGAGGTGAGGCTGACCTGTGCGGCCGTGGGAAAGTTGATGTGAGTTCATGCAGTCAAGCATGAACTCACATGAACCCTCTGAGGGCAACGCAGCGACTTCAAATGAACAGCTGATCGGCATCAGCTGATACCTCAGCTGTTCATTTGAAATAACCGGCGGGAAAGCGCAGCACAGAACGGGAAAGCCGGCGGTGAAGTCTTTTCACTGCCAGCTTCCCCGCCCGGGTCCTTCGCTCCTTGGTGCTGCGCTCCCCGCCCGGTCCTAATTTACGATTGGGATTGGAGGTGGCGAGGGGAGCGGAGGATCGGGGTGGGAGGCTGCGGGGAAGCAGTATGGGGCTGTGTGATTGTTTAAAAGCCGGCGGCTTTTTACCGCGCGCCGGCTTTTAAACAATCAGGAGAATTCTCCCCCGCTGGGATGGCATTCTGATGACAGGCTGGATCGTGCTGCCATCCAACTTGTCATCCTTCACAGACACTGCAGAGCGCAGGCATTATGGGAACTTCCGATTCCGGTATTCGATATTATAAAAGTATCGGAATTAAGTATCGGAATTCCGATACAGTGAATATCGGCCGATACCCGATATTTCAGTATCGGAATGCTCAACACTAGAAAGCATATATACATGGATTGGAGGGGTGGAAGGCAGCATATATACATGGATTGGAGGGGTGGAAGGCAGCATATATACATGGATTGGGGGGTGGAAGGCAGCATATACACATAGATTGGGGGGGTGGAAGGCAGCATATATACATGGATTGAGGGAAGGAAGGCGGCATATATACATGGATTGGGGGGGTGTGGGGAGAGCATATATACATGGATTGGGGGGGTGGAAGGCAGCATATACACATGCATTGGGGGGGTGGAAGGCAGCATATACACATGGATTGGGGGGGTGGAAGGCAGCATATATACATGGATTGGGGGGGTGGAAGGCAGCATACACATGGATTGGGGGTGGGTGGAAGGCAGCATCTATACATGGATTGGGGGGTGGAAGGCACTATATACACATAGATTGGAGGGGTGGAAGGCAGCATATACACATAGATTGGGGGGGTGGAAGGCAGCATATATACATGGATTGGGGGGGTGGAAGGCAGCATATACACATGGATTGGGGGGGTGGAAGGCAGCATATACACATGGATTGGGGGGGGTGGAAGGCAGCATATACACATGGATTGGGGGGGGTGGAAGGCAGCATATATACATGGATTGGGGGGGTGGAAGTCAGCATATATACATGGATTGAGGGAAGGAAGGCAGCATATACACATAAATTGAGGGGGGTGGAAGGCAGCATATATACATGGATTGGGGGGGTGGAAGGCAACATATACACATAGATTGGGGGGGTGGAAGGCAGCATATATACATGGATTGAGGGAAGGAAGGCGGCATATATACATGGATTGGGGGCGTGTGGGGAGAGCATATATACATGGATTGGGGGGGTGGAAGGCAGCATATACACATGGATTGGGGGGGTGGAAGGCAGCATATACACATGGATTGGGGGGGTGGAAGGCAGCATATATACATGGATTGGGGGGGTGGAAGGCAGCATACACATGGATTGGGGGGGTGGAAGGCAGCATATACACATGGATTGGGGGGGTGGAAGGCAGCATATACACATGGATTGGGGGGTGGAAGGCAGCATATACACATGGATTGGGGGGGGTGGAAGGCAGCATATATACATGGATTGGGGGGGTGGAAGTCAGCATATATACATGGATTGGGGGGGTGGAAGGCAGCATATATACATGGATTGGGGGGTGTGGGGAGAGCATATATACATGGATTGGGGGGGTGGAAGGCAGCATATATACATGGATTGGGGGGGTGGAAGGCAGCATATATACATGGATTGAGGGAAGGAAGGCGGCATATATACATGGATTGGGTGGGTGTGGGGAGAGCATATATACATGGATTGGGTGGGTGTGGGGAGAGCATATATACATGGATTGGGGGGGTGGAAGGCAGCATATATACATGGATTGAGGGAAGGAAGGCGGCATATATACATGGATTGGGTGGGTGTGGGGAGAGCATATATACATGGATTGGGGGGTGGAAGGCAGCATATACACATGGATTGGGGGGGTGGAAGGCAGCATATACACATGGATTGAGGGAAGGAAGGCGGCATATATACATGGATTGGGGGGGTGGAAGGCAGCATATACACATAGATTGGGGGGGTGGAAGGCAGCATATATACATGGATTGGGGGGGTGGAAGGCAGCATATACACATAGATTGGGGGGGTGGAAGGCAGCATATATACATGGATTGAGGGAAGGAAGGCGGCATATATACATGGATTGGGTGGGTGTGGGGAGAGCATATATACATGGATTGGGGGGGTGGAAGGCAGCATATACACATAGATTGGGGGGGTGGAAGGCAGCATATATACATGGATTGGGGGGGTGGAAGGCAGCATATACACATGGATTGGGGGGGTGGAAGGCAGCATATACACATGGATTGGGGGGGTGGAAGGCAGCATATACACATGGATTGAGGGAAGGAAGGCGGCATATATACATGGATTGGGTGGGTGTGGGGAGAGCATATATACATGGATTGGAGGGGTGGAAGGCAGCATATACACATAGATTGGGGGGGTGGAAGGCAGCATATATACATGGATTGGGGGGGTGGAAGGCAGCATATACACATAGATTGGGGGGGTGGAAGGCAGCATATATACATGGATTGAGGGAAGGAAGGCGGCATATATACATGGATTGGGGGGGTGGAAGGCAGCATATACACATAGATTGGGGGGGTGGAAGGCAGCATATACACATGGATTGGGGGGGTGGAAGGCAGCATATACACATAGATTGGGGGGGTGGAAGGCAGCATATATACATGGATTGAGGGAAGGAAGGCGGCATATATACATGGATTGGGGGGGTGTGGGGAGAGCATATATACATGGATTGGGGGGGTGGAAGGCAGCATATACACATGGATTGGGGGGGTGGAAGGCAGCATATACACATGGATTGGGGGGGTGGAAGGCAGCATATACACATAGATTGGGGGGGTGGAAGGCAGCATATACACATGGATTGAGGGAAGGATGGCGGCATATATACATGGATTGAGGGAAGGAAGGCAGTAGAGATGAGCGTTGTTCTACTCGAACTGTTCGCCAATCTCAAATTCGAGCTGTTTTGGGCGGTGTTCGAGCCGTTCGGCGAAAACGAACAATTTGAGAAAAATTCGGCTGTTCGAGGTTATGTTCGATAACTGTTCGTGCACCAAAATCATAACTGGATTTTTTCTCAGTAATGATGAAAATTAATGTTAATACGCAGTTTGAGTGTACAGCGGGGTGGGGGGAGGGGCAGGGGATGGATCTCTGCAGGAACAATGAAGATCTCCATTTTTTTTTCTCTTTCCCGCATTTACAGTGGGGAGGTGCAATCTGTCAGCCTATCAGCAGCGCACACACGGAGCGAAGTGCTTTTTTTCACACAAGCAAGGGCATGTGTCATTGGCAGTGTATGTCACATGTCCTTGCCCTATAAGACCAAGCCATTTTCCCCGTCGCCACCATTTTCTCACTGCTGCAGCTGCGTGTTAGACGGCACCGCTGTTGCTGTGTGCGCTATACCTTGTTAATTTCAAGCCAATTTTCGCACAAATCTACAGATAGCTTGGGAGTAGGGAATAGTTGCGATTGCAGTCCTTTTAAGGACTAGGTTACAGCATTTCCTACGACTTTTATCAGGCAGGTCTGTGCTCTTAAATAGATAGATTGTGGGAGTAAAGACTAATTGTAATTGCAGTCCTTTTCAGGACTAGGTTACATCAGTTCCTATCAGTTTTTGCCAGGCAGGTCTGTGCCAGTGCTGTGCAAGTTTTTTTCACAGCATTTGGCTGAATCTAGCAAAGCTAATCCTTTTTGGCCTATTGCAGAGTGTGTTAGTCAGTGGAGTAGCCTATCTGTGTTGCAAGATATACCACCTGTGTATAGAATACCAATTTTTTTACTGCACCTAGTGAAGTAAAATCTTTTGGGCATAGCATCATTCTATTAGTCCATCTATACTGACCTCCATCAGGTTGCAAATTAAAACTAATTTTTATCTGCATCTACAGTACCTCTGAAAAAATATTTGGGCTTCTAGCAGTGTGTGGGACTTGTTCTATTAGTCCATCTATACTGACCTCCATCAGGTTGCAAACTGAATATAGTTTTTTCTGCATCTACCTCTGAAAAAATATTGGGCTTCTAGCTGTGTGTGGGTCTTGTTCTATTAATCCATCTATACTGACCTCCATCAGGTTGCAAACTGAATATATTTTTTTCTGCATCTACCTCTGAAAAAATATTTGGCCTTCTAGTAGTGTGTCGGACTTTCTCTATTAGTCCATCTATACTGACCTCCATCAGGTTGCAAACTGAATATAATTTTTTTCTGCATCTAGCTCTGAAAAAATATTTGGCCTTCTAGTAGTGTGTCGGACTTTCTCTATTAGTCCATCTATACTGACCTCCATCAGGTTGCAAATTAAAACTAATTTTTATCTGCATCTACAGTACCTCTGAAAAAATATTTGGGCTTCTAGCTGTGTGTGGGACTTGTTGTATTAGTCCATCTATACTGACCTCCATCAGGTTGCAAACTGAATATATTTTTTTCTGCATCTACCTCTGAAAAAATATTTGGCCTTCTAGTAGTGTGTCGGACTTTCTCTATTAGTCCATCTATACTGACCTCCATCAGGTTGCAAATTAAAAATAATTTTTATCTGCATCTACAGTACCTCTGAAAAAATATTTGGGCTTCTAGCTGTGTGCGGGACTTGTTGTATTAGTCCATCTATACTGACCTCCATCAGGTTGCAAACTGAATATATTTTTTTCTGCATCTACCTCTGAAAAAATATTTGGCCTTCTAGTAGTGTGTCGGACTTTCTCTATTAGTCCATCTATACTGACCTCCATCAGGTTGCAAATTAAAAATAATTTTTATCTGCATCTACAGTACCTCTGAAAAAATATTTGGGCTTCTAGCTGTGTGCGGGACTTGTTGTATTAGTCCATCTATACTGACCTCCATCAGGTTGCAAACTGAATATATTTTTTTCTGCATCTACCTCTGAAAAAATATTTGGCCTTCTAGTAGTGTGTCGGACTTTCTCTATTAGTCCATCTATACTGACCTCCATCAGGTTGCAAATTAAAACTAATTTTTATCTGCATCTACAGTACCTCTGAAAAAATATTTGGGCTTCTAGCAGTGTGTGGGACTTGTTCTATTAGTCCATCTATACTGACCTCCATCAGGTTGCAAACTGAATATATTTTTTTCTGCATCTACCTCTGAAAAAATATTGGGCTTCTAGCTGTGTGTGGGTCTTGTTCTATTAATCCATCTATACTGACCTCCATCAGGTTGCAAACTGAATATATTTTTTTCTGCATCTACCTCTGAAAAAATATTTGGCCTTCTAGTAGTGTGTCGGACTTTCTCTATTAGTCCATCTATACTGACCTCCATCAGGTTGCAAATTAAAACTAATTTTTATCTGCATCTACAGTACCTCTGAAAAAATATTTGGGCTTCTAGCAGTGTGTGGGACTTGTTCTATTAGTCCATCTATACTGACCTCCATCAGGTTGCAAACTGAATATAGTTTTTTCTGCATCTACCTCTGAAAAAATATTGGGCTTCTAGCTGTGTGTGGGTCTTGTTCTATTAATCCATCTATACTGACCTCCATCAGGTTGCAAACTGAATATATTTTTTTCTGCATCTACCTCTGAAAAAATATTTGGCCTTCTAGTAGTGTGTCGGACTTTCTCTATTAGTCCATCTATACTGACCTCCATCAGGTTGCAAACTGAATATAATTTTTTTCTGCATCTAGCTCTGAAAAATATTTGGCCTTCTAGTAGTGTGTCGGACTTGCTCTATTAGTCCATCTATACTGACCTCCATCAGGTTGCAAATTAAAACTAATTTTTATCTGCATCTACAGTACCTCTGAAAAAATATTTGGGCTTCTAGCAGTGTGTGGGACTTGTTCTATTAGTCCATCTATACTGACCTCCATCAGGTTGCAAACTGAATATAGTTTTTTCTGCATCTACCTCTGAAAAAATATTGGGCTTCTAGCTGTGTGTGGGTCTTGTTCTATTAATCCATCTATACTGACCTCCATCAGGTTGCAAACTGAATATATTTTTTTCTGCATCTACCTCTGAAAAAATATTTGGCCTTCTAGTAGTGTGTCGGACTTTCTCTATTAGTCCATCTATACTGACCTACATCAGGTTGCAAACTGAATATAATTTTTTTCTGCATTTAGCTCTGAAAAAATATTTGGCCTTCTAGCGGTGTGTGGGACTTGGTCTATTAGTCCATCTATACTGACCTCCATCAGGTTGCAAATTGAATATAATTTTTTTCTGCATCTAGCTCTGAAAAAATATTTGGCCTTCTAGCAGTGTGTGGGACTTTCTCTATTAGTCCATCTATACTGACCTCCATCAGGTTGCAAATTCAAAATAATTTTTTTCTGCATCTAACCCAGCCAATAGTTTTGGCCTAATACCACAGTTTGGCCACTCAGCTCTGCTCGGTTACCATCCATTGTTTTTTTGTGCAAACAACTCCAGAGTTGTGAATTAGTTAACCACCAAAATGAGTGGAAAAAGGCCTGCTGCTGGTGGAAAGGGGAATAGGCGTGTTGGGAAGGGGAAAAAAGGTTGTGTCCGTGGGGTAGGTGTTAAAGCAACAGTAACATCTGCAGAAGAAAGACCATCTTCCAGCCAAACTAAAATGTCTACTTCTTTTAGCGGACAATGTGATAAGATCCCTTTCTTACGGCCACGCCAATCGCTACAAATTCCAGATGAGGCACAAAAACAGCAGGTGCTTCAACGGATATCAAGTGCTCCTTTAAGTGGGCTCTCCTCCACATCAACTTCAACATCACAAATACTCCAGTCCTCAAAGGTGTCACCCCAATCGCACTTGCTTCCTCACAGCTCCCAAATCTCCAGCTGCCCGTCTGAGTATGAGGTAGAACAGATGGTTGAGTCTGCAGAGCTGTTTACTCATACTATAGCCTGGGAATCAGAGGTCGACTCCAGCGCTTCTGTGAATCCAGACGAGGAAATGATCTGCACTGATGCCCAGAATCTTTATGAGTCGGATCCAGGACCAGACGCAGAAGGTTCTGACCATAATGTAGACCCTCATTCCCAAACTGTAACTCCTGTTGGTGGAGACAATGAGGAAGACGATGATAAGACTCAAATACCTGATTGGAGCGACAACTTTAGTTTTTTGTCAGGGCAGGAACAGGTTGGCTCTGAGGACGACGGGTGTGATAACGCACAGGGTGATGATGATGAGGTCGGAGATCCCACTTACTGTCAACCCACAGTCAGCCAAGAGATGAGGTCAGAGGAGGTGGAGGAAGATGCTAGTGACGACGAGGTCAGGTTGCGCCTTCCTGGACAGAGACGTAGTACTGGAAACACGTCAACAACTGCATCCTCAAACACAACTCTGCCTCTCACCACAAGTCGTGGTGGCTCTTCAGGTCGCATGGGTGCTAAGCCTTGCATAGCCTGGGCATTTTTTCAGATCGATAAAGATGACCCAACTCGTGTTATCTGTAACATTTGTCAGCAAAAGCTAAGTAGAGGCCAAAAAATACATAGTTTGAGTACTTCATGCATGAACCGGCACATGGACATGAAGCATAAGTTGCAGTGGGAAGCTCAGTGTGCTACAATGCGGCCTAGCCGGCCGGGCCAACCACCGTCTGCCATATCTTGTGCATCCGCGGCCTCTTCATCCTCTGTGACTGGGGGGACAGCAGTCACACCTGTTTTGGGGCGCAGACCTGCCACCTCTTTACCCGCAACAGCCAGCGTGATTGGCAGGTCATCATTTTCTTTGGAGGTGGTAACACCAGCTGGTGTTGAGCGCTGTCCGACATCGATAGCACCACCTTTGGATGAAGGCAACCTAACATGTCCGCCTGCATCTTCCTCACAGACCGGCAGTTTGCCGGGGACACCCTTATCAACCCCGTCTAAGCACAATAGCCAGCCCTCGGTCCCTCAGATGTGGACAAGTAAAAGACCATTTCCTCCTAGCCATGAGAAAGCTAAGAGGTTGAATTTCACCATCTGCAAGCTCTTGGCTACAGAAATGCTGCCTTTCCGCCTGGTGGACACAGAGGATTTTCGAGACCTTATGTCCGTCGCAGTGCCCCAGTACCAGATGCCCAGTCGGCACTACTTCTCAAAGAAAGGTGTGCCTGCGCTCCACCAGCATGTCGCACACAACATCACCGCTTCTTTGAGAAACTCTGTGTGTGACAGGGTGCATTTCACCACAGACACTTGGACGAGTAGGCATGGACAGGGGCGTTACATGTCGCTGACTGGGCACTGGGTAACTATGGTGACAGCAGGACAAGGGGCTGCTGTCCAAGTCTTGCCGTCCCCACGAGTTGTGCGTCAATCCTCTTTATGTCAAAGTTCCTTCACTGCTTCTGCCTCCTCAACCTCCTCTCGGTCTTCCACCTGCACCCAAAGCCTGTCTGGTCATGCCACAAACTTTCTAACTGCGCAGAAGGGATCCTGCACACCTCCTTACTATGCTGGCAGTAGGGCTCAACGTCATCAGGCGGTTTTTACATTGAAATGTCTGGGAAATGTGAGTCACACAGCTGAGGAGTTGTGGTCAGCTCTGGAGAACCAATTTCATGAATGGTTGTCTCCACTGGACCTGAAACCAGGGAAGGCCGTGTGCGACAATGCTGCAAACCTGGGTGCGGCCCTTCGCCGGGGCAATGTCACACACGTGCCTTGTATGGCTCACGTGTTGAACCTGGTTGTCCAGCAATTTTTAGCCCACTATCCCAGACTAGATGGCCTTCTGCAGAGGGCACGGTCGCTGTGTGCTCACTTCCGCCGTTCGCATCCCGCAGCTCAGCGACTTACATCTCTACAGAAGTCGTTGGGCCTGCCACTTCACCGGCTAAAATGCAATGTGCCTACCCGGTGGAATTCAACTCTGCACATGTTGCAGCGACTGTGGCAGCACCGAGAAGCCCTGGTGCAATACGTTCTGACGTATAGCCTGGGCCAACGAGATTCAGAGGTGGGGCAAATCACGCTGGAGGAGTGGTCTCAGATCAGGGACCTATGCACCCTTCTGCACAGTTTTGAAATGGCGACGAAGATGTTTAGTGCTGACGATGCCATTATCAGCATGACTATTCCGGTGATTTACATGCTGGAGCACATGTTAAACAGAATTCGGAGTCAGGTGGTGGCACAAGAGGAGGTGGAGGAAGTAGAGGAGGAGGAGTTGTATGCGGAAGGGCTAACATCTGCAAGGTCCAGACGGTCGGCAGCACCAAGGCGGCAGGCATGTGAGGGTGGGGGAGATGGTTTTACCAGGGCGCATGGTAGCAGCCAAACTAGTGAGGAAGGTGCAGGAGCCCAGGAAGAAGTGGAGGACGAACTGATGGAAGATGAGGGAGACCTTGATCACATTTCTGTTGTGCGAGGTTGGGGGGAGAGGACAGAGGAAGGAAGCATGATTGTTACCTCGCCACCAACACAACAGGGACTTGGTGCTCCTGGATGCGCAACACACATGAGTGCCTTCTTGCTGCACTACCTGCAACATGACCCTCGAATTGTGAGAATTAGAAATAATCCTGACTACTGGGTTGCCACACTGTTAGATCCCCGGTACAAAAGTAAATTTGCAGAAATTATTCCTGCCATAGAAAGGGATGCACGCATGCAGGAGTATCAGCAGAGACTGTTGCAGAATCTTACATGTGCTTTTCCACAAAATACCAGTGGTGCACGTAGTGAATCTCACAGTTCCAACTTGCCAACCGTGGGACCGTCAAGTGTTCAGCACTCAAACCGTAACAGAACCAGAGTATCTGCTGGTAACATCAATTTTGCGGAATCATTTCACCACTTTTTTAGCCCATCCTTTGCAAGGCCACAGGAGACAAGAAGTCTGACACATAGTCAACGCCTAGAGACGATGGTACAGGAGTATCTCCAAGTAAACATTGAAGCCACGACTGTGTCACTGGACCCTTGCTCTTTTTGGGCTTCCAATCTGGATAAATGGCCGGAGCTAGCCACTTACGCCTTGGAGATCTTGTCATGCCCTGCAGCCAGCGTTCTGTCTGAACGTGTGTTCAGCGCTGCTGGTGGTGTGCTGACAGATAAGCGCACGCGGCTCTCCACTGATAATGTAGACAGACTCACGTTCATAAAGATGAACAAATCATGGATCCGAAACTACTTTTCTACCCCTGTGTCATCCTGGGGAGAGTAAAAGCTTGATGATTGGTTAAAATCACCCTACCAACCGTTTTAAGCTTTCAAATTACTAATCATGTTTAGCTGTATCTTGACTGGAAAATAATTTGGGCTTTGTAGCAGTGTGCAGCACTGATCCTATTAGGCCATCTATAATAAGCTCCACCAGATTTAAAATTAAAAATAATTTTTAGCTGCATCTAGCCCGGAAAATAATTTTGGGGCTCCGAGATGCGCAAGACACATAAGTGCCTTCTTGCTGCACTACCTGCAGCATGACCCTCATATTGTCAGAATTCGAAGTAATCATGACTACTGGGTTGCCACACTCTTAGATCCCCCAAACTTTTCGATCAACCTTTTCATTTTAATAAAGACCAAAAAAATGGTCATTTTTGAAATTATAAGCATTAGCAGGTTGTTAGAAACTGAAATCAAACAGTTTTCAACTCAAAACTTTATTCTAGGTGATGTTACATTTTCACATAGGACCCCTTGTTCGAAAGGAGCTTCTGAACTCTCTCGTCCATTGAATTTGTCAGGTTTTGGATGGTTTCTGCTTCAATTGTTTTGCATGAGGACAGAATACCCTCCCAGAGCTGTTGCTTAGATGTGAACTGCCTCCCGCCATCATAGACACTCCTTTTAATGATGCTCCAAAGGTTCTGAATGGGGTAGAGGTCAGGGGAGCATGGGGGTCACACCATAAGTTTGTCCCCTTTTATGCCCATATCAGCCAGAGATGCAGATGTTTTATGTGCAGCATGAGATGGTGCATTATCATGCAGAAAAATGATCTTGCTGTGAAATACACGGTTCTTCTTCTTGAACCATGGCAGGAAGTGCTGTTTGAGAAAATCCACATACATTATGGAGTTCATCTTTAGCGCCTTCAGGGATCCTAAAGGGGCCGACAATCTCTCTCCCCATGATTCCAGCCCAAAACATTACTCCACCTCCTCCTTGTTGGCGCTGTAGCCGTGTTTGCGTGGGGTGTCCATCAACCAGCCATCCTCCACTCCATCCATCTGGACCATCGAGCGCTGCACGGCACTCATCCGTGAACAAAACAGTTTTGAAATCAGTCTTCATGTAATGTTTGGCCCACTAGAGCCGTTTCTGCTTGTGTGAAGTGGATAGAGGAGGTCGACAGGATGGCGTATGCACAGCTGCAAACCTCTGAAGGACCCTGCATCTTGTTGTTCGGGGGACGTTGGAGTCACAAGCAGCTTCAAAAACTTGTCTGCTGCTATGACAAGGCTTTTTTGCCGCTGCTCTTTCAACCTGACGTAATTGCCTGTAGGAAAGAGTCCTCAATTTGCCCTTATCAGCACGCACACGTGTGTACTGTGAATCAGCTACATACTTCTTGATTGCCAAGACACTTCATCCTGATCATCGCACAATGTTGATTGTAGTCATGCCTTGACCTAAACACTCCACAATTTGTTGCTTCTCAGCAGCCGACACATCCTTTTTCTTTCCCATTTTGGCAGAAAATGTAGGCTGCTTAATAATGTGAGACAGCCTTCTTAAGTAGTCTTGCCTTTCATTGGACACACCTGCCAAACTAATTAGCACAGGTGTCTGCAATTGCTTACAGTGATATAAAGAGCCCTGACACACATCACCATCAATGAGTTTAACTGACAAACAAACAAATTCTTCCCTTATCACTCCTAAACACTTTTTGTATAATAATTTGGAACGCAGTGTACATGTGCTTTTCCACAAAACACCAGTGGTTCACGTAGTGAATCTTACAGTTCTAACTTGCCAACCGTGGTCTGTATGGAATTGTTCAATAAAGGGCCCAAAATTAAGATAACATAGATGGGAGAGGTCTCTATGAATAGGAATTCCTAAGTATTTGATACCCTGTGAGGGCCAGGCAAAGGGAAAGTTGGACTGGATGGAATCCTATATGGATTTAGGGAGGGAGACATCGAGGGCCTCAGACTTCGCTGCATTGATTTTAAAATTTTACCATGTAACAAAGTGATCTATTTCAGCCATAACAGCATGGATGGATATATGTGATTGAGTGATATATACTAGGACATCATCAGCAAATAGAGAGCACTTGTACTCGGTGCCTCCCACCTCAATCCACCTAATATTGGGGTTATGGCGAATTGATGAGAGCAGGTGCTCCGTCACTAGGATGTATAAGAGAGGGGACAGAGGACATCCCTGCCTTGTCCCATTGGTGATTGTGAAAGGTGATGAAAATGTTCTGACGCACCCCCTGGGCCTTGGGACACCCGGAGCCGGACCCTTTTTGGTGGATGCTGGTGGTTGTAGTCTTCGTGGCGGCGACCCGGTTCCGTGGCTCAGGGCGGTCAAACCAGTGGCGGAACTATTTATGTGGTTTTGATGTTTAAATGTCCGACTACGCCACCCGTGGATTGCGGTCAGAGTGAACCGCCGCTACAGGGCAGACCGCTGAGGCTGGTGTTGTGGGTGCAGCAGAGCGTAGCATAACTCCCCACGGGAGGAGTATAGCCTCAGGGCAGTGTATGCGGAGGATGGGGGTGATGGTGCAGGGCAGCAGCAGTAACGACACGGAGTCAGTGATGCAGTCCAGGGCCTTTACTCACAGTTCTTATTATCCAGACCACGTCTGCAGGTAACGGCTGCCCACGTCGTACTGTGCTCACCAGGTGAGGGGCTCAGACAACTCCCAGATAACTTTGGAGCACTTCACAGGACCCCCTTTGTGTGTCCTTTGTCTGGCCTTTCTTACCAACACTTCTGTCCGGCTGCCTCGGGCCTCCTCTTGGTAAACTTGGCGCCAGTTTCCCTGACCCTATGTGGTGCCTTCCTAGCGGGTGGAGCAAGGGGCTGCGCCACATAAAATGTCAGAGCCTCCGGTTTCTAGCTGAGGGTCGTTTCCTGCCTCCACTAGTTCGGGGACCGGTCTCCCCCTTTGGCCTGACCCCTCCACGCAGGTGGATTCGGGCGTGCGGTGGCGACTCGCCCGTCCGCACCCCTGGGATCCCTTCATTCCTCGTTCCTGGAGCCTTCTCCGCTCCTCTTCCTTCCTTCTCCCTCTTCCAGGCCTGGGCCTCTGTTACTAGGCCCGCCTCCGGAGCAGAGCTCATGCAGAGCCCCTGCTCCCTGCCACTTCTGCTCAGACTTCTCTGCACTGAACTAAGATGGTGCCCACCTTTTATACTCCCTTCTCAATGCACCCAGGAACTGTTTCCTCCCTGCTCCTGCACTACAGGGTTCCCCTTCCTCAGTGTTCCCTCCCCCCACTCCAGCCAGGGACAGGGACTGTCGTGCCCATCTCAGGGGCATATTGGTCGCCCTGCCCCACGGCAATGTGGTGTAATGCATGCAGGTGTCGGGTCCTGATCCACACTCCATCCTTACCTGAGAGTGAGATATCACACCTCTGGGTGAGGTGCAATACGTCTGTAGCAACCGAGCCCTCAGGGTGCTACAGTTCCATTTATCTTCAGCCTAGGTGACGTATTGCGATACAGGGCCGTGATTTTGGCTATAAAAGGGTCCCCTAGACCCCTACCCCAAGCTTTTTAAGAGAATCATATATGGCGTGCCAGGAGACTCTATGGAATGCTTTCTCAGCATCCAACGAGAGTATCTAATTACAAATTTTTAACTGCATCTAGCCCAGGAAATACTTTGTGCCTAGTAGCAGTGTCTGCTAGTCAGCGGATTATCCCGGCTATTAAGCAAGCTACACCACCTGTAGTTTAGACACTTAATTTTTTCAAAGGAAATGCTTCGGGACCATGGGATACTCAGTGAAGAGCATCAGGAGGCACCCCAAGGCATAGGGGCTGGGACTGGCAGTAGGATGCCTTGCGGTGGACAGCCAAGCTCGATCCTTATAAAAGCTTTTTAACTGCAGCAGCTTTAGTGGACGCTACTGGAGCTGGAATTACGCGGCTGCTGGCATGAGACTTGCCCTCCAATAGATCCTTGTAAATGGATTTAAAGTGTATTCATTCAAATTAGAGAGACAATTTAAATTAAAAAGCTTAGAGCTGCCTCCACCACAGGGGGGCTCGCTCGACCCACCAGCGGACAGGCACCAGTATTGGGAGAGGGGGGCTGGCCATCAGGGTTCACCGCGGCTCTGGCACAAACCCGGCGACACGGAGGTGGCACGGGCAGGAGCGGACTGGCCGTGTCGGCTTCTCACTTTTTGGATTTTAGAAGGGCATGACATGCCTATATCTGTGTCTCCCCCTCCTTTTACTCCTCCACCTCTTTTATTTTCGCATGACTATATGTACTTGTCACTTTTCCATGTGTTAGTTGTGTCTTCTGAGCAGTTTGTCAGCTTTTGGACACCTTTGAAGGTGTTTTCTATGTGTTTCTATGTGTTTTTGTTTGCCTGCCATTGGTTTTAACGGTGTTCGAAGGTGTTCGACGAACAGTTCGACGAACAGTTCGGCGAACACACGGGTGTTCGACGAACCGAACCGAACTCGAACACTACGGGGGTGGCTCAACACTAGAAGGCAGCAAATACACATGGATTGGGGGGGTGGAAGGCAGCATATATACATGGATTGAGGGAAGGAAGGCGGCATATATACATGGATTGGGGGGGTGGGGAGAGCATATATACATGGATTGGGGGGGTGGAAGGCAACATATACACATAGATTGGGGGGGTGGAAGGCAGCATATATACATGGATTGAGGGAAGGAAGGCGGCATATATACATGGATTGGGTGGGTGTGGGGAAAGCATATATACATGGATTGGAGGGGTGGAAGGCAGCATATACACATAGATTGGGGGGGTGGAAGGCAGCATATATACATGGATTGGGGGGTGGAAGGCAGCATATACACATAGATTGGGGGGGTGGAAGGCAGCACATATACATGGATTGAGGGAAGGAAGGCGGCATATATACATGGATTGGGGGGGTGTGGGGAGAGCATATATACATGGATTGGAGGGGTGGAAGGCAGCATATACACATAGATTGGGGGGGTGGAAGGCAGCATATATACATGGATTGAGGGAAGGAAGGCAGCATATATACATGGATTGGGGGGGTGGAAGGTAGCATATATACATGGATTGGGGGGGTGGAAGGTAGCATATACACATGGATTGGGGGGGTGGAAGGCAGCATATATACATGGATTGAGGGAAGGAAGGCGGCATATATACATGGATTGGGGGGGTGTGGGGAGAGCATATATACATAGATTGGGGGGGTGGAAGGCAGCATATACACATAGATTGGGGGGGTGGAAGGCAGCATATATACATGGATAGGGGGGGTGTGGGGAGAGCATATATACATGGATTGGGGGGGTGGAAGGCAGCATATACACATGGATTGGGGGGGTGGAAGGCAGCATATACACATGGATTGGGGGGGTGGAAGGCAGCATATATACATGGATTGGGGGGGTGGAAGGCAGCATCTATACATGGATTGGGGGGGTGGAAGGCAGCATACACATGGATTGGGGGGGGGGTGGAAGGCACTATATACACATGGATTGGAGGGGTGGAAGGCAGCATATATACATGGATTGGGGGGGGTGGAAGGCAGCATATATACATGGATTGGGGGGGTGGAAGGCAGCATATACACATAGATTGGGGGGGGTGGAAGGCAGCATATATACATGGATTGGGGGGGTGGAAGGCAGCATATACACATGGATTGGGGGGGGTGGAAGGCAGCATATACACATGGATTGGGGGGGTGGAAGGTAGCATATATACATGGATTGGGGGGGGTGGAAGTCAGCATATATACATGGATTGAGGGAAGGAAGGCAGCATATACACATAGATTGGGGGGTGGAAGGCAGCATATATACATGGATTGAGGGAAGGAAGGCGGCATATATACATGGATTGGGGGGGTGTGGGGAGAGCATATATACATGGATTGGAGGGGTGGAAGGCAGCATATACACATAGATTGGGGGGGTGGAAGGCAGCATATATACATGGATTGAGGGAAGGAAGGCAGCATATATACATGGATTGGGGGGGTGGAAGGCAGCATATATACATGGATTGAGGGAAGGAAGGCAGCATATACACATGGATTGGGGGGGTGGAAGGCAGCATATATACATGGATTGAGGGAAGGAAGGCGGCATATATACATGGATTGGGGGGGTGTGGGGAGAGCATATATACATGGATTGGGGGGGGTGGAAGGCAGCATATACACATAGATTGGGGGGGTGGAAGGCAGCATATATACATGGATTGGGGGGTGGAAGGCAGCATATATACATGGATTGGGGGGGGTGGAAGGCAGCATATACACATGGATTGGGGGGGTGGAAGGCAGCATATACACATGGATTGGGGGGGTGGAAGGCAGCATATACACATGGATTGGGGGGGTGGAAGGCAGCATATACACATGGATTGAGGGAAGGAAGGCGGCATATATACATGGATTGGGTGGGTGTGGGGAGAGCATATATACATGGATTGGAGGGGTGGAAGGCAGCATATATACATGGATTGGGGGGGGTGGAAGGCAGCATATATACATGGATTGGGGGGGTGGAAGGCAGCATATACACATAGATTGGGGGGGTGGAAGGCAGCATATATACATGGATTGGGGGGGTGGAAGGCAGCATATACACATAGATTGGGGGGGTGGAAGGCAGCATATATACATGGATTGAGGGAAGGAAGGCAGCATATATACATGGATTGGGGGGGTGTGGGGAGAGCATATATACATGGATTGGGGGGGTGGAAGGCAGCATATACACATGGATTGGGGGGGTGGAAGGCAGCATATACACATGGATTGGGGGGGTGGAAGGCAGCATCTATACATGGATTGGGGGGGTGGAAGGCAGCATATACACATGGATTGGGGGGGTGGAAGGCAGCATATATACATGGATTGAGGGAAGGAAGGCAGCATATATACATGGATTGGGGGGGTGGGGAGAGCATATATACATGGATTGGGGGGGTGGAAGGCAGCATATATACATGGATTGGGGGGGTGGAAAGCAGCATATATACATGGATTGGGGGGGTGGAAGGCAGCATATACACATGGATTGGGGGGTGGAAGGCAGCATATATACATGGATTGGGGGGGTGGAAGGCAGCATATATACATGGATTGGGGGGGTGGAAGGCAGCATTTACACATGGATTGGGGGGGTGGAAGGCAGCATATACACATGGATTGGGGGGGTGGAAGGCAGCATATACACATGGATTGGGGGGGTGGAAGGCACCATATACACATGGATTGGGGGGGGTGGAAGGCACCATATACACATGGATTGGGGGGGTGGAAGGCACCATATACACATGGATTGGGGGGGTGGAAGGCACCATATACACATGGATTGGGGAGGTGGAAGGCAGCATATACACATGGATTGGGGGGGTGGAAGGCACCATATAAACATGGATTGGGGGAGTGGAAGGCACCATATACACATGGATTGGGGGGGTGGAAGGCACCATATACACATGGATTGGGGGGGTGGAAGGCAGCATATATACATGGATTGGGGGGGTGGAAGGCAGCATATATACATGGATTGAGGGAAGGAAGGCGGCATATATACATGGATTGGGGGGGTGGGGAGAGCATATACACATAGATTGGGGGGGTGGAAGGCAGCATATATACATGGATTGAGGGAAGGAAGGCGGCATATATACATGGATTGGGTGGGTGTGGGGAAAGCATATATACATGGATTGGAGGGGTGGAAGGCAGCATATATACATGGATTGGAGGGGTGGAAGGCAGCATATACACATAGATTGGGGGGGTGGAAGGCAGCATATACACATGGATTGGGGGGGTGGAAGGCAGCATATACACATGGATTGGGGGGGGTGGAAGGCAGCATATACACATGGATTGGGGGGGTGGAAGGCAGCATATATACATGGATTGAGGGAAGGAAGGCGGCATATACACAGATTGGGGGGGTGGAAGGCAGCATATATACATGGATTGTTGGGGTGGAAGGCAGCATATATACATGGATTGGGGGGGTGGAAGGCAGCATATACACATGGATTGGGGGGGTGGAAGGCAGCATATACACATGGATTGGGGGGTGGAAGGCAGCATCTATACATGGATTGGGGGGTGGAAGGCACCATATACACATGGATTGGAGGGGTGGAAGGCACCATATACACATAGATTGGGGGGGGTGGAAGGCAGCATATACACATGGATTGGGGGGTGGAAGGCAGCATATACACATGGATTGGGGGGTGGAAGGCAGCATATATACATGGATTGGGGGGGGTGGGGAGAGCATATACACATGGATTGGGGGGGTGGAAGGCAGCATATACACATGGATTGGGGGGTGGAAGGCAGCATATATACATGGATTGGGGGGTGGAAGGCAGCATCTATACATGGATTGGGGGGGGTGGAAGGCAGCATCTATACATGGATTGGAGGGGTGGAAGGCAGCATCTATACATGGATTGGGGGGGTGGAAGGCAGCATATATACATGGATTGGGGGGTGGAAGGCAGCATATATACATGGATTGGAGGGGTGGAAGGCAGCATATACACATGGATTGGGGGGGTGGAAGGCAGCATATACACATGGATTGGGGGGGTGGAAGGCAGCATATACACATGGATTGAGGGAAGGAAGGCAGCATATACACATGGATTGGTGGGGGGGGGCGACTGCTTACGTATATACATGGATTGAGGGGGGAAAGGCAGCATATACATGGATTGAGGGAAGGAAGGCAGCATATATACATGGATTGGGGGGGTGGAAGGCAGCATATACATGGATTGAGGGAAGGAAGGCAGCATATATACATGGATTGGGGGGGTGGAAGGCAGCATATATACATGGATTGGGGCATATAACAAGATGGGGGTGAGCACATTCTTTATTTCTGCAGTCTCATACCCCTGCTCCTTGCTATGGCTCCTCTATGCTGCCCTCGCCTGCTCCCTGTATGAGTTGTTTTTTTCTAAACTAAAACCGCAGTATTCGGGTTAATGTGCCGTGTTGGCACTTGGCGATAATTAAGTGGGGTTTGGGTTGCAGTTTGGGCACTCGGTCTCTAAAAGGTTCGCCATCACTGCTCTAGGATCTTGATTTCCAAATGAAAATTGGAACTCTGGGACCTTGTGGAGTGTGTCACTGACTGCCTTCTGGACATCTGTCCAGTCAGCAGTCTTCCCCATGATTGTGGACCCTACTGAAACAGACTAAGGGACCTTTTTAAACGCTTCGGAAGCTTTTGCAGGTGTTTTTTGTTAATTATTCTAATTTACTGAGATAATGACTTTTGTGTTTTCATTGGCTGTAAGTCATAATCATCAACATTAACAGAAATAAACACTGTAATAGATCACTCTGTTTGTAATGACTGTATATAATATAGGAGTTTCACTTTTTGAATTGAAGAACTGAAATAAATTAACTTTTTGATGCTATTCTAATTTATTGAGATGCACCTGTATCAATGCCCCCTCATATACCAATCTGCTCAATTCCTCCTGCAGAACAGATCAGGAACAATGTGACAGGTTCCCTTACACTTTACATGAAATGTGGCAATACTGCAGAATCTGCTGCAAAGGCAGGCAAATCCTATAGAAAAAAAAAAAGGATAGGCCTCAAGATACTAAATGTATCTCTAGGCTTATTATTATAGATTGTTTGGTTCTTCTATGAATACATTTATATAATTAAGGCAAATAATATTTTCTTAAACATGTATCTTGCAGTCATCAGACAAGTTTTCCGGTTTCTTCAGAATTTATTATGCATCTGACTGGGTTACGATGTAGCAAGCTACGGGACATAGAATGTAAAGAAAAGAATCAGATTCTTCCATTTTATATTTTGTAAGACTGATCTAAGACATAAATCACTGCCCAATTTGGCTTTTTTTTTCCTCTTACATCACAATACATTCAGCTTCAGAACCAAGAACAGAAATACTAGGTTTGGGTCCAAGATTTAAACCGGTACCCAAGACTTTAACTTCTAATCCATCATTTCCTGCTTTGATCCCAGTATCTACGCCAAGCCCAGCTTTAACCTTTACGGGGCCAACACCAGCTGATACACTCGCCAGTTCCGCTCTGGCCATGGCTCCGGTTCCTGTTCGTGTATCTTTGGCTCCAGCTGAAGCATTGAGTAAATTGGCTCCAGCACTGAATATGCCGGCCTCGACATCTGCTTTACAAATCCCAGCTTCGGCATAAGCTTCTGCATCGTGTCCATTGGAGTAAGCTTCAGCATGGGCGTAGGCAACTTTAGCATCTGCGACAGCTCGCTTTGACATGTTGTCAGTGGTTTCCTGTGTGTGTGAAATTAGAATTTTTAAAAAATTTATACCAAATAGCAAAGGAAACAGAACAGTTTAAGACACTGCAGCCAGCATCAAAGGGAGGACCAAAAGCTTAAGGCCCCCGATTCATCAATACTAGTGTATGTTATGTTAGTCTTAATGAACAGTACAGCAGAGAAAAATGCACCAAATTCATTAAGCGATCAGCTACTATGTGCCACCACAAAAATTGTACTTCAGTCAAAGACTGGAGTATATTTGTCGTAATTTTGATAGATTTGCATGGCGTTCCCCTCCTGTCTATGCTATGACCACTTTCCAAAAAGTTTGGGAGAGTTGACCACGGCTGGTGTAAAAGTGCCAAATGTTGCAAAGTTGTCGCACAAAAAAAAGTGCAACATTCCAAACAGTTTTACATCAACCTGAGAAAACGTGGCTTGAATGTTTCAACTTAGGAAACTTCCTATTTAGGTTACTTTCCCATGGAGGAAATATGCAATGAAATATAATGTACAATGAAGAAAATCGACACTTTAAACCGCCAGATTGAAATCTTCAGTAAGTGAATGAATTTATTCTGTGGTTATCACCCTTTACAAGGCACCGTCTTGCATTGAAATCCTTTACCCGTGGCGGAGTTGGACACAGAAGGAATTTCTGGAAGTTCAGTCACCTCTAGAAGTGAGGTAATGGGCACCTTGTAATATCGGCTTTTATAGATTGTGGAATTGCAGTCTCACAATGGTCTGATATAGTAGCTGCTGGTGAGGACTCCAACGACGGTTGTTGGAGTCCTGGCTGTCAGCTATAAGAGTTGGTACCAGGTGTCAGCACAGGCCCAAGAGAAGCCGACCGCTGATGGGCTTGTGAATTGTGATGCTGATAATAGGGCATGAGTGTGGATGGTCTGCGTGGACCCCTGACCAGCCTACAATTAGACAGTCTACATAAAGCCCGGTTCAGACATGGACCACAATGCCTGGACTGACCGCACATCTCCCAACTCAGGTCTACTGCCTCACGTGTGGCTGTAAATTCAGGTCAGGAGACCTGAAGTTGGTCTGGGCATTGCGGTCCATATACGGACAGTGAAATATGCCCATCTGAACCCGGTCCTAGGTGCCAAATGTATCCATATGGCACTATGTATGTATACGCCTGTATTCTGTGACCAGGGAATAGACAGAACTTTAATCTGCTGGGAACATAACAGAAATTGATGAAGCACAACTGGATCAAGACTTGCAAAACTTACGTTGGGGGCCCGACTCATTAAATCTGGTATTTCGCATGCCAGTCCTAATGATAGGCACCGTGGAGTAAGATGCACAAGGCTTGATTTCTGCACATCTTATCACTGGTGTGCATCACTTACAGAAATGTACTCCGGTCAGAGACTGGAGTAAGGTACACCACAGCTTTTCAATGAACATGTTGGGCGTGGGCTTTGCCACTACCTGTCCTTACTCCTCTTCAGCTCTGCCCACTTGACTTAAAAACGTTGCAAAAATTTGAATGGGTTGATTGATAAAAAAATAAGTAAAAGGAGGAGATTAGTTTATGCTGCATTTTTTTTATTTTTACTCCAGGTACACCTGAGCATTTTTAGTTTCATACGGTTGATCTAAACTCAGGCTCCGGAACCATGATGAGTATTTGATGTGAAATTTTTGCACCTTATTTGGTAAGTGAGGTTATTTGCCTTTTTTTTTTTTTTCTTCATTGCGTTCTTGAGTTTTTTAGTTTTACCTGTGTTTTTATGACATTTTTGACGTTGCATTTTTTTTTGTTATCAAGTTTAAATAAAGCAGATTTAAATTTTGATACTTCCTGGAAACTCATTGTACCCGAAAGAAAAATTAACATGCACATCAACTTTTCTGAAACGAAGACGCTGCGCTTTTTGTGCAACAAAAATACAAAGTGTCAAAAACTCATTGTGAAAACTTAGCTTTATGTTTAAGAAAAAAAAAAAGGGGGAGGTCAACCTTCAAACAATTCCAAGATCGGGGCTCTAGACCGCTGCACCCGGCAGTCCCATAGACAATGAATGGAGTGGGGACCACGCATGTATTCAGGATGGCGCTGCAAAGCCCTATTTTAAAGGGGTAGGTAGCCCCAATATCAGGATTGCTGAGTGGCCAACAGCAATCAGTAGTTTATCCCATGGACATGCACATGGCTGTATTAGTGCAAAGCTATAAAAGGGCACCCATAGATTTCTGTGGGATCCCACTAACGAACCCAAAAAAAAACAAAACAAACGCAACTCACCCAGCCCATGTGATTACACCCCTACAATTCAGCAGCCGCTTCCCTGAGGACGAGAGCCGCCTGTTATAGCTCACACCCCTCTAATACAGCTGTAAGCGGGATGTAATCACATGGAGCAAGATCTCCCCGACATCCACTGATCCAGAAGAGAAGGACGACGCCACATGCACCTGGGACTCCTGTACTGTGGCAATGGTATGGCCGCCATAAAGCCTTGTCTACACTGATGCTACTGTATCACGCAGTGGATTTTCAGTATTGAAATTTTTCATACAGGTTTAGGCGTTGTACAGACATCCATGTTTCATGTCCGAGTTTTATCAGTGTTTTTCAGAGATTACACATCCATCCCACCAAGGACAACATCTGCAATGAGTTTGTATGTTCTCCCCGTGTCTGTGTGGGTTTCCTCCCACACTCCAAAGACATCCTGATAGGGAATCTAGATTGTGAGCCCCAATGGGGACAGTGCCCATAATGTCTGTAAATTGTCTGAATTGTAAAGCGCTGCGGAATATGTTGGCGCTATATAAATAAAAAGATTATTATTATTATTATTATTATTATTATAGTCTATTAGGTCATATAGATGTCTCTTTTTTTTTTTAAATTCTTTTCCTTTTTTTGCAGATTGAATGTCTGCAAATAAAGACAATTTTATTTTATTTTATGAAAATTACAGATCAAAATCCAAAACTCGGACAGCACACTGACACCATCCTAATGCTGTCCATTTTTGTTAGAATAATGCTTATTATTGTATATATTGCAACAACTACTGTTTAAGGCTATGTTCACACATTGCATTTTTGCTGCGTGTTTTTTTTTTTTCTGCAGTCAAACCTTCTCTCTTGGCAGTTAAAAAGCTGCTTACCAAAAGCCGTTTTCACTGCGTTTTTATCAGGTACATTTGTCTCTTGTGTATGCTGATGAAGTTTAGTGCATTTTTAAAAAAAACAACCTGATGCAGCTTCCTGAGTTTACTGCACCAAAAACACAGCAAAACCTGATACCTGTGTTTTTTTGCACTTACTCATTGCTTTCTATGGGTGAAAAAACACTGAAAGAAGTGACAGGCTGCAGTTTTAAAAAATTCAGTGGTTTTCCAAATCGGTCAGGAAAAAAAAAACAAAACATTGTGTGTGCATGAGATTTTGGAAATCTCATAGCTTTTGCTATAACTGTAAACTTAACTTAAAATTTGCATTAAAAAAAAACGCAGTAAAAACACAATGTGTGAACATAGCCTAATAGTTTCTGTCTCCAGCAATTGTTATGTTTCCAATAATATACTGTTACAAAAACAGGGAGTTCCCGGTCACTGTGTGTAGCTGGAGCACAGTTTACATTCACTTTGCAAGCTGCTAGGATCCTAAGCTATAAGAAATACCAGTTGTAAGCTGTGTCATCTTTGTTCCTGAATAAGTATATATTTACTGTTGAACGGCTGGACAGTACGGAGATTAATCCACTGCCAACAGTTTTTCTCTTTTTTACTGGCTGTTTGCTAGGAGATGCTTGGGAACCTCCATCAGATTTAGTTTTATTTTTTATTTCCATACGAGAAACAATGATGAAATCCTAATGGTAAAAACTGACGCTGATGAAATGGTGCTGCAGAGCCCTGTGCAGACCACATTATATGTTTTCACGTTTCTACAAAATTAAAAAAAAGTTAACTTGGTTAGTGTTGCTATATCCTTAGACATGTGCCTTTTTATTTTTCCGTAGATGGAGCTATGTGAAAGCTTGCTTTTTTGCGAGACGAGCAATAGTTTTCATTGGTAACGTTTTGGCGCACATAGGACTTTTTAATCACCCTTTATTTTAGGAATGGGGGAAGGGTGGGATGGCAGAACTGCTGTTTTTTGGCTATTTTTTATTTCTGTTGCTTAATTAGATCCTATACTAGGAAGGGAGACAAAGGGGTGATGGAGAGACCTTTCTCTGTTTACCGCCATGCATTGGTGCTATTAACCATCTAGATCAGAGGTCCCCAACCGCCGGTCCGCGGACCAGGACCGGGCCGTTGGGGTTTTTCAGCCGGTCCGCGGGGAGAGGGGGCCCCTCCAGCCTCCAGCAGGGCCGCCATCAGGGCATGACTGCCCTGACTCCAGTATGGGGCCCGGCCGGTAGGAGCCCCCTCGGAGCCCCCCTCTTGTGCGTCTCTCTCCTCATGGGGCCCCCGGCCGCATGCTAAGCGCCGGGTCCGGGACATCTTAGCGCTGCGCTGATGCGGCAGCACCTTCATGATTCCCCTGACTTCCGGTCATGTGACGGCGCCGTCACATGGCCGGAAGTCAGGAGAACCTGGTGTCAGCGATTTGGACGAGCGCCAGGATTCTGCAGGGATCGCATGGGGGTAAGTATAACAAGTTTTATTTTTTTTTTAAATACAATTAACTAGGAGTGGGGGGAATGGGAGATGCACATGGGGGGAGGGGAGAGATGAGAGATCCACATGGGGGGGAGGGGAGAGATGAGAGATCCACATGGGGGGGAGGGGAGAGATGAGAGATGCACATGGGGGAGGGGAGAGATGAGAGATCCACATGGGGGGGAGGGGAGAGATGAGAGATCCACATGGGAGGGAGGGGAGAGATGAGAGATGCACATGGGAGGGAGGGGAGAGATGAGAGATGCACATGGGAGGGAGGGGAGAGATGAGAGATGCACATGGGAGGGAGGGGAGAGATGAGAGATGCACATGGGAGGGAGGGGAGAGATGAGAGATGCACATGGGAGGGAGGGGAGAGATGAGAGATGCACATGGGAGGGAGGGGAGAGATGAGAGATGCACATGGGAGGGAGGGGAGAGATGAGAGATGCACATGGGAGGGAGGGGAGAGATGAGAGATGCACATGGGGGGAGGGGAGAGATGAGAGATGCACATGGGAGGGAGGGGAGAGATGAGAGATGCACATGGGAGGGAGGGGAGAGATGAGAGATGCACATGGGAGGGAGGGGAGAGATGAGAGATGCACATGGGAGGGAGGGGAGAGATGAGAGATGCACATGGGGGGAGGGGAGAGATGAGAGATGCACGGGGGGTGGATGAGAGATGCACGGGGGGTGGATGAGAGATGCACGGGGGGTGGATGAGAGATGCACGGGGGGTGGATGAGAGATGCACGGGGGTGAGCTGCACATGGGGGGGTGAGAGATGCACATGGGGGGGTTATGTTTACATAACTTTGTTGCCTTATGAAGGGCGGGGGGGGGGGCCCCAAAAATTTCTTGCACAGGGGCCCACTACAGTCTGTGTCCGCCCCTGGGATGAAGTAAATGCAGCTGAACAGCAGCTGTCAGGACAGCTGCCCTGTCCTGCTGCAGGGCGTGATGGGGCCTCAGTGATGCGGCTCCTGGCACAGCACATTATGTGGGGCTCCTGGCGGGGACCTGGTCTACACTATATGATAAGTATGCACTAAACTCCAAATCCCTCCATTACCCCGCCCCCATATGACCAAAGCCCCGCCCACCCCACCCCCTCCTTGCTGGGCCATGGAAAAATGATCTTGCTTCAAGCCGGTCCCTGGTGCAAAAAAGGTTGGGGACCACTGATCTAGATGGCTTAAGGGAGCCTGACTGTTCAAACCCAGCACAGAAACAACCTTGGTGTTGCTGAACCTGTTCAGAGCCCCTTCCCACCTACTTATTTCACCTCTAGCTCCATCCTTCTCTGGCTCTATAAACTCAGAACTGTCACTCAAAGTAGTGTTTGGATGGTAGGTGGGAACATGCATTTAAATGTTTGGCCACACCAACGGTGCACCAAGCGCCTGTGCTTGGTTTGAACAGTCAATCTGTGTTTACAGAGTTCCTTTAAACTTCCAAAATGGGGGTAATCTCCAATGTTGACATTTGCATGGTGTCACCAGCATAAAGTCAGGTTCACACCATGTTTAGGCTACACATTTATGCCTTTGTTGGAGGTTCTCTCCTAATCCTCCTTTAACAGCAGTGATGGGGCTAGCTCCGATCGCTGCTGTTACCAGTTAGCTGCTGCTGTCAATCACTGACAGTGGTATTTAACCCTTTCGCAACCTTGGGTTTTGTCGTTTTTGCTTTTTCGTTTTTTGCTCCCCTTGTTCCCAGAGCCATAGCGTTTTTATTTTTTGGTCAATATGGCCGTGCGAGGGCTTATTTTTTGCGGGACGAGTTGTACTTTTCAACGCCATTACTAGTTTTACCATATAATGTACGGGAAAACAGGAAAAAAATTCCAAGTGCGGTAAAATTGCAAAAATAGTGCAATACCACAGTTGTTTTTTATTTATTTTTTTTACCACGTTCACTGAATGCTAAAACTGACCAGCCATTCTTATTCTCCAGGTCATTACGAGTTCGTAGACACCAAACATGTATAGGTTCTTTTATATTTAAGTGGTGAAAAAAAATTCCAAAATTTGGTTAAAAAAAAAAAAAAATAGCGCCATTTTCCGAGACCTGTAGCGTCTCCATTTTTCGTGATCTGGGGCTGGGTGAGGGCTTATTTTTTGCGCGCCGGGCTGATGTTTTTATTGATAACATTTTGGGGTAGATCCGATGTTTTGATCGCCCGTTATTGCATTTTATTGCAATTTTGCGGCGACCAAAAAACGTAATTCTGGCGTTTAGAATTTTTTTCTCGTTACACCGTTTACCGATCGGATTAATTCTTTTTTTATATTGATAGATCGGGTGATTCTGAACGCGGCGATACCAAATATGTCTATGTAGTTTTTTTTTTTTATATATATATATATTTTATTTTGAATGGGGTGAAAGGGGGGTGATTTAAACTTTTATATATTTTTTATTTTTTTATATTTTTAAAAACTTTGTTTTTTCACTTACTGCATGCTTCAATAGTCTCCATAGGAGACTAGAAGCAGCAGTTGTCTGATCGGCTCTGCTACATACAGGGGACCAGCAGATCCCCTGCATGCAGCAGAAATGGTCCTGTGCTATGAGCGCCGACCACTAGGTGGCACTCATAGCGACCAGATCATGACAACCACAGGCGTCTGCTGCAGACCCTGGGTTGTCATGCCCACCCATCGGTGACCCGCGATCACGTGACGGGGTCGCCGATGGGCGGGGCTTATGATGCGCAACCCGGAAGCGCGCGTTAAATGCCGCTGTCGGAGATTGACAGCGGCATTTAACATGTTAACAGCCGCGGGTGGATCGCGATTCCACCTGCGGCTGTTGCGGGCACATGTCAGCTGTAAGAATCAGCTGACATGTGCTCGGTTCAGTGAGGGCTCAGCGCAGCAGCCCTCACTGAACGGGGGGTACGCAAATGTGCGTACTAAGACGTCATGGGTTGTAAAGGGGTTAAAGTGAACCTGTCATGTCGAGAAATGCTATTTACCTGCAGGTAAAAAACATTAACATCGTGCCTGCCTTACTGGAAGTGCAGCTACCGGGAGAAAATGAACTTATTTCCTCCCAGGAGCCGCTTGCTTCCAGTCATTGGGGCGGTGCTGGGAGTGGTTACAATTACTGCTCAATATACAATGAGCGCAGCGTAATTACTCCCCAGCACTTTGACAGCCTGCCTAGCATACCACCGCTACACAAACACCGCAGAAGAGGCTGTCAAAGTGCCGGGGAGTGATTAAAGCTGTGTGCACCTTCCCAATGACTGGAAGCGAGTGGCAAAAGGGAGAATATAAGTTCACTTTCTCCCTTTAGCCGCTTCTTTAGAAAGGTAGGAATGATTGTAATGCTATTTAACCTTATATCTACAGGTAAATAGCGTTTCTGGACATAAGTTCTCTTTAAATTACACAATTAGTGGTTTGCTTGCCTGCTGAAGATGCCTGTGGCTGCCATCTTATTCCTTCTGTTAGATCACATTCAGACGTTCAGTATTTGTAAGCCAAAACCAGGAGTGGGTGATAAATACAGAAGTGGTGATGTGTTTCTATTATACTTTTCCTCTGATTGTTCCGCTCTTGGTTTTGGCTGCAAATACTGATGTAAAATACTGACCAAATACTGAACGTGTGAACGTGGCCTTTAGCTCCGCCACAGACAGGGCATCCTAGGAGAAAAGCAATTGCAATAAATACTACAATATAGGTTCAAGTACCCTAAAGGGACTAAAAAAAAAAAAGTTTTAAATCTAAAAATAAGTTTAAATCACCCCTACCCCTCTTTTCTCCATAAAAAAATTAAACAAACAATAAATAGCAGTCAGAATTCTGTACCTCAAAAAGGTGTGAATAAAAATATCAGCTCAGCGCTAAAAAAACAACAAAAAACTAGGCCTCATGGACAGAAAAGTAAAAACAGCTATGGGTCCTAGAGAGAGAGGTGACAAACAAATATATATTTATTTTTTTTTAACCACTAAAATGTAGAAAAAAAAAACCCTTACGTTTGGTATCTCTGTAATTGTACTGACTTGGAAAATTATATTGCCAGGGGTCATTTCTACTACACAATGTTTGCATTTAAAAAAAAAAAAAAAAAAAAATCCAAGAAACAATGGCTGACTTTTTTTTTTATTTATTTTCTCCTCACTTTGATTTTTTTATACTGTACATTATGTGGTGTTATTCAAAACATCAACTCATGTAAAAATCATCAGTCTGTCGACAAACAGAAGTTAGGAATGGGGGGGGGGGAGGAGGAAGCGCAGAAACTAAAAATTGTCTGGGTATTTAATGAGTTAATGGGCAATGCATCTCAATAAGTTATGTCTCATTGAATGCAGAGATGTTTTGTTTTGTTTTTTTTTCATGAAATGGGCTTTTATTGAGCAAATGTAGTGAAAATCTATACCAATATCCATATATATTTACATTACTCGTACCGAGGACAGGAATAAAGCGAATGTTATTTATGCTGCACAGTGAATGGTGTCAATTTAAAACAAACTCTAGCTAAAAAACAAAAACAAAACAAGTTCTTAAGTTTATAAAGTTCATATTAATAAAAAAAAAAGAAAAATGGTGCTCATTCTGTGATGTTACAGAAGTATAAACACTTTTTTTTCAACAAGACACAATACATCTCGTATAGTAAAGGGTTAAGCTGTTGCACATTCCGTGATCTTCTCAACATTCCAATTCCAAACCCGAGCCGACCCGAGCCGACCCGAGCCGAGCTTCCCACTATTAATTTTCCTTACTTGACCTTTTTCATTCCCATCCATTTTCTCTGTGTATACAGAACTTTTGATTATTTCTGTCGCCTATATAGTGTCACCAACCATATTCCATACTGCGCCATCACTAATCACCCTCCGTCCTCACTGAGCGCATTCTAGCTCCTATTCCAGACTCACATACGCTAGGGAAGCTTTTTCCTATCAACTTTTTTTTTTTTTTTTTTTGAGGGTGGAGAATCTATAGAAAATTCTCATAAAGGAGGGGAAAATATCCAAAATCAAAGCAGATATTGTCCTTAGTCCGGTTCCCATCAATTTATCTTCTTTATAATTCGACACATAAACACCAAACAAGAAACTCACGAGTAAGAAGCAGCGATGGACGCAGCATGAACCCGTTCTCCAGTGGTTCCAGTATCGCTGTGTTCAGCCCTTTTATGGTGCCACTGGTTTTACTTTCTCTTTCGCTGGCATTGATATATATCTGTTTATCACTAATATATATACGTCTAGGTTCACGCCAAGTTTTTTGGGAAACTGTTTTTCATTTTATTGCTGTTTAAAACAGGACGCAACATGTAAATAGAAAATGGTGCAGGATCCAGACTTATCCTGATGGTACAAAGAAGTCGATAATAAGAGAAAGAGGTGTCCTTCTTCTAATGTTGAAAAAATAAAACAAGGACACAAGATGTAAATATATATATATATATATTACAGACCAAAAGTTTGGACACAGACACACCTTCTCTTTTAACCCCTTAAGCCCCGAGGGTAGTTTGCACGTTAATGACCAGGCTAATTTTTACAACTCTGACCACTGTCACTTTATGAGGTAATTACTCTGGAACGCTTCAACGGATCCCCCTGATTCTGAGATTGTTTTTTCGTGACATATTGTACTTCATGATTGTGGTAAAATTTCTTCGATATCACTTGCGTTTATTTGTGAAAAAAATGGAAATTTGGCGAAAATTTTGAAAATTTTGCAATTTTCAAAATTTGAATTTTTATGCCTTTAAATCCGAGAGATATGTCACACAAAAGAGTTAATAAATAACATTTCCCACATGTCTACTTTACATCAGCACAATTTTGGAACCAAAATTTTTTTTTTGTTAGGGAGCTATAAGGGTTAAAAGTTGACCAGCGATTTCTCATTTTTCCAACAAAATTTACAAAACCATTTTTTTAGGGACCACATCACATTTGAAGTCACTTTGAGAGGTCTTTATGACAGAAAATACCCAAAAGTGACACCATTCTAAAAACTGCACCCCTCAAAGTGCTCAAAACCACATTCAAGAACTTTATTAACCCTTCAGGTGCTTCACAGGAATTTTTTGAATGTGGAAGAAAAAAATGAACATTTAACTTTTTTCACAAAAATGTTACTTTAGACCCAATTTTTTTTATTTTCACAGGGGTAACAAAAAAAAATGGGCCCAAAATTTGTTGTGCAATTTCCCCTGGGCACGCAGATACCCAAAATGTGGGGAAAAAACACTGTTTGGGCGCACGGCAGGGCTCGGAAGGGAAGGAGCGCCATTTGACTTTTTGATTGTAAAATTTACTTGAATAATTAGCGGACGCCATGTTGTGTTTGGAGAGCCCCTGTGTGCCCAAACATTGGAGCTCTCCCACAAGTGACCCCATTTTGGAAACTAGACCCCCCCAAGGCACCTATCTAGATGCATAGTGAGCACTTGGAACCCCCAGGTGCTTCACAAATTGATTCGTAAAAATGAAAATGTGTTATTTTTTTCACTTTTTCATTTTTACAAATCAATTTGTGAAGCACCTAGAGGTTCCAAGTGCTCACTATGCATCTAGATAGGTGCCTTGGGGGGTCTAGTTTCCAAAATGGGGTCACTTGTGGGGGAGCTCCAATGTTTGGGCACGCAAGGGCTCTCCAAACGCAACATGGCGTCCGCTAACAATTTGAGCCGATTTTCCATTCAATTTCTTAGCGGACACCATGTCGCGTTTGGAGAGCCCGTGATGTGCCTAAACATTGGAGCTCCCCCACAAGTGACCCCATTTTGGAAACTATACCCCTCAAGGATTTTATTAAGGTGTATAGTGAACATTTTGAACCCAGAGGTACGACACAGAATTTGTTTACATTAGATCATCATATTGAATAAGTTGTCATTAGTCTTGAGCGCAAGTGCTCACTACTTGAGTTTGCATCGGGTACTCAGGTATGCACCATGTACAGCGTGTGCTCGAGTCCCTGCTCCGCATGTTTCACGGTTATTAGACACCCAAAAAAAAACATGTGGGGATCGCTCGTGCATGGCAGGCAATCCCTGTAAAGTTTTTTTGGCTGCGAAGCCTATGGGGCAGAGACTCGAGCATGTCACTCAAATACCCACGATACTCAATGCATACCAGAGCACCCGATGCAAACTCAAGTAGCGAGCACTTGCGCTCAACACTAGTCGCCATATCGTCCTCTTTTTTTTTTCTTTTCAAAAAAATCCCAACCCCATCACAACTCTAACCCCAACCCCTGCCCTAACCGTAGCACAACCCTAACCCCAAACCCAGCCCTAACCCTAGCCCAATCCTCACCCAAGAGTTTATTTTTTATGCCGTTCCTCGTGCGGTATAAGTGATTAGACAACTTTATTCTTCGGGTCGATGTGATTACAGCAGTACCAGAATCATATGGGGTTTTATGACTGACAGCTGTCACACACTAAAAGACGCATTTTTTGTAAAATCTAGTTTTTGCATCGCCATATTTTGAGAGCTATAATTTTTCCAGATTTTGGCAGACAGAGTCATGTGACAGCTTGTTATTTTGTGGGATGAGTTGACGTTGTTATTGGTGCCATTTTCAGGCACGTGACATTTTTTGATCGCTTTCTATTCCGATTTTTGGGAGGCAGAATAAACAAAAACCAACAATTCAGGAATTGTGTTTTTTTTTTTTTTTTTTTTTTTATTCTGTTCCACGTGTGGTAAAATTGATAAGGCAGCTTTATTCTTCGGGTCAGTACATTTACAGCGGTACCACATTTATATCGGTTTTCTATGTTTTGCACTTTTACATAATAAAAGCAATTTTATAGAAAAAATATTTTTTAGCATAGCTTTATTCTGAGAGCTATAACTTTTTTATTTTTCGGCTGATGGAGCTGTATGTTGGCTTGTTTTTTGCAGGGGCGAGATGACGTTTTCAGCGGTACCATTTTTATTTATATTTGTCTTTTTGATCGCGTGTTATTCCATTTTTTGTTTGGCGGTATGGTGATAAAGCATTGTTTTTTGCTTCGTTTTTTTTTTACCGTGTTCACTGAAGGGGTTAACTAGTGGGACAGTTTTATAGGTCAGTTTGTTCCGGACGCGGCGATACCAAATATGTGTACTTTTATTTATTTTTTTATAATAATATTTATTGATGGGTACATTATATTTTTATTTTTGGTGGATTATTTTTTTTTATTTTTTTGCAATTTTTTTTTTTTTTTTTTTTCTCACTTTCTGGGTGTTTTTACACTTTTTTACTCTGTCCCACTCTGGGACTTTCACTTTTTTTTCTCTGATCGCCTGCATGGCACAGGAATGCAGCACCATCCCTGTGTCATGCAGGCTGTCAGCGCCGGACAGGGAGAAGATTGTTTGGAGATGCACTGCGCATGTCCAAACAATCTTCCTGCTGCCTGGTGACCCGGATGTTGTCATGACGACATCGGGTCGTCATGGCAACACCCGGGAAGCCTTTGCAGACAGCGCTGGAAGCCGGAAGAGGAGGTGAGTATCTGCGATCACCTCCCCTTGCCCCCGCAATGCTGCGATCAACTTCGATCGCAGCATCGCGGGGGTTAATGTGCTGGGAGCGGTGCAGGGCCGCTCCCTGCACATAGTATCGGGTGTCAGCTGTGACAATCAGCTGACACCCGGCGGCGATCGCGCCCGCACAGCCTGTGTGCGCGCGCGATCGCCATGACGTACTAATACGGGTCAGGCTCTTAAGTCCCAGGGCACAGACGCGTATTAGTACGTCAGATGTTGTTAAGGGGTTAAAGATTTTTCTGTATTTTCATGACTATGAAAATTGTACATTCACACTGAAGGCATCAAAACTCTCTGCTTCTGAGGATAAATTTATTCGAGTCACCAGCCTCAGAAATCGCAGGTTAACAGCAGCTCAGATTAGAGACCAGGTCAATGCCACACAGAGTTCTAGCAGCAGACACATCTCTACTGTGGGGGTCGTGATGACATTCCACTCGTCCTCCAGTCACTCCAAATTCAAACTATGAGCATGAGTCAACCATTCAAAGAATGAGTCAGACAACAAGCTGGTTCAAACTCAGAGCATGCTCAGAAGGCTACTACAGACAACGTCCTCAGCAATGTTCTGAATTTATTTTTTACATGCACAAATCTAAATACACTACATAATGGGAGGGGAAAGAGGTTGTCCGGAGCGGGGTAAGCCATGAAAGTCCAGTGTCTGGCCACTCCTGATTGGTCCACATCTCCTTATCTCAGTCTCTGGGCAGATATTGCAGCCGTCAGCTTATAATCTTGTTTCGTTTCTCTGAAATAAGTCTTGGCAACACTGGAACTGTCTTAGTTTAAGTTTCGATTTGAGTATTACGTAGCAAGGAAAGCTTATTGTTATATGACACAAAATGGTGGTTAGTACATTAGCAAAAAAGCGTATAAAAATTACAAAAAATATAAAAGTTACAAATATATATATTCTCTTTTACCCCGACATTCCCCCCTAAACACTAAGCTTTCCTTTGCTTCGGGGCCTTTGAGACTGTCCATGTGTGGGGAGAGGGGAGGTGGATTTCTTCACCCAATCATCTTAGAAGCTGCCCCCTTATGGGACGCCCCCAGACAATCGAGCCCTATCCTGAATGACACATGGAGTTCTCCCAACTGATCCTAAACTGAATCTTTCAATTGGACTTTATCATGGGGGGGGTCTGGTCAGGCTTGTTCAAAGGAGTATATTTCTCTATATAAGGGGACTATGCAGCACAGGACCACCAGGCCCAATACTAGTAGGCCTCCCATTACTAGACAAACTTGTTGGAGGAATCCCTTGAGCCCTCCCAACCAACCTGAGAAGAAGGAGGTATCTACCCCTGTGTGGTAGCTGTCCACCCTGGGACAGACAGTAAGCATATGGAAAGGATATAGAAGAAGGTAGTCATCTTTTATAGACTCGTTCTGTCTCTCGTGCAGTGGGAGGCATGAATCCAGGTGCTCTTGCCCTCAAGCTTCAGAGCCGTCGGGGTGGTGAGAAGCACAGTGTACGGTCCCTCGAACCGCGGCTGGAGGCAGTCTTTCCGGACAAACTTCTTCACATACACTAGATCGCCTGGGATGAAATCATGTACTGCATCACCTGTAGATTCTGGGAGAGAAGCAGATACTGGAGAGCGGGTGTTAGTCAATTCTCTAGACAAGGCAATCACAAATTTTACCACTCTATCATGTGTTTCAGACAACTCTTGGGGCCTAATCTCTCCTATCTTGGGTGGGGTCCCAAACAAAATTTTATAGGGAGTCAGCCCATGTTTGGCCTGAGGAGTGTGTGTGATATGATACAATACTATAGGGAGTAGGTCGGGCCAGGGGAGGGGATGATCTTAGGTGATTTTCAAGAGCTGGGTCTTGAGTGTGGAGTTCATTCTCTCCACTTTGCCTGAACTGGCAGGATGGTATGGAGTGTGGAGGCCCAAATCTGTTCCCAACATGTTCCAGAGTTCTTCGTAGATATTTGCTGTGAAAGCTGGTCCTTGATCCGATTCTATGACTTGGGGAAACTCCAAATCTGCAGGCAATTTCGGTGATCAGTTTCTTGGCTGTGACTTTAGCAGTCATGTTGACAACCGGGTAGGCCTCGGGCCAGGCTGAGAACATATCCACGGCTACCAAAACGTACTCCTGCTTTAGGCATTTGGATATGGTCGACTTGTATTCTCTGCCAAGGGTAGTCTGGTTTAGCCAGATGTTGAAGAGGGACCCGTGCCATACACGTTGGGTTGCAGGTAGCGCAGACAGAGCAGGATTTTGAGTACGCAGTCACAGTGGAAGAGATTCCGGGTGCAAAGTACAGTTTCTTGATACATGCCAAAGCTTGATTCTTTCCTCTGTGTGTAGGCCCGTGAGCCCATGCTGCCACAGCTGAGTACATGCGTCTAGGCAAGCAAGGCTTCCCATCCACTTGGTAAAGAGTCGAGTTGACCTTTGAATCTTTGCAACCTGCCAGCACAGCTCCTGCCGCTTTCCATTGCTTGACTTCTTCAGTGGGGGGGTCTTCCTTTGTTCCTCACACAATTTTTCTTTAGGCATCCTTACCCCCCTGGATTCCACTCGTGTCTCCGCTGGACTTGTATGGTCTTCCGCCGGCTGTTCCTTGGCTCTTGCTCTAGTGAGCGCCACAGCTACGGTTTGCAGAGTCTCTCCCATCTCTTCTTCCTTTTCCTGCCACTTTGATGACACATTCTCCACTGCTGCAGTCTTGGCTGCTTGGTCAGCTAGGTGGTTGCCCCTGGCTTCTCTAGATTCTAGTCTTCCATGAGCCTTGACCTTGATAACAGCAACCTGAATGGGTAGTTCCAGGGCCTTCATTAGGGCCTTAATCCATGAGACATGTTTCACTGGTGTACCTGCAGCTGTGATGAATCCTCTAGACTTCCACAAGAGTCCAGAATCATTACAAATTCCATGTCCATACCTGGAATCGGTATATACATATTCGCCTTTGTTCCTGCTGCCAGGTGGCAGGCCTCTGTGAGAGCCACAAGTTCAGCTTCTTGTGCAGACATGTATGGTGGTAGAGCTTCAGCCTTGAGGACTGTTAGGTCCATTGTGACAGCATATCCCATGTGGAACTTCCCTTGAGGGTCTGCGAAACGGGATCCATCAGTCCATAGGTGCAAGGCAGGGTCTGCGAGCGGATGTGCCACCATATTCTCTGGAGCAGAAGTCTCTTCCTGCAAAATTTTTATACAATCATGAGGTTCCACCAATGGATCTTCACCCTCTTCACCTTCCCCCATAGAAGGTGGAAGCAAAGTGGCAGGATTGATAGTCAGACATCTGGTAAATGTTATATTGGAGGGCAACAATAGGGAACACTGCAGCCGCAGGTGTCTTTGGTTGGTGAGATGTTTCGGAGATGTTTGTTGCAGGACAGCTGAGAGATCATGGCCAAGGACGATATCAGCTGACTTGTCAAGGAGAATGTGAGCAGTGTGGACCGCCTTAAGGCACATGGGGGCAGTTCGGGCGACAGGGTCCAGGCGGGCTGAGTAGTAGCCCAAAGGCCGATACTTATGATCATAGCGTTGTGCTAGAACTCCAGAGGCATGACCTTCCGATTTCGAGACAAAAAAGTGAAATGGCTGAGTATAGTCTGGTAAGCCCAAGGCCGGGGCAGAGACAACAGCCTGTTTAAGACGGTCAAAACATAGTCTGTGTTGATGAGAAACACGTGGATCTTCAGCATGAAGCCAAACTGAGCCTTCATTCTTGAGACAGTGGTACAGAGGTTGCATGAGCTTTGAGGCATCAGGGATCCATTGCCTGCAGTAAGTGATGAGGCCAAGGAAAGTCTGCATAGCGGAGTAGGTGGTTGGGAAGGTGATATCCATGATGGCTTGTTTTCTTTCTTCAGTCAGATGTCTAGCACCTTGTGATATACAATGTCCGAGGAAAATGACCTTGGGCAGACACCATTGGACTTCGCCTTTCGAGACTTTACAGTTAGCTGAGTGAAGAAACCAGAGAAGGGATACTGACATCTCTGGCAAATTTTCTTCAGTGCCACAGAGTAAAAGATCATCCACATACTGTAGAAGGGTGACCTGAGGGTTCTCTTGAACCCATGGCTCCAGAATAGACTTCATAGAATGAGTGAATTGGTTAGGAGAGTTCTGGGCTCTTTGCGGAGTCCTGGTCCATGTAAGCTGTGCTCCTTGAAAGGTGAAGGCAGAAAGAAACCACGAATCTTCATGTAAGGGTATACTGAAAAAGGCGTTGGCCAGATCTAACACCGTAAACAAAGTGGCCGTTGGAGGCAGCTGAGACAAGAGGGTGTTTGGGTTGGGTACCACTGGAGTTTCTAAAATGGTAGCTGCATTGACGGCTCTGAGATCCTGAACCAACCGGTATCTTGGAGGCTCTCCCGGAGCGGTTTTCCTTTTTACAGGAAAGAGGGGTGTATTGCATGGAGATACACATCTGACAAGGACTCCTGATTCCAGGAGGGAAGCGACTTGGGTACTCAAGCTTTGTTCTTGTGCAGCCTTGAGGGGGTATTGTGGCAACCGTGGGTACCTGTGTCCAGGCTTGAGGTGTACCTGGACCGGGGGAACCTGCAGGAGGCCAACGTCCTCTGGCCCGCTGGACCACAGAGAGTGAGGGAACTGTGAGGTTGTATGGTCATCATCATGAGAGGGAAGGCTTTAAGAACACCGCGGTCTTCAGTCCCTTGTTTGGAATGAGGGTCCCGCAAAAGAAGCTCCATACCATGGTTTCCGAAGGTAATTGTTGCCTTCATCCGCTCTAAGAGATCGGCTCCCAACAGGTTGACAGGGCAAGTTTCAGAGACCAAGAATCTTGTGAGTACTCCGGTGAACGGTCCTGCAGACACAGGGACTGTGAGTGGAGAAGAAATATGTTGGCCTTCTACCCCAACACAGGTGAGGGTATCCGGTGATAGGGATACAGAAGGAGGGAGCTGTGCAGAGGAAATGACAGATGTGGCCGCCCCAGTGTCCACCTGTAACTCCAGTGGTTGATGGTCCACCTGTAAAGTGACAGTCTCTGAGGATGTGGTCAAGGCTACCACACTCCCAACATAACATTCATCCTTCAGAATCACGAGATTGTCTTCTGTTTCTAGATGATCCCTTGTCATCTCTTCTGTCTTGTTTTCTATATGTGGGAGGAGTATCATCACCTGTGCCTTTAACCATTACCCACTTGATTCCATGTTGGTTGCCAGGGGGTGGGTAGCTTTCTTGAGCTTGATATAGCATGGCAGGTGCGGCTTTCTTCTTTGGCTTAGTATCTTTTTCCATTTTTAGCATTGATTTTTGGAAAGCTTTAACGATGTCCACCGCGTCGTTGAAAGAAGAAGAACGAATCTCGGGCCGTACTCTCAGGACTTCATCTCTGAGAGCGTCTTGTAGGCCATCTACTAGGGCCTGAACCAACAGGGCGGCCTGCGTCCTGACGTGAAGACTGTATCCGAGATCCTCAAAATGCATGCTGAGTCTTGCAGCATATTTTTCCACAGATTCATCAGGGTTTTGTTGAACATCTTGTACAGACCCAGCTTGATCTGACAAGCGATCCTGAGCCCAGGCTTTTAACTGTTTCATGTATTCTAGGCCGGATTCATACGTACTAAGGGGTCCTGCTTTTGTGGAAACCATGGCCTTTTGAAAGCTCTCCGTTTTCGGCTAAGTGAGCCTGGCATTCTGCAGCCAGAGTAGAACCAACAGCAAGGGAAATTTTGCGAGCCAATCCTCCAACATGGCTCATACAGGTGTTTGCAGGGTTGACTATGGCCCCCACCCGATGTGTAAGGATGTCACCATAGCCTATTGACAGAGTGACAGGGCGTCCTGATGGGTCTACTAGATTACGGGAGCGGCAGGGGTCCCAGACTTCTGAGGGGCTGAGGGGTGGTGCTCTTTCAGCAGTTGCTTGGAGCAAGGGCCGGAGTACGGGTAATGGATATGGGGTGGAGGATGCCATAGGAGACGTATGGGGTAAAGGAGGGGGGGGGGGGCTGGAGTATCTTGAGCCCATCCCTCATCTGGCTCCGTATCGTCTTGAGTAACAGTATGTTGGCGGAGGGAGAGCAGTCTGGCCTGAAATTCTGGGGAGTTGAGGAGGATATCCCCAGGGTTGTGGGTGACTCCCATAGGAAACAGGGGAAGCGTCTCAGCATCGTGGACTGGAGCAGAGGGTGTCACATTAGTTTCAGATGGGTGCTCTGGGACTGCGGGCTTTTCCACCTGTGCTGGTGGCTGGTAATATGCACCGGACGGATCTAGTAGTGGATATAGGCCGGATTGGGGCTTTCCGGGCCTCCCACAACAAGTAAGAGGTGTAGCAAGATGGCCGTTGGAGGGAGGAGGTGGGAGTGGGGGTGGGATTATTCTTGGGGGCAGGCTGGGCATCGTGCCATGGGCGGCCCGCCCAGAGTGGGTTTTGCTCTCCACACACCCGACACGTCCACCCCTCCGTTAATTTGGCGTCGGCGCCATTATAGGGTGGTGTCACGGGTGTGTTGCCACGAAGATCGTCACGAGTACACAGCCTGACTTCTCGCAGCTGACTTGTTGGTGCTTTGTGTTTCTCGGCAGTGAGGGAGTTAATTCTCTCTCTCTCTCTCTCTGGGCTAGATGAGGTCCAGCCTCGCCCAGCTGCAATCAATACTTCTGTAGTGAGACTCCTTCATATACCTGCTGGTCTGTTTGGGAGGTGTCGGTGAAAGCATTTCATTCAGACTGACAGAGCGGATCGTGGTGTTTGGAGTTGCTGAGATAAGTGTATTTGGAAGTGTTTTTTCCCTTTCCTCGCTTTATCATTTATCTCCTTTCCCGTTGGTTTTCCCTCTGTTGTAGTTGAGAAGTTGCTTGTATGCAAGGTGGTTTTGGTTTTTCCCTTGTACTGTCTCGTTCGTCTAAATACTGTGTTTGGGCATATTATTTCTTGTTCCCTTTGGTTGTGATCGGGGTCCTTCTCAGGACTAGATTACTGAGGTGCAGGGATCTTCAGGAGGTAGGGGTTACGCTGGCGGCCTGGACCTCTGTACCTTTAACAGTACCTCCAGGTTGAGGGATTAGTCAGGGCCCCAGCTTAGGGTCAGCTTAGGCCCCCTACCTCCAGTATACAGAGACAGCGTGACATTTTCACCGACCCACTTAGTTTTTCTCCAGCTACTATGGATCCAGTAGCCGGTCTAGCTCGGCAATTGCAGAGTTTGTCCATGGAGCTGGCGGACGTTAGGTCCAAGGTTTGGCATCCTCAGGAGCAAGCCGGACCAGAACCTAAAGTAGCTCTCCCTGATAGGTTCACTGGGGGGCGGGACAAGTTTTTTTGTTTTCCGGGAGGCATGTAAATTGTACTTTCGGCTGCGGCCTCGGTCATCGGGGAGTGAAGAACAAAGGGTGGGAATTGTCATCTCGCTCCTACAAGGGGACCCACAATCTTGGGTGTTCTCTCTTCCCCCGGGTTCCCCGGCTCTCCAGTCAGTGGATAGGTTTTTCGCTGCCCTGGGACTCGTATATGATGACCCAGATCGGATCTCCCTTGCTGAGTCTAAGTTACGTAGGATCCAGCAGGGAGATCGTCCGGCGGAGGAATTCTGTTCGGAGTTCCGTAGGTGGGCCACGGACACCCAGTGGAATGACCCGGCTCTTAGGAGCCAGTTTTGTCATGGTTTATCCGACAAATTACAGGATGTGTTGGCACAGTATGACTCTCCCGTGTCTCTGGAAGCCGCTATGGCCCTCGCTATTCGCGTGGACAGACGGCTTCGGGAGAGGTGCGGGATAACTCTACCCCCTGTGATGACTCCACCTCCTACAAGGTCCCCTCATATGGTGGTTCCCCTGGTCAGTCCAGAGGAGCCTATGCAATTAGGAGGGACATCATTTCGGGGGAGGGGACCGGTGGTGCGCCATAAGGCAGGAAGGTGTTTCTTCTGCGGCAGAAAGGGACATTTTATTGGGGGGTGTCCATCCCGTCCCTTGCAGAGTGAAGAGTCGTCGGAAAACTGTTGATCCCAGGTTGTGTGGTGGACGGCAATCTGGGAGTAGGTATTTCGTCCCTAGGTTCGTCTCAGTTTCTCGTACCGGCGGAGGTGGTGGTGGGTACAAGAACTGAGAGGATATCTGTTCTTCTGGATAGTGGGGCCGGGGCTAATCTGGTTGATGCTCGGTTTGCCCGGGTTCAAGGTATGCGGTTGAGTGAGTTGGCTAAACCCATCCCCATATTCTCGATCGATGCCAGGCCTCTCGGGCAGGGAAGTTTTTTGCAAGTTGTGCATGACGTAAAACTTCAAGTGGGGGCAATACATAAAGAACTGTTGTCTTGCTACGTGTTGGAGGGTCTTCCCACTCCTATTGTGTTGGGCCTTCCTTGGTTAGCAAAGCATAACCCGGTTATTAATTGGCAAACCAGGGAGATAAGCCAATGGAGTAAATTCTGTAATAAAAACTGCATGAACACGGTCATTGGTGCGGTTACTCCTTGGGTCTTACCTCCATTTCTGGCGGACTTTGAGGATGTATTCTCGGAGAAAGGGTGTCAGGAACTACCTCCTCATCGCGTGTATGACTGTTCTGTAAAACTGCTCCCTGAGGCCAAGTTACCTAAAGCTAGGTTGTATAACCTTTCTGGTCCTGAGAGGCAGGCCATGAAGGATTATATCTCAGAAAGTCTGGCTAAGGGGCATATTAGACCTTCATCTTCACCGGTGGCTGCGGGGTTCTTCTTTGTTAAGAAGAAAGATGGAGGCCTACGCCCTTGCCTGGATTTCCGTGAACTTAATCGGATTACGGTCCGAGATCCGTATCCGCTCCCACTTATTCCCGATCTCTTTAATCAGATCGTGGGCGCCAAATGGTTTTCTAAGTTGGATCTCAGGGGGGCGTACAATCTGATTAGGATGAAGGAGGGGGATGAGTGGAAGACGGCGTTTAACACTCCGGAGGGGCATTATGAGAACCTTGTCATGCCATTCGGTCTGACTAATGCCCCGGCGGTGTTCCAACACTTTGTTAATGACATTTTTCGCCGCTTGGTGGGACAGTTTGTTGTCATATATCTGGATGATATCCTAATTTACTCGCCGGATCTGGTGTCTCATCAGGAGCACGTTAGGCAGGTGTTACAGATCTTGCGGGATAATAAACTGTATGCCAAGTGGGAAAAGTGTGTGTTCGCCGTACAGGAACTCCAGTTTTTAGGCTTCCTGGTTTCAGCGTCCGGTTTTCGTATGGACCCTGGGAAAGTGCGGGCAGTTCTTGAGTGGGATCGGCCAGAGAATCTTAAGGCACTACAACGTTTCCTGGGGTTTGCTAATTATTACCGAAAGTTCATTCGTAATTTCTCGTCCATGGTTAAGCCTCTCACTGACATGACTAAAAAGGGGACGGATTTTTCTAGGTGGTCTGACAAGGCTTGTCAAGCATTCTCCTCTTTGAAAAAATGTTTTGCCTCGGCGCCCATACTCATTCAACCTGATGCGTCTCAGCCATTCATTGTAGAGGTAGACGCTTCCGAGGTAGGGGTGGGAGCAGTATTGTCACAGGGTTCGTCCCCTGGTAAGTGGCATCCGTGCGCCTTTTTCTCTAAAAAATTGTCGTCCGCTGAGAGGAATTACGATGTCGGCAATAGGGAACTCTTGGCCATTAAGTTAGCTTTTGAGGAGTGGCGCCATTTTCTGGAGGGGGCAGTTCATCCGGTCACCGTCATCACCGATCACAAGAACCTGCTATATCTGGAGTCCGCGAAACGTCTGAATCCCAGACAAGCTAGGTGGTCATTGTTTTTTTACCAGGTTTAATTTTGTCGTTACATATCGTCCTGGGTCAAAAAATGTAAAGGCGGATGCCTTATCTCGTAGTTTCCCGGGGGCCGGGAATACGGACGACCCGATTCCTATCCTTCAGGAGGGGGTGGTGGTTTCGGCAGTATGCTCTGAGCTGGAGGAGGAGGTATTGGAGGCTCAGGGGGACGCCCCTGTTGGACCTCCAGGGAGATTGTTTGTTCCAGATCAGTTGCGACAAAAGGTGATCGAGGCACACCATAACTCAGTTTTTGCAGGACACCCGGGGAGTAAAGCTACTGTGGATCTCCTCTCGCGTCGGTTTTGGTGGCCTAATTTACATAAGGAGGTGGTAACTTTTGTCGCGTCCTGTGGGGTTTGTGCGCGCTCTAAGACCTCACATACCCGTCCGTCTGGGGCCCTCTTACCTTTGAAGATCCCGGAGCGTCCTTGGACTCATCTGTCTATGGACTTTATTACGGACCTCCCTCCGTCTTCGGGTAAAACGGTCATACTCGTTGTAGTGGACAGGTTCAGCAAGATGGCACATTTTATCGCTCTTCCGGCTCTCCCTAATGCTAAAACTCTTGCGCAGGTGTTCATTGGGGAGATTGTGAGGCTTCACGGGGTACCCTCCGAGGTGGTGTCTGATCGGGGGTCTCAGTTTGTGTCTAAGTTCTGGAAGGCGTTTTGTGCACGGCGGGGGATGCAGTTGTCATTCTCATCGGCTTTTCATCCTCAGACTAATGGTCAGACGGAACGTATGAACCAGAGCTTGGAGACATATCTCCGGTGTTTTGTGTCAGAGAACCAGGAGGACTGGGCTTCTTTCTTACCTCTGGCAGAGTTTGCTCTTAATAATAGGCGGAGCGAGTCCACTGGTAAGTCCCCGTTTTTTGGGGCATATGGTTTTCACCCCCAGTTTTGTACTTTCAGTGGGGGGGGCTCTTCGGGGGTTCCTGAGGAGGAACGATTTTCCTCATCACTCGCTTCAGTATGGAGAGGGGTGCTGAAGAATCTGAATACTATGGGGAACCGATACAAACGTATGGCTGATAGGAGGAGAGTGTCTGGTCCGGACCTAAGTGTGAACGATCGGGTATGGTTGTCTACCAGGAATATAAAACTTAAGGTTCCCTCCTGGAAACTGGGTCCCAGGTTCATCGGGCCGTACAGAATCAGTTCTATTATTAATCCGGTGGCATTCCGTCTTGATCTCCCCCCTACGTTTAAAATTCATAACGTGTTTCACAGATCATTGCTTAAGAGGTATGTGGCGCCGGTGGTACCGTCACCTTTACCTCCCCCTCCAGTGGTTGTCAATGGTAACTTGGAGTTCCAGGTATCGAGGGTCATTGATTCACGCTTTAATCGCCGGTCCCTTCAGTACCTGGTTCATTGGAAGGGGTATGGTCCTGAGGAGAGGATGTGGGTTCCTGCGTCGGATATTAACGCAGACCGATTAGTTCGGGCCTTCCACACGACTCACCCGGATAAACCTGGCCCTGAGGGTCCGGAGGCCCCTCGTAGAAGGGGGGGTACTGTCACGGGTGTGTTGCCACGAAGATCGTCACGAGTACACAGCCTGACTTCTCGCAGCTGACTTGTTGGTGCTTTGTGTTTCTCGGCAGTGAGGGAGTTAATTCTCTCTCTCTCTCTCTCTGGGCTAGATGAGGTCCAGCCTCGCCCAGCTGCAATCAATACTTCTGTAGTGAGACTCCTTCATATACCTGCTGGTCTGTTTGGGAGGTGTCGGTGAAAGCATTTCATTCAGACTGACAGAGCGGATCGTGGTGTTTGGAGTTGCTGAGATAAGTGTATTTGGAAGTGTTTTTTCCCTTTCCTCGCTTTATCATTTATCTCCTTTCCCGTTGGTTTTCCCTCTGTTGTAGTTGAGAAGTTGTTTGTATGCAAGGTGGTTTTGGTTTTTCCCTTGTACTGTCTCGTTCGTCTAAATACTGTGTTTGGGCATATTATTTCTTGTTCCCTTTGGTTGTGATCGGGGTCCTTCTCAGGACTAGATTACTGAGGTGCAGGGATCTTCAGGAGGTAGGGGTTACGCTGGCGGCCTGGACCTCTGTACCTTTAACAGTACCTCCAGGTTGAGGGATTAGTCAGGGCCCCAGCTTAGGGTCAGCTTAGGCCCCCTACCTCCAGTATACAGAGACAGCGTGACAGGTGGTGACTGAGGGCTCAGTGTAGTGACAGGCATCAAAGGTGCAACGGCCATTTTGGGGGCACATAACAAATCACATTCTGCAGCTTTCATGTATCCGAACAAAGGCTCGGCATTCTCTGTTCCCCCCTGCACCATCTACTCTAAGATGTGCTTGAGTCTGGTGCAAAAATCCTCACCCAACTTTCCCAACTTCTGTATCACACATTCTTTCTACACTGAAAACTAAAGCCTGCCTGTACTGGATAAGCTTATCATGTTATACAAATTCCTAACATTCTTCTTGCCTTCTTGCCTTCCCGTAACTCCACTAATTGGCTTAACTCCTACAGCAGCATTCCACAACTTACGAGATCTTTCAAATTTAAATATACACAACATTTTCTTATAGAATGCAATGATCTGTCGCGACTCAGATCACTGGTGCAGTCTACAGGTCGCCACTCCTCAGCGTAGAGTACTCCTCAATACACTGATAAGACAGAGAGTACACCTCGATCCGTCCCTTCCCTAACCTTGAATGGCGACTTTACAGTACGACTCACCACGGCACCCTGACTGACAGCAGAACCCCTCCTTATGAGGTTTCTCTGTATAAGACGAAGAGTACACCTCAATTCGTCTTCCTACCTACTACGGCACCACCCGTCAGTGTAGAGTACTCCTCAATACACTGTTTCCTAACCTTGACTTTACAGCAGTCTCTGTGTTAGACGAAGAGTACTCCTCAATTCGTCACAGATTCTGACAGCACAACACCTCCTTTACACTACAATTCAGGAATGCTTTGAAACTTCGACTATCAGTTACGGGAGGCAGCTATCTAAGAAAAGTACAGTGACCGGGGGAGGAGGAGCTGGTGTGCACACGAGCACGCGCAGGCATGCGACGTCACTCGTTTTAACACTTGCTGGTTCAGGACGTGGTGCGGGACGCCCAAGGTCTCACCACTCGACCGGTCACCCACCCAGATCCAACCTGACAATCCCACAGGAACCGCTGCGGCTGACACACAGGCAAGTGAGACATATAAAATACATCTCAACTTACCGTGTTCGATGGAGGTTGATCAGGCCTCAAATTCAGCCACCGCGGTCACCACCAGGGAAGTCAGCAATATGGGTCCGGGAGGGCGGCGTACCGCTAGCCACGCCCCACATTGGGCGCCATTTGTGGGGGTCGTGATGACATTCCACTCGTCCTCCAGTCACTCCAAATTCAAACTATGAGCATGGGTCAACCATTCAAAGAATGAGTCAGACAACAAGCTGGTTCAAACTCAGAGCATGCTCAGAAGGCTACTACAGACAACGTCCTCAGCAATGTTCTGAATTTATTTTTTACATGCACAAATCTAAATACACTACATAATGGGAGGGGAAAGAGGTTGTCCGGAGCGGGGTAAGCCATGAAAGTCCAATGTCTGGCCACTCCTGATTGGTCCACATCTCCTTATCTCAGTCTCTGGGCAGATATTGCAGCCGTCAGCTTATAATCTTGTTTCGTTTCTCTGAAATAAGTCTTGGCAACACTGGAACTGTCTTAGTTTAAGTTTCGATTTGAGTATTACGTAGTTACCCCGACACTACAACAACTGTTAGGCTGTGTGCCCACGTAGCGTTTTTCAAGCGTATATGCTGCGGAATTTCCGCAGTGTAAACGCTTGAAAAACGCATGTATATCCGCACCCCATGTTCCCCAATGGCATTCCGCAATGTCAATGCCCATGCTGCGGATTTTTCCGCAGCGTATATGCTGCGGTCAAAAATCCGCAGCATGTTCATTAATTTTACGGAAGCGCAGCGGAATCAATGTGCGGATGGTACCCAAGTCTGGAGGAGAGGAGAACTCCATCCAGACCTGGGTACCAAAGAACCTGTAAAAAAAAGAATAAAATAAAGTTTATACTTATCTTCTGATGTTTTCCCTCCGTCGCGCTGTTGTCTGAAGGACCTGCCACGTCATTGAGTCATGTGACCCACCACATGACTCAATGACGTCACCGCAGGTCCTGCACACAACAGTGTGAGCCGCTCAAGCCTCCGGACGGGGCAGAGAATGCATCAGAAGGTGAGTATAAAGTTTTTTTTTTTATTTTTTACCATTCTGAACAAGTTGTCAAGCACTTTTCCAAGTGATGCTTGGAGAAGTGCTTGATAACCCGCATGCGGAAATGCATGCAAAGACGCCTCACAAACGCTTCTACCTGGCGGGAAAACCGCATGTAATATCCGCATGCGATTTTCCCGCCAGGGAGAAGCGTAAAAAATATGCTTCAGGTCCGCAACATGGGCACATAGCCTTAAGAGGAGACTTTGTGCAGCAGGCCTTCATGGTAAAATAGCTGCTAGGAAACCACTGCTAAGGACAGGCAACAAGCAGAAGAGACTTGTTTGGGCTAAAGAACACAAGGAATGGACATTAGACCAGTGGAAATCTGTGCTTTGGTCTGATGAGTTCAGATTTGAGATCTTTGGTTCCAACCACCGTGTCTTTGTGCGACGCAGAGAAGGTGAACGGATGGACTCTACATGCCTGGTTCTCACCGTGAAGCATGGAGGAGGAGGTGTGATGGTGTGGGGGTGCTTTGCTGGTGACACTGTTGGGGATTTATTCAAAATTGAAGGCATACTGAACCAGCATGGCTACCACAGCATCTTGCAGCGGCATGCTATTCCATCCGGTTTGCGTTTAGTTGGACCATCATTTATTTTTCAACCGGACAATGGCCCCAAACACACCTCCAGGCTGTGTAAGGGCTATTTGACCAGGAAGGAGAGTGATGGGGTGCTACGCCAGATGACCTGGCCTCCACAGTCACCAGACATGAACCCAATTGAGATGGTTTGGGGTGAGCTGGACCGCAGAGTGAAGGCAAAAGGGCCAACAAGTGCTAAGCATCTCTGGGAACTCCTTCAAGATTGTTGGAAGACCATTTCCGGTGACTACCTCTTGAAGCTCATCAAGAGAATGCCAAGAGTGTGCAAAGCAGTCATCAAAGCTAAAGGTGGCTACTTTGAAGAACCTAGAATATAAGACATATTTATCGGTCGACCATGACAGCACCACGAGAGAGGGAATCCGCCCACCAAGGACAGGAAACCTACAGGCTTAAAAGGGGGCGGCCCTCCCTCTCGCCTCAGTTTGGTTTCCTGTCCTTGATGGAGGAAGCCGGTCGCAGGCTAAAGAACGTGGATGGCGACGGCTGTTGATCCTGCGCCCCTGTCTGGGGACGACAACTCCAGCGTTGGCCTATGCTCATGCGCCCCTATGTGGGAGAGGCACAGCATCCTGAGCACTGGGGGTTCCTTTTTGCAGTGGGGCTGCGCCCCTGTCTGGGGTGGCATCCCCTTTTCTGCCTCAAGCCAGGTGCACCTCCCGTGGGAGTGTAGGCCCTGGCTGAGCCCCAAAAGTGCGGTGGGGTCTGCATCCCGAGTGGGGGTGACAGCCCACCATCACCCTCCGTAAGTATGGGGAGGGGGGGCGAGGGCCAAGGTGATTGTGTCCCCTCGCCCTGCCCTCGGTGAACGCAGCGCGGTGCATCGCTAAAGCGCGGCTTACCTGAGGGAGCGCTGACAGCATGCGTCCTCGCGCGAAGCTCGTGCGGCGCGTACTTCCGGGTTTCGGTAAGTCACGGCACGATGACGTCACCGCGACTCGGCGATCATGTGCCGGTGTCAAAAGAGTGCGAAATTCAAAACAAAAACAAAAAAAAATGGAAAAAGTGTGCCGATGCGCTGCTAGAGGGGAGGAGTCAATACCTATTTAAACCATCAGGTAACATGGCTCAGTGCTTCCCAAAGCTTCATTCTTTCATTATGGAGTCTGAAGGTGTCCAGTTGCAGCAGCAGGTGGAGCAGCTGCCATCTTCACCATCTCAGCGGCTGTCTGGGGAGCCCCAAAAAACGCATCGCGCACGTGGTTCTGGTAGCCGGTCCTCAGGAAAACTGAGCTCGGGGTCTAGGTCTGGTCACCATACCTCCGGTAAAACGGACGAATCTGCAGCCTCTAGGGAAGGTCCCCCGGCTGAGAAGGGTCCTTCCTCCAATCCGGTACCAGCTGTTTTTTCTTCCTGAGCCGCCTGGGTAAGTGATCTTCGAGTAAGTTCACTTAGTAATATGGTATCCCTTCTCCCCTTCTAAATTTTAACAGGGGAAGAAATGTACCGCCAAGGCAAGGCATATACTGTGTGCGCTATGCAAGTCTCTTCTTCCTGACGGATACCCTAAAAAGCTATGACAGTTATGCATAAACCAGACACTGGTAGAAGAGGGTCCTGCTCTAGCTTCTGGTTTAAAAACCTTAGTTAAAACAGAGATTCACAAGGTCCTCTCCAAGAGAGTTAAAGAGAAAGTGAACTCGGACTGTGAGATCCCCTTAGTCTTGGATGACCCCCTATCCTCTCCCTATGAATCGGATTCAGATAGTGCAGACTTTTCCTCTGCTTCCTCCTCTGATAGTGGTGTGGGACAAAATTGCTTCCCCCTTGGTGAAGTGAACGGATTGATTAAAATGGTTCGGTCCACTATGGGCATCACAGAGGCCAGGCAGGAGAAGTCAGTCCAGGACGTTATGTTCGGGGGGCTGGGTCAAAGGAAGAGAAGGAGTTTTCCGTTGAACGAAAAGATTCAGGGCTTAATCCTTAGTGAATGGAAAAAAACAGAAAGGAAGGGCGCTCCACCTCCATTCTTCAAAAGGAAGTACCCCTTTGAGGAATCGGCCTCTTCCTCCTGGGAAAAAGCCCCCAAGATAGATGTGGCCATTTCCAAAGCCTCTAAGAGTTCCTCCCTTCCGTTTGATGATATGGGAGCTCTTAAAGACCCCCTGGATAGAAAGGCTGATTCTTTCCTTAGAGGGACCTGGGAGACTTCGGCGGGAGCCCTAAAACCCGCTGTGGCTGCTACCTGTACCGCCAGGTCCCTAATGATCTGGCTGGACCAGCTTGAAGCCCATCTTAAAAACAATACCCCCAGGAAGGAAATCTTGGCAGACATGTCTCTTCTTCAGGGGGCGGCAGCCTTTCTAGCGGACGCATCAGCAGATTCTGTCAGATTAGCAGCAAGGTCGGCCACCATGTCTAACTCGGCCCGGAGAGCCTTGTGGCTAAAATGTTGGCCAGGGGACATTCATGCGAGGACAAGACTCTGCGCTATCCCTTGTGAAGGTGGACAACTTTTTGAGTCGGTTCTGGATGAGCTACTGGATATAGCAAGTGACACAAAGAGGCTTTCCTAACCTATCTGCCCCCACGTACAAACGTCCTTTTCAGAAAAGAAGGTTTCTACGTAATAAGCGCCAGAAGGGTCAGGATAAATGGGAAGACCGTAGACTGAAAGGTAAAGGGCTCCTGTTCGGATCCTCTTCTGCTAGCCAAGGCCCCCGAAAACTGAGCCAATGACTCGCGGCCCAGGTAGGGGGGAGGTTATTGGGCTTCTTATCTGCCTGGACAAATATTTGTTCTAATAATTGGATCTTTGGTCTGGTAGGTTCCGGCCTGAGACTCGACTTTCAGCGAGTCCCTCGTGGGAGGTTCGTCCTGACCCCAAACGTCCTCAACACGGGAGCAGATGGCCCTACAAGTGGAGGTCCTGAATCTGGTCCATAAAGCCGTCTTAGTGGCGGTCCCGATAGCAGAAAAGGGACTGGGGTTCTACTCATTGTTATTTTTGGTCACTAAACCTGACGGATTCTTTAGGTGTATTATTAACCTTAAGGCCCTGAATAAATTTTTGTTAATTCCCACCTTTAAAATGGAGTCCATTAAGTCTACTATAAAACTATTGTTTTCAGGCTGTCACATGGTAGTTTTGGATCTAAAGGACGCATATTACCATATACCTATACACAGAAGCTTCCAAAAATACCTTAAAGTGGCCTTGGTCATAGGGGATGAAATCAAACATTTCCAATTTGTGGCCTTGCCATTCGGTCTCGCTATAGCCCCTAGGGTATTTACGAAGGTGATAGCGGAGGTGATGGCTCATGTACGGGTACATAATGTGTTAATTATCCCTTACTTAGATGATTTTTTGATCATTGGGGACTCCGCCTCTCAATGTGTCTCCCATCTTAAATTGGTCTCCTCTATTCTGGAGGGCCTGGGCTGGATTCTAAATCTGGAGAAATCCAGGGTAGTCCCTTCGAGAGTACAGCAGTTCCTAGGTATCATGCTAGACTCAGAACTCCAGATGTGTTTCCTTCCAGAAGCCAAAAAAACAGAAGGTCAAAAGGCTGGTGGAAGGAGCTCTTGCGAACCCGGTCATGTCCCTTAGGGCTGCAATGTCCTTACTTGGTACCCTAATATCTTGTCTGCCGGGGGTAATGTGGGCACAATACCACTTCAGAGTTTTACAGTGGGACGTCCTACAGAATGAGGTCTCGTTACGTGGGCGCTTGGAGAGACGGATGTTCTTATCTCCTCGGTCTATTGACTGTCTACAGTGGTGGGTGAATTTAGAAAACTTATCTCAAGGAGTTCCCTGGGTGGTCAGAATATCTGAAATAATTACAACTGACGCAAGTCTACATGGATGGGGAGCTCACTTGGGGGATATGATTGCCCAGGGGTTCTGATCGGACGCTGGGAGAGCTCTTTCCTCTAATACTAGGGAACTACTGGCAGTTGATAGGGCTGTTAATTATTTCTTACCATTCCTTCACAATAAGAACATTAGGATCCTGTCCGATAATAATATAGCAGTAGCTTATATTAACCATCAGGGGGGTACTCGTGCTGGATCGCTAATGAGAGTGGCGGATCATCTCTTTCAGATCTCGGAACGCCATCTCCTCTCTTTGACAGCCCTCCACATCAAAGGGAAAGAAAATTCAAAGGCAGACTTCTTAAGCCGTCATTTTTTAAGGCAAGGTGAATGGGAACTAAAACAGGACATTTTTTCCCTATTAGTCCGGAAATGGGGTCTTCCGGTGGTGGATCTCTTCGCCACAAAGCAAAACCGGAAGACAAAAAGGTTTTTTGTTCCCTAGATCCAAGAGAAAGGCCCCTGACAGTAGACGCTCTCCAAATCCCTTGGAACTTCAGTCTGGCCTATGCCTTCCCACCGTTAAACCTTCTGCCTATGGTGCTAAGAAAGATCAGAGAGGACAAGGCAAGGGTCCTCTTGATCGCCCCCTTTTGGCCCAAAAGACCCTGGTTCTCATGCCTGAGGAACATGTCCATCTCGGACCCTTGGGTCCTGCCCGAAGTTCCGGATCTCCTCAGCCAGGGTCCAGTGCTCCATCCGCGAGCTCCGAGCCTCCACTTGACGGCGTGGAATTTGAGAGGTCCCTGCTAGAACTAAAAGGTTTTCCCCAGAGTCTAGTATCTACTTTATTACGTAGTAGAAAGTCTGTCACTACCAAAATTTATGCAAAAATTTGGAACAAGTTTTTATCCTTTTCTAAATCTTCAGTGGATAAGGGAGCGCCAATTGGGAAGATTTTAGAGTTCCTACAAAGGGGCTTCGAGCTGGGGTTAGCAATGAGCACCTTGAAGGTCCAAGTGTCGGCACTAGGTGCTCTCTATAACTGTGCCCTCGCAGAAAACTATTGGATTTCCCGCTTTATAAAAGCAGTAGGTAGATCCAGGCCGGTTACCAAAACTAATGTCGTTCCATGGGACCTAAACCTGGTTCTGAAAGCGTTAGCTGGGTCACCCTTTGAGCCGATAGATTCTGTATCCCTGTGATCTATTACCCTCAAAACAGCACTTCTTGTAGCCCTAACATCTGCTAGGAGGATTGGTGATATTCAGGCTCTGTCCTCTGGCCCTCCCTTCACCCAGGTCCTGGATGACAGAATAATTCTTAGAGCAGATCCAGCATACTTGCCTAAGGTAGCTTCCCGGTTTCATAGACTTCAGGAAGTAATATTACCCTCTTTTTGCCCGAACCCTAGTAATCAGAGAGAAGCAGATTTCCATGCTTTAGATGTGAGAAGGTGTGTGGTTAGGTACCTTGCTGTCACTCAGCCCTTTAGGAGAGATAGTTCCTTGTTTATCTCCTATCAGGGGGTTAGGAAGGGGCTTAAGGTCTCTAGATCCACCATGGCTAGATGGATTAGGGAGGCCATTACGCTAGCCTATGTATCCAGCGGAGAGGAAGCACCGCGTGGCCTGAAAGCTCACTCTACCCGGGCGGTGGCAACCTCATGGGCAGAGAGGTCTGGCGTCTCGATGGAGGACAGCTGTAAGACAGCTACCTGGTCTTCTCCTTCTACCTTCTATAAGCACTGTAGACTAGATCTGGGTGCTTCGTCTGACCTCACATTTGGGAGAAGGGTGCTCCAAGCGGTGGTCCCTCCCTAGAATCTTCATCTCTGCAATTCTCTCGTGGTGCTGTCATGGTCGACCGATAAAGAGATTAGTTACTTACCGGTAACGGGATTTCTCGGAGACCATGACAGCACCCTTATATTCCCTCCCTTCACCCCTTTTTGGGAGCACTTCTTATCTGCTTTCATTCTTTATTCTCACACATTGGTGTTGTAAGAAAATGTATATACTGTTTGTTTCATGATTATGTTGCTATGTCTACTAACCGGGCGGTCCTCTCAATGCTCTGTAATCCAAACTGAGGCGAGAGGGAGGGCCGCCCCCTTTTAAGCCTGTAGGTTTCCTGTCCTTGGTGGGCGGATTCCCTCTCTCGTGGTGCTGTCATGGTCTCCGAGAAATCCCGTTACCGGTAAGTAACTAATCTCTTTTCAGTTGTTTCACACTTTTTTGTTAAGTATATAATTCCACATGTGTTAATTCATAGTTTTGATGCCTTCAGTGTGAATGTACAATTTTCATAGTCATGAAAATACAGAAAAATCTTTAAATGAGAAGGTGTGTCCAAACTTTTGGTATATGTATGTATGTGTATATATATATATATAGATATATAGATATAGACATGGTTATGACTAAGAACATTTTTGTTCGAAACGCGTAATCCTCTGGATTTGCAATTTTAACAGCATGATTTTAAAGGAATTCTAATAAATATGAAGTTTTAAACACACAGATTCTAATTTGGATGTCTGTTGCTGGATTTTTTTTTTTGGACTACCACAGCCGCCTTATCCCAGCACCATCCTGGAGTCCACATTCAAAGCCACAGGAATTCATCTAATGGTGAGCTGAAAAAACACTTTTTCTCTTATATTGATTAGATATTTTTGCTGTTCTTAGTTATGACTATTAGGGCTCGCTCTCACTTGCGACTAAATCGGACGAATGCAATCCGATAAAAAATCGGATTGCAATCGGACCAATTTAATCCTATGTTTCTGTGCTCAGTTGCGATCTTTTTTCCAGCGCTGATCGGATTGCGATCGGGATGGAAAAAAATCTCAGCATGCTGCATTCAGATCGCACGCATCCATATAATCTATGGCTGCGTATGAAACATTGCACTGCACTCAGATAACACCCGAGTGCAGTGTGATTCCCGCCGATGCCAGCAGCAGAGGAGATGGAGAAATTGATTTCTCCATCCCCTCCGCAGCTGTGCTGCAATCCTCTCTGTGCAAGCGGATCAGAGCACTGACATTTGGCTCACGCTCGCAGCATAGCAGGAGCCAAATGTCATTAGCCTATCGTATTGGATGTGATTCGCTAGTGGGACCCCGGCCTAATTGTGTGCCAATTCAGTAAAAAAAAAAAAAAGTTCTCGCATCCATGACGGCACCACAGAGAGAGGGGATCCGCCCTTCAAGGACAGGAAACCTACAGAATAAAAGAGCAGTACCTCTCTTCTGCATCAGTTGGTTTCCTGTCCTTGACTGAAATCAAGAAAGATTGACATTGAGACCCTGTCTGCAGGCCAAGCCCTACCATGACACAAATCCTAGATGATGGCGTCATTCTTAAGCCAGACCCGGCCTATCTGCCTAAAGTTGCGCCCCTTCCCATTTTCATAGGTCGCAGGAAGTAGTCCTTCCGTCTTTTTGTTCCAACCGAAAAAAATCCCATGGATGGAAGCTTCATACATTAGATGTAAAGAGGTGTCTGGTTGAGTACCTGTCAGCCACACAGATTTGGAGGAAGGTTAGGTCTCAGGGACCTAGAAAGGGTCTCAAGGCCTCACAATGCATATTAGCGAGATGGATAAGGAGGCCATCTCTCTAGCCTACTCGTCGAGTGGGAATGTCGTCCCAGAGGGATTAAGAGCTCACTCCACAAGGGCAGTGGCAACCTCCTGGGCGGAGAAGTCAGATGTTTCCATAGAGCAAATTTGTAAGGCTGTAACATGGTCTTCTCCCTCAACTTTCTACAAGCACTATTGGTTGGATCTGACCTATCCTCTGATCTCCCCTTTGGGAGAAGGGTTCTGCAGGCTGTGGTCCCTACCTGAATTCTACTTCTCTGTAATTCTCTCCGTGGTGCTGTCATGGTTGAAAGAGAAAGACCTAGTTACTTACTGATAATGAGATTTCTCGGAGCCCATGACAACACCCTTATATTCCCTCCTGTCACATGTGGGTGAGCACACTTTGGTTTGTGTGTAAGTCACAGGGTGCTTAAAAGGTATTATGATTTTGATGTTTGTATTGTTGTAATAACCATTGGAAGTCATCTCATGCTCTGTAATCCAACTGATGCGGAGGAGATGTACTGCTCTTTTATTATGTAGGTTTCCTCTCCTTGAAGGGAAGATCCGCTCTCTCTTTGGTGCTGTCATGGGCTCCAAGAAATCCCATTACCAGTAACTCCCAGCTTTCTTTTTTTAGGAAAATTTTCTTTGCTTTCTATACTCTTTACAGTAGAATTTGCAACCCCATGAAGGAAAAGTCGTATAATGTTGGAAATCGCAGGATGGATAGACAAGTTACTGATCTGCACATGATGAAGAAAATGGAAACAAAATTTCTAAAACTGCTCAATTTATTCTGTATCAAGTATGAGCGCCACTTGCAGAAATCCATGAACTTAAAGCCTCGGCTGCTGTCACTGAGGTTATTAATTCTGAGGAATGCACTTGGGCAAATCAGCAAGATCCGCTGCTGGCAGCTCCCTGTGCAATTGCCGACGAATGACGTCCCCAGATGTGCTCAATGGGAGACAAGTCCATAAACGCTGCAGGCATAGTAACATGTTTAAGCCACGAAGGCTGCTCACAGTAACACGAGCACCATGCGGCCTGGCGTTGTTGTGTAGAAAAATAGCCTCTGGGGCACTTTGGTGAAATGGCTGCACCACTGGTTCCACGTCCATATTAATCTAACTCCAAGGCTGTTATTGTGCTTGGACTAAAGACTAGAGGGATCCGGCTACTGTACATTATGCCACCCCCACAGCATGATCCCGTGACTAGGATCGGTGTGAAGGTCTCTTCATGGCGTTGCCTACATCTACATTTGGAGCAATGGAGGTCTCTCTTCAGCAGAGTCCCACTTTTGTCTTGAATGCCAGGATACCCAGCAATTGGGCTGGGGACCACGTGAGAAAAAGCACTCTAGGGGGAGGGAGACTGGAGTACAGTTAATTCCACAGCACTTTACAGATATCATCCCTGCCCCCATTGGGGCTCATAATCTAAATTCCCTATCAGTATGTCTTTGCGTAGGTTTCCTTCTGATTCTCCATCTTTCTCTGGGTTCAGTTCTTCGGTGTCCTCCCACCTTCCAAACACAGAGAAAAACACAAACTCTTTGGTGGGATTTGAACCAAGGACCCCAGCGCTGCAAGGCTACAGTGCTAACCATGTGCACAATTCTTTTGAGCGTTTTCCGATTTTTTTTTTAGGTGGTTTCAGTGGTGAAATCTGCCTGAAAAAAGACGTGCTGTGCACATACCCTAAAACAGGAAAAAAGTAAAAATAAGGAGCGTAAATGCAAAAAATGAGTTGATCCCAAACTATTTTGGACATCGCTAGTTTTACTCAGTGCATCTAGTTTGGTAATGTATACAGAGAAGTTTATGAAGACCAGTGTTCCACTTTCCCGATGCAAAAGTATCAACACTTTATGCTAAAAGGCGCAAAACAAAAGTTTAAGTGTCAAAAGTGACACTCAGCCACTACTGTTGGGAGTATAGAACAGCTGCAGCATTATGGGGCCAGACTTTTTATCAGACATTGGTGTTTTAATTGTTGTCTAGTTTGTTTTTGTCTTCTCCATGTTGTGATGATGAATCGTAATGTCCCGAGTCCCTTTTCCCACATTGTCTGATTGCTGATTATTTCTGCAGAACAACATACCAACTTCCAGAAACCTCCGACAAATATAGCCCAAATATTACTCTATTCTTCACTTTTGGAAAGTGGAGGAAAACAAACAAACAAAAAAACAAACTCCAGCACCTATAATGCTGGCAGAATGTTCCTACTTAAAGAATGAATCCAAGTTACAAAGCATGAGAATCATAAGGTGTATGAACTAAAATATGTTTTAACTTGTGGTTGGGGGAGTTGTGTGAAAGGACAGTTACTTCATTAACTCACAAACAAGAAATAAGTTAAGCATAAGTTTTATTAACTCCATACAGTGTGATCTGCCGTACTGCAGCCCTTTCAAGCACAAAGGTCACGCAGTAATGGATAAGACCCGTCAAGCTAGATCTGGGGTTATCAGCGCATCTTCTGTCCCCGCACCTAAATATTAATATACAAACTGAATATGATAGAAGCAGCAATTCAGTACAATGTTTTGGGGAACAGATCGATCCCCTGAGCTTATACTTGGTGGAGGTTTTCCTTTCCATAGTGCTTTGGTTTCAGGTTGGGTTCGGCAAAAACAGACGCAGCCCATATATAAGTGTGGCCCTTTTTTTGGGGGGGATGGTTGAAAATGGCCGTCCGTATGGGAAGTCACCACAGTAGGGCCGGTGACACTGGGGTACAACTGGAAGCAAAGGGGATTTTTGTAATTCCCATTTTTGCATCACCCTTCACCCCCAAACTTATAAAATAAGCAAAATAAAACCAAACCACACACTTTAAAAATGCTGGGGGAATCGGGGGTAAATATAAGTAACCCTATAAATTGAAGGGGTTAGCTAAAATCTTTACTTTTTCACTTATCTGTTGCCTCCAAATGTTTCTCAGCTCAATTTGATTTAATAAAGCTGAGCTGCAGTACCAGATGTAGCCCATGGAGAAGAGTGGCGCTGTTTAGGGAAAAATAGAAATATTTCCCCAATCTGACACAATCCTTTTTAACTCCTTTCTTAAAGTCATCCACAAACGTTTATAACCCACACTCTTAATATATGTGAAACAAAACACATACCAATCAATGCAACAATATCCACACAACTTTTTGTGACGTTCTGTTCACTGAACAGAGCTCAGCGTGAAGTAAATATATTCATAAGATACTGGTCCGGCGGCTGGAGCTCAGGAAAACTTTGTAGTTAGGACAGTTGTCCCTTGTGACGTTGCATTGTACTAACCAGTATGGACTCAAGTCATTGATCTTATTTTAGATCTAAGACAAAGTCATATATTAAAAAAAAACAACAACAAAGTACTAGAAAGTGGGAAACTTTCCAGAAAAAATAAATAAATTTGGCTTTGACTATTTTTAAACGTTTATTCCCATCTCTAAGATACTATCCTAATACGTTGTAGGTGTAATAATAATATTAGCAAATACCTTCAATTAGAAATGTAGTATAGTTATTCTGATTAGCTATGTTGCTTACCCCATATGCAGAGCATTATGGGAATACATCTTTAGGGTCTCATTATATATATATATATATAATTTTATCAATAAAACACCATGCGGTTGATTACCAGTTGTTCCACATACGTGCGTGTGTGTGTTCTCAATGGTGAAATAAGTAGCTGCTTGTTCTTGAGAGATGAGGTGCCAAAGTACAGGGCATGTTAAAATCCAGCATACCCAATCCTTCTTCCCGCTGGGGAAAGTCAGGATAACTCTATATTTTCCAAAATTTCATTCCCCACGGTGGATTAACTAGAATCTGCAGTGTAAAGTGTCTCGCGGGGAGGATGTTAAATATGCGACATGCCAATTTATGCTACCGATTTTCACTGTTTGTAATGCCAAGGGTTAAGAGCGGCCCTATCACCACTACAAGATCTGCAATCAAATAAATTGGGATTTGGAGTGTTTGTGACCGATGTGGATTTTTGGGTAAATTCCTGGTGGGCTTGTGCTTTTACACAGGAGCTAAACAGAGCAAACCGAGCTGCAAAAAAAAAAAAAAAAAGGGGGGGAATATGCATGAAAGGCCAGCGTCCCCCATGGCTTTGTGCCTCTTACTGCACACAATGGTGACTTTTATCTAAGGTGACTGGTGGTGGTGGTTGTTGTTGTCTTTTTTTCTAAGCAGCCATGCAAAAAAAAAAAATATATAGATCTACATGGCCGATGCCATCCAGCTCTTCTCTCAGGTGTGTGACTTAGACAGCCATGATTCCTCCATGTTCAGGGGCGATGTACATGTTGCAGCTCGGTGCATGAAACAAACGACACCAAAAGGCCACCGTTGTCCCACAGAGTCCACCCGCGCTCATATCTGAGCAGTCTCAGGTTACATTTTTTTTTAATGAACTTTTTTTTTTTTTTTGTTTAAAAGCATCCAGGAAAAATAATCTATAAACCAGAAAGTGTGGCAGAGTCTCATCAGTTCTCATATGATTATTTTGTGGTAGGGCAGCAGTTTTAAGGTGCTGGTGAAGCTGCGGATGTCCTTAATTTGCACAGTGTCGGCCATTAAAGGAGACGCAGGAAGGAAAATCAGATCGGTGATGTTCCCGTAAGACGATTCGGGTTCCCCTGCTGGAGTCTGAGAAGCGATGATGTCTGGTTCCTTCTCACCGAATCCAACCACCTGTAAAGAAGAGAATCCGGATTATGTGGAAATTTGTCAATTAGTTTATCAGAATAAGCGGATGAGCATCTACGTAAAGGAAGAATACGAGTCTAACTTGTTCTTCCGCAATCGGCGCTGATGACCAATCTACACGTACAAGCTCGGACACGTACACAATCGGCAGGCATCGTACATGCGCCCAATACTAATGGACAGCACAGGTGGAGGTTACCTGGTGACTGACCGCAGGTCCCGCAGGTAGGTGTAGATGCAACGTCACTGGCACGTCTTGGATACCCCGAAACAGACATGAGTGTTGCTGGACAAACCCAGAAAAATTTAGTTTGTGGGGGGACATACAAAAGAGGGTTGTGCTGATCATCAACTCCATGCCAGAAGCGCTCACCGATATACAGTGTGGTTTTGGTCCCGTGCCGAAATGCGTTGGTTGAATAAAAACCCTTGCTTATATTCTCCGGATCTCATCCTTTCCGTGGCATGGAGTTGATGATCAGCACAACCCGCTTTTGTATGTCCCCCAACAATCTCAATCCTCCTGGGTGCCAGTGACGTCACACCTAGCTTTCTGTGTGCGCCGCCCGCACCTTGGGATAGTCCCGACGCACACAGACAGTGTGAACGTAGCCTTACGATGTCATAAAACAGCACTTACATGGACACTCAGGACCTTCCTGTCGCAGTCTCTATGAGCCTGGAACCATTTAGTCATGTCTTCTTTGTTAAATGTCTTCAGGACATTAATCTGAAATGAAAATTATAGAATTATTGAAGCGCAGTAGTTATTGCATCAGAACAGCAGAAATTCCTGCAATTATCCAATTCCTCCACACAGATCGTGCAGAAACCTTTTTTCGTGCCAGATCCCAGTTGAGCTGAAACGGAGTCATATAAATGACCGCGACACATCTGCAACCAGTGAATATACCCCAAGAATTGACCAGGGTTATTTATGTAAGACGGGCGGGACCCTGGTATACAACGGCATTGTCTTGTGTAAATCTCCAGCGAGAATATAATCCAGAAGTGACGATCATGGACTTTACCTCGTGCTCCAAGCGGTCAAAGAGATACTGCTGGGTGAGGACCTCTCCCCAGTTCCTGTCCACTTCTTCTCCGAGGTGCGTGTCCTCACATTCCTTCAGCTTTATTAAAGCATTAACCTGCAGAAAGAAATCCGCGTCGGTCAGAGGACAGATGAATCTAGAAATGATTGAGTACGGTAACTCCGCAGGATTTTCTGCAAGATCAGAAAAATAAATGCCCAGTTCATCTGTTCCATTTTTGCAGAATGAAAAGGACATTTAATGAATTTAGCCATCTTTATATCCTAATGCAAGATAGAAGGGGAGACTCCTTCTGCAGCAAAATTTTGCTGCAATTTTTTTAGAATGCAATGACTAATTACCTTTTCTGGATCTGACGGGTCAGATTTATAGAGAAAGCACTCAGCTAGCAAATGTAAGAAGCCACTATAGTACCATTCTACAGCTTCCCCCCTTTCATTATACCCTATGGATCACAATTTTTTTTTTTTCTTTTGCTGTAGCACAGTAACAATTCGGCGGACTCAGACAATTCTGCAAGAGCTTTTCTATCCAAGCGGCAGGTTACCTGTGTATTAAAGGATTCATCCGTTAAGTTGTCAATTTTTTCCCCAAAGCAAACTAAAAATTCTTCTATTTTCTTATCCACCAGTTCGGAGCTGCACAAGAAAAGTCATTGCAAAAAGAAAAAAAAAAATTAGACCCATGTAAAAGTTAGTTTGAGAACAGTACCTGATCGAAGCATAGGATGTGATCGGTACTGGGATGGATACACTCCAAGTTAAAAACCCTGGATCCTCAATCTGGGCACCATTTATTTTCAGTGTGGCCTAACGTTTAACAGATCTGCACCCCTCCCCCTGATCATCTACTAGACATAATTTTCCAAATTCCATCCTAGATGCAATGTACATTCCTCTTTCCGCTTATCTCCTATACACTGGCTGTGAGATGTCTCTTCCCCACCTCTGGAATTCCACACTGCAAAACATGAAATAAAGGTATTCCCATCTAATACTCTTAAGGCGTATAAATAAGGCCTTATTCACATGACCCATTCAAGTCTATAGTTGTGTGGAAATCATCGGATTGCACTCGGATTTCCGTGGACTCACACAATGGAGAAGATGGAGAACAAGTTCTCTCCATCTTCTCCATTGTGTGACTCCACGGAAATAAGAGTGCAGTCCGATGATTTCCACGCACCCATAGACTTGAATGGATGTATGACATCCAAATTGCACTGCAAATACTGCAAATTGCAGAATGCTAAATTGGTATGAGGAAAAAAAACGCAGATCTGCACTGCCCCATAGTATAACATTGGTCCGAGTGCTATCCGCTAAATCATCACAGAGCACTCGTCCTATGTATACGCCCTACGGTCTAAAATATGAAAGATGCATGGGAGTTCCAACCTCTGAGACCAGTAATAAAAGGAATGAGGTCTATCAGCCCTAATTCCAGTACTAGCCACCCCCAGTCTAGGAGACTCTATTAAAGGGAGTGAAGCTGTGCAAAGAAAATCTAAGAAGGAGCTTCAGCCTTTAACAGTCGCTGCTACTCCTACAATCTCAGAATCGTGGGGGTCCCAACAAGTTTAGTGCCCACTAATCAGATCTATTCTTTTGCCCTTTAAAAAAAATTATGGCATAGAAGACGGAGCATCCAGACAGAACATTCTGCAGCTCCTAGATGAATAGGTGGTGTATCTGGAGTGCAGTCTGGACTCTTCATCAGACCCGCATTGCCTGTGTAAGCAGCGATACAAGCACAGCAAAGTGCAGGTAATGGTGTAGGACTCAGCAGCATTTCACTTACTTGAATTTATTTGCCTGCGTTTCAACAGTGACTGAAAATCCAAGGATGCCAGATGTATTTCTGCAGGTTGGATATACATGGTACCTGTAGACGAAGGAGATGGAGGTAAATATTTCTTATATATATATATATATATATATACATATACACACACACACACATACAGTATGTACACCGTTCTTAAAGGGATTGCACTAGAATTATAACGATATCCCCAATCCATAGAGCAGGGGACAACATACAGATTGCTGGGGGGGCGGATGATTGGGACCTCCATTAATCCTGAGAACATGGCAGATAATGAGCATGCACACCTCCGCTCTAGTCATCGTCAATGAAGCACCCGGAGATAGAGGATCGCTGTACTCTGCCATCTCCACAAGTCCCATACAGCAATGAATAGAAAGAGGACAGGGGCTACTTTAAAATCCTCCGGCTCCTGTGGCTACTTACCCGAGAGTCTGCTTGGTTCTTAGAAAGTCAAAGCAAGGTTCCTCCATGTGCATCTGGAAAAATTAAAATCATAATTAAAAAGAAAAAAACAAACTGATCCTCGCTGATGTGATATTCAACGACGCCACTGTATTGTTCCTGTTAATGTAGCAGCTCAAAAGATGAATTTCACCACCAAAGTTCTGCATTCAGAGTCCTCGCTATGGTCGTCACCAACATGGCCCTAGAATGTATTTGCTACATGTGAGGCCCTTCTGTGTTTTCCAGCCGATATTGAATTATTCCTTGTGCAAATTTCAGGATGCTGGATCCATCTATCCTAGTGCTGATTCACATAGCCTTATAGCCGCTCTACTTTTTTTCATTCGTAGTATGGCTGCAAGTTCCGGTGTTACAGCAGCCTTATGACCCCCAACTACCTGCCTCATTGGCATATATAAGACAGTTTGTTCAGATCACGAGACTTGCGGTCGGGACAGGGACCCCCCCACCCCCCGAGACACTTGCGGTCGGGACGGGAAATAATATGAAAATAAGGCTGGGGTTACACCTGTTGCACGGCTAAAGTTAACAAGTTGTTGCAGCACAATACAACTGAATGGGGGCACAGGTTGCAAAAAATTTCACGCGGTCAGTCATCTCGCAACTTACTTTTTGTGGTCGCAAAGTGTCACCATTCGCTTGTATTGCGCTGTGCTGTAGAAGTGACACCTAGTAAACTTGGGTTTCGGGCAAAATCGCTGCGTAGCCCCGGCCTAAGAGGCCGTTATATAATTGTATGAAAGCTCAAAGTGAAGAATCCACTCTAAAATAAAAATCTGAATACTTTGGGACGAAAATCTAAAATTACTTACCACCAGCAGCTCCATCAGAGTATAGTCATGTAAATTCCTAGCACCAGACTGCATTAAAAAAAATAAATAAATATAAAAAGAATTAAAAATAAAAAAATTTAAGGCAGCAACAACTCCTCTTCTGCTTCGTGATAAAATCTCTCCTGTCCCCACCTGGTAATACACGGTGACCTCGGAGTTGGAGTCGCCTTTATTCAGAGACTTGACTTTACACAGGTGATGAGAAGTCGGTAACTCCACCACCTGGAACTGCACCGGGACCTTGTTCTTCAGAGGCAGAGACTTCAGCTTACTAATTAATAAGAGATGACGTCAGGTAGAAGGAGGGTACGAGAAGAAATGCTCAAGCTAGACGGTGCCACCCCGTGAGTCTTCCCAATGCATGACTGACGGAGCCAATTTTACATATATAATTTCCACTTTATAGCAAGATTTAATACAAAAAAGACATTAGGCAGTATGTGGGTATCAAAAACAGTGCAATAGTCTGCGGTGTAGGGCCAAGGCATGAATGGACATCCGAATGACAAGACCTCCACAAATCAGACATATGTTCAGAAATGACAAATTACAGGTATGGTCTCACCTTCTAACATAATTCAGAAACTCTGCGGACTCCTGGATGAAACAAAGTATAAAAGAAGAGATTACACAAAAGTATATAATTGTGCAACTAAACAAAGAACAGAAGACCTGCAAACAAGAGTCCCGAATCTGGACAGTACACACAGTACATGGAAAACCAAAAATGTCATATGAAGGTGCCATCCTGAATCTCCATACCCTCACCTTACTGACGAAGTTGCCCTGGACCAAGGCTTCTACGTATAATCGAGACTTGAATTCCTCAACGAATGAGAGTAGTTGTTCCAAAGTCAAACCCTTGTGAATCGTGCGGTATTTTTCTATCATGGACCAACGATTATGTTCCAAGATCAAGAGCCGCACATCCCTGGAGGAGAGAAAAGAGGTCAAATCCCAGTGTAGCGAAGAGGATCGGTTTTACAGTATGAACTGTAACCCCCAGTGCCACATTTTGTAAGACACCACCCCGAAAAGAGCAACACTAAAAAGTTACAGGAAAGTTGTGTGCCAAAACCAGTGTGGTTTACATATTATGGCAATTTAGATGAGGTGATAAATCGGCAATCGAGCCCATATAATCATACTGGAGATCACACAAAGAACGAGCAGCACTTGTTCATCAGGTGATCAGATAGTTTACGCCAATATAAAGATCCTCGTTATCAGCAGCACGCCGTTCTGTGTACACAGGACACGTGCTGCCGGTAACATGACGATCGTAAATACATTCATTCAACCTGTTCCCACCGGTTTTCGGGAATTTATGTAAACCCCCAATGAATTTGTATATAGTCCTTTTCCGCTTAATAAAAAGCAAACATCGGCCCATCCAAATACCTGCACATGGTGCACTTACTTTCCCAGTTTCTCAGGTTTGATCAGGAGGTTAAAGTAGGTCTTTTTAAGCTGTTCTGTGATCATCTCATAGACGTCAGAGGAAGCCGTAAAGTCAGCCAGGTAATCAATGATCAACTCAAAAAGAAGCTATACAAAAAGGAAAAGAAAGATAAGGGGAGAGGTCAGTAATTCAGATTGGAAATTATGTAACAAGAAGTAGAAACTTGAAGCAATTCTGCAAAGCACAGACTGAGGTTATTTCAAAGGGCCGACTATGTGAGTACTCCACAATTATAACTTATCACCTATCCACAGGATAAGTAAGAAGATGCTCATCGCTGGGGTCCCACTGTTCATGAGAATGCACTACAGAAGAAAAAAATGGAAGGGCCTAATCCATCAGAAGTCATCCAATCGGATGGTAAATTCTTGTCTCACATCGGAGTTTGACAGTACTATCTATGGGACTGACGGAAACAGCCGAGCGCAGTCCCATAGACAATGAGTCTGCGCACCTCTTCTACATTCATGGTGACCCCAGGACCAATGGGGATCCCAGTGGCCAGCAAGTTCTCCTCTATCCCAAGGATAGGGGATAACTTGATATTTTGGGAACCACCCTTTTAACACCTTATGTGTGATGATCTTCTACGTACGGGCAGTTTATGATTGAATCCCTTGACTTTAATAACGAGTCCATGCTCTCCGGCCACCAGTTTATATTCTAGTTGAGCCACGTCAGCTTCGTAGGCCGGCTCTGCCAGTGTGTGAGCCAAAATATTCACAAATATTTCAAAGAGAACCAAGCTGTAAAAGCAAAAAAAAATACAGTCACAACCGTCCCAGGGCAAAAACGATTCCAAAAAGATCAAATACAGTAAAACAAATCGCATTACATCCAGTTACACGGGTTAGCCCACCATGACATATCACATCCAGTACACAAAAAAAATGAATAAAAAAAATTAATAAATGGACACTCTACCCTAATTATTAATTGGATAGTGGAGCTGCCAGTCACCTGGTTCTGAAAGGAAATGCAAAAAGCCCCATTCCCTTAAAGGATGTTTCAGTTCCCAGCACAGGGGGTCTAGGACCCCATAATGAGGGAACATAGCAGTAAATGAGCTCTGTGGGGTGCTGTATTGTGACACAGTACACATGAAAAGTAACCAAAAAACTCTCTTCGACATCATTGTCTACATTTACATCTCATTTATTGTTGTATTTTCTGATTCTGTCCCCCTCAAACTAAAGTAAATGATGCGTTAAATAAGAAGGTCATGAATTCTATTAACGTTATACCCCTTGTGGCCAGAAGTCCTCAAACTTACGTTTCAGGTGATTGCTGTATTAATGGAGAGATCAGGTGAAAGCGGATGTAAGCTAAAAGAAAAAAAAGGAAAAAGTTTAAACGTGGAGTTACGTAACCAGAATCATCTTCCGTTCCAATATTTTTGCAAAAATTTACTAGACAGATATTATGGAGGAAGAATTTTTATGACTATTTCTGGAATATTTTTCATACCTTTAGGGATCTTAAACTTGTTGTCTTTCTTGTACCACAGGCAGCCCTCCTTAATGTCCAGTATCTTCTCTGGATATTCTGTGTCTGGACAGTCTGAGGTCTTCAGCGTGAAGTCAGTGGCTGTAGAGGCCATTAAAAGACTGTAAATTCAGTGATGAGGCCGAGAAAGTACCCAAGGTTCTTGCAGCATTACTTACCAATGAACTTGTTTTCAGCCGGGAGATGAAGGTCTGGATTCACGGGAAAGTCGCTGGCCCACAGCTCTTTCCATTTTGGGTCAATCTCTGCAGAGAAATGCAACATAATAAAGAATGCATATATGGTATTATGGTATATAGCAGCCGTTATGGTCTATAGCGTTACCTTCAATGTTGTACTGGGTCCCGAACCATTTCTCCTTCATGGTGCATTTGCCTTCGTTGTCTGGAGAGAGGAGCAGCAGGTTCGCCTTCTCCGGGGTGAGTCCTCGAAGAGCTTCGGCAATCACCTGTATGTAAAAGCTTGTGTAGGTCATGATCATCCTGAACAGACGTCACTTAGGCGAAATCCTTAGAGACATTAATATTATGTAAAATAATAAAACTAAAAACCTTAAACTCACGTCAGGGTTGTACTCGAACAGAAGCTGGTCTCCGGTCAGAAAGTCTTCTTTGGGGAACAGCTGCATGTTCTCACAGATATTCTCCACATATTCTATAGGATCGGTCTGAAAAGAGAAAATAAAATATTCTAAAAACGCAAAAACTTAAGGTTTATTCAGATGAGCTGACAGTCAGAAAGTGAGCGTACGTAAAAACTCTTGTTCCCAATTACCGCCTTGTGCAAACACGGCGACAATCACCCGACGAATGAGCAAAAAGCCAATTCATCAGATCAGATAGTTGTATGTAGTCAAGTAACACTCGTTAAAGGGGTTCTTTGGGACTTTTTCATTGATAGCTAGTGCACGTGATCGTAATAATCGGACAAGTTCTATCCGTCATTTTGACGGATAGCACTCGTCCCCATGCTATTCAATGAGGCTGTGTATATGTACGACTTTTTCCTTGGACCAATTTGGTCCGAAAAGAACAAATCGCAGCATGCCCTAGCTGCTTCTGGTGGCACTCGGCCATTCATATCTATGGGTTCGTGGTAAACATCAGACTGCACTCAGATGACATCTGAGTGCAGTCCGATTTTCACAAACACACTGCATGTAGAAGATAGAGAATTTTTTTTTCTTCTTCTCCACATCCAAGAAAATCTGACCGCACACAATCAGACCGATTTTCTCGGGTGACCTTAGTCTTAAGAAAGCTTATCAATGTGATTGGTGGGGGTGTGACACTCGGCATCCCCGCCGATCAACTGCCGATATGCAGTATCCACCCATAGTCAACATACAGTACCAGGTGTCGCAACCAAAGCAATAAAAGATTGATGTCTTATCCTCAGGATATGCCATCAGTGTAGAAGTCCCCGACAACCCTTTTAACAGTCCGAAATCTGCCTGTCTAAATGCAGAACTAAAGTGCATCTCCAATTACACAGAACACTTGTGCAACAGATTCTTAAAGTGCATTTACACGATATAAAGCTTAATGTTTATTGGCACGTTTACATAAACTGATAAAAACTGATGGGAACAGGAATTCGGCCCTATAGACATAAGTCACAAGCAGATGTGAAAGGAAAGAGCCCAGCGCTCTAAATAAACCCCAAATGTCCGATTCAAGATTTTTTGTGGAGCAGTTTGGACTAGAGACAAGATTGTCACATTACGGCCGTATCGGTGAGCAGGTATTTGGATGGGATTTTATATTTTTAGGGTAATTCCTTATCAGGGGGCATCTGAAACGTTGCCTCCTTTGATAGAAAATCTCTGAAGCCCTTTAATTTTTGAGTATTAGTTGTGATCACGATACACAGACCCCCAAAGAAAACTTCTGTCAAACTTCTATAACAAGGCAGAGGGTCAGAGGCTTCGTCAACCTTTCCCTCTACAGTCCGGTACCTGCTCCTGATAGTGAAACTCATTAGCTTCAATTTTCTGAATTTCCCGGAAGATCCTGAAGAGAAAAAGGATCAGAATCAGTGAAGGTCAGAATTATCTAGATAAATGGGTTTTAATAAAGGGAATAACACCGACCTCTCCTGTGGTCCCAGCTGCTGCAACATTTTTAGGTATTGGAATACGAAATGAGTAACCTAGGAAATAAAAAAACAAAATATTATCTTCTAAATATGCAGGCAAGTCACATGCATCCATCATCACGTCCAAGCCAAACCCAATGACAACAGCAGGAAAAACGGACATGATGGGGATTACAAATCTGCAGCATTGGTCAATTTATGCTGCGGATATATATATATATTTTTTGCATCGGTTCTTAAAAAAAAAAAAAAAAAAAAAAAAAAAAAAAAATCGCTGCAGATCTTTGCAACGTGGGAACGTGCTCCTGTATAGGCAATCAGATGCCTTTAATTAAACACAGAGGGCCAGAACAGTCACCTGCAGAATAAAGCAATTGCAGCTACCATTGACTCTGGAATATTTGGCTGTAGTTTAGCATGTAGTGAATAAATAGGAGGGATAGGTGGGACTGTTCTTTAAGGGGCAGACAGACGGCCATATTCCTCATGTAAGGATAGCATTGCAATCCTCGGACTGGCCGGCGGCTCTCTTGACCTGAACACAGCAGCATGTGTTTCTATGCAGCTGTCACGCTCAAATCAGCAGAGCAGACGGACAGTCCGAGGATTGTGATGCGATCCATGCGAGGAATACGGCCATCTGTCCGCACCCTAAAGGGGGGAAGTCCACTACTCGGACAAACCTTCTTAATCACCATGTTAAATAATAACAGCCTATTCTCATTTCTGGGGGACCTGGTGCCGATGTCGTTACAGCAGCGCTGGGTCTTATGAGACGTCACGAGCCCCGAGAGACCTAGTGACATCGCGCAGAGGTGTGGGGAATATGGGGATTAAGGGGTTGTCCGAGCAGTGGACAACCTATTTAAGGGTTTTTCACTCTTGCAACCTGCCTACTCTTCATACCTCGCAGAAGTGCTCGTGTCCGGCGTCTGTCAGCGTGATGGAAATACTGAACACGGAGTACGTCGTATTCTGCTCAAAGCCGGTCTCGCTGTTCCCTCCAAACAGAGCGACTGCCCAGCACCTGAGGGAGGAAACAAAATAACCAAGGTCCAGTTTCACTTCAAATTACAAATGTCTGCATTATCCTTAAAGGGACGGTATAAAATAAAAGCCCCCGATGCATAGAATGGTAAATGACAAGCTTGAAAGTCTGGTGCAGCGTTCACATCCACGGCTATGGCTCCAGCCCATCTTTTACAGTAAAGTATATATCAGTCTATAATGAGTCTACACAAAATGTAGAGTAATAAACTGCTTTTGTTTTGTTTTTTTTGTTATCTTGTATTGTTCCAGAGTTACAGCCTGTATTATAGTCCAGAGCTGCATTCACAATTCTGCAGACTTCAGAGCTGAATTCTCAACATTCGTACTGGCTTAACGTTTGGACAGTTTTTCTCAGATCAATTACATTGTGTAATATATCATCTTCCTACCAGACACAGGAAAAAAACGAGCGTCTGTATCACAGGGGTCAGCTATGCCGTTAGGGTGTGTTCACAAGATGCAGATTCGCCCATTGCATCTGAATGGAGCAGTCTGTGTAATAGTTAGGAGGGCTTGCAGAAATCCCTACAAGGTTACCCTTAACAGTGCTTAAAGGGTGGGATCTGTACATCTCCAAGTACAGGGCGGCATCACAGCGAATCCCCCCACAGTACGGTACGTTACTTACTTCTTGCGCAGCAGGGACAGGATGCTGCCTTTACCCTCGTGTCCTATAAGCCACGAAATATAGTGAAGAGGTTTCACCCTTAAAAACAGGTAAATATATTACTGAAACGCAACGTGAACGTGGATCAGAAATAACAGGTTAGATGCTAAGGGCCGGAGTACGAGGGGATGGAGTTTTCTTCTTCTTTCAAGAAATTCTATTCTGACATTATCACAAGTGTATAAATACGTTCTTAATTATACAGACACTAAAAAAGCTGTGTGATAAGAAAATATCTATCGCCCCCACACCAGATACATACGTCTTGCAACACTGACCACAAGGCCTAATACCTAATACTTTTCAGCAGTGCTATTATCATCACAGACAGGATTACAATGACAGGTAACACAGGATCCACTATTTACAATAGGTGATGTCACAGCTCACCTCCTCCTCAATGACTGATAACACCTCTATATACAGTAAATAGCCCAGGATCCACTTTACAATAGGGAATGTCACAGCTCACCTCCTCCTCCTGTAGAATGACTGATATCACCTCTATATACAGTAGTAAACACAGGATCCATTATTTACAATAAGTGACGTCACAGCTCACCTCCTCCCCTCCCTGCCCAATGACCTTTGCTCAGGGCATGAATATTACTAAAGAAAAAGTTAAAGCCAAAATGGAGCACACAACACCTGGAGAAAAAGCTCATGTCAGAAGGGTTCTTACTTGTAAAATTTTTCCTGGGGTGGAAGAGCCCATGTTATAGTGAGCGCATGCACCTTCTTAATAGGGACAACTACAAGAACAAACACAGGAGGTTATAGAGAGGACATGGAGATGGTTATCACTGTCACAAATGAAGAATAAAGCGTTTAACTTAAAGAGTCTGTAAAATAACTAACACTGTAAAGCCTATGAGAAATGAAAAAGTATCATCATTTAGTGGCTGTTAACAGTCTGTTCCTGAGCCGTCATGTAGGGTGATGTGACCTCCAGCTCTTTACTTTCTGCTACTGACCATTCAAAGCACAGAGTTCAGAGGTTTCCGGTCTGTGCTTTGAAGCGAAGGCAGCCGGTCAGTCGGAACAGCGCTGCTTGCAGGAGGCAGGGCTCAACCAGCAGCGGTCACACCAGTGCTCTGAACGGGGATGTGATTGGGGCACTGTCAGAGATCCTCGGTGAGTGATTGGAAATGTGTACAGGGAAAGAAAGCAGAAGCCACAGAAGCAATTCAAGCCTCACCGAGAATAGGAAGACTTTTGGTGCTTACCATAAATTATATTTCTTGCAGCCTTCATTGGGAGGTGATGGTCAGAGGGTATGATACTGGGAGTTCCAGAGTGCTAGATTGCATTATAATAAATGAACCCCTCATATGACTCATTGATCCCCTGTAGCACACTGAGCCTGTGTACTGCCGGTGTGTGCACCTGTAACATTAGTGACTGCAGGAGAGTCTCAGGACTGTGCATTCTAGGATTGGTTGGAGGGAGAAACTGTGGGCATCAATGGATCCAGCTTGAGACTGTTGAGTCTCAGGATGGCACTTTCTCTGGAAAGCAGCAGGGGACTTAGGGTGGGAGTATGCAAGCAGGTGGATTGATACAGCTCTGGCTGAGTGCACACTCTTGGGAGGGGACTTCAGAATGTAAACAATAGCAAACCATAAGGATGGCTGCAGGGGAACTAAAAAAATGGAAATAAAAGGTAACAAGTAGTTTTGGGGACTCTCTATGGGGACTGAGGGATCATTTTTTTCCCTTTTCTTTCTTTTGACATTGAGGCCGCATCTTTCCCCGACACATGACAGCTGGTTTAACAACTGCAGGAGGAACGGAGTCCCACCCGCGGCTGTTTAGCAGTCTCTGACAGCGGGATATAACATGCAACGGCCGGAAAAGCATCATTCTGGCCGCCCATCGGCGTCTCGGTCACGTGATTGCAGGGTGCCGAAGGGTTGTCATGACAGACGGGGGTCTGCAGAAAACCCTCATGTGAATGAAAATGTATATTACAGGGTAGCCGTTCAGATGAATGGTCTCATCTATGCAATAGAAGGACAGAGAGAATTTATAAGCTAAGAACCTTCGCTTTCTGTAAGTACAGCTTTTTGAGCAATAATATAGTCTAAATACAATGTTCACACTGACTGCGTATTTTGGCCATAGTGGAGTGCTGCTGTGCTTTTTTTTTTACTTGTATCTACCTATATAGGTATATAGAGATAGACAGATATCTCTATCACAAAAGAAAATAGTAATAAACCTTGATAGGAGGCCTACGCTCCCAAGTATGTCCATAATACAAACCTCTGTAGAGAGAATTGAACCCTGGAGTGTCGAAAGGGTCGCTCAGGTGGCTGAAGTCAGGTTTTAGAAAACCACTACAGGGGAGAGAAAAAATGAATTAATGCTCTAAAATTAATATTTTGTAAGTCAAAATGTAACTAAGATCTTTGTATTTAGAGCAGGACACACGTCACATGAGAAGTCATGCAGAAGAAAGTTACTTACTTATTAGGAATGGTGCAGAATATCTCCTTCACCCATTCCTCCAGAGTATCCAGAGTTTCTGGAGAGATCAGAACACAGTGAGTATCAGCGTTACCATCACCGCCGTACGCACAGCTCCGCGGGGGGATTCCATACCGTTAGACTGTACGGCCAGGGTCATGTAGTGGGCAGAGTAATAAGTCTTGTAAAACTCTCGGAGCCGGGAGTGGGTGTCTATCTTCTTTTCTTCAGGTTCATACTTCAAAGTCTGAGCATTTCCTATAAAATCGAGAGAGCAGCCATGTAGGATAAGCAGTGATTATACAAGGTGCTAACAGGTTTAGCCAAAATACATCAGTAGCAGCGTTTCAGAGAAAAATACAATTTTTTAAAATTTTTGGGTGGGGGGAAATCTCAGACATCTGCTCAAAATGTATATAATAAACCTTTTTGTCAAAGAGAACTCACCCCAGAAAAACTTCCCCATTGGATGACCAGGTTTTGCCAAACTCCCGAAAAGCATTTCCTTGCGGCTGGAATCCGAGGGCCGAGCGAGCTCATATTCTGCGATATTAGCAAAAATAACATTTATTATGTCTACTCTATGAGAAAAAGGGGGGAAAAGGGTAAAAACTGGACTTACCACTATCCACAGCTTGGACTTCCCGGTCTATGGCGTCACTGACCATCAGCGGGGAGATAAAGAACTGTGCCCACCTGAGGGGAACATAGAGCACAGGTCAGGTCCGTGATGAAGGTGTACCGGTATGATCTCTGGGGGTCCAACCAATCATAAGTACAGGGGTCCCAACCGATCTGTAGTGACCTGTGGTCACACATGCTCACTATGGCTCCATTCAGATAGGGGGTTTTGAACCCCCATTCCTGGGATTGGTGGGGTGTCAGCAGCTGGATCACCAGAGACCATACATTTGTCATCTATGCCAACTTTACCCAACTCAATACGTTTAGGGAGCAGCGTAGCGATGGAGTATAGTCGCCTGCCGAGAGCAGACGGCCCCTTGTCCTCTGCGAGGTGGAATATGGCTACCCGACCCCTGCAATGATCAAGTCTTCTTAGCCGTACCCTTCCTCACTAATAAGACAAACATCTTACCGGTCCAGGGCTTGCTTGAAATGCTTCCTCTGTACATCAAACTGGAAAATGGTGCGCTCGCAGTCCGTGGAGGCGTTATCACTGCCTCCGTGTTTTTTAAGGAAAGCATCGAAGCCGTTCTCATCCGGATATTTTTCGCTGCCCATGAACACCACTGCAAGAGACGTACAAGAAGACACGGTCACAGGATCCTCTTTAATTTTACATAGAAATTAAACCTCCTTATTCCAGACAGGGTTTCCTTTACGCTGCCTTCATTTCACAGTAATACGATCGGTGACACTCACTGTGTTCCAAGAAGTGAGCTAATCCAGGGAGATCTTCTGGATCACTGAAGCTTCCGACTCCGATGCAAAGGGCGGCTGCGGACTAGAGAAGACGCGATTACAATGGAACAAAAATGCCGACCACGTCTGAAGCATTACAGCAAATCAAGGAACGCATTACTGCATAGAAGGATATTGTGATAGCGGAGCCGGTGTCCTAAGGGGATCATGTCCGCCAGGACTTGCTACACAGACTCTCCGGTCAGGCATTGCATCCCGAAAAATACCTTTAAAAAAAAAAATATGACGTTGCTTTCAAAGTCTGTTTTTTTCTACTGTACAGCCCCTGGGGCGCTGCCGGGAATGGAGAGATGACAGGCACGTGCGGAACGCCATGGAGGGCTCCGCTCACAGGGGCACGCCATGGAGGGCCCCGCTCACAGCGGCACGCCATTCAGGGTCGCATTCCCAGTGGCATGCCATGGAGGGTCCTATTCTATCCCCTTTGTACGTTCGGCCGCTGCTCTCCTGACTATGAACATTTGTGCAATCCCTACAGCAAAAGTTCATACCAGCTTTTCTGTGCACCCCTTCTTCTCTTTAGCACACTGGCTGTCAGAGTCTTCGTCCTCCTCATCATCATCCTCCTCCTCTTCATCCCCACTGTCATCTTCAGTGTCATACTCCTCTTCATCATCGTCGTCGTCATCCTCCTCCTCATCAGAAGATTCGCAGGCAGTGTGACCCAAGGAGGCCATATCGGAGATGAGCAGAGCTCGGAGACCATTGTCCAGCTGAATAAATCTATAAGGATAAAAGGAAATTAAAAGATCAGAAATGATGAAGATGACGGACCTGGGAGTGATAAACCTGAGCTTCATTATAAACATGCATGCTCTGATTGAAATAAACATGCATGCTCGGCCAATGAGGAGAAGTGATAAGGAGCTGCCAGACAGCTCCTATCTCTCAGAAGAATGAAGAATCTCTCTCACCAAGGAGCTGCCGGGCTGCCCCAATATTCCACATTGGATCATCAGCTGGGTTTAGCTAAGGGCAGCTGTAGGGCACGGACAGAGGAACGCTGTAGGCACATGCCCTATAGTGAAGCACACGGTGTGCCTACTGATCATCATCATACTGACTTCCATGTGGCTGGCACAATTTGGCAATTCTTTAACCTGATCTGGTGCAAAAACCCTAATCTTGTGTGAAAGAAGCCTATAGATTGAGAAACAAGCTGACTGTGTATACAAATTAGAAGAAATATAATCCTGCAAATCCAAATCACGGTAAAAGTTGTAATTCACTTAAAAGTTTATGGACACCTCTGCAGGTATTGTACAAAAAAAATATTCCATAATTGGTTAGAATTAAAAAAACTTATTTTTTTGCAGCTTGCATGTATTACAATCTACTACAAGCTGCTCAATCCTGTTCAGTGCAAGTCCTGATAAACTGACAATACAAAAGAAACCTTGAAAGACAATCTGAAAGGGAATCCGTTCCTCCATTACTGAGAAAACAGCGTTTGATTTGATATGCAAATGAAGCAGAAGAGTTATGGTAGATCTGAAGCCTCTGTCACTCCAGCTCTATACCTCACCTGGGGCTGCCTCCTCCTGTTTCACTGATGGCTCCTATGCCTTACGTCACACAGCATACAGGCTGAAAATCAAGTAGGAGGGAGCAGCGCTGGACGGGAATAGAGCTGGAGTGACAGAGGCTTCAGATCTACCATAGCTCTTCAGCCTCCCTCATTAACCTGTCCAGGAACATTTGCCATCAGAGAGTACAAAGGTGCACAATATTTATTAATGGATTAATGCCATTTTCAAGATCTCTGCTTGCTGTCAATAAATGGGCAGATCCTTGTGTCACAGTGCAGGTTGCAATAATCATCCGAATAATTAACATATGTAAGGTTTGACCTTGAACATTGTGAGAAAATAAAACTGCAGAACTTTTAATTAACTTTAAGTAAATAAATGTGGAATACTCTGCATGTGCTGCCGTGCCCGGGGATCCCTGTACAATCTGTGGGCACCACACATCATATGGAGCAGCTGCAGACGGTTGGCATTATTATGTCGTTTCATACCAGGGGGCTGCACATATGAGAAAGCAAAGAGAGGGTTAACCGGACATACATAGAAATAGAGGATAAACACAACTGACTGAATGGAAAGAGGGAGGCATATCTAAAGAAGATTATAATGCAGTCTGCAGATCCTGCAGGGCACGTATCAGGTTAGCTAAAGCTGACAATGAATTAAGGCTTGTAAGAGATGTCAAAAGCAATAAAAAAGGATTTTGGGGGTATGTCAAAAGTAAAAGAAAAGTCAAAGATGCTACAGGATTTTTACAGGATGAAAATGGAGAAATGGTAAGAGAGGATGTTGAGAAGGCCGAACTTTTTAATTCCTATTTTGCAACTGTTTTCTCTCAGAAAGAAAATGTAACATCAACTGATCTTCACTGTCCTTTTAAAGGAATAGAGGAATCCAAGTTATCTGTAAACAGAAAGATTGTGAGGGAATATTTAGCTAACATAAATGAGTTCAAGTCTCCAGGTCCAGATGAATTACACCCCAGAGTACTGAAGGAGATCGTAGAAGAAATTTTAGAACCACTCTCCATAATCTTTGAAAATTCTTGGAGAACAGGAGAAGTCCCAGAAGACTGGAGAAGAGCAAATGTTGTTCCTATCTTCAAAAAGGGGAAGAAGGTGGACCCAGGGAACTATAGGCCGGTGAGTCTGACTTCTATACCAGGAAAGATCTTTGAACAAATTATTAAACAACATGTATGTAAGTACATGGATAAGAATGAAGTGATTAACCAGAGTCAGCATGGGTTTGTAACTAACAAGTCATGTCAGACTAACTTAATTTCCTTCTATGACAGAATCACTGACTGGGTGGATCAGGGAAATGCTGTAGATATAGTATATCTTGACTTCAGCAAAGCATTTGACAAAGTATCTCACACCATCCTTATTGAAAAAATGACCAAGTATGCAATGGACCAGGCAACTGTTAGGTGGATTCATAACTGGCTTAGTGATCGGACTCAAAGGGTGGTTGTAAATGGCTTCACATCCAGCTGGATGAATGTCTCAAGTGGGGTACCACAGGGCTCCGTCCTGGGACCTGTATTGTTCAACATCTTTATCAATGATTTAGATGAAGGAATTGAGGGTAAACTGATTAAATTTGCTGATGGCACAAAGCTAGGAGGGATAGCTAATACTAGAGAAGAGAAAGAGGATTCAAAAAGACCTAAATAAACTGGAGCAGTGGGCAGCAACCAACAGAATGGCTTTTAACAGGGAAAAATGCAAAGTACTACATCTGGGCAATAAAAATGAAAAAAGCATATACAGAATGGGAGGAATAGAGCTAAGCAACAGTACATGTGAAAAAGACTTAGGTATACTAATAGATCATAGACTGAACATGAGTCAACAGTGTGATGCAGCAGCAAAAAAGGCAAATACAATTCTGGGATGTATTAACAGAAGCATACAGTCTAGATCACGTGAAGTCATTATCGGTCTTTACTCCTCTTTGGTCAGACCTCATCTGGAATACTGTGCACAGTTTTGGGCACCACATTTTAAAAAAAGACATAGACAAACTGGAGCAAGTTCAGAGAAGAGCGACCAGAATGGTGACTGGTCTGCAAACCATGTCCTATGAGGAACGGTTGCAGGATTTGGGAATGTTTAGCTTGCAAAAAAGAAGACTGAGAGGAGACTTAATAGCTGTCTACAAATATGTCAAGGGCTGTCACATTGTAGAAGGATCATCTTTATTCTCATTTGCACAAGGAAAGACTAGAAGCAATGGGATGAAACTAAATGGGAGGAGACACAGATTAGATATTAGAAAAAACTTTTTGACAGTTAGGGTGATTAATGAGTGGAACAGGCTGCCACGAGAGGTGGTGAGTTCCCCTTCAATGGACGTCTTCAAACAGAGGCTGGACAGACATCTGTCTGAGATGATCTAGTGAATCCTGCTTTGAGCAGGGGGTTGGACCAGATGACCCAGGAGGTCCCTTCCAACTCTACCATTCTATGATTCTATGACTGGCAGATAGAGGGTTACAGTACCGCAAATGTCCTGGGGGGGGGGGGGGTGCAAGAGATCGTCCCAAACTAGAAAACACTAATATGACAAGGGGCAAAGAATAGGAATATTCAGGAGCAAAAATGAAGGAACAACGTGCCCAGGAATAAGCAGCAACTGGCACAAGAAAGGGAGCAACAACTGCACACAGAAGGGGCACAAACTGCTGCAGGGAAATAGCATGGGCACATGGGACACAGGCACAAGATCCTGGCATAGGGGGAGGAGGGGGCAGCACCTGGCCCAGGAGTAAGACAGGGCAGCACCTGGCACAAGACCCTGGCATAGGAGGAAGAGGGGGTGGCACCTGGCACAAGACCCTGGCATAGGGGGAAGAGGGGGTGGCACCAGGCACAAGACCCTGGCATAGGGGGAAGAGGGGCCAGCACCTGGCACAAGACCCTGGCATAGGGAGGAGGAGGGGGCAGCACCTGGCACAAGATCCTGGCATAGGAGGAAGAGGGGGCGGCACCTGGCACAAGAGGAAGAGAGGGCAGCACCTGGCACAAGACCATGGCACAGGAGGAAGAGGAGGGGGCAGCACCTGGCACAAGACCCTGGCATAGAGGAAGGAGGGGGCAGCACCTGGCACAAGGCCCTGGCATAGGGAGGAGGAGAGGGCAGCACCTGGCACAAGGCCCTGGCATAGGGAGGAGGAGAGGGCAGCACCTGGCAAAAGGCCCTGGCATAGGGAGGAGGAGAGGGCAGCACCTGGCAAAAGGCCCTGGCATAGGGAGGAGAGAGCAGCACCTGGCACAAGACCCTGGCATAGGGGGATGAGGGGGCAGCACCTGGCACAAGACCCTGGCATAGGGGGAGGAGGGGGCAGCACCTGGCACAAGACCCTGGCATAGGGGGAGGAGGGGGCAGCACCTGGCACAAGACCGTGGCATAGGAGGAAGAGGGGGCAGCACCTGGCACAAGACCCTGGCATAGGGAGGAAGAGGGGGCAGCACCTGGCACAAGACCCTGGCATAGGGAGGAAGAGGGGGCAGCACCTGGCACAAGACCCTGGCATGGGGGGAGGAGGGGGCAGCACCTGGCACAAGACCCTGGCATAGGGGGAGGAGGGGGCAGCACCTGGCACAAGATCCTGGAATAGGGGGAGGAGGGGGCAGCACCTGGCACAAGATCCTGGAATAGGGAGGACAGGGCAGCACCTGTCACAGGAGGAAGAGGGGGCAGCACCTGGCACAAGATCCTGGAATAGGGGGAGGAGGGGGCAGCATCTGGCACAAGACCCTGGCATGACGTCACGCAGTGGTGACACTTACCGGTACTTCTTAGGGTCACTGGGAGATTTAATGATCTCCAAGTCCTCAGCGTTGCCTTTGGTTTCCGCCTCTTCTCTGTCCGCACTGGTGTCGCCGTGAGTGGCCGGGCACGGGCCAGCGGACTTGTGGGGGTTTCTTGCGGGCATGTCGCAGCGATGACACGGTGTTACAGTTTACAGACACCCGGTGCTTCAGGCCACACAGAAGCCGGGGATCACCGCCCCGGCCAATCAGGAGCGACAGGCGCGATCACATGCCCCTCAACCTGCCTGTCAACAAGGAGAGCGCAGCAGTGGGGCGGGGCTATCTGTTGTTGACCACTCAGAGCGCTGCTTGTTGCAAGGTTGTGAAGTTATTCAGGAAGTTTGTAGCTGTGGAGGCAGGACACGTGGGGGGGCGGGTGTCAGTCAGCCCGGAGCAGATCGCTGCACTACTACATAGATCCTAGAGGACAGACTGGCGATTACTCATTGCCGGCACAGAGATGCATTGTTACCAGCAGTGTAAGGCTGGTGATTGGCTGCTCCGGCCAAGAGAAACTTTTAGCAACAGTTTTTTTTATGTCCCAGTGACCACATCTAATGATATGTATAGCATGTAACTGATTTAAAGGGACTGTCCACTAATCAGATGCTGATGGCCTTTCTTTAGAATAAGTCCTCAATATCCAATTCTCAATTATTTCCAGTGGCGCCCCCTATGTATGTAGTAGGCACAATTGTACACTGCATAGTAGTTGTTCTTGTGTACTGCACATTAACACCTACTTAAGTGATTAGCCGCTGCGCCCCAACCGGGAGCTTCATGGCCGAGCAGCTGCATGCAGCCATACATCACCAAGCACAATGAGCGTCGGATGGAGTGGTGTAAAGCCGCCACCACTGGACTCTGGAGGAGACGTGTTCTGTGCAGTGACAGATCACACTTCTCTATCTGGCGTCTGATGGAAGAGTCTGGGTTTGGTGATTCCAGGAGAACGTTACCCCCTGACTGCATTGTGCCCGCTGTACAGATGGTGGAGAAGGATGATGCTATGCGCTTGTTTTTCAGTGATCGACCTCGATCCCTTCGTTCCATTGAAGAGAAATCTTAATCTTTCAGCACAAGACATTGTGGACAATTGTAGCTTCCATCTTTGTGGGAACAGTTTGGGGAAGACCCTTTCCTGCTCCCCATAACTGTGCCCAGTGCACAAGGGCCATACAGACATGGAGGGGGGAACATGAGCGGCCCCGCTCAGAGCTCAGACCGATAACGAAGATTGTGATTCCGGCCTCCCCCAACATCAGGGTCTGACCTCTCTATAAAGAGGCAAAATCTCCTACAGACGCCTCCAAAGTGTTGTAGAAAACCTTCCCAGAAGAGTGAGAGCTGATATATCTGCAAATGGACCAACTCTATATTATATGGAAACTAAAAACCTAAAGAGATGAACAGGAATATAAGTTGTTGTGCCTACAGTGTGTAGGCGCATGTTCACGCTGGCCACTTAACAGACAAAACTCAAGATAAAAACATAAGCAAATACCCTGCAATAAATACATATCAATGGTGGATGTAAATATTATAGTGTGCTTGCTTAACATAATTTTGATAAAAAAAACGTAAAAGCCACATCACAGTGACCCTAGTTAGGACAGTCCTAATCTCTAAAAATTAAAAGCTTACCATTTGTCAAGTGACATAAATGTGAATAAGGGCCAAGAAGGACAGAGATCCCGACTATTGATGAGCGAGCATGCTTGTTTAATTCTTTAAACGAGCAAGCTCGCGTACTCGCCGAGTATTTTCGACGTGCTTGGCCTTTCAATTTCAGCTGCCGCGGCTGAATGTGTTGCGGCTGTTACACAGCTGTGACACATGTAGGGATTGCCTGTTCAGCCCTTATTCACATGTACGTCACTTGACAAATGGTAAGGTTTTAATACTACAGGTTAAGACCGCCCCGAATAGGGTCACCGTGACGTGGTGGGATGGCTTTTACGTTTTTGATTTTTTTTTTAATCAAAATTATGTTAACTAAGCACCCTATTATTTATTTACTTCAGGGTATTTGCCTATTATGTTTTTATCTTGGGTTTTGTCTAATATGGACCCGGTCACGTGATTTATGCTGCTGAAATCACCGCCAGAGACCAGACTTGTCTGACTCCACCCCTAGTTCTTCCCAGTGCCGCCGCTGCAGGTGATTGACAGGTCTCTCCCATAGTTAGAGCCCTGTCAATTACATAGAGCAAGGCTGCAAAAAACTGTCAGGGGGCTCACTAGGATAGTCTCATCTCTGGCTATGATCGTCGGCCGAATCTTTAAAGTATAACTTCTCTGTAACACCAGAGCGTTTTCCTTGTTCTGATTGCTCATTTTGATCAATGTACTGAATAATCTGGTTAGTTATACAGTAAACTTTGCACTCAGCATGGTGAATATTTTTGGATTGTCACCATATAATGGAGCCAAACAGAGTTCACCATAGTATTATGGAACCCACCCCCATTCGGAAGATTGGCAGTAATCGTTCAGTGAGAGCCTGTGGGAAAGTAAAAGTATTCATTGGTGAGGTCGCCGAAATATGCATTAGGCTAAGGAGGGTCATACACACTATTTGGGATTTAAATGCCACAGTTTGGACATTGTCCTGATGCCCCTTCTCAAAAGTTGACAAATATGGGATTTTTTTATGCTATAAATCAAGATAGTTGGTCTTCTATGACTTCACAGATCGAGCAATCCTCCCCTAACCTACAGGCGATCATTCTTTTTCTGGGAATTTTTCATAATGCCGACTAACAACATAAACAGTCCCCAGCCACAGGCTGGAAGTAGGAGATCAGTCGTCCTGCAGATATAAAGCTCCAATTAGTTTAAATCAGGTTTAAAAGGGAATAAGTCATCAGAAAATGACCTGTTTAAAAGGAAATCTGTCATCAAATTTTTACTACCCTATCGGAGGTCAGCATGATGATATAGGGGCAGAGACCCTGATTCCAGTGATGTATCATTTACTGGGCTACTTGCTGCATTTTTTTTATAAAAATCCCTGTTCTAACTTCTGTAGATCTATCAGTTCTCTGAATGTTGAGCTAATAACCCCGCCCACACCACTGATTGACAGCTGTCAATCGGGTGGGGTTATACAGATCTCATGAATATGAAGAACTACCTGGCAGCAGGTTTACTAGTTCTCTAGTGAAGATCTTTTGTTGATAAAACAGTGATTTTATCACAACTGCAGCAAGTAGCCCAGTAAGTGACATCGCGGGAATCAGGGTCTCCATCATGCTGATCTCAGATTAGGTGAAAAATCCTGGTGACAGATTCCCCTTAAGCATATGTTCACATGTGTTTTTGCTGAGAACAATGAAGCTGTGAAGACCCAGGGTCTTCCTTGGGTGTAATGCTACTCAGACAACACAGGGTGAGGGTAAACCAGTGTGGCAATACTTTATTGAACCACAAAACGGGCAATAAACATCCCGCCTGGGATAGAACAGCTACGACTTTGGGGCTTCCAGGGCCGACTACCTCAACCAGTGCCCCCCCCCCCCACACACACTTTTGGCGGGCCACCATAGACCTGAGGTAACGGCAAGCTTAGGAAGCTAGCAGTCCATCGAGGTACAAGGCCAGGAGACCCGAGGGTCCCACCCTGGCCTCGCCGAGAGTTTCCATGGGGCCGGGGGGGGGGGGGGGGGCGGACACATCAAAAACAGAGATCACGCAGCATTTTTCCTGCAAGCAAATCAGTATTTGCTGCAGATTTTTGTGCTGCAAATCCTGAATTTGTGCACGTACCCCTAGTGAGGTTTTTCTGTTAAAGGGAATCTGTCTCCAGGTTTTTCCCATTTAATGTAGGGCCAGGACCTGTACACCCCCTGTTATATACAACATTTTAAACTGCTGTATATATGCCCCCAATACGCTCTTCATAAAACAAAATAGCTATTATTATACTCCCCTATCGCGCGGTCCGGTCCGATGGGCATCTCTGGTCTTGATCCAGCGCCTCCTCTCTTATGATCGCCATCCTCCTTCTTGCATCGTGTGGATGACATGTCCCAAGTTATACACACGGTCCTGTGCATCGCGCTCCTGCACAGGCGAGTATAATAAAAGCTATTTTTTGTTTTATGGAGAGCAGATTGGAGACATATATAAAGCATCCTCGAATGCTGTAATGGGGCTTACAGGTGCTGGCCCTACTTTATACAGGTTCCCTTTAAACTTATATTTAGAATTTTTGTCATTTTATTTTTTCCTATCGCAATATTTATTACAAATAAATATTATAACTATTGCAATTTTCACTCTCCCCACTGGAACTTTTTGGACTTTAACTTCCTGTTTCAGGAAACTCACATGTACATTAACTTCAAAAGAACAGACTCTTGACCCTATGTTTTGTATTGAAGCATCGAATGAGCGTGTGCAAAAGGTGATTGTGAAAGGAGGAGCTGCAGGGTCAGCTGTGATTGGTGGATCCGGTGTTATCAGCTGTGTATAGAGGTGTTACCTCTCATTGTAATCCTCTGCCTCTGCTGATAATGAGCCTGCTGAAAACAAGTGGAAATAAGAGTCTAAAATAGCCCCAGTGGCCAGTGTGAAAATTGCAGGATTAAAAATTTAACTTTTTAATAAATATATGGAAAAAAAAAACAAACAAATGTAACAAAAACTTAAACACCAAGTCATTTTCTGATGACAAATTCCCTGTAAATTGGAGAATAAGCAACAAAGTTTTTTTTTTACTTACATTGGAAAAATAATAAATTAAGACAAATTTCACTTTCTAACAAATAACTTTATTGTCGGCAGATGGAAATATATTTATATATGTACATTTCTATGACATTTAAAAAACTGCGCACAATTTTACACATCGGTCATAAAATCACAAGTGTTTCAAAAACTAAGTCTGGTTCACAAAATGACACACACGGGACTGTAGTCACTTTTTCATACAATTACGTATTTAGAGGGTCTCCCATCGTTACTACCTATAGGTCAGATACGTCACTCCGAGGCCGATATTCTGACTCGTGGAATCAGATTGCAGCCATTGTATCCAGGAACATGAGGCGGGTAATAATGGTTTGAGTAGTGGTTGATGAAATCTTATCCCTGGCACAGACTGGCAACGTTTTACCAAACAGTGAGTGGAATCGGTAAGACGGCATACAGTTCGGGCAGCACTGGTGAAAGGAGAAATGGACTAACATGAACATTTTTGCTGCATGGGGACATCAGAGTCTGTAAAGCGCAGGTTTTTCGCACCGGTGGCTGCTGAATGCTCGTTGTCCAGACTTTCCGACATCTTTTCACAGATGATATCCACAAGCCGCTCAAAGACCTGCTTCACCTGTATGTTCTCCTTGGCACTAGCTTCAAAAAATTCAAACCCTATTAAATGATAAAAAAAAATTAAAAATTGTCCATGTCACATGGTTTTACACTCCAGAGCAGCAATCATACCGCTTTCACGCTTTTGTATAGGCTAGGGCTAGACGGTAACTTTGGCCTCATCGTAGCATACTGCAGGTGAATAGAGTTGCATTGCAACCCCTAGGGTACTGTGACAAAGTTGCAAAAATTTCAGAACCAACTGCATTTTTGCAACTTGCTTGTTGCCATACCCTAGGGATTGTGGTTCACCTGCAAAGTAGCACTTAAACAGAGCTATCTTTGGTCATGCAACCTGTGTTGTGGCCACAGTTGAGGTGTAATCCTACCTGTGTGCTTACATCTCTCTATTACTTTCCTAATTAAATTGCTCACAGTTTTAAGATCTTGTAAGGTTGGCATCAATTATTGGAGAACTAGGATGAGGGCTCCTCGGTGCACCCTTGGTGTGGCCAAAGACTCAGTGCACCATTCCGCCATCTCAATTACAATTCCCTGCAAATCCCCATATGGTGATTGACCCTTCTCGCTTTGGAGTGCTGCCTTAATTGAATCCTCAGCCCTGAACACACTGACACTGCGGGAGCCAAGACAGTGTCAGCCTAGACATGCACTTATCCTTCTCCGTCGGTTGCTCACGGCACACAGGATCACAAGAGTAGCAAGCGGCTGATGCTAACAAAAGAGGAAAATGAGAATATTCCCTCTCTGACACTGCAAGGGGGACACGCTGCAGACAGGAGAGAGGGTTGAGAGTCCCCCTGCTCTTACACGGTGTGCTCTCGGCTCCTGTGGTGGGCAGGGCTGGGGATTCAATTCAGTGTCACGGGTGTGACAGACCGTCTCTCCAGATCTGGCTGTAGAAGGTCACTGTGCTTGGCATTGCAGACGCCTTCTTGATTCCCTCATCTCTGTAGTATAGGTATATCATTCTTCCTTTAGGACCCAGCAGCGACCTCCACCTTCTACTGCTGATTAACACACCCTTGCTTGGTAGTTAAATACTCTCAGTTTCTCCAGAGAGTCGCCGGTGATAGTTCTATGTACCTCTGTGTTGGCTTGGAGCACTAGCAGTCGGCGGCTAGTTTCTTCTCTGGTGCCCTTGGAGGACAGTTGGTGTTATCTCTCTGGTGTCTGATCAAGGTGAGTGTATCCCCTTTGTTTGTCTACCTTGTTGTGTTTAGTTTGTAGTGGGGCTTGACTAGTGCTCACCCTGTCCCCTCCCTATCTAGGGCCATGCTCTAGGGACATTCAGGACTTAGGCTCCTGCTCAGTGATAGGCGAGGAACCAATATGGGGACGATAGGGTAGGCAGGGCGATATTAGATGTGCCTAGGGGTCTCCACTACTCCTATCCCTAGTGTTTGGGCTCCCTTCCCCTCTTCCCTTCGTGTTGCACTTAGTCTTTCCTTCACCTTGCGTGACATTTAGGCAGCGCTCCATAGCAAATGCTGTCACTCACCATATTGAGATGTGTGCAAGAGTTTAATGGAGAGGGCAGAATGGTGCACTGAGCTTTTGGCCACACCAAGGGTGCACAGAGGAGCCTTCAGTTACATTAAAAAAATATATTGGCTTTGTAAAATGAAAACTAGTCAAATCAGTACTAAGTGTATGATTTGTATAGGGGTCCCTAGGTAACCTAAATGAACGTATAAGTGGTTTAATTTGAGTTTTGGGGGGGTGACACTACATTTAAAATGTACTTTATAGCACAAATTAAAATACATATCAAACTTTCTGACTCTCGAAAATAGTTTAAACTTTAAAAAAAAGTAAAAAATTAAATATTTTAAAATTATAGAAATGTTTTTCATTTTCTGTAATTAAGCCTCATCCCGTGAATGTACAGGTGCAGGCAAACCGCTTTACTGCCTGTAATTAAACTGTCATTTATGCTTCAAGTCGTTAATAGCAAAATATATTCCTCCATCCAGTGACTAAGCAGATCCATGTCTACAGAGTGTCAGTGTGGCAGACTTGTAAATGACAGGACTGTAAAATGCCAAGGTTAATGGATTAGATTATTAATTAAAACCTGTGCATGGCAAGGATTCACTTCTGCCTGTATCCAGATAAAGGCTAAGGCTGTGTTCAGACGCTGCAGCAGTGTGCTGCGTAGCAAAACCTCATGCAAGTTACTATGATTTTTAAATGGAGTTATCAGTTTTGCGGTAAACTTTGAAGGGTTACTGATTTTACAAGGGTTATTCCCAACATAGGTGATAACTTTGGTGAGGATCTTCATGGTCTGAGAATGGCCCTCTGAAATGCCCTCACTGATCCCAAAAATGGGCCTGTGAAATGCCCTCACTGATCCCAAAAACAAGCCTGTGAAATGCCCTCACTGATCCCAAAAACGGGTCTGTGAAATGCCCTCACTGATCCCAAAAACGGGCCTGTGAAATGCCCTCACTGATCCCAAAAACGGGCCTGTGAAATGCCCTCACTGATCCCAAAACCGGGCCTGCGAAATGCCCTCACTGATCCCAAAAACGGCCCTCTTAAACGCTGTATTTGGCTTTCTTCTGCAAGCCCTGTAAAAATTAATGAACGGACACCTATCCATTCTGACCAGACATTTTAGAGTCTTATTGTCGGGGGTTTTAAGCAGTCGGACCCCAACCAATCGGAAGGTTATAGCCCACCATGTGGCTAGAATATAGTTTTCAATGTTGGGAATAAGGCTTTAATTAGTGACAGTTGCAGTCCACAAGGTTGCACACAACGCTGTAATTCTTTGGACAGCAACTGTAGCTCAAGTGTTAAAATTAATCAGTAGTGCTACAAAATATCACAGAGCCCTACAAAAAGGGAACCTTGTACCAAGGACAATTTAGACAATTAGCTCCTGACAGTCAGATTTTTACAGGATATGGAAGAGAGAGAACAGGGTCTACGGCATCTGCAGAACATACAGACCCAATATGGATGGTTAGTTCGTCCTATAAGTCACAGCAGTTTCCATTCCACCCATATAGGTAAAGGATGTCATCATGGTTAGGAGATATTAATACACAAGTACTGTGTCCCAGTAAAAGGGGAAGGAAAGGGTTAAAAAGATGGAGCCCAGAGAAATGCTGCTGCTGCATTTCAGGTTGGTCAGTTGCCAGGATATCCGTCTGATGCCTGGTGGGCATCTAAGAATCTACAGCAGCCCCATATAGAATGAATAGAATATCTCAGAGCCCTTTTCTTGAGATCAGTGATGGTTCCAGTAGTAAGACCTCCACTGGTCAGAAAGTTATTCCTTCTATCCTGTAGATAGATGGTCACTTTCCATGTTGGAAATAACCCTTTAAACAGTGGCGTACCGTTAATAGCGGCAGATCACAAGGCAGCTATGGGACCCATGAGTCTGGGGGGCCAGATGCCGGAACCGGGCCCCCTTACCTGACTTTCAACTGTATCTCTGTCACTGTTCCCAGTCTGATGTCAGCGCAACATGCGCGATTACGTCATTACATTGTGACAGAGCACACACTGCAGAGACTGGAGAAGTGGGGGAATGGGGAGAGGCGAGTATTTTTTAAAAATCAGAGTACTTTGTGGGGGGCCATTACACTGTCCAAAGGGCCATGTGGGGGGCCATTACAATGTCCAGAGGGCCATTACACTGTCAAGAGGGCCATGTGGGGGGCCATTATACTGTCTGGAAGGCTATGTGGGGGACCAATATAGTGTGTGGGAAACTAAAGGGTTTTACTAGGGGAAACATTACTTTGTAATGGCTGCAAAATTGTAGAATATGCGTTTGTGCCCCCCCCCCCCCCCCAATTTTTTTTTTTTTTTGGGGGGGGACCCCAATTATGACTTGCTATGGTGCCCCATGATTTCTATGTACACCCCTGCCCTTTAATGTCTATGTTTGGATGTTTAACATGTTGTATGATGGTGGTATGCAGCACTGGCCTCCCTGCTGTACAGTTTGGGTTGGTGATGCTGGATACAGAGTGTTACAATGTAGATTGATGACTTGTGATCTTCTATAGAGCGCAGGCACAATGCAGACAATCAGCTGGAAGGATCACAAAGAAGAGCCAAGTTTTCAGCTGACTCTGAGCTTGTAACTTCTATACAAAACGATCAGCTGCCATTGTCCTCAACTGCTGATCCGAGCGAGCAGATGAGGAGGGTGATGATGATGATGTGGGGACATGAGGCATCAACCCTGTAATAATCACTCTGAAAGACAACCAGTCACTGCAGGACTCATTCAGGCACCACAGAAGTTCATTTGTCGCCCTATTAAATGGGACGACTAGAACTTTACCAACAACAGTGAAAGATTTGCAGCGTAAAGTTCTGCAGAATTCTACAAAATCAATGCAAATAAATTTTGTTCATGGTATCTAACTATCCACTTTGGAAAACTTTTGCTCTATAAAAAGGTGAGGTGTCCTGGAGACAAGTCAGTGAGAAGTGCAATGTAAATTCTGGTTGTCCTTACAGAAAAAAAAAAAAAAAGAAAGAATTAGGACACCCATACAAAATCAATGGATGTTTGAGGATTTAAATGGACAGAAGACACACACACACACACACACACACACTTGTTGATATCCAAATCTCTGCCTGGAAAATTACTGATTTATAAGATCTATAAAGTAACTTTAAAGTCCTATGAAGTTGGCCCTAATATACTAACTCAATGATATATGTACCTGATGGTGCTTTATAAATAATGGGTATTTTATTTTTTGGCTTTATTTTAAAATAATTTGAATTTATAGATTTTTTTGATGTGCCGAAAAGCACCTGCAGACTAAGGCCAATGCACTGCACAAGAGATATTTTTAGCAATAACAGACTGCAATGCATCTTGTATCCTGCAGGGGGTGGTGCAGCATAGAACATACCGAGTTGATCAGCAAGGTGCTTCCCTTTTTCAGTCGCTATCACCCGCTCTTCCTCCATATCACATTTATTTCCTACCAAAACAACTTGTGCATTGTCCCAGGAGTAGGTCTTTATCTGTGTAGCCCTAGTAAAACAAAGAATAAAACAAATTTAATAAACGAGGAACTGGACGCATCCAGAAAATTCCTTTAATTTGGCATTTAAATCTGGGTTTTAGATTTGCAAAATAATCTGGAATTTCACAAAATCGGTGGCAGACGACAAATCAGAAGACTGCTCTGGTCTAGCTGATGTTAGCATTTCATTTTGGGCGCTTTGAAATAAAATTAACAATAGATGATATCCCAGTAATGGTGATCTCCAGAACAATGTAGCACTGTGCCATCAATGGACACTTAGTTTATGGTGAGCTGTATATTATATAGTACAGACCAAAAGTTTGGACACACCTTCTCATTTAAAGATTTTTCTGTATTTTCATGACTTTGAAAATTGTACATTCACACTGAAGGCATCAAAACTCTGAATTAACACATGTGGAATTATATACTTATCAAAAAAGTGTGAAACAACTGAAGATATGTCTTATATTCTAGGTTCTTCAAAGTAGCCACCTTTTGCTTTGATGACTGCTTTGCACACTCTTGGCATTCTCTTGATGAGCTTCAAGAGGTAGTCACCGGAAATGGTCTTCCAACAATCTTGAAGGAGTTCCCAGAGATGCTTAGCACTTGTTGGCCCTTTTGCCTTCACTCTGCGGTCCAGCTCACCCCAAACCATCTCGATTGGGTTCAGGTCTGGTGACTGTGGAGGCCAGGTCATCTGGCGTAGCACCCCATCACTCTCCTTGGTCAAATAGCCATTACACAGCCTGGAGGTGTGTTTGGGGTCATTGTCCTGTTGACAAATAAATGATGGTCCAACTAAACGCAAACCGGATGGAATAGCATGCCGCTGCAAGATGCTGTGGTAGCCATGCTGGTTCAGTATGCCTTCAATTTTGAATAAATCCCCAACAGTGTCACGAGCAAAGCACCCCCACACCATCACACCTCCTCCTCCATGCTTCACGGTGGGAACCAGGCATGTAGAGTCCATCCGTTCACCTTTTCTGCGTCGCACAAAGACACGGTGGTTGGAACCAAAGATCTCAAATTTGGACTCATCAGACCAAAGCACAGATTTCCACTGGTCTTATGTCCATTCCTTGTGTTCTTTAGCCCAAACAAGTCTCTTCTGCTTGTTGCCTGTCCTTAGCAGTGGTTTCCTAGCAGCTATTTTACCATGAAGGCCTGCTGCACAAAGTCTCCTCTTAACAGTTGTTGTAGAGATGTGTCTGCTGCTAGAACTCTGTGTGGCATTGACCTGGTCTCTAATCTGAGCTGCTGTTAACCTGCGATTTCTGAGGCTGGTGACTCGGATAAACTTATCCTCAGAAGCAGAGGTGACTCTTGGTCTTCCTTTCCTGGGGCGGTCCTCATGTGAGCTAGTTTCTTTGTAGCGCTTGATGGTTTTTGTAACTGCACTTGGGGACACTTTCAAAGTTTGCCCAATTTTTCGGACTGACTGACCTTCATTTCTTAAAGTAATGATGGCCACTCGCTTTTCTTTACTTAGAATTTGTATTATGGCAAGAAAAAAGCAGCTAACAGTCTATTCAGTAGGACTATCAGCTGTGTATCCACCTGACTACTGCACAACACAACTGATGGTCCCAACCCCATTTATAAGGCAAGAAATCCCACTTATTAAACCTGACAGGGCACACCTGTGAAGTGAAAACCATTTCCGGTGACTACCTCTTGAAGCTCATCAAGAGAATGCCAAGAGTGTGCAAAGCAGTCATCAAAGCAAAAGGTGGCTACTTTGAATAACCTAGAATATAAGACATATTTTCAGTTGTTTCACACTTTTTTGTTAAGTATATAATTCCACATGTGTTAATTCATAGTTTTGATGCCTTCAGTGTAAATGTACAATTTTCAAAGTCATGAAAATACAGAAAAATCTTTAAATGAGAAGTTGTGTCCAAACTTTTGGTCTGTACATACATACATACACACACAATAATAATAATAATAATAATAATAATAATATATTTTGCAATGGCTTACATAAGTGTGGTGCCAAATGGTGCCTTAAAGAAAAAACAAAAGCTTGCAAACATGACCTTATAAGCAGATATGTACTTAATGGGTTATTCCCATCTTCATAGAAGAAGCTTGTCGGAAATCACTTGTAAATATAAGTGATATCCCTTATTAAAATTTTCAGCCGTTCTTGAGATATTACCATTTTTTTCATCTGTTTACAGCTCGTTGCCTTGGAGACCGACCACCGCTGCTAGACAGCAGAACCTGCACAGTGCTTACAAGCCTTTTTCTATTGAGCTTCTAAGCACATGTTGAAGTTGGTGGTCTTGCTGGAGAGTGCAGTTGCCTCCTAATCCTGCCCAGCTTCAGCGCGGTGCTTAAAAGTGCTGTGGTGGTCGGTCTCCAAGACAACGAACTGTAAACAAAAGTAGTAATATCGCAAGATGAACTGACATTTTTAATAAATAGTAAATTGCAAAATTGCTTGTTTCTACAAGGGCTATCTGACAATATCCATCTACGGAGATGGGAAATAATCCTTTAAAATAAAATTTAAAAGCTATGATTTCTGGTTAGAAAGTGGGAAAAAGTCGAGTGCATCACCAAAAATTCCATCACAAAAAGGATTAAATTACAGTCTTTGTGGTGTATTGCTGAACTTCTTGTTTTAGTTTTTTTTTCCAATTCTTTGGTAGAAATTACAGGAAAATATATTTTTGTATTTTCTATATTTGCGCTATGTGGAAATGCGTGTGTAACTCCTATGCACGAGCATAGTTTATAGGTCTGAGTGAATTTGTAAGCTTAATGTCAATACACATTTGTGTGGGCATGACGGACGGGGCGGCCCCAGACAAGTCCTGCACAGGGGCCCTTGGCTGTTAATATCAGTCCCTGCAATATGGATACATTTGGAGTATGTACAGGAATCTTATGTTGAACACAGTTAAAAATGTGTGAATGGAGTTTTAAGGGGTGAGTCAGTATACTAGGACCCCCACTGTGGTGTAAAAAAAAAACCTCCACTCTAAAACCCTGTTCTCAGCCAGGGATTAAAGAAGGCTTCTGACCTCTAGAAATAACACCCAACAGGCTCCTGTTCCAATGCAGTTGGTGCCATATATACTGACATCACCACTGACGTGACTATCACATTTTATGTGGTCATCACACCGGGCAAAAAGTGTTGAAGGACCAAGACAATGTAGGAAGGTTGCAGAGTTAAAAAATAAGAAGCCATGATGTACTTAATAATTTGATAAGTTTGGAGCTTATGAGAAAGAAGGGGAAAAAGGGGAGAAAAGAAGGGGGAAAAGAAAAATGGAGATGGAGAAAGAGAAAGAAAAACGAGAAAGAAGGTTTTTCCACTTTTTCCTTTCCATCCGTCAGTGAAAAACGAACCACACAAGCATGTCATCCGAATGCTGTCATGGGTATTAGTGCTATCCATGAAAAAAACGGATCACACTCATACGAGAAAAACTAATGTGTGAATGAGGCCTTATAGGCAACTAATAGAATATTAGGAGCTACTAGGAGGACGTACCAGTCCTGCACAGCATTATACGACTCCTCATTGGCGATGTCATACATCAGTATGAACCCCATTGCCCCTCTATAATATGCCGTGGTAATAGTCCGGTATCTTTCCTGTCCAGCTGTGTCCTGAAAAAAAAAAAAAAAAAGTATTCGTCAGATACCACGTTAAACATTTTCTAAATTCCTCTGTACGGTTATAACAGGATTGAAAGAATTTGCAAGAGGTGAAGTGTGAAAATTCACATCCCAGAAACATATTTGTAGGTTTACATATTATTACCAATATGTTTGCGCAAGATAAAAATTGTGAAACGCTTTAAATGGGTTGTCCCGTCTTGGGGACAATTTTTTTTTTACTTAAGTGCATGTATTTGGGCATAAAAATAATTTCTGCAAATGGGGTTCATTATAAATTTTTCACCGTTTTTTCTTTGTTTTCCTGCATATTCAATTTTGATGCGGTCTGTGGTCAAATCAGTTAAGAGGCGCTGTGAAAATGACAGTTCCAACTCTCCCGTCAGAACGGGCTCACTGATGGTTTTTCAGTTAACTCATTCTGCAGACAGCAATTCGCCGGCCAACACAGAGGATATAGAAGAAGTCAAAAAAGGTACAAAACATTTATTAAAAACAAATTGCAAAAATAAGTTTTATCCCCATGCATTTAAAGGAAAAAAATATGCATGTCTCAAAAAAAGATGGACAACCCATTTAAAACCAGAAAAACTGAACAAGCAAACCTGCAGTGTAAAGTATGGACGGTAAATCTAGAAAAAGGTGGATTTAAGAATATTTCTAAAGTCATGGTTTCCAATGGTAGATCCTGATGATGCAGATCTGAAAAGCAGCCTAAAAACAAATTGGTAACTACTTAAAAGATACAGGTGCATCTCAAAAAATTAGAATATCATCAAAAAGTTAATTTCAGTTCTTCAATACAAAAAGTGAGACTCGTATATTATATAGAGTCATTACAAACAGAGTGATCTATTTCAAGTGTTTATTTCTGTTAAAGTTGATGATTATGGCTTACAGCCAATGAAAACACAAAAGTCATTATCTCAGTAAATTAGAATTAACAAAAAACACCTGCAAAGGCTTCAGATGCATTTAAAAAGGTTCCTAAGGCTGTGTGCTCACGATGCATTTTTTAACCATTTCCGCAGCGGCAAAAACGCTGCAGAAATGCTTAAAAAACGCTTGGTAGAAGGTCTGCCATGTTCCCCAATGATAATCCGCATGTGCTGTGCCCATGCTGCGTAAATTTCCGCTGCAGATAATCATTGCGGAAAAAAACGCAGCACTACCAATTATTTTGCGGAAGTGCTGCGTTTTCGCCGCCATTGACTTGCATTAGAACGCATGGATTACGCATCACTGTATATGTAGATGCGCATTCCAAGCGTTCCAATGTGCGGATGGTACCCAGGTCTAGAGGAGAGGAGACTGTCCTCTGGACCTGGGTACCATTGAAAACTGTAAAAAAAAAATAAAATAAAAAATATATCCTTACCTTCTGGCGGCCCCCCTGCTGCGCTCCTCCTCGCTTGCTGGCAGTTCGCAATGTACTGAAGGACCTGCGCTGACGTCATAGTCATGTGACGGGTTACGCGACGCTGACGTCGGCAGGTCCTTCAGTGTATCGCTGCCGGCAAGGGAGAATGGAGGGAAAGCAGGACACCGGGTGCCATCGGAGGGTAAGTATATATTTATTTTTTGTCATTCTCTCGGGTCACACTATATAAATCCATGCCATTTGCATGGATTTATATAGTGTGACCAAGTTGACAAGCACTTTCCCAAGTGATTCTAAAATCGCTTGGAAAGTGCTTGTCAACCCGCATGCGGAAATGCATGTGCAGAACTCATCACATCCGCTTGTCCCTGGCAGGAAAAACGCATGTACAATCCGCATGTGTTTTTTTCTGCCAGGGAGATGCAGAAATGCTCAGGAAAAAATCCTGAGCATTTCTGCATCGTGGGCACTTAGCCTTAGTCTGTTTCAGTAGACTCCACAATCATGGGGAAGACTGCTGACTTGACAGATGTCCAGAAGGCAGTCATTGACACACTCCACAAGGTCCCAGAGTCTGGAGGAAGAGTGGCGAGGCCACAATCCAAGCTGCTTGAGGTCTAGTGTGAAGTTTCCACAATCAGTGATGGTTTGGGGAGCCATGTCATCTGCTGGTGTAGGTCCACTGTGTTTTATCAAGACCAAAGTCAGCACAGCCGTCTACCAGGACATTTTAGAGCACTTCATGCTTCCCTCTGCCAACAAGCTTTTTGGAGATGGAAATGTCATTCTCCAGCAGGACTTGGCCCCTGTCCACACGGCCAAAAGTACCAATACCTGGTTTACACACAACAGTATCACTGTGCTTGATTGGCAGCAAACTCGCCTGACCTTAACCCCATAGGGAATCTATTATAGAGAATCTATGGAGTATTGTCAAGAGGAAGATGAGAGACCCCAGACCCAACAATGCAGACGAGCTGAAGGCTGCTATCAAAGCCACCTGGGCTTCCATAACACCTCAGCAGTGCCACAGGCTGATCACCTCCATGCCACGCCGCATTGATGCAGTAATTGATGCAAAAAGAGCCCGACCAAGTATTGAGTGCATTTACTCAACATACATTTCAGTAGGACAACATTTTGGATTTTAAAAACATTTTTCAAGCTGTTATAAAATATTCTAATTTAGTGAGATAATGACTTATCTTTTCATTGGCTGTAAGCCATAATCATCAACATTAACAGAAATAAACACTTCGAATAGATCACTCTGTTTGTAATGACTCTATATAATATATATGAGTTTCACTTTTTGTATTGAAGAACTGAAATAAGAATATCATCAAAAAGTTCTGTTTATTTTGCGAGATGCACCTGTACCAACTTCTGAAGCCCATCCATGTCCAAAGTTTTGGGATGTACCGACAGTCAAAGAATTTGTCTTGTATGGCAACATTAAGGGATTGTTATTTATGCAGATCTATAATATATTCTGTAAAGGGTCATCAAAACTAACACTTCAATATAAAAGATCTTTAGAAGTCTAGATTCCCATGTAGCATCTCCACTGCGGACCCCCCCACAGCACCACTTACCACTGCAAATATCATTGTAGAGAAGCAGGTGGGGGGGCTGCACATTTGCATTGAACGAGGTAAAGCTTGCATCTAGATGTGCAGCATAAATTGACCTGCTGAGGATCGGAAACACGCAGCTCCTGTCAATTTACCCTGAAGATATATTTTGCAGCATGTGGTGAGGTTTTATTAAAATGTCATACATTATTATTGAGACTGTAAAAGGATGTTGATTTTCTGCACTGTGGAATAAACGGTTAGACCTCTGTTTTTCCGATACAAAATTGCTCTGCGAAGAGAGAGTTTATTGATACAATTCTAGGTCCATGCAGCCACCACTAGAGGGAGCTGAGGAGCTAAATGCATACAGCTCTTGAGCTCAGTGTATACATTGTACGGATCCTCTTATATGTCCTTATGTGATGCTTGAAATGTATCCCGTATAAAACAAAAAAACTGGAATGATACATATAGAACAAAACCGGATGCAATATAAAAGTCAAAAATGTTTCTAATTTTGAATGGATCCACTAATAATAATAATCTGTTTAAAACATGATACTTTGGGTCAGTTTTTCATGAATTTTTAAAAAAGTCATTTTTACTAGATGGGTCTCTAAATACCTAGACATGCCCAATGCTTAAAAAAAAAAATTATTCATTAACAGATGATCATCCATTAGAACGACCCATAGACCAAGAAAAAAAATTATAATAATCAATGTAGGACCCCAGCATTAACTGTTGTAGGACCTCATCATTAAACTGTTAGAGTCCCAGAGAACCCCTTTAATTTTTATGATAAATTGATCAAACAAAAAAAAACAAAAACACAAAACCATGATAAATGATAAAAGGTAACTTTCCAAAAATACCAAATACAACACAGTTGTCCCTTTAATAGTACATGGTTACACTTAGATAATTTAATACCTATAAATTTCTGAAAACTATAAACTCCAAAGCCAGAAATTATAATAAAATAATCATCATCTGGTTTTAGTGCCTCCATAGAAGAACCTGAAAGCAGCAGATTCCCAGGTGCCCATCTGCCCTTTCAGAAGCTGTAAAGGTCTCTCTGAATTGCGGCACAGGTCAAACGGAGCTTTGATGAAAAGTCATTTTGCTGATCACCCGATACATTTGCGAGGAGTTAAAGCAGAATGATTCACGCAGATCCAGTGATTATACGCAGCAATTAGCAGCCTCAGAAAAGACTCCTTTCAAAACTTTTCCATAGCATCTTAATGATGCCAAGATAATGGCAGAAGTGAAAAGAGCCAAAAACACTGGGTCTAATCAACAGCTATGGTTACATTGGAGATGTCAACCATATAATAAAAAGCACAAAATTAAATAAAATAAAGTAATAAAATATAAATGTTGTGGAGAAAAATTAAAGACATCTCTGGAGAGGGGACAGATCACCCTCACATTGAGCATATGGGAATAAGTATAACTGGAGAAGTGAGTGAGAGCGGACACTTCAATCTCCATTGAAGTAGAGAGCCTCCTGCAGAGACCAGGTAATTGCAACAGGCGGTCTGCTCTGGGAACCAGACACCAGAGCCAGGATTCTTTTACTCCAAGGCGGGGAAGTACACTTCCAGGGCCAGAGCTTCCTCTAATCAAAGCACAGGTGCAGACTTTTTGGAGCCAGTTGTCAGTGATGAATATTGGGGTTTGCATTGATCCGATATTTATGGGAGATATATTTTTGGCATCATAGCAAAGGGACAAACGTAAAGCATTCACTCACATCACCGTAAGGCCATTCTAACCCCTCCAACATAATATCGGTCCGATGGATGATGTTATTTACGCTATGTTTCATCTCTATAGACAGGTAAAATTGCGATAGGAAACATGACAAAAATATCCACCGCCTGGGACCTCCAGGGGCAAAGATATACTGAAAGTTATGGATCTCCTAAAATTCTTAAAGACCTAGCACATCCCACAACTAGCACCTATATGGGCGCACCAAGAAGAGGTATGTGGGCTTAACCTTGATCTGATAAAAGCCAGAGTTATGGTGTCTGCCATTGTTCATTCTGGAATACATAGTTCACTGTGAGAGTGTTCCACTTTGCTAATTGGAGTGCTTCCCTACATAAAAGATAATAGCCATTCCTGCAACATCAGGTTTAGTACTTCTTTCGTTATTACTTTTTATAATATGTAGTTGTATATACTGTAGTTTTGTTCTCATTTTCTAACATCTTTATATTTTTTTCTAAACACTGCCTACCTTTCCAGATTAAATATTTAAAATTTAATAGCCCTGTTCCTCTTGCTCTGTAAGCCGCACCCCTGAAGCCATATGCTACCTATAAAGAGTGTCTAAATGGCCTGTATAAACGAGAGGTGGTGGCATCTAGTAGTTCTTTTGTTATTGTGGTGTTGGCAGTGACTGTACCGGGGCATGCATGCATGCATGCATGCATGCATGCATGAGATATAGATATATGGACAAAATAATGGAAACACCTTGAAACATCAACAAAAGTTTGTTTAATATGGTGTAGGTCCACCTTTTGTGGCGATTACAGCCTCAATTCTCCGAGGTATGGATTCATACAAGGTGTGAATTGTTTCCAAAGGAATTTTAGCCCATTCTTCAGTTAATACACCCTCCAGTTCTTTGAGCGACGATGGCGGCGGAAATCGACGTCTAACTTGAATCTCTAAATATCGACCATAAATGCTCAATAATGTGGAGGTCTGGGGATTGTGGGGGCCAGATGAGATGCTCAACTTCATTAGAATGTTCCTCGTGCCATGCTTTAACGATTCTAGCTGTATGAATTGGTGCGTTATCATCCTGAAAGATGGCGTTCCCCTCCGGGAACAGTGCTTGAACCATAGGATGCACTTGGTCGCCCAAAATGCCTAAATAATCTCGGCTGTTAATTCTTCCATGAAGGGATATCATTGGGCCGGCGGATCTCCACGAAATAGCACCCCAGATCATCACAGAACCTCCGCCATGTTTTACGGTTGGGAGAAGGCAGTCTGGATGGAAGGCTTCTTTCGGCTGTCTCCAAACGTACACTCGGCCGGAGGTCGGAAAAGGGTAAATGATGATTCGTCGGAGAATATCACATGTTTCCACTGCTCGAGGGACCAATTCTGGAGGTTTCTACACCACTCTAAACGCTTGGAAATATTTGTCATTGAGAGCAGCGGTTTTCTAATTGCAGCTCTTCCGTGGAATCCAGATTTGTGCAGCTCCCGATGAACAGTTTTCATGGAAACTGGGTTCTGTAGGTGTTCATTGAGCTCAGCAGTGATTTTCGGAGCCGTGGTCTTGCGATCCTCTCTCACAATTCGCTTTAGAGTCCGACGGTCTCTCTCAGTCAACTTCGACTTTCGGCCGGACCTGTGCTTTGCTGCGGACGTTTTTCCTTCTCTTTCAAATGCAGTCATTATTTTGGAGACCGTACCTCTTGACACGTCAAGCATTCAGGCACTTTCGGTTACACTAGCGCCAGCCATACGAGCACCAACAATTTGTCCTCTTTGAAAATCCGAGAAGTCTGCCATTGGTATCAGGTTCTCATCAATGTTCTTACAATTCTGCAAAACAAACAGTTAATTTACATACACATCACATAACAAAAATAATCAACGACAAAACATTACCATATGTCACGGTTTGCATGTTTATAACATGTTCGAAGATTATGATGCCAAAACGTTAGGCGTTTCCATTATTTTGTCCAACCCCTGTATATGTCAATTCAGAAAAGTATATTACAATAGAGGGATTAAAATAGAAGAAAAAAATACACACACACACACACACACACACACACACACACACACACAGTAATTGAAGATTTTTCAGTATTTTCATGACTATGAAAATTGTACCTTCACACTGAAGGCATCAAAGCTATGAATTAGCACATGTGGAATTATATACTTTACAAAAAAGTGTGAAACAACTGAAAATATGTCTTATATTCTAGGTTCTTCAAAGTAGCCACCTTTTGCTTTGAAGACTGCTTTGCACACTCTTGGCATTCTCTTGATGAGCTTCAAGAGGTAGTCACCGGAAATGGTCTTCCAACAATCTTGAAGGAGTTCCCAGAGATGCTTAGCACTTGTTGGCCCTTTTGCCTTCACTCTGCGGTCCAGCTCACCCCAAACCATCTCGATTGGGTTCAGGTCTGGTGACTGTGGAGGCCAGGTCATCTGGCGTAGCACCCCATCACTCTCCTTCTTGGTCAAATAGCCCTTACACAGTCTGGAGGTGTGTTTGGGGTCATTGTCCTGTTGAAAAATAAAATGATGGTCCAACTAAACGCAAACCGGATGGAATAGCATGCCGCTGCAAGATGCTGTGGTAGCCATGCTGGTTCAGTATGCCTTCAATTTTGAATAAATCCCCAACAGAGTCACTAGCAAAGCACCCCGACACCATCACACCTCCTCCTCCATGCTTCACGGTGGGAACCAGGCATGTAGAGTCCATCCGTTCACCTTTTCTGCGTCGCACAAAGACATGGTGGTTGGAACCAAAGATCTCAAATTTGGACTCATCAGACCAAAGCACAGATTTCCACTGGTCTAATGTCCATTCCTTGTGTTCTTTAGCCCAAACAAGTCTCTTCTGCTTGTTGCCCGTCCTTAGCAGTGGTTTCCTAGCAGCTATTTTACCATGAAGGCCTGCTGCACAAAGTCTCCTCTTAACAGTTGTTGTAGAGATGCGTCTGCTGTTAGAACTCTGTGTGGCATGGACCTGGTCTCTAATCTGAGCTGCTGTTAACCTGCGATTTCTGAGGCTGGTGACTCGGATAAACTTATCCTCCGAAGCAGAGGTGACTCTTGGTCTTCCTAAGATTCGCAATTTTGACAATTTCCACTTCTGTTGTGAAGACGTAAGCAGTAATCCTCAATTATATGTTCTTTGAAATCTGTCCAAAGTTGAGCGGGATTTGTAGGCGATCCAAAGACACAAATGTAGGCAAACAATTTGCGACGTTTTTTTAGGCTTATGTAGGGTAACTGCATCTTCTAAAGTAAGTGTCCACACAGTATCATCTAATAGAAGTCCTAAAGCCAAACCTGCAGCTTTAAATGTATTGTGCAATACTCCGTTAACTGTTTTCAAATCGTCGTAACTTCTAGCTCCTTTGACATGCAGTAGTAACAGCCGAAGGCAAGATCTTTCTTGATTCTAGACACTAACCGTATACATGCATCCAATTATTCTGCCAAGTCCTCGTTGTCTTGGATTCCAAGTTTTATTCCAAACATAATGCTCTGGAATCTCTCGATACAAATACTGCCTTGCGTTTTCGTCACATTGGTTTAGCAAAAACCATTCCATTAATGTTGACGTCGTGCTTAAAGTTTTTGAGACATCTTTGACTTGAGCATTTTCAAAGAAATAAAGCTGCTGTTGACTTGGTAAATGAATAGCTAAAAGTATAATGGCATGGGACTGTGAATGCACTGGAAACTCAAATATCCTCCAAGCAGCTTCTGGAGCACTCACATATCTTGAGTCAACAAAACATGATGATTCATCGTGATTGACTGTTTTCTATTGTATTTCGATGTTAGATTTGTCATGCCCCTTGTAGATGTACTTGAAAAGATATTTTACACTTTTTATTGAAGCGCAGATTTCAACGTTGATGCGACAGTTGTAGCGTTTTTATAAGTACGGGTTGTATGGAACTATCCACGAGTTATTTATAATTTTTTTGTTGTGTACAATGTTACCAATGAGTTGTCACTGGTAGGATGGGTAGCCATTCAAATCTTTAACAGTGTGCTGTTTTAATTGCTTTGGAAACCCTTTTGTACACTTTCCATTTTGCATGCATGGACTTTTTGGATTTGCTTCACCGCATGGGCCATGAACCATATTACAGATTACAATATTATACAATTCAGGATACTTTGCTTGCTTAGGAATTTCAGCCCACACTATATTGTCAATTTCATCCTCCGTGCTAACTTGGAATCCACGTCTAAGATAATTAGTATATGCGCATGTGGAAGACCTCTTTTCTGAAACGCTATTACGTGTACCATTGCTACGACAGTTCCAAAAAGCCCATTTTTTAGGTCTTTGAAAAGGTTGCTGAGTTTTAGTCGAAATACGTGTGCAACTAAGTCCGGCCTGTGTTCAACTTGCTGCCAGGGTTGTAGATTTTCGGTAATTTCCGGCCATTTAGGATTACAGGTCATTGTTAAAAAATGTCAGGTCTTCCATACTTTGTGACTATTGCCATTGCATCTTGATAACGCTGTTGCATGTTGCGGGGGCTACCTTCAAACGACGACGGGAGAATTACTGTTTTTCCAATTGGAATTCCTTTTTGAATGGATTGTTTTTGCAAATGTTCTTGAAGAAGGCAGTAGTCTTCAACTTTAAGTTGTTTTTGGTTCATTCGTATGAAATTGAGCCGATTAGCTTCAATTTTAACGTATGTGTCGACTAAGTACTGTTGTGTCAGTTTCCCACAGTTTAAAATAGGATTGAAGTAATTTCGGACAGACAGAAGAAAACTGTAGTACTGGAGTTGTGTAATTCTTCTTGAAGTTCCTTGCTGGTGTAGGTTTTCATGCCACCCTTGATCACCTCTTGGAAAGAATAGCGGATACAGAAGAGCATCAAGGTTGCTGTGCAAAATGCTAATTTGTTGTGTTTTAGGAACGAAAGGGTTGTTTTGGTCTGGCTTAGGATGGACTAACATATCCCTTTGAAAAAGGAGGCTCTCCATCATCGTTTTGAAAAACAACTGCGACCTCAATTACACGTGGTTTGTTGTAACATCGGGGATCTTGTTGACGTTCTTGTTTAATGGCCATGATAATAGAAGGCATTTCCGTCCCATTTTGTATAGCTCTCTGTTCCTCCTCAGCTTCGACGTTTTTTAGCATGCGATATGCGGCAGCAAATGGGCTGATTGTTTGTAAATGTACAGCAATTAGGTTCATTAGTTCTGCATTACACTTTTCATTTTCTTTCAGGTTCATCCTTTGTTCTGTAGCCTCATTTGGATCAAAGATGTACAATTGTGCAAATTTTGGTGGTTGTCCTAGTTCTGGGTGAAATGTTCCAGTGCGGTGGTAGATCTGGCCATGAATTTTAAAACCATACGGTCCGAATCCAGGGAGCGGTGCAATGTTGGCACCAAATGAAGCAAACGCATGAGAACTGTTGATACTTCTGATATTTTCCATAAAATTTCTACTGTGTTCATGCGTTCCTTTCATCAACTGCTCAAACAGATCTGAGTAGTGACGTCTCAATAGCATAACTTTTCCTTTTTGGCAGCATTGAGTAAACTGATTGTCAGATGATTTTTCCTCAATGAAATTCAGAGAGTCGCATTTAGAACAAACTACATTCATATTCCCACAGTAGTGTTGAATAATTATAGTTTCATTGTCTGTTATGTAACGTGCAAGTTGTTGAATATTCTGCTGGGTTTGCCTTAGTTGGTAGAGCATTCGTTTTTTATAAATTTGGCGATCGTGTTGTTCTCTGTTTGTCCTGGATTCTGGAGATTCATTCACCCGACATTGTCTATGGGATTCCGCATCGTGTTCCTGTCTAGCGGCAGTGTGTTGCGGTGTCTTCCGTTCCCGACGTGGTCTGTGACATTCAGCATCCTGGGCTTGTCTGGCGGCAGTGTGTTGTGGTGTCTCCTGTTCCCGACGTTTTTGGTGAGATTCCGCATTCCAGACTTGTCTGGCGGCAGTGTGTTGCGGTGTCTCCCGTTCCTGACGTTGTCTGTGAGATTCCGCATCCTCGGCTTGTCTGGCAGCAGTGTGTTGTGGTGTCTGTTGCTCTCGACGCTGTCGTTTTCTTGCTGCTTTTCTGTCATCCTCAGTGGCGTATTTTCGCTTACGACCCATTGGAAGACAGGAAGCGCCAAGAAGTATCTGTTCAGCGCGCTGTGACTCGCAGAACGTGTTCAGTAAACGTGACAGAAGTCCATCACACACTGACTGACAAAACATGTTAAGTACATTATGGGCAGTTGGTGAGTCACATGGGCGGAGTCAGCCCTGCTATCTCCCGACGGTGGCGTACTTCTTTGAAATCCGGCGCCAATTGGCCGGAGACCGTGTTTAAATTTGGCGCCAAAATTGCTGGTCGCAGGCGGCAGCTGCGACCAATCAGCGACCCGTGTTACTGAGGACGGGGAGTGGCGTTGATGTGCGGTTACTTCCGGTGTGAGCAGCCGGGAGATGAACGGCTAGCGCCGGTCATCTCCCGGCTGCATCGCCGCTGACCTCCATACGGCTACAGTCGAGTGATCAGCGGCTAGTGCCCCTGATCTCCCGACAGCAAGTGTGAAGGGAGAACCGGGGAGCGAGGCCTCCGGTTGAGGTACTTCTGCTGTGAGCAGCCGGGAGATGAGCGGCTAGCACCGCTCATCTCTCGGCTGCGTCGCCGTGGATCTCCCGATGGTGGCCTGCGTGTTTAAAATCCGGCACCAATTCGCGGCCGTGCTGCGGCAGTCGCTGATTGATCGCGGCCGGCTGGGAGCCACCAGAGAAGCGTGATTTTAAATTTGGCGCCACTATCGCTGATTGGTCACGGCCACGACCAATCAGCAGAGCGGTGTTTAAAATTGGCGCCAATATCGCTGATTGGTCGCGGCCGCCACCAATCAGCGAATCGTATTAGTGAGGACCGGGGAGCAGCGCTGCCTGTGCGGGTACTTCCGCTGCGAGCAGCCGGGAGATGACCGGCTGCTCGCAGCAGAAGTATCACGACCGGCAGCGCTGCTCCCCGGTCCTCCCTTCACACTTGCCGTCGGGAGATCAGCGGCCCGCTGATCTCCCGACGGTAGCCGCATGGAGGTCAGCGGCGCCGCCGGTCGGGGTCCTTCTGCTGCGGGCAGCGCCGGTCATCTCCCGGCTGCATCGCCGCTGACCTCCGTGCGGCAGATGAGCCGCTAACGGCCGCCATCTTTTTCTGAAATCCCGCGTCGCTGATTGGCCGCGGCCGGACCAATCATCGACGCGGGATTTCCTGGACAGAAGGGAAAAGACGATTAATTAATAATATATATATATATATATATATTTTATATATATATATATATATATATATATATATATATATATATATATATATATATATATATATATATTATATATATACACACACACACACACACACACACACACACACACACACACACACACACACACACACACACATACATACAGTGGTGGCCAAAAGTATTGCCACCCCTGCAATTCTGTCAGATAATACTCAGTTTCTTCCTGAAAATGATTGCAATCACAAATTCTTTGGTATTATTCTCTTCATTTAATTTGCTTGCAAGGAAAAAACACAAAAGAGAATGAAGCAAAAATCAAATCATTGATCATTTCACACACAACTCCAAAAATGGGCCAGACAAAAGTATTGGCACCCTCAGCCTAATACATGGTTGCACAACCTTTAGCCAAAATAACTGCGAACAACCGCTTCCGGTAACCATCAATGAGTTTCTTACAATGCTCTGCTGGAATTGTAGACCATTCTTCTTTGGCAAACTGCTCCAGGTCCCTGATATTTGAAGGGTGCCTTCTCCCAACTGCCATTTTGAGATCTCTCCACAGGTGTTCTATGGGATTCAGGTCTGGACTCATTGCTGGTCACCTTAGAAGTCTCCAGTGCTTTCTCTCAAACCATTTTATAGTGCTTTTGGAAGTGTGTTTTGGGTCATTGTCCTGCTGGAAGACCCATGACCTCTGAGGGAGACCCAGCTTTCTCACACTGGGCCCTACATTATGCTGCAAAATTTGTTGGTAGTCTTCAGACTTCATAATGCCATGCACACGGTCAAGCAGTCCAGTGCCAGAGGCAGCAAAGCAACCCCAAAACATCAGGGAACCTCCGCCATGTTTGACTGTAGGGACCGTGTTCTTTTCTTTGAATGTCTCTTTTTTTTCCTGTACACTCTCTGTTGATGCTTTTTCCCAAAAAGCTCTACTTTTGTCTCATCTGACCAGAGAAAATTCTTCCAAAACGTTTTAGGCTTTCTCAGGTAAGTTTTCGTAAACTCCAGCCTGGCTTTTTTATGTCTCGGGGTAAGAAGTGGGGTCTTCCTGGGTATCCTACCATACAGTCGCTTTTCATTCAGACGCCGACGGATAGTACGGGTTGACACTGTTGTACCCTCGGACTGCAGGGCAGCTTGAACTTGTTTGGATGTTAGTCGAGGTTCTTTATCCACCATCCGCACAATTTTGCGTTGAAATCTCTCGTCAATTTTTCTTTTCCGTCCACATCTAGGGAGGTTAGCCACAGTGCCATGGGCTTTAAACTTCTTGATGACACTGCGCACGGAAGACACAGGAACATTCAGGTCTTTGGAGATGGACTTGTAGCCTTGAGATTGCTCATGCTTCCTCACAATTTGGTTTCTCAAGTCCTCAGACAGTTATTTGGTCTTCTTTCTTTTCTCCATGCTCAATGTGGTACACACAAGGACACAGGACAGAGGTTGAGTCAACTTTAATCCATGTTAACTGGCTGCAAGTGTGATTTAGTTATTGCCAACACCTGTTGTTAGGTGCCACAGGTAAGTTACAGGTGCTGTTAATTACACGAATTAGAGAAGTGACACGCCCCCTGGGCCATATTCTTTAGGGGGAATATCCGGAGCCGGATCAGATGGGAGTTGTAGTCTTCCGAGTGGCTGTGACCCGGTCCGTGCCCAGGGTGTCAAACTCAGTTGTATGTGGCAGTCCTACAGATGTTACCAAGTTCTTAATGTCGACTACGCCACCCGTTGTGTTGCGGTCACTGTGGCCGCCGCTGCAGCAGGGTCCGCTGAGGCTGGTGGTGTAGGTGCAGCTTTGGTGATATAACCCCCAACGGGTGGGGTATAGCCTCAGGGGGATCAGGTGCAGAGGATGGGAGTTGTGGTGATGCAGTGTAGACGGCAATCAGAGACAGAGTCGGGTTATGCAGTTTAGGATGTTTACTCACTGCTGATGTTCTGGTCACTCCAGCTTCGAGTGACCTCCCGAGCCGTGCTGCGTCCACCAGGTTCTGGATCCAGCCAACTCCCAAATAAGTCCGGAGCGTGACCCTGAGCTCTCCTTCTGTCCTTTCTCTGGCCGTCCCCACTATTGATCCACCCAGGTCCAGCTCCCTCGGGCCTTCTGTTGGGAGACCCTTGGCCTTGGGTTCCCTGACCCTCCTCGTGGTATGCCTTCGTGGTGGATGTGGTGGGTGACCGTGGCAAACGCTGCCCACGGTCTCCGGTCTCTGGCTGGGGAGTGTTTTTGCCCCCACCAGCTTGGGTTCCGGTACCCTGTGCCGACTCTTCACCCGGGGATTTAAGTTGGGTTCTTGGAGTCCTTTTCTCCTGTTTCCCCCTCTGGGTCTCTCTTTCTTCTCCTCTCTCACTCTGGGTCTCTCTTCTCCTCTGCTCGCTGACTTTCTCTCTGCAACTGACCCTGTTCTTAGTTGGTGCCCACCTTATATACACCCTCTATGTGTGAGCTCAGGTGACCAGCACCCAATGAGCTCCTATCTTTACCCAGGCTGCTCCCCCTATCTGCCCCTACACTACTTGGGATGTACCACCCCCCTCCCACTCCAGCCAGGAACAGACTCGGTCGTACCTGCACATTTCTAAGTGGCAGTACCGTCGGCCTGTTCCTCGGAAATGGGATGTATGTAGTGCATGTAGCCTACCGAGCTAAGTCCCACACTCCATCCTTACCCGGGAGTGGAATATCACACCTCTGGGTTGAGGTGCAATACCCCTGTAGCAGCCGAATCCTCAGGGTGCTACATTCCCCCCTGGTAAATCACAGCACGTCCTCGGGCTGTAAGACAAAAACATCACATAACATACAAAATTTTTCATAAACATATAAAATATATAAAACATTATATATATAAAACTTTCTCGTCGCCTCTGGCTCCTCCTCCGGTCACTGTGCAACGTGTGACCAGGTAAAGTGCGACAGTCTTTCTAGAAAAATGGTTTTCCTATAAAACCGGTAGGGGGCGCTTTAGGAAGCGCAACTATGTACAAGGGTATGGCCGCTCTCAGTCCTCGGCCAGGTAAGGAGGGAAAGGGAATGGCTGCTCACAGTCCTCAGCCTGTGGGATTAAGGGTAAACGGGTGAACAGTTCACTCAGCTGGTCCCAACGGGGACTATATTCGCAGTAACAGTTTCTTTATACCCCGATCGGGTAACTATTTACAGCACCTACTCCGCTGTACTCAACAACGTCTTCCTCCTGCTCCTTCTTTGGGGATCTCAGCTTCAGACCCGTCCGGATCCTCTTGCTCTTCCTCCTCACATCGCAGCTCCTCCTCTGTCAGGCGATGCACATGGAGGGCGTAAGGTCCTTTGGCACACTTGTGCCGGGTAAAGGTGACCTCGTCCCCGATATAAAGGTCACGACCTCTGTGCCCCTCCGGCAGATGGGACTCCACGTCTCTGCGCGTGACAAAGACGTCGCCGGGGGTGTTGTGGTCTCTGATGAAGCCCCACCCATGCTGCAGGTTAAACTTTATTACAGTCCCGGTGGTGCGGGGACTGTGCGCTGCACGGGGGTCCCTCCTGGTTCGGCTCTTCTGCTCGGCGCTCCTTATTTGGGCCTGTTGTTCCCGGACCCGCCTCTCTCTCCGCTCCCTCGCAAACTCCTCGAGCTGCTGTCGGCAGCACTCAGCACGCTCCGCTGCAGCTGCCCTGGTTTCTTGAGTGAACCCCATTAGGTCTTCTCCGGTGGGGTCCCACTCAAACTGTGCTTCCGCTAGCGGGGGCGAGATCCTCTTTACGGGCTTTGGAGCCGGGATCAGGGGTTCATCCAGGGGTCTCTCTCTCCGGAGTCGGGGATGGTGGAACTCCGGTGGCCATATAAATGGCTGCCCATCCGGGCACGTATGCTGGGCGTACAGGTCCTCTCCCAGATGCGGCACTCTTGGTCTTATGGGCGCGGTGGTGGTGGCGCCCGGGTTGCCCGGGCCTTGCGGCCAGGCCTGGGGTATCTGGAAGGTAAAGGGCACCGTAAGGACGGCGGCGCCCTGGGCTACTTGGCCCTGCGACCAGGCCGGGGGCTCCGCGGAGGTAGGGGGCGCTGTTGGTATTGCGGCGCCCGGGGGTACTAGGCCTTGCGACCAGGCTGGTGGTACTTCCTGCTTGGTCACGCTCGGGGTCGAGGCGTGTGACGTCACAGGGGTCGCGGCTCCCGTTTGAGGCCTAGTCTGCGGCGGTGACGTTGCAGCGACGGGCACGGCAGGATAGACTTCGGGCTCTGCGACGGGGAGCTGGGGCAGGTACGCGGTTTCCCGGTCTGGGGTATAGACGTCCCCTTTACCTGCCTCCACTCGTTTGGCTCCCTTCTCGGCGCCGTCTCCGGCCTTCAGTCCTCCCGCGCCATCCTCAGAGGCGGTCTGTCTCCTCGTCTCGGGTGGCGTGCTCCGCTCACAGGTCTCGGTCTGCTGGGCCATCTCACGGCTCCACTCCGCCAACGTCTCTCGCTGCACCCGGGCCATCCTCCTTGCGAGGCCCTCCAGAGCGGTCTGTGCACACTCCCGGTCTCGGGGGAGCTGTGCTAGGACCTCCACTAGGCCTAGTGGGGTCGTTGTTTCCAGCAGGCTCCTGACCAACGGGTCGGTGCTGCTCTGCTCTCCTACAGTCGTCTCCAGCAGGCTCCTGGCCAGCGGGCCGGTGCTGCTCTGCTTTCTCGCCATCTCCGGGTAAGCTCCTCCGATACTCTTCTCCAGGCTTCTTGCCTCCGGGTGCGCTCGCTCTAGACTGCTCCAGGCGGCACCCATCTTTGTTCTCTCCTTTCGTCTCCTCCCACTTCGAGGGCGGTCCCGGGGCCACTTGGTGACTGTCAGCTCCAGGGGCTGTTCTTTCACGCTGACAGACACCTCTAGCATCACAGTCTCTGTTGGTGGGGGCGGTTTCCACTTTTGGCGCCATTTTCGGTCCTGGCCCACGATGGGAGGTGGCCTCTCGCCACCCTCTGGCACGCCCATAATGGCGTCCGCTCTTCCAAGGCGGGAAACCTTTGGAAATGGCGGGAATCGCTTCCCAGTGTCGGGAAACTCTGCAGATGGCGGGAAAAAGCTGTTAATGGCGGACAACCGGCGGGAATCGACTGGTGATGGGGTCCGATGGCGGGGACCCTCCGGAACCGGCAGGAGACTTCTTTTTGAGGTAAACTTGCACTTTCCTTCAGGCACGCAGTACCCGGGTGTTGCGGGCACGTAATCCTGCCGACTACGCCAAAGTTGACGCGCCCCCTGGGCCATATTCTTTAGGGGGAATATCCGGAGCCGGATCAGATGGGAGTTGTAGTCTTCAGAGTGGCTGTGACCCGGTCCGTGCCCAGGGTGTCAAACTCAGTTGTATGTGGCAGTCCTACAGATGTTACTAAGTTCTTAATGTCGACTACGCCACCCGTTGTGTTGCGGTCACTGTGGCCGCCGCTGCAGCAGGGTCCGCTGAGGCTGGTGGTGTAGGTGCAGCTTTGGTGATATAACCCCCAACGGGTGGGGTATAGCCTCAGGGGGATCAGGTGCAGAGGATGGGAGTTGTGGTGATGCAGTGTAGACGGCAATCAGAGACAGAGTCGGGTTATGCAGTTTAGGATGTTTACTCACTGCTGATGTTCTGGTCACTCCAGCTTCGAGTGACCTCCCGAGCCGTGCTGCGTCCACCAGGTTCTGGATCCAGCCAACTCCCAAATAAGTCCGGAGCGTGACCCTGAGCTCTCCTTCTGTCCTTTCTCTGGCCGTCCCCACTATTGATCCACCCAGGTCCAGCTCCCTCGGGCCTTCTGTTGGGAGACCCTTGGCCTTGGGTTCCCTGACCCTCCTCGTGGTATGCCTTCGTGGTGGATGTGGTGGGTGACCGTGGCAAACGCTGCCCACGGTCTCCGGTCTCTGGCTGGGGAGTGTTTTTGCCCCCACCAGCTTGGGTTCCGGTACCCTGTGCCGACTCTTCACCCGGGGATTTAAGTTGGGTTCTTGGAGTCCTTTTCTCCTGTTTCCCCCTCTGGGTCTCTCTTTCTTCTCCTCTCTCACTCTGGGTCTCTCTTCTCCTCTGCTCGCTGACTTTCTCTCTGCAACTGACCCTGTTCTTAGTTGGTGCCCACCTTATATACACCCTCTATGTGTGAGCTCAGGTGACCAGCACCCAATGAGCTCCTATCTTTACCCAGGCTGCTCCCCCTATCTGCCCCTACACTACTTGGGATGTACCACCCCCCTCCCACTCCAGCCAGGAACAGACTCGGTCGTACCTGCACATTTCTAAGTGGGAGTACCGTCGGCCTGTTCCTTGGAAATGGGATGTATGTAGTGCATGCAGCCTACCGAGCTCAGTCCCACACTCCATCCTTACCCGGGAGTGGAATATCACACCTCTGGGTTGAGGTGCAATACCCCTGTAGCAGCCGAATCCTCAGGGTGCTACAGAAGCATCACATGATTTTTCAAAGGGTGCCAATACTTTTGTCCACCCCCTTTTTTAGGTTTGGTGTGGAATTATATCCAATTTGGCTTTAGGACAATTCTTTTTGTGTTTTTTTCATCGAAGACAAATTAAATGAAGATAATAATACCAAAGAATTTGTGATTGCAATCATTTTCAGGAAGAAACTGAGCATTATCTGACAGAATTGCAGGGGTGCCAATACTTTTGGCCACCACTGTATATATAGTCCTGGACAAACCTTTGCATTAACAGAGTTTCACTAAACAGAACATACTTGACAGAGGGAATGAATAATATTTGTGCATGAGACTATATTGTTAATATTTTGGCTGTAAAAAGATACTGTAACAATAGGAATAATAATGAATGCTCTTCCTCTCTCTACACAGGTGTCAGCTCCGCTGGTCTACATGGCGCCTGGTCTTTTGAAGATAAACTCAACAAGAGAAAAAAAAAAAAAAGGTGTCTCCTCTGACAAGATGCTGTTATAATAAGTAGCCGGACAAGTCCTTATCTTCCTGACACACACACACTTTGTGCAGTTGCCCACTGATGAGCCAATTACAGCCAACAACAAATAACCCAACCTCTTATTCTAACAGATGGCAAATCTGGGTGGACAGCTTTCCAAAAAAAAAAAAGAAAAAAGAAAAGAAAATGCATACAACTTTTATTTGGGAGAGCATAAGATTAGAATCGTATAGGATACGTATTAATGGCTAACTTGTCTAAATTGTGAGTTAAAAGAGCACTTCCTAAAAATATATTTGGACAGCGCTCAGAATTCCCTGATTTTATTCACACAGCTATTAGGTTAGAGGAACCTACAATTAGATATTTGCACTCCTAACCACTACCATACCGCTTTGCAAAAACTTCTCCTGTATAAAAACAGCTTTTTAGCATTGTGCATAAAATAAAGTTAGAATAGTGTATACGCTATATGTGTACTGCGTCTTAAGAGAGTCCTATGGGTGGTGGCATTCAGGTGAAGAGTAGTATTGAGCAAGCAAGCTCGACACTGCTCGTTACTCGCCCAAGCATCACACTACTCGGGATGTTCGGCGAGCACCGAACATTTCCGGGTTACTCGGGCGGGAGATCGGGTCTCCGCCCTGCATGTTTGGCGCTCTTTACAGAGCCAATGAACATGCAGGGATTGCCAGCATGTCACTGTAATGCTGCAGCCATGTTGTTTGTGGGCATTACAGTGATTGGCTGGCCGCACAGCGTCACCTCGAGTATTTAAAACCGAGTGCCGCCATCTTGGATACAGTCGCTCCGGATCAGACAGTGTAGAGAGGGTGCTGCTGAGTAAGGGAGAGATATATAGTGCGAAATAGTTAGTGTAGGGTCTCTAAAGCCTGCCAAATCAAACAAACAGTCCTTCTCAGGACTAATATCCATCCCAGATATCAGGCAGGCAGGCTGTATAGGAAACGCAGTAGTTATATCAGCAAATGCTACATTACAGTCCTGTGTGCTTCTGTTGGTCAAATTGCTGGACTTCTTCCCCGGTCTCAGCAACCAGGAAAATTTTTATTTTTTTTTTCTTTCTTCTTCATCTAAATCCTGTATTTTTTTTTTACTCAGTCAGACTGTACAAATACGCGTCTTATTAACCTTTTGGTATTTCCCCTCCCCCAAAAAAAAAATTGAGTGTGCCTGTGACTGTTCAGATACCAATATATCTGTTTAAAAGAGTCTCGTGTACGCCACATAACTATAACAGTGGTTTCGCAGTTCCACGGGTCAAATTTCTGTATTATCCTGTTTTTGGCGTTTTTTGCCGTAAAAAAAAAAAAAACAAACTGTAATAGTGTCTCGCTGACTGTTCAGACACCAATATATCTGTGTATAAGATTCTGGTGTAGGCCAGAGAAATAGAACTGTGGTTTTCCTCTTCCACGGTTCTAATCTCCTTTTTATTACCCTTTTGCCATTGATAGTGCGAGTGTAAGCTATTTTACTTCCTTTACAATGGGCAAGGCGCGTGGCAAGGGACGTGGAACTGGACGTTCTGGTGATGGTGCGTGTAGAGGATGGGGCCGTGGCCAAGGTGAAAATGTGCCACAACCAACAGCCACATCTTCTCGCTCCCACTTCTTGACCGAATTACTAGGGAAGCACACTACAACACCAGTATTGTGAACTGATCAGTGTGAACAGGTTATTAATTGGATAGCAGATAATACTTCCAGTTACCTGGGCACCACCACCTCCGGATTGTCTTCCACATGGTCAAGTTTTAGTTGCTTGCCTTAGTTTGAGTATGAGTCTCGACCGCATACTCCTCCTCACCCTGATGCTCCTTCCTCCCACCATGCCGAGTGTCGTCAGACAGCAACTGATCCCACACTTGGACACTCTGAAGAGCTGTTCACTGGTCCATTTCCATATTTGTGCCCCTCGCCTGCTCCGCTTGAAGTGGTGGAAGAGGAGATCTCATGTAGCGATGCCCAAATATTTGAACAGCCACGGTCACAGGAAGTCAACGCTGGCAATTTGTCACAAGAGGTGGACGATGACGAGACACAATTACCACGAAGTGAGGAGAAGGATCGTGGTGCGCAAGTGGAAGAGGAGGAGGTGGTGGATGATCTAGTAACTGACCCAACGTGGCAGGAGGACACGCAGAGCGAGGCCAGCAGCACACCGGGGGAGGGAGGCAGAGTACCCCAACAGGCAGGAAGAAGCAGTGTGGTGGCCGCACACAGAAGGCAGGCAACAGTTCCCCGTAACACCAACATGAGGGACGTTGCCAGTACAACCTGTAGGTCTTCCAGAGTCTGGAATTTTTTTAAAGACTCTGCTGATAACCCCAAAAAGGCCATTTGTACCACCTGCCATGCCAGCATCAGCAGGGGTGACAAAACTACCAGCCTGACCACCACCAGCATGATCAGGCACATAGCAGCAAAGCACCCGACTGTGGGGCGAACCCCAGGTTCCACGACCAGTGTCACCGTGTGTCACCACTGCTTCTTCCACTGTTGTGCGTGTAATAGAACCCCCTGTTGTGCGTGCAAGGCAATCCCCTGTCCATACTGCATACAAAGATGCCCCTCTCAGTCTTCACTTGTTATGGCAGTTTCTCAAGAAACAGCATCAACATCCACGTCCCACCGCAGCGTTCAATTGTCCATATCCCAGAGCTTGGAACGAAAGCGCAAATTCGCAGCCAACGCCCCACAGGCCACAGTATTAAATTCGCACATTTCACGACTGCTTGCGTTGGAGATGCTGCCTTTTAGGCTGGTGGACACGGAATCCTTCCGCAACCTTATGGCGGTGGCCGTCCCTCGGTACTCGGTCCTCAGCCGACACTATTTTGCCCGGTGTGCCATCCCCGCACTACACAAGCACGTGTCCCAAAACATCTGCCATGCCCTCAACAACGCCGTTACTGGGAGAGTCCACCTGACAACGGACACGTGGACAAGGACGGTACATCTCCCTGATGGCACACTGGGTAAACATAGTGGAAGCCGGGACCCAGTCGGACCTTGGGACGGAACACATCCTCCCCACACCGAGGATTGCGGGCCCTATGTCAGTCAGAGTTGCCCCCACCGTGTACAGCTCCTGCGCATCATTCTCCTCCTCATGCTCAGCCTCCATCTCAGATATAACCACATCAGTTACAAGCTGGAAGCACTGCTGTACTGCCTCCGCCAAGCGGCAACAGGCTGTGCTGAAACTCATAAGCTTAGGTGAGAAACCTCACACTGCTTGCGAGTTGTGGACAGCTGTGAAAGAGCAGGCAGATCTGTGGCTGAGACTGCTGAACCTACATCCAGCCATGGTCATGTGTGACAATGGCCGTAACCTGGTGGCGGCTCTGAGGCGAGATCACACACGTACCATGCCTGGCTCATGTGCTCATGTGCTTAACCTCGTGGTTCAGCGGTTTCATAAATCGTACCCCGAGTTGCCAGATCTGCTCGTCAAAGTACGCCGCCTTTCAGCTCATTTTCAGAAGTCGGCTACAGCTTCCGCCCCCCTTGCTGTGTTGCAGCAGCGTTTGCAGCTTCCTGCACACCGACTGGTGTGTAATGTCCCCACACGTTGGAACTCTACCCTCCACATGTTGCAAAGGATTTGTGAGCAGAAGAGAGCAGTTGTGGAGTACCAGCTGCAACAAGGCCATCAATATTCAGGTCAGACTCCACACATAAGACCTCAGGAGTGGACCTGGATGTCTGACATATGTACCATCTTGACAAACTTTGAGGAGTCCACCAAGATGGTGAGTGGCGATGACGCCATCATTAGCGTCAGCATTCCACTTGTCTGTCTTTTGCAATGCTCTCTGCAGAGAATTAAAGAGGAGGCATTGCAGCCAGAGTATGATGATGATGAGATGATGATGATCGTCATCTAGGTGAGGACACGGAAGTGTTGCCCGTTACCAGTCTGGCACGCATGGCTGACTTTATGTTACGCTGCCTTAACCGTGACCCTCGTGTTGTCAAAATGTTGGGTGACAGTCATTACTGGTTGGTGACACTTTTAGACCCCTGCTACAAGGAGAACTTTCACTCTCTTATTTCTGAGGTGGAGAGGTCTACAAAAAATGGGGCAGTACCAGAAGGCCCTTGCTGCAGAACCGGTAAAATAATTCCCATCTGAACACGCTAGCGGCAGAGGTCACAGTTCGTTTACCAACCAAGGCGTACAGGCGAGAGAGACGCAACTCCAATCCAGCAGAGACAGGGGAACACTGTCAACATTCTGGGACAGTTTTCTGAGACCCGTCCAGCTTACAGGCCCTGAAGCGCGGGGTACTCTCACAAGGAGTGGAAAGTTTCAAAAGATGGTGAGGGAGTACCTTGCCGACCATACCAGTGTCCTCTGTCATTCCTCTGTGCCTTTTAATTATTGGGTATCCAAGCTGGACACTTGGAATGAACTCGCTCTGTACGCCTTGGAGGTCCTGGCCTGCCCTGCCGCTAGCGTGCTATCGGAGCATGTTTTTAGTGCCGCTCGGGGAATTATAACTGATAAGCGCACTCGTCTGTCAACTGACAATGCTGACAAGCTGACCCTTATCAAAATGAACAAGGGCTGGATTGGGCCAGACTTCTCATCACCACCAAATGACAGCAGAGTAACATAGTCAAATCCACGGTGTTATTTCGGGAGGTGTATTCACATGCACCGCTTCACACCCAGACATGGGTATACGCTTCCTCATTTCGGCTGTATTTTGCTCTTCTCCTTATCCTCAGCCTGCACTATACCACCAGGGTGACCGTGGTCCGTGTTGCCAGCATTGCAAGTTCCTCCGTCCTAATTTTTGGCAGCTTTTGCTTGGAAGGCATAGGCAAAGACTATGGGAGACCCACTCCCCAATAATGGGAATAATGTTTGTAATATGCTGTACTGCATGGCTCTTGCAAGGGGCATTAAAACCGTCTTGTTAAGCTACTGTGACCTCCACCACTTTTCCCAGGGGCATTGATATTGTCTTTTTATTCCACTGCAACCTCCACCATTCTTCCAAGGGGCATGAAAACCATCTTGTTAAGCTACTGCGACCTCCACGTCTCTTCCAAGGGGCATTAAAACCATCTTGTTAAGCTACTGCGACCTCCACCACTTTTTCAAGGGGCATTGATATTGTCTTTTTATTCCACTGCGAACTCCACCATTCTTCCAACGGGCATTGCATTTCCTCCTAATTTTAGTCAGCTTTTCCTTTTCAATGCATAGGCGAACACTAAGGGAGACCCACTCCCCAATAGTGGGTAGAAGGTTTTTAGTATGCTGTAATCCACGTCTGTTTCAAGGGGCATTGCAGTTCCTCATAATTTTTGGAAAGCCTTCCATTCACTGCTTAGGGCAACAGTGCACAGGAGACCCAGTTGCTATAAATGGAAAAAATGGTTTAGTTAAGGCCCTCTGACCTCCATGTCACTTCCAAGGGGCATTGGAGTGCCTCGAAATTTTTGGTAGGCATTGCACTCACTGCATGCCCTATAACTGTGTAGCCGAACCGCTCCTTTTGGTACAGAAACATATCCTACTAGACATATGTGGTTGACTGGCCTGATATTGATGTGAATGGTCCCTGTTCCTCCTGCTCTTTCTCCTTTGCCACCACCTCATCCATCATTTATCACCTGAAGCTTTGTTTTAAACGGGAGTCATAGAACTGGGATAGTAGCAGGAAAACATCCAGCAATCCTCGGAGGAGGTAGGATATGCGCCAAAATGCTGACCACCTCAGGCCTAGCCGCTACTACATACATGCGCTTGCATTCCAAGAAAACAAAGCAGATGCTAACTTCTATCATCATCATCATCGCACTCTCAACTCCCCTGATTGAGAAGCCAGGGCCCACCGGAGGAGTCTGGTTCTCTGGTGGGCTTGTCCAATGCTGCCCTAAAGCAGGCCAGGCTAAGAAAAGTGTGGGGGAAGTTCCAAGGAGAAATAGGGGCGGCTGGGGACCCTTCATGGACACCCGGCCGCCCCGTGGCTGGGGACAGAGTATGGATACCTCGCTGCCAAAGCAGCCATGAGGTAGTGGCCAGCTTCGGCCTCCTCCAAACTAAAAGGCCCCATTTCAAGTGCATGCTAGCAGTATGGTATTGCAGCCTGGGGGTGGATGGGTGGTTGGCTGCATACTTGCGCTTGCATTGCAAGGAATGGGGGAGGTACAATTGAACACTGCCCTGGGACAAGGACTTGCACGGGGATAGTTGCAAGTCTGCATCTTCTGATGCGGCAATGATCACTTCTGATGGGCACACTTTTAGGCAGTGACCTGGGTGTCAGATGCTTCCAGGGGTCTTCCCCATGCTGTTCCCATGTCTTTTCAGCACTGTATGCATGTGTCACACAGAACTTGGCCAGATAAGGTTGTAAAATGTTAAAATGACATTTCCCGGTGAATGCATTTGTCACGGTTGAAAGCAATACAAAAGTGCAAAAACACATAAAAAATGCTACTTGTGAACATAGCCCAAGGGGTGGAGGAGTATTTTTGTTTTGGGGTATTTATTTTACCTTATACACAAGTCTTTACCCTGGAAAGGAAGTTCCTTAACATATTTCACAGGAAAGCCGTTTCAGTTTAGTTTTTGAACGTTTTATTGTGAGCCCTTAAAAGTGTCTTAATACCTCTGACCACGTTGTTGACAGCAGTGACCTGGGGGTCAGAAATGCTTCCTGGGGCGATCCCCATGCTGTCCCCATGTCTTTTGAGCACTGGCACTATCGTTTTGGGCACTTGTTAGGCTTTCTACAGACTGCGGGGGCTGCCGCCGCAAAAATGCTCGGGTCTCCCATAGACTAACATTGGGCTCGTTGCTCGGGTCGAACACCAGAGTATCACGGCGAGCTCGGGCCGAGCTTCGAGCACCCGAGCATATTAGCGCTTGCTCAACACTAGTGAAGAGTTATGCAGTTCCATACGCGGGGTGGGGGGGGGGGGGGGGGGACGTACAATATATGGTCCCTTTGCAGCCCAATAGGTCATTATAATGATCAATTCCAAACTAATGTTAATTTCAATTAACATCAATATGGGATACAAAATAGTGGCCAAAGTACATCATATAATCATCCCAAATAGTTGCCTGCAAAGATTTTACAAGAATTAAGCAACTCGGGATGCTGTGAACATGAGGTTCTGGATAGGGGGTGCAGGTACCAGTTACCTAGTGGTGCCCCCTTCAATGGTAGCAGGTGATGTGCCCAGTGCTTACCCCTGTACAGGTAAAGTATATAAAATAACTGTATAGACACGAAAAACTAAACAAATATTGAAAATAAGCCCTGTAAAATCCACTATAATCGTCCAGTCTCACAGATTATTGAAAATTCAGGATAATGTCACATTAAAAGAGAAAGAACACTGAAAGACCAAAGGTCTCACGAGAACCAAAAGGTCATTCTACTCTACAAATGACACAAACTTATTAGACTTCCACAGGTACACGCAGCATTTTTAAGAAATATTAAATGTTAGGCCAGGGTCACAAAGTAGAAAGAGAGTAGAGACATAACCATCCATAGGACTGCAAGGGTTAAGATTGTTGGAAATATCAGATGTCCACATAAGTCCTTTGTGGCTTCAAGGGCTAGTGCAACAATGATGCAGCGACAGAAATTATGCTGATTGCAGCATGGGGCACATGCAACATTGTATGCCACCGAGTGTTACATTAGGGCACAGGAAACAGAGAAGCTACCCATTTTCATGCTCTGCAACCATCCACTCTACTTCAGTGGGTGGTTCCTCTGTCAGCATTCTGCCATCACTATAGGCGCCGCTACCTCCTTACCCTCACTCCCACGGGTGTATTGCATATAGGGCATCAATGTAAAAGTAGTGGACAACTTCTTTAAGCCTATCCGTAGGATAGGCCATCAATGTATGATCGACCAGGGTCCCACACGCGGCACCCCCTGCGATCAGCTGTTATCGGGGCCGCTGGCCGGACGTTCTGACCTGCGGGGCTCCGCCGTCAAGTGGTAGTGGCCGCCGTGGTGTACTGCATATCCACCCCCCAGCTGATCATACACTTATGGCCTATACTACGGATAGGGCATCAATGTAAAAATTAGTGGACAACCCCTTTAAATGCCCTGAAGTAGGAGGAGTCTCTTGGCTCCTGCTTGCTTGTCTCACTTCTCATAGTTACAGCAAAGACAAAAATATTTTTAATAGCCAACTCTATATTACAAATTGTGAAAAGAACAAAACTTGGTGATACATTTTATGATTATCTTTTTAGAATGTATTCATTTTTTCTTATAACGCAGAAAACACATTTGGGAAGCGCTCAGAAAATTGAAGTAAATAGATCAGTTGGGGATGGGGGAAAGGGTGGGGAGAATCCACACATGGATATGTGATCCATGTTGTATTATTGTGCTGTACATTTTTCACTGGTTGCTGCAAACATTTTTTTTTTTTTTTTTTTTTTAGAAAATCATGACACGCAGATGGTAAAAACAGGAAAAAGGACAAATCAAAAAAGGTTAAAAAAAAAAACAAATGAAAATCAGATCAAGCACATTAGTGAAAATTGTTTGCTTTGCAAATTTGTCAAATTCAGCTTTAGTTCACACAAGCACTTGGAGTTCTATTTCTCTGTTTTCTATAGCAGAACAGAAAAAAAAAAAAAAATCGAAGTCTTGTAAGAAACCGATCCATCTAACGAGAGAATCCAGTGAGATCGCCTTCAATATAATGGGGGTTCATTAGATTGTTGTTACAATGATAAACAAACAATAAATAAACAAACAAACCACAGAATGCGGCTACTTTTTTACTTAGAAAAGCAGCTTTCCGTCCGGTGTGTGACATCATATTTTTGCACATAAGGTTTTCTTACATGCATCAGCTGCAATATAAAATGCACATTTTCTATCCAGGCCATTAAACAGAACAAAATAGAATAAATCTGTAAAGAAAAATCTTCAGTTGGTGCGTATGCTTATCACTACAGAAGGAGCTGTAGTACCAGACTTTTTATATGCTCATGTGCGTGAGACTAAAGACTTTTATTGCATTGGTAGATTTAGCCGTTAAGGATGAGGTACCTTTACTCTTATTTTGGTGCTTTAAAAACCATGTAAGTGCCCATAAATAATCTATGCAGAGAGCAAACGAGGACGAGTCTCAGCTTATTCTAAGCTGTCTAGAAGACAGATCCAAGGAAGCCCAAAGTGTGATTTTCTTTTTGGCAAAGACTCATTCACTAGGAGAAAGCAGCTGCAGTGCAGTTTTTATTTATCGAGTGTTCAACAGAAATGGTTAAAGATTTTTTATTTTTCCAGTCTTGTCAATAAAAGGTTGTCTGCACAGATACTTACACAGTTGGAGCTCGTTTCAGGGTAAGAAACATTAAATCTTTTCAGTGGCCAGTTGGAAGATCAGAGCCCTGACCTCAGCATCATCCAGTCTGTCTGGGATTACATGAAGAGACAGAAGGATTTGCACAAGTCTCATCCGCAGAAGATCTGCGGTTAGTTCTCCAAGATGTTTGGAACAACCTCCTGGACAAGTTCCTTCAAAAACTGCATGAAAGTAACTAGTAGAATTGAAGATGGCAAAGGGAGGTTGCACCAAATATTGATTCACTTTAGATGACCCTTTTGTTCATGCTCTTTTAATATTGTTAAATTGATTATAAACTAATAACACTTCCATTTTGGAAAGAATTGTTACTTTGCAGCATTTTTTTTCCACAACGACCTAAAAATTTGTGCAAAAAATTTTAATACATATCCCCAAAATGCAACAATGGTAAAGAATAGTAACCAGCTCGCCCCTGTTTAGACTATTGGAAAATTCTGAGCATGGAGAAAGCCATTCCTGTCTAGTGTGGCTCAATGAAGATTTAAGGATAAGGAAGCTCCAGACGTTTTTCCAAATAAAAATGGAACATGCAACATCTTTAAAATTGCGACTTTCTCCAGTATGTTCAAATAAATTGCTTTCTTTTTCCTATGTGTTTCAGACCATTAGTGGGTCCTTATTCATGGATAAAAACTATGAAACAGTATTTCACTATTTAAAGATGTTGGAATAAAGTTTACTATTTTATTTGGAAAAATGGCTCATGCAGACATCTGTGCAAATCAGTCCGAGCACGGACGGCAAAGCACGGACTGGCCGCGGCTCTCCCGACCCGAGCGTCACGGCTTCATTTATGTCCATGAGGCTCTGATGCTCGGGTCAGGAGAGCCGCGGGCAGTCCGTGATCAGATGTTTGCATGAGCCCTAAAGGAGGAATATCATCACCTGATGAAAGGGAGGCATCCACAGCCCAGATCAGCTGCTGAACATGCGATACATATGTAGAATAGGACTAACACATCACCGTCGTGTCAAATGATCTGATGTTTGAACAGCTGTGGACTAAAAATGCTCAAAATAAAGAAGCCTGCAGACTAGTACACAATGTAACCACCTCCAGAAAATGGGAAAACATTTTTTGCTAAACACAAAAAGGATAGAGAATCATTTTCTTTGTTTGTTTTTTCCACCTTTAAAAAGGCACAAACCAGACGTATCCAAGATTTCCCACAGCCAAGGTAAATACATAGCGCTATATCATAGTCTGGCTACAGCCGTCACTTAAGAACAGAGCACCTTGCAACATAAGCAAAGTCGAAGTACAGAGGGTATCTATGACTATAGAGGGGGTAAAATGTTCTAGACACACCTGACTTTGAACACGTCCTAAAGTCCGTACATACACTATATGGACAAAAGGATTGTGCCCCTTCCACAATACACTACAGGAGCTTTTCTACATCCATAGAAATAAATACGGAGTCGGTCTGTCTGAAGCAATAACAGCTCCCGCTCTTCTGGAAGGATTTCTACAAGAGTTTGAAGGGGTCTGTAGGAATTTTTGCCACTTCATCCAGAAGAGAATTTGTGAGGTCAGACCCTGATGTTGGGGAGACGCGGGGATCACAATCTCCGTTCTTGTTCATTCCAAAAGGTGTTGGATGGGGCTGAGATCCGGGTTCTGTGCGGCCGGTCATTCTTCCCACCAAACTCCCCTAACCATGTCTGTATGGACCTTGTGTACTGGGCAGAGTCATGGGGAACAGAAAAGGATCTTCCCCAAACTGTTCTCACAAAGATGGAAATTGTCCAAAATGTCTTGTGCTGAAACATTAAGATTTCCCTTCACTGGAACGAAGACGCCGAGGTCAAACCCTGAAATACAACCCCATAGTATTATCCCTCCTCCATCAAACTGTACAGCAGGCACAATGCAGTCAGGGCGTAACATTATCCTAAAATTCACCAAACCCAGACTCCATCAGACACCAGATAGAGAAGTGTGATCCTTCACTGCACAGAACACGTCTCATCCAGAGTCCAGTGGTAGCGGCTTTACACCACTCCATCCAACGCTCCTCATTGTGCTTGGTGATGTACAGCTGCATGCAGCTGCTCGGCCATGAAGCTCCCGGCGGGGGCGCTGTGTTTGTGCTGATGTTATACCAGAGGAGGTCTGGACTCCGCAGTTATGGAGTCAGCAGATCGGTGGTGACTTTTCAACCCTCTGCTCCTCAGCACTCGGCCCCCCGCTCTAACGTTATGGGGTCTCCACTTCTGGGCTGAGTTGCTGCAGTTCCTTCCACTTCTCAATAATATCACTCACAGGTGATGGGGAAGATTTAGGAGGAAGAAATGTCATGAACAGACTTGATACCCCGGTGGTTCCTATTACAGGACCGCGCTGGTATCAGTGATCTCTGCACCACCGGCCGTTCTGTCACATGGTAGTAAAGGCAGACGGCATGGTGGGGGGCCGTATGTTATAAAACGCAGGGCGAGGGGGTCAGATGTTATACAACGGGAATAATTGGGATGGATGAGAAACAAAAAGAGGTATGATATATTATACAGTTATATGAAAAAGTTTGGGCACCCCTATTAATCTTAAGCTTAATGTTTTATAAAAATTGGTGTTTTTGCAACAGCTATTTCAGTTTGATATATGTAATAACTGTTGGACACAGTAATGTTTCTGCCTTGAAATGAGGTTTATTGTACTAACAGAAAATGTGCAATCTGCATTCAAACAAAATTTGACAGGTGCATAAGTATGGGCACCCTTATCATTTTCTTGTTTTAAATACTCCTACCTACTTTTTACTGACTTACTAAAGCACTTTTTTTGGTTTTGTAACCTCATTGAGCTTTGAACTTTATAGCCAGGTGTATGCAATCATGAGAAAAGCTACTTAAAGTGGCCACTTGCAAGTTGTTCTCCTGTTTGAATCTCCTCTGAAGAGTGGCATCATGGGCTCCTCAAAACAAATGTCAAATGATCTGAAAACAAAGATTATTCAACATAGTTGTTCAGGGGAAGGATACAAAAAGCTGTCTCAGCGATTTAACCTGTCAGTTTCCACTGTGAGGAACATAGTAAGGAAATGGAAGAACACAGGAACACAGGGACAGTTCTTGTTAAGGCCAGAAGTGGCAGGCCAAGAAAAACATCAGAAAGGCAGAGAAGAAGAATGGTGAGATCAGTCAAGGACAATCCTCAGACCACCTCCAGAGAGCTGCAGCATCAACTTGCTGCAGATGGTGTCACTGTGCATCGGTCAACTATACAGCGCACTTTGCACAAGGAGAAGCTGTATGGGAGAGTGATGCGAAAGAAGCCGTTTCTGCAAGCACGCCACAAACAGAGTCGGCTGAGGTATGCAAAAGCACATTTGGAGAAGCCAATTTCTTTTTGGATGAAGGTCCTGTAGACTGATGAAACCAAGATTGAGTTGTTTGGTCATACAAAAAGGCGTTATGCATGGTGGCAAAAAAACACAGCATTCCAAGAAAAACACTTGCTACCCACAGTAAAATTTGGTGGAGGTTCCATCATGCTTTGGGGCTGTGTGGCCAATGCCGGCACCGGGAATCTTGTTAAAGTTGAGGGACGCATGGATTCCACTCAGTATGAGCAGATTCTTGACAATAATGTTCAAGAATCAATGACAAAGTTGAAGTTACGCAGGGGATGGATCTTTCAGCAAGACAATGATCCAAAACACCGCTCCAAATCTACTCAGGCATCCATGCAGAGGAACAATTACAATGTTCTGGAATGGCCATCCCAGTCCCCAGACCTGAATATCATTGAACATCTGTGGGATCATTTGAAGAGGGCTGTCCATGCTCGGCGACCATCAAACTTAACTGAACTGGAATTGTTTTGTAAAGAGGAGTGGTCAAAAATACCTTCATCCAGGATGCAGGAAATCATTAAAAGCTACAGGAAGCGACTAGAGGCTGTTATTTTTGCAAAAGGAGGATCTACTAAATATTAAATATTAATGTCACTTTTCTGGTGAGGTGCCCATACTTATGCACCTGTCAAATTTAGCTTGAATGCAGATTGCACATTTTCTGTTAGTACAATAAACCTCATTTCAAGGCAGAAACATTACTGTGTCCAACAGTTATTACATATATCAAACTGAAATAGCTGTTGCAAAAACACCAATTTTTATAAAACATTAAGCTTAAGATTAATAGGGGTGCCCAAACTTTTTCATATAACTGTATATGTATGCATGTATGATAGAGATAGGGGTGTGCGCACACACACACACACACACACACACACATTATATAACTACAATAGCAGTAAAGTTATACTTGACATTAAGGAGTGCTGTATCCTTGAAGAGGCAGTATAACATTGTACCATTTCCTAGAAATCATGAACAGCCCTTCTTGAGACAGTCTTCTTGACTTGGCTTTACTACATAAAGGGTTACAGGAATACGAATTTATATATGGGTATTTGTCTCGGCATCTGTTGAGCTGCACCAATCTGGGGATTCCTGACAATAACCCCTCGGATATCTGACTGCTTAATACACGTCCTCTGTGATCTTGTCAAATAAAATCAAGAAGTGATGCAGATCCTCCCATCATCTCTAAACTTTCAGACAGAAATAACTGCAAAATGACAGAACCCCTGGGAACGGGACGTACGAGAGCAGAGTGGAAATATCACAGAATATTAATGAAGTCAACGTGCAAAAAAAGGGAGAAGATCAAGTGTTCAAACAGCAGGTTAGAAATGATGGTTTATATAACCGGCAAAGGAATACCTGCACAATTTATGGATACGGCTAAACAAGACATTCACCTTAGAACCTTTTTGTATGTTTTTGTCCTCGATACAATTACCAAACCTGGCATTGATCCACAATTATCCTTTAGGATGGAGCCACACGAAGACTTCAGATCGGACCACAAAGATCGCTGTATGCTGTTACGCTCGCGCCCAGACTGACTGGCGTGAGCGTGATTAGTGATCCCACTGTACCATGAACCGAGGAGTACCTGGAGGGGCGTAACTAAGTATCAACCCGATCCGACCAAGGTCGCACGGCGGCTCAGTCGACTCCATGAACCAAGGAGGAACCGAGCAGAGGGGTCAGGTGCTACTCCAGGTCAGACCCCGGTCACAGCTGTTGACCCACACCGGGGAATGCAGGAACAGGCAGGTTAGACTGGCATACAGGCAGGTGGGTATTGGCAGGCACGGCTGGTATGCAGACAGGTGGGCGCTGGCAAGCAGGACTATCAGCTGTGTATCCACCTGACTTCTGCACAACACAACTGATGGTCCCAACCCCATTTATAAGGCAAGAAATCCCACTTATTAAACCTGACAGGGCACACCTGTGAAGTGAAAACCATTTCCGGTGACTACCTCTAGAAGCTCATCAAGAGAATGCCAAGAGTGTGCAAAGCAGTCATCAAAGCAAAAGGTGGCTACTTTGAAGAACCTAGAATATAAGACATATTTTCAGTTGTTTCACACTTTTTTGTTAAGTATATAATTCCACATGTGTTAATTCATAGTTTTGATGCCTTCAGTGTGAATGTACAATTTTCATAGTCATGAAAATACAGAAAAATCTTTAAATGAGAAGGTGTGTCCAAACTTTTGGTCTGTACTGTATATGCACAACTTTTACTATGTTTCCACCATCTGCATTTAGGTTTTGATTCACGCATGACTTAAATATTCCTTTGTGAAAAAACTGCTGCGGAAATTTACCCCACGGTAGGTAGAGTTACCAAATGTGCAATTAATGTATGGTTTAAATTTTCGCATGAAATTTTGCTTGTAGAATTCCATCATGGACTTCACAAATCCTGAACAGCAACTCCACTTTTTGCTCCAGAGTTTTTGCAGATTTTGTGTTGTATTTTTAGGCTACGTGTAAATCCAATTAATAGAGAGATTTAGGTAATCTGATGGTAATTAAGGAAAAAACCCTGAAAGGACATTTTATCGATGTGTCCAGCTAAGGAGGTAGGGCTGGCTCCTCACATGATGCCATGATGCCGCTGCTTTGCTCCAATGCGTCAATGTTTTCTCTGTGCAATTTGCAGCTCATTCTGTGTACATAGTTATTGTATCCATGAAGCCAGAGGTTATTAGCAGTCGTCTTGGAGGATTGTAGATGGAGCTTTTAGCTCAGGAGCAGTTTCTTGATGACATGGTGTCGATAAGAGGCTTTGACGTCAGCTCGGCCACAGAAACTGCTGCACGTTCCTATCTGGGTCTCATCTATCACTTAATATGATGTATGGGCTTTGAGCCGCAGCTAATCCATGAGTTGACAGCAGATGCCAGGACTAAAAATAACTCCATTTACAGAGGCACTCACCTACCAGACACCTTTATGACAGCAGCAGGTAGGCCAGAGTCATGTGTGACGAGTTGCGCGACTTGTTCTACTTGACGTTTATTAATTTACTAGATGGTGGCCCGATTCTAACGCATCGGGTATTCTAGAATATGTATGCGGCCGACCGGGCGCAATTAGCAGAGCGGTGTTGAAATTTGGCGCCAAAATCGCTGATTAGTCGCGACCAATCAGCGTTTAAATTTGGCGCCAATAATGCTGATTGGTTGAGGCCGGGACCAATCAGCAGAGTGTTGTTTAAATCTGACGCTAATCTCGCTGATTGGTCGCAGCCGCGACCAATCAGCAGAGCGGCATTTACATTTGCCGCCCATATCGCTGATTGGTTGCGGGTGTCAATCGTATTAGTGAGGACCGGGGAGCGGCGCTGCTTGTGTGGCTACTTCCGCTGCGAGCAGCTGGGAGATGACCTCCGTTCACACTTGCCGTCGGGAGATTAGCGGCCCTAGCCGCTGATCTCCCGACGTTAGCCGCATGGAGGTCAGTGGCGCCGGGTAGTTCTGCTGCTAGCGCCGCTCATCTCCCCGCTGCATCGCCGCTGACCTCCGTGCGACAGATGAGCCGCTAGCGGCCGCCATCTTTTTTCTGAAATCCCGCGTCGCTGATCGGCCGTGGCCGGACCAATGAGCGACACGGGATTTCCTGGACAGACAGCGGCCGGACCAATGAGCGACGCGGGATTTCCTGGACAGACAGACAGACAGACATAAAGACTAACAGAAGGGATAAGACGATTATATATATAGATTTGCAAACTAACTAGGACATGTAGTAATATTATAGTAAGAGCTGACACTGACCAGCGGGGCCGGACTGGGACTGAAAAATCAGCCCTGGAACACAAACCAAAGCAGCTCACATGCAAATCGCTGTATCTTTTCTATGCAGCCTTTTCTGTACAGTTTGTGGGTGAGAACGCTAAGGGAGTTCAATAGGTGAAAAATGACGACTTTGTCTTTAAAAGTTGGGAAATAAGCCATTCTGTGACGGTGCCTATGCCCCGTGACCCCGCTGAGAATTTTTGGTTTTGAAAAGGGGAACCAGAATTAGGACTTCTTCTGGGTATGCCCCTAGCTGCAGGAGGGCCTAAGGTCAGTGCATATTCTAATAATTATAGTTTATACACTCAGCCCACCCTACCTCCTAGTTATAGGGGTTTTTCACCCAGTGCACATTTTTAGTCGGCAGTGCAGCTCGCTGACTGCTAGAACAGTGTAATGTTGGGATTCGGCTTTACCAGGCGGTTCAGGCAGTTGTCATGTGACCACAAGTAGGTGATTTGCCGAACACAATCTCATTACTTCTCAATCAATTCTCTTACTTTTCTATTGAGGGAAGCAGATGAGAATGTGTACACAGTGAGGCCTCGCTCACACTAGTGTATAACACGGCTGAATGCTATCCAATGTTTTATCAGATAGCTCTTGGCCCAATGTTATACTATTGTCACGGGTGTGTCAGAAGTGACAGACAGTCGCCCTGCAGTTGATTGCAGGCGATCTCTACGTTTGGCATTAAAGACACCTTCTTAGAGGCTGTCTCTAGGACCCAGCGGCTACCTTCGTCTGGCTAATTAACACCCTGGCCTGGATGTATAAATACCTGCTGTGTTCCAGAGGGAGGTGCCGGCGATATTCATTGCTCCTTGTGAAGGCTTGAGCAAGAGCAGTACATAGTATGATGGCCCCACATACAGTCCTGCACATAATACGATGGCTCCACATATAATGGACCATATGGTAAGATGGCCCCCACAAAAGTACTGTTTAATTAAAAAAAAATTGAATACTTACCTCACTCCCTGCTGCTCCGGCTGGGCTGCGGCTGCTGTGTTGCTGGGGCCGCGGGCGGGAAAGCAGAGCGTGCGCTCTCTGCTCACAGCCACATGTGCGTCGCAGCATTCATCATTTGAACGATGCGTGCGCGCGTCCTGCCCCCAGGGATGCCGAGTCACCAAGGCAGGCACCCGGAAAATTAAAGGGGCCAGCAGCTGTAAAAACGGGCTGGTGGCCCCCCCAAGCAGTGCCACACCGCGGCCCACCGGGAAAGTGCCCGGTTGGGCAGATTAGCAATCCAAGCCGGCTGACCAGACAGATTTTGAAAGTTTAAAGGAAATCTGTCCCTAGGTTTTTCTACCTCATCTGAGAGTAACAATGTAGGGAAAAAAAGAGATAGCGATTCCATTGATGTATGTATAAATATTACGGTTTCCTCTGCTGCAGATCTAGCGGAGCTCTGAATGCGGAGCCCTGTATAACCCCGCCCACACCACTGATTGTATACAGAAAGCAGACAATCAGTCGTTGGGGCAGGGTTACACAGAGCAGGTGACACGGAGGCATGAGACACTGAGTCCTGCAGTGATAATCTCCTGCTAATAAAACACGGATTTTATTGGAACAAAAACATAGCCCAGTAAGTAATATCACTGGAATCAGGATCTCTGTCCCTACATCATGCGTTCTCAGATTGCATAGCAAAAACCTGCTGACAGATTCCCTTTAATCCAAGACTATTGCCCTAACATACACAAGCATGCTCAGCTGTTTCCATAATTGCCATAAAAATCAATGGAGAGCGCCGAGTACCCCACTCTTTATTCCCAGTTTGGATGCGCGGCAGCCAGGGGCATAATGATCACGGTCGCAGAGGCTATGACCACGATCTGGCCCATGTGGGAGGGGGGTGGGCCCCGCCGACACTAATTTCACCTGGAGGGGAGTCCTTGGACACACATTCAGGTGTAGTGTACCTGCCGGCTCCCTGCGCTGCGGTACACGCCGTCAGCCAGAGGCCAGCAGTTGACGTCGACTTGCGAACGACACGCGGTGCATGGTAGTGACGACATGGGCTGCCCGTGCCAGCATGCCAAAGTCAGCTGCCCGTGTCTGCACCAGCTATAGAAGAGAATGCTGTGCGGGAGTGGAAGAAGGCAAGAAAAATAATTTGTTTCCTTTGAAAAATGTGCTGGAGAAAAACCGAGGGGCCCAGGATTGGGGACACTATACCAGGAAGGCAAAAATTGGAAAAGTGGCTTATTTAATACTAAAGTTCCACAAATATAATAGTCGCACAGCAGTTTCTCCCACCAACTGGCTATAATCAATACAAGACAGAAAACGGCACAACAAGCTGTTTTTCTTCAAAATGTATCCAGTATACATATACATGTAATAGAAATAACTTTGCAGTATATTCACCACTGTGAATCATCATCCAGACTGCGGTATGGGCTTGAACAAGCTTCCAACTTGCAGACAGAATCTGGGTGATGCCTGTGCAGACTTGCACTTCCATAGATTGTCGGTAAGTTTATCTGCTCTCCTGCTCAATTAGGGAAACATTTCGGGGGACCTCCCCCTGGCTTGAGAAAGGGTGAAGCCGTAATTTCACCCTTTACAATTTAACTTGCCCACTGCAAAGTTCTTTGTGGACTTTCTGCTCCTACATAGGACCATCGCCACTGAAAATTGATACAGGAGCCTTTATAAAAGTGCAATATTTTGGACTATTGGAGATTTTTTTATTTTACATTTGTAACAATTGTATTTATTTGCACCTCTTTGTGCTGTGCTCCGATTATTTTATAAATCTAAGGGAGGAGGAGTGAGAAGCAGACAGAGAGAGATACTGAAAGACTGTGCTGAGCTTTCCAACAAGTCTTAGAACATCAGAGTTGGATTCACATCTACACTGCTCAATACTGATGTATAAATGTCTTCCATGCTGCTACTGCTTCTCTCTGTGCTAATTAAAGAATGAAGAACAGGAATCTCCATCTGTGTATAGAATAAACCATAGCTGCTCATCTCCTCCCACCAGCTCAGACTCAATTGCAAATTAAGGTATAGTGCAGACGGGAAAAGATGATGAAAATGCAGGATGCAAGTAATGCAATGGCCAGAAATAGTGTTAGCCCCTCTCTACACACATAGGACAGTTCATTCTGAAAATGTATTTGAAAAAAGTACAGCTGCCCTTTAAGACTCCTTGATCTTAAAATAATTGCTAGATGGAGAAAATCTGGCTGTGGGTTCATATATTAATGTCTTCCTACACTACATTAAATACAATAAAGAATTCCATCTTTGTCTGCAGAGTTTAATGGAGAAGTGAAGAGGAAGATGTACAAGGAAAAAAAAAAAATGCCCTGAACCGACAAACGACTTGTTATCCTGCTCAGGTTTCCAGGCAGCACCTTGAGGAGACCGAAATGAAATTAAAGGTTCCACTTGGCCGAGCTGGATATCACATCAGTCAGACAGGTGAGATATCACACAGGCGAAGGTCGCGGACCACAAACCACAATGGGGGTGGAAATGCATCCATTAAACATTTCAGCAATGTCAGGGTTAGCCCAATTAATAATAGAGGATATCCTCACAATGTAAAAGGTATAGTTTCCTCCCTTATACTCCTCTCGAATAGTAGAATTACAGTCCTTTGGGCCAAAGTCCCATGAGGAGTATTTGGTGCATTTTTTTTTTTTTCTCTGTGTAATTTAATGCCCACAAAACACGGATGGGATTTATGCAATTCTCATGCCCAATGTGTTTAAGAAAACAAAAAAAAAGCTTCAGAAATTGACTTACAGTGCGGCTTTGAACTCCGCAGCACGTCAATTTCTCGCTCTGTAAATATGCGGTTTTATTTTAAACTTTTCTCCATAGACCTGAATGAGATGGGGAATTAAAGAGATTAAAATTAAATGCATAGATATTTTTATTGTGTTACGCACATGCTGCGGTCAGTTTGATTTTCTGGTGCTCCACGTCGGGCTTTGCAAGTAGCTTGGCGTGATCCATGTGTTGTGCTTCCTGGGCCTATATAAGGCCTCCCAAGACGCGCATCTATTGCATTAAAGGGAACCCTTCACGTGAAAAAACACTATTAAACTGCTGATATGGGGTTAGTCTGCAGGTTAATAGCGTTCTGAACTTGCCCGACGCTCGCACTTTGAGTCCCGTTGCCAGGGTGAAATTAACTTTATTCCCCCCGGCAGTGTTCAGGTTTCAGTCACAGGAGCGGTGTCAGTTCAGTCACTGCTTTGTGTATAGAGAGCAGCAGCTGTAACCACGCCCCCAGCACTGACTGACAGCAGGGTCAGCATTGGGGCATTCATTTCTTACGTGTGGATGCTTTTAATTAGTTAAAAAAAAAAAAAAAAAAAAAAAAAAAAACACAGCACCATGTGCCTTATTGAATCCGCTCCAAAGTCCATATTAACCGCTTCACGACCGCCCACTGTAGATAAACGTCGGCGCTTGCTGGGCTCTGTGCAGCGCCAATGTTTGTCTACAGCCAGCAGTCTCGCAGAGTTCTGGACCCCCAGGGTCCTGCGATTCCTGTGCAGAGGAACAGCTCTGACAGGTAACTTCATGTTAACCTGTTCTTATCTTATAGATGCCGTGATCCATAGTGATCACGGCACCTAGAAGATAGTGAGAGGGAGGGGGGGGCGGGGGTCATTCACTCACCTCTCCCCTCATGATGAGATCTGGCATTGTCATGGCATGGGTCTGCCATGTATGGTGGCCTCTTAGACTCATCTTCTGGTTGAGCCTAACAGGCGATCTAACAGTTTATAACTGACAGGTCTTATGCAATGCAATATATGTGTATTGCATTGCATGAGACCAATGATCAGAAAAATAAAAATAAAAATTGAAGTCCCATACAGGGATATGTGTGACACTCCCCTTGAGAAAGCATAGAGTGTGCGAAACGCGCGTCGGGGCGTTACATGTGGTGCTGGTCCGGGTACAACTACCTCTCTGATGGGTAAGCCTGATAGCTCAAGCTTGCACTCTTTTTGTGTGGGGCACTAGCCCATAATTGTTCTGTTTGTACTTATTACAATGGAAACTATAGCTGTATTTAGAAATATTTAATTAATACTGAGCTGTGTTTCATCAAGGATTTTTTTTCCTGTCTGCTTATATTTCCAGCCTCTTATTGGACGGAGAGGTGTTTTTTTTTCTTCCCACTTTTGTCCTCTCTTCCCTTTTTGTGTTGGCAGTGGCCCTATATTAAAATTACATGCGTGATATATTTCAGTATCGGGGGTGTATCCTGGTCCATGTGTGCCCACAAATTCTTGAATCACCTTTCCTCATTGATTTGTATTCATCTGTTGTGTTGTGAATTTTTAAATATTTTTTTTAATAAAAGAATGATGTTGTATATATTTGCAAGTGGCATTTGGATTTTCTTTATCCAAGTTTAGGTTGTATAATTAATTAGTGATCCACTGCATAGTTTTGTCCATTTTATTAATGGGGAGATAATTAAGACAATCTCCAGCCAATATGTACTGTTTATGCCTATGGAAGTGTTTTCTAAATAACATGAAGTAGTATCTATCTCAATATACACTTGATGAGGAAACTCCAGGACCAGTATAGCTCAAAATGTAAAAGAAACAATGTGTATGTATATATCTCTCTCTCTCTCTCTCTCTCTCTCTCTCTCTCTCTCTATATATATATATACACACACACACACACACACACATAGACCAAAAGTTTGGACACACCTTCTCATTTAAAGATTTTTCTGTATTTTCATGACTATGAAAATTGCACATTCACACTGAAGGCATCAAAACTATGAATTAACACATGTGGAATTATATACTTAACAAAAAAGTGTGAAACAACTGAAAATATGTCTTATATTCTAGGTTCTTCAAAGTAGCCACCTTTTGCTTTGATGACTGCTTTGCACACTCTTGGCATTCTCTTGATGAGCTTCAAGAGGTAGTCACCGGAAATGGTTTTCACTTCACAGGTGTGCCCTGTCAGGTTTAATAAGTGGGATTTCTTGCCTTATAAATGGGGTTGGGACCATCAGTTGTGTTGTGCAGAAGTCTGGTGGATATATGTCAGAACCCAGAGTATCACCACCCTGTGCGTGCAACCCGACGCGCGTTTCAACGTGGGCCTTTGTCAAGGGGTTACTTCTATGCCTCGTTAAAATTAATGGATCCCTTGGGGGTTTCATCTGAATCACGATACTCAGAGATTTAGATGGAAACTCAGATATCAGTGCTCAGCGCAGAGCGCAGGATAAATGTGATCCAAAATGTTATGTAAAATGTTCCTAACAAAAGTTTCAACTCAATCTACAAAAAAAGCAAGCCTCCACTCAGGTCCATCATCTGTTAATGGAAATATAGGGTGGATCCAACGAATTCTGCTCTCCCAAATCCAAATGCCCCCCTCCCTTCTGAGCTCAAGTTGCCTAAACCGCAGTTAGTGTTCACATGTTTGACATTTCTGTAACGATGAGATGCCACAACATACTGGTCACTACAACGGCAGTTTGTAATTTTCACTCAGCAACATCCATTGAAGCTTGTTTCTTGAAAGCACCCATGGAGTCAAAATCATCACTACACATGTAGATACATTCACAAAAGGGGTATAATTTCCTAAGTGGGGTCACTTGAGGGGGGATTCTGCTCTAACACTTAGGGGCTCTGTATATGGAGTCTGCATACTATCCTAGGAAAATCTGCGCTCCAGGAGGCAAATAGCGCTCCATCCCTCCAGAGTGTCGCCGTGTGGCTAAGCAGTACTGTACAGTCACATATGGGGTATTGCCACGTTCAGCAGAAATTGTATGACACATTTTGACAACACTTTTTACCCTTTGCCCAGTTTGAAAATGTAAAATACGGGGCTAAAACTATTTATGTTGTGGTAAAAATGTAATTATTTTTTCTTCACCGCCCAATGGTATAAACTTCTGTGAGTCACTTGTGGTGTCAATATGGTCACTGCACCCCTAGATGAATTTTCTTAGAGATGTAGTTGACAAAATGGGATCACTTGTGGGCATTTCTGCCGCTTTTGCATGTCAGGGGCTCTTCAAATGTGACATGGTGTCTGCAACCTATTCCAGCCAAAACAGCAATCCTTCCCTTCCGAGCTCTGCCTTGCGCCCAAGCAGTAGTTTTCCCACCACATACGGGGTATCAGCGTTCTCAGGAAAAATTGCACAACAAAATTGTGGGTTACATTTTCTCCTCTTACCCTTGTAAAAATAAAAAAATTGGGGCTGAAACATTTTTTGGGGGGGAAATTTTTTTTTTTTATTATTTTCACAGCTCAGCATTATAAAATTCTGTGAAGCCCCTGAGGGCTCAAGGTGCTCAACACACATCTAGATAAATTCCTTGAGGGGGTCTAGTTTCCAAAATGGGGTCACTTGTGGGGGATTTCCACTGTTTAGGCACATCAAGGGCTCTCCAAATGTGTCATGGCGTCCGTTCTCGATTCCAGCCAATTTTGCATTCAAAAGCTCAAATGTCGCTTCCCTTTTGAGCCCTGCAGTGCTCCCAAGCAGTAGTTTTCCACCACATATGGAGCATCAGCGTACGCAGGAGAAATCGCACAACAAATTTTATGGTGTATTTGACGCGCCCCCTGGGCCGTGGGACACCTGGAGCCGGGCCAGTAGATGCTGGGAGTTGTAGTCACCGTGGCAGTGACCCGGTCCGTGACCCAGGGCGGTCAAACCAAGGTAGTCTATGTGTATCTGGTTTAAATAGTCCGACTACGCCACCTGTGGGATGCGGTTATTGGGAACCGCCGCTGCGGAGCAGTCCTCTGAAGCTGATGGTATGTGCAGCAAGGTAGTGTAACTCCCCACAGGAAGAGTGTAGCTTCAGGGCAGCGTGTATGGATGATGGTGGTGATAGTGCCTGGATCAATAATGATAACACGGAGTCTTTGCAGTGCAGTCCAAGGGTCTTTACTGGTGGTGATTATATAGGCCCCAACGGGAGTACTTGCTAGGGATGAGGGCCCAGTCAGTCTGGGAGCAATCCTAGAATTCCCCTGGTCAGGTGGAGTTGTAGGCCTGCCGTACTGACTGAACTCTTTGGCTATCCCGCTTATAGTCGTGTTGCAGCCCACGTCCCTGAGTGTGACGTGCTGCTCACCCGTATGGCTGCCGACTCGGATCCCGTGTATTCCTCGCTCCTCTGTGGCGGTACTGGTCCTTTCGTGTGGCTGAGCCTCTGGGCTTCTGTTGGGCCAGGAGACCTGAAATCCCCTGCCCTGCGGTATCTGCTGCTGGGCTTGAAGGGTCCCACAGCCTCGGACTCCGGTCCTCTGTATGTCCTCCAGCTAGGACGAGCTCTGCCAGCTCCAGTCCTCAGCTTCTCGTGTCCTCAACTCGACTACAGCCCTGTCTCTGTCTGAGCTAACCCCGCCTCCAGATGCAGTTATATAGGGCAGGATCCTCCCCTTTTCTGGTCTGGAGCAGGAGGTGTTGCAAGTAGTGTGTTCCCTGACCAGGAAACTCCTGTTTTGCTCCCAGACATGGTATTACTACCACTGTGGCAACCAGACTCCCTGGGGTGCCACATATTTTCTCCTGTTACCGTTGTGAAAATATAAACTTTGGGGCTAAAGTAACATTTTTGTGGGAAAAGGTTAAACTTTCATTTTTTCCTGACACATTCCATTAATTCCTGTGAAGGACCTGAAGGGTTAAACCTCTTGAATGTGGTTTTGAGCACCTTGAGGGGTGCAGTTTTTAGAATGGCATCACTTTTGGGTACTTTCTGTCATAAAGGCCCCTCAAAGTGACTTCAAATGTGATGTGGTCTGTAAAAAAAAAAAAAATTGGTTTTATAAATTTTGTTGGAAAAATGAGAAAAATCGCTGGTCAACTTTTAACCCTTATAACTTCCTAACAAAAAAAAATAATTATGGTTTCAAAAATTGTGCTGATGTAAAGTAGACATGTGGGAAATCTTAAATGTTAACTATTTTGTGTGACATAACTGATTTCAAAAGGGCATGAAAATAAATTAAAAAAAAAAAAAAGTTTAAAATAAAATTTCCGATATTTTCAGAAATAAATTCAAGGTATATCGAACAAATTTTACCACTATTATGAAGTACAATATGGCACGAAAAAAAAAACAAAACAATCTCAATCACAGAATCCGTGTGATACGTTGAAGCTTTTCAGAGTCATTACCTCATAAAAGAAACACTGGTCAGAATTGAAAAAAATTGGTTTGGTTACAAAGACGAAAGGGTTAAAGAAAAAAAAACAAAAAAAACAAACAAACAAAAAAAAAACACACACACACACACACACACACACACACACACACACCTCAGTGTGAACATGTTCTAAGGAGTGCCCGTCATCTTACATAGGCTACAATTGCTCTACAAAAGACAGCAATATTAGTGCTTCTGTCATTGGAACGGGACTCATTTACAAGCATTAATTTCCACTTTATTATAAGACTTCTCCATTATAATAGACGGCATTAACTGTCAAATAAACGTTTGAAGGTACGGATGTCAGCAGGAAGAGAACGGATCTCGTCCACCCCGTTATCACTACGGTGCATTACATGGAGCTTTACACAAGATGATTATCTCCGCAGTAATATCCTGGCGGCTCGGCATAAAGCGGTGACACCAGTTTCTCTACACTCGACCATTAGCCATTTTGTCTTCTCACTTACGGTACATTGTTCTTTTATCTGCAGGTACACACAGAATATCCTAATGTATTCTTCTACCTTCTCTGCTGTGATACTACACATTAATGCCTTTTTTTTGGGGGGGGGGGGCATCAAAATAACCATCTCGTTTCTAGACGGTTTGGTTTTAAAGACCCCCATACTTGGAGGAAAAAAAATAAAATAAAAAAAGTCAGCCAAACCTGCTTGATGGGTCGGTCAACTATCGGACGTCTCTGACTCTCTGGCGACAGATGTCAGGGAAGAGAAGATTAGGCATATTGAATCTCCATGCCCAATCCTTTTGTCTGTGCAGGAAATAAGCTGCCATTAGAAGTGTCTGGTAGTAGCTTCATATGGCCATATACATCAGCTCTCCCGACAACCCTCCATATAGAGATGAGCAAAAAAAAAAAAAAAAAAAATTGCAATACCCTGTTCCAGGGGTCACGTCGGTAATCCACGGCCACCAAACCACTGCAAACCTACTACTGGTGCCTCACTAATCAAAAAGAGGTATTGTCCAACGGAGCCTGAATGTTCTGTATGGGGAGAGGAGCCTGGGCTGGAAAACGCTGGCGGCATCTTTGGCTAGTTTCATACATACGCAATTTACGGTCCAAGTACAGATGGCGACAAAGTAAACGCAATAACCGCATAGGTACATAGAAGACTGCAGAGTTTGGGGCTGGAGACCAGAGACCAGTCCGTACACGAAAGGCGATTTGAGGATGTATGAAATCGATCTCATCTCCAGGGAGAACAAAAAGGATTGGGAGCCGAAATGTAAAAAAAAATGCCCAATCATCTCCCTGATATTGGTCGGTGGGGAGGGCTAGTTTGCAAAAATCTCTCAGACCTGTTGATTTGTATGCTCATGTTGGCGGGGGGAAAAAAAACAAAAAACAAACACACACATGGGCAGTAATTTCCAAAATAAAATGTGGGACAAGAAGGACAGACGGGGCTTCACACAAGAGAGATGACCACGCTGCACAAAGTCCATACACAACAAGAGTGTCAAGTTTGCTATGCCATTGTCTATTAAATGTTAAACTGGTTGTTTGGCAATAGAAAAAAAAAAGCGCTGTTTTCCCCCCCAAAAAAAGTAGAGCCACACCTATGGATTGCTTCTGAAAATAAAAGAATTAATAATGCATGTTGCAAATAATATATGAAAAAACACACACACAGAAGTCACAAAATCCATATAGTTCTGTCATTACTATTACGGCTTAATTAAAGCAGAAACCGTCGGTTTAACCAGTAAATGAGCACCTTCTGCCAGTGTCAATTTATAAATTGAACCAGTCATTAATATTCGTGTGTTGCCGGCTCTGCTTTCCATCCGTTGCTACAATTATGGCTCTGCATAATTAAATGTTCCCGGAAAGGATAACACGTGCGAGATAAGAGCATAGCCTGCGCTGTAACACGTAAAGTGGTGGGGCGCGCGTCTGACACATACAGAACAGCTTAACCTCTTCATCACTGGAAGTGGATCCTCAGAGTATATCCCTGTCCGCTCTACCAGTAAGTTACATAAAATAATGCCCCTTCCGAAACTTTTACAACATCGGTCACATGAATGGCAGGATGTAAAATTTGCATGGATGCTTGGTACCATTTACAATGGATTTTTAATGCGATTTCCCTGTGGCCCCAAATACCTAAAAACAATAAAATAAATAATAAAAAAAAAAAATTGCTGTTTCTTCAATCGGCTGATCAGTGGTGGTACAAGGAGCTCTATTCCTATCGATGTCAGATATTGAGGACCTATCCTAAACAGGACTCATCAATAACAAAATTCCAGAAAACCCCAGGAGGGCGGATCATAATTATAGTCAAATGGTCCGAGGTCAGGGCACGCAGCACAGGTTCACAAAACAAAGCCAGTGTCCGGGATGGAGAAGTCAAATTGAGCGGATAAACAGGCCAGGTCAATAACTGGATACAGAATACAGAGAAATGCATAAACAGGTGAAAGCCTGCTAGGAACCAACTTACGGGCCAGGAGTGATGGGAGGAGTTGCCTAATAAAGAGCCTGCAAGCACAGGTTAGGCAGAGGAACGTAATCTTTGCAGGACACAGCAGGGTTAAATTCCTGCAGAAACCGTCAGGAGGCAAAATTTAGCAAGCCGGCCTGACGCAAGGAGATGCCATGTGTTAACCACGTTGAGTAGGGTGGCGCTGAGGAGGCATGCAATTTACCGCCGTTACATCTCCATTTCCAGCAACACACTTTAGGGCCCTATTCAATAAATATTTGGGACCCAGCAGTGGTACCTTCTGTGCTGCTTACTTTTCAAGTAAGTATCAGACAGGCCAATCCAGTGATTGACAGTGGACGTCTTTTCTGAACGAAGTTTTTAATTTTAACTTATCTTCTCTATCCCACACAGACATCCATGACAACTTCTCCTAGGTCATCTGAACATTTATTGCAAGAAATGCTATAAATGCTGGTTCCACTGTCAAGTTGAAGATTTCGAGGATGGGCCTTGCCATGCATTGCTGGGAATATAAAAGTTCTCATGAGCTGCTCTCTCGATTCAAAATTTGTTACTATACAAATGATTGGGAGCACCGTGCATGCATGACCACCTTTCCATTCCTGGCAACAGGGCCCCATTTGCAAGAAAGATGTAGGCCCTATCAGTGACACCTGCAACTATGAGGCATACCTGGTGCTGCAAACCATTGAAGGGAATAGAGTATAGGTAAATCCAGTGACATCTCAGAATTTATTCATTTCATCTTCATCCGACACAGACCTACATGACAACTTCTCCAACATTTATGGACATGGCCACCTGCATTAATGCCATGGATAAAATCAACTCCTTTATTATCCCACACAATTAGATATTACTAGACCATTATGATCACCAACCATCGCATGTCAAATGTGTGTGACATAGACTATGTAGAAATTTAGCAATATGAAAATAATTAGTTGGGTTTTCACTGACTCCATTGTCGGCACCGACGCACTTGTGGAGCCCCAATGTGTTTGACCCCGGAATAGGTCACTTACATTCGCCGCACTTTGCACTCCACCATGAATTATTAGATAATGGTCTGGTGGAGGAGGAAGCAGGAAAGTCATTTGCTGTTTGCTGGAGGGTTTCTGTAATGTAGATTTCTGACAGGTGCAGTGTATGTAGTTCCATCAGGTGTATTTGTCTTTTTCCTATTTTACAAGGCGCAGCAGTAAAACTAATGGAGGATGAACAGACACAGACGCTGCAGAGTGACTCATCTGCTATATTACAATGATAAAGTGGCCTGGGAAATCTCATAGGACATTTCTGTGATATATAAAGTGCATCAAAGACGTAAAACACGGCTCAGTGTCACTGCCTCGGAGTGCAATGTCATAAATAACGCGCTCGTCACTAATTACTGGTGGGGGATGCGGATCATTTCAGAAATGGAACGAGGCTTAATTTTATGGCCCAGCTTTTTTCATTGCACATAAGTAGAGCGGCTTCTAGGAAGGTGGGGGTATTTTTTTTTTTTTTTTTTAAAAACACTGGCTGTATACACAAGTACAAAGTTGCCTGGAAAAGTCAACTGTCATATGTGTGCAAAGTCCTCCCATTTTCTTTCCCAACAGATAATCTTGATGGAACGAAGGATTGGGCATGTTGTGTTTCAACATGCCCAATCCTTCGTTTTCATGGTAGATAAACAGCCGCTAGAGGTCTTGGTTAATGCCTTACTTCCCACTCTATGAATAACCCAAGATCGCTCTATGCCATTGCTACATGGCAGCAGAATGCTGTTGAACGGGGTTGTATGGTTACCAACCAAGAGCAACCAGTTTAGACTTTTCATAATTTGCTCATCACAGTTGTGGCACCTCGCAGATTGCAGTGTGAGCCCATTCACCTGTGATTTAGAGTGATTTTTGGCCGCATGACCTATCGGTGCCAACATTGCCCCATGCAAACTCTTCCGGAATGAGGGGATAATCCCAAATTTATGGAAAAAATTCAGGGCACCTCCTAATTCCCCCAGAAACAAGCATGTATGAAAAAAAAATTCCTATGATTTTTTTTTTCTTCTTTTACACAGGACTTTGGGGTCCAATTGTGCTTTTGAAGGGGTGCAGAATAGGGCACGGCCACACGTTCGCGGTTCCGTGCTGCAAAAATATGTTGCCACTATATAAGCAATAGTAAGTAAATCAAATAAGATACATTCATGGGATTTTCTGCACTTTTGGAAGATGAAAAACAACTAAATGTCCTGAAATGCCAAGCATTCTCTACCTCCAGCCGTCTGGTCGCCAATAGACGGAATAACAAGCAATGGATATTAAGAAAACTACTAATAGCTGCACGACGTAAAAGCTGAAATGGGACCATTAAGAGACACTTTATTTTCCTGCAGATTATAGGTCGACTTAGTGGGTACAAATAAATAACCATGTCCATTGTCGTACAGCAAATGTATTACTTCTAGAAGGAATTTTAAAAGCAACATCACACAATGGAAACAGAATACAACTAAGTTCACCCCCCACCATCACGAGTGCATGTTCAAGTGTCTGCACCGAAGATGGGTTATTAATAAGGAACATAACATGACTGTGTAGTTCTTATTTTTTGGCTCCGTTCCCACAATGAACTTTTGACGTTGCAGATTTTCTCCACCCTTTAAGTAAAATAAGCTTATTGTATTTTTTTTTTTTTTTTTAAATATGCAAAAAAAAATAAAAATCACCGTGGGAACAATGCCTGGCCAAGTCAATTTTTCCCGTTGGTTTTACATTTGCAATTGCATATTCTTTCATGAACCCTTAGTTCACCGCTGTGAGTCATACATGAATCCAACTTTTTTTGTTCAGAATAGTCACCATTTGTTTTTGTTTTTTTTGTCTGAAATTTTTTTTTCTCTCCTAAATAATTTCATCACAATTGCCCCTTTTTTAAAAAACAAACAAACAATGTTTTATGAATTCACATACGTCTTGCATTGGCAGCCTGTCACGGGTATGTCAGATGTGACAGTCGCCCTGCAGTTGGTTACAGGAGATCTCTGCATTTGGCATTACAGACACCTTCTTAAATCTGTCTCTCGAGGACCCAGCGGCTACCTCCCTCCTGCTCTAATTGACACCCAGGCCTGGGTGTTTAAATATTTCCTGTTTGCTACAGAGAAGTGCTTGTGATATTCACTTGTTATCTGGTGAAGTGGTGAAGTCTTGGAGCTGTTGCAGTCTGCTTACTTCCTCTTTGGTGCTTGGAGACGTTAGGATTAATCTCTCTGAAGTCGACTCAAGCCAAGTTGCTTTTCCCAGCATTTGTCTCCTTTGTTGTCTTTAGTTGATAGTGGGGACTGACTAGTGCTCATCCCCCCCTTCCCTATCCAGGGCCAAGTGCTAGGGAAATACAGGGTTTAGGCTTCTGTGCGGCGATTGGTGAGGAATCAATATAGGGATGGTAAGGGAATCAGAGTGATATCAGATCAGCCTAGGGGTCTCCACTCCCCCTTTCCCTAGAGTCTGGGATCCCTTCCTTTCTTCCCTTTGTGTTGCACTTCGTGTCACGCAAGGTGAGGGAAAGACTAACACCTTATATTGTCCCTGCTTGCAAGGTAGAAGCAAAGATGAACTTTGGCATCTTTAAAAACACAGCAAAGTCTGCTTTGTGTAAGCAGCTTCTTTACTGCCAAGAGAGCAACATTTGCCTGCAGGAAAAAAGCAACATGTGAACATAGCCTTAAAAAAGGGACATTTCCACCAAAAGGCATTTTCCAGAACTTTTCCCAACCGACTGTAATAGCCCTAACTAAACGTCCTATGTGATTAGACAGCACCCACGCTTGTTTATTTTAAAAGGGAATGTATGATCAGAAAAAAAATACTACCCTATAGTTTAAAAAAAAAAAAAAAAAAAAAAAAAAAACAGGCTTTTTTTCCCCCCGTATCACAATTTTTATTGTGAAAAGGTAAATGAAGGAGATTGTAACAAAATCGCATCTATGCACTGCAGAAATTTTCTGCTGGAAATCTGACCTATGGAGCAGAATTTTGAGACCAAGACAGAGCTTTTTGGTAAAGCACATCATGCTACGGTTTACCAAAAATGGAATAAGGCCTACAAAGAAAATAACCCAGTACCTACAGTCAAATATGGTGGAAGTTCAAAAGGTGTTTTAGGGTTGTTTTGCTGCCTCTGGCACTGCTTGCCTTGACTGTGTGGAAGGCATCATAGAATCTGAAGATTATTAAAGGATTTTGGGTCGCAATGTAGTGCCCAGTGTCAGAAAGATGGGTTTTATTCTTAGGTCATGGATCTTCCAGCAGAACAATGACCCCAAACATACCTCAAGAAGCACACAGAAATGGACAGAAACAAAGCGGCAGCAATGAGTCCGGATCTAAATCTCATTGAACACCTGTGGAGAGTTCTTAAAATTGCTATTGGGAGAAGACGCCTTCAGATATGAGAGACCTGGAGCAGTCTGCAAAAGAGGAGTGATCTCAAATTCCAGTGGAAAGGTGTAAGAAGTGATTGATTGCAATTATTTATTCCAAAATGTGTGCAACCAAATATTCAAGAGGTTGTTCACTGCAATAAATAATTCACCCAACGATTAAAAAACATTGTAAAGAAGTATTTTTGTAAATACCTCTTGTTGCCATTTTTTTGCGAATTCGATGGGTAAATTATTTATTGTAGTGGACAATCTCTTTAAATTGAGGGTGCCAACAATTTTGTCCGGCCCATTTTTGGGGTTGTGTGTGAAATGATGTCCAATTTGCTTTTTTTCTCTGTTTTTTTTTTTTTTTCTCAATACACACAAAGGAAATAAAACATGTATATATCAAAACATGTGTAATTGCAATAATTCTCTGCGAGAAATACTTAACTTTCTGGAACAATTTCAAGGGTGACAACACTTTTGGCCATAACTGTATAGTATCTTCCAAAATAAAGAGAAATCTACAAGTAACGCGAGAATATTCCTGTGTTATAGCAATCCGTCATATCTGATGGCAAAGTGATGAAGCTATACAGACCATGCCATCGGGGAATCACATCACAAGTAGCAACTAATGATGATTAATTAGGAGTAGGTAATGGACGCCCCCGCACGAGGCCAGAGGTGAGCATCTAGGTGACCCCGCAATGCTTATTATCTGCATGAATTAATGTGCATTCATTAAAACGACAAAAGGGGCAGAATCTGGATATTCCGACTATTTTAGGACACAAATAAAATCCAAATCCTCTTTTAATTATTAAGAACCAAACCATTCTCAGTCTTATCGGCTGTTTGGGCATGCTGGAAGTTGTAGTTTTGCAACTGGTTAGGGAACATTGCTCTAATCTAATCTGATATTTATCCCATGACCAATTATTGTAAATGCGCCGTGTCTATAACACAGATGCACGGTTGGCATCCAAGGCAGCGGCACAGGGACTTCCTTGGTTACACCCTTCATAACCAGGCCATTTGTGTGTGAAGGCTTTTTCTTCTTATTAATACAGTCTTCGAATACATGTAACATTTTGACTACTGTTAGAATTTTTTTTGGGTGGGATGCGGTGACCGAAAAAACGTCAGTAGTAGGGTTTGTTTTATTAACAAAGTTTATCGGAAAGGTGACGAGAACAGAAGAAGACGAAGATTAAGATTTATGCTACAGGCGGGGAACTAACCACTCTGGAGTAGAAATAAAGAAAGATAGCCGGAGTGGGGCTTTAAATAGTCCTGGAAAGCCCCTTTAAATTTCAGGCGGTTGTGATCTACTTCTTTTAAAGACGATGATGTTGCTGTTCTTGGAGTCACAGTTTGAAAGTCAAGGTTTAGTCTATATATGTACACGCTTGGTCTCTGCTCAAAGTACACGTCAAGGATAGAAATAAAACAGATCCTCAAAAGATGTTCAGCCAAGGCCACACGTACACGTGCACGAACATAAACAGGAGCAGCGAAAACAGCATTTCTCAGCCACTCTCGATTGTTTCTGGATATGCACCTCCCAACATAGGAGCTTGGACGTGGTTACTCCATGAATGGCTGGCATGGGAGTAACCTTTTAAAATTTCCATACTAAAGCCACTTTTACATCTAGCAAAGGCAATTCCGCTTGCGGAAATGCAAAATTAATTGACATGCTGCGGATTTTTCCACGCAACATAAACACTGCGGAAAAATCCGCAGCATGGGCATTGAACTTGCGGAATCCCCTTGGGGACCATGGGGGGCAGATTACATAGCGTTTCACAAGCGTTTACGCTGCGGAAATTCCGCAGCATATACGCTTGAAAAACACTACGTGGGCACATACCCTAATGGACAATTGCTCTGGATCTAGCTGTAGGTGGTCACTGTGCTTGGTATTGCAGACACCTTCTTAATCCTTCTTCCTTTAAGTCCCAGCGGCGACCTCCCTCCTGCTGCTGATTGACACACCCTTGCACAAGAGTTAAAAACCCTGAGTTTGCTCCAGGGAATTGCCGTTAATACTTCTATGTTCTTTTGTGCATGCTTGGACCACTAGCTATTGGCTGGCTTCTTCTCTGGTGCCCTTGGGAGGACAATTGGCATTACTCCTCTGGTGTCTGCTCAAGCTAAGTTAATCCCATTTGTTTGTCTACCTTGTTGTCTTTAGCTTGTAGTGGGGCCTGACCAGTGCTCACCCCTCCCCCTCCCCATCTAGGGCCAAGCTCTAAGGATATCCAAGGTTTAGGGTCCTGCTCGGTGATAGGTGTAGAACCAATATAGGGGCGGTAGGGTAGGCAGGGTGATATTAGATCAGCCTAGGGGTCTCCACTCTCCCTTTCTCTAGTGTTTGGGCTTCCTCCACCTCTTCCCTTCGTGTTGCCCTTAGTGTTTTGCACACCTTGCATGACATGAACCCCTTATCTGTTGGCATCCGCGATGCCTCATCCGATTAGTAAACCCAGCGCAATATCACTGTTACATGTCACACCCATTAATAAGAAGAAATGCCAGGGAGAAGGAGGTTTGCACAATTCTGGTCCAGTAAATCTTTTTGTCCAACTCCAAACATACCCCATACCACTCATTTTGGTGCTGTGTAAAAGTGTCCACACACACACCAGGGACTTTTTATCTCCCTTTTTAAAGCAAAATCCATGCCATGTTCATTTTGATTTTCCTCTTTTGAATTACAAAGGGGTAAAATGCAATTTGAAAATCTGCAATTGATTAAAAATACACAGAATACCCACAACCAATTATCTGTGAATGGGAGATCTTAAAACATCCAACAACATGTGAATCCGCAGCAATTTCACAACTTATATGGTTTCATTTCTTGTCTCAGTGAATTGCATTTTGAGCATTTTTATAAATTTTATTAATTTTTCTATTCTTCACATTACAACTAAGAAAGAATCTGATGTGTATAACTGATGGAAATATGGCGAACATTGTAACAGCCGGCCATAAACAGCTCCTAAATGCAATGTTACAAATTTATCCTGCTTGCACAAAGATCCTGATAAGAACATTGTAGGTTGGAGTTGCTAGTCAAGCAATGTGCTGTTATAATTATTAAAGGGAGTGTAAAAATCAGAAGATTACCTATTGTTTAAATCAAACCCCCCCCCCCCCATTCAATTTTATTTAATTTCAGAATTTTCACAATCTATTATATAAAAAAAAAAAAAAAAACTTGCAATTTTCACACTGGCCTCTGGGACAATTTTATACTCATACTTACCGTTCTTTACAAAAGACTTATCAGAAGTCTCATTATTATCACATGCAGATTAAAAATAGGTCACATCTCTATATAAAGGATCCAATCACAATGTCACAGCTCACCTCCTCCCCCCTCCCTTCACAATGACTTTTGCACACGCTCATTAGATGCTTCAATACAAATGCTATGAACAGACCCTGTCCCTGGTGGTCAATGTACATGTCAATTTCCTGAAAAAAAAAACAGAAAGTTAGAAAAAAAAAAAAAAAATCCCTATTGGCCGTTGTGGAAATTGCAAAGGTTTATTTATCTATTTATTTATTTATTACGGATCAAGATATGAAGAAAAACAAACAAAAAAAGTGATTGAACCAGTAGATTTTTTTTATTATTATTATAATTTCCCTCTAAGTCTCTGAAGAAGTGGAGCATCACTTTTTTTTTTTTTTTGTACCATGTTAAAAATTAAGTATAATAATCATCCACTCACCCAGATCTGTAGCTTCACTCTCTTATCATTTCGATACACCGTCTTCACCTTGAAGTCAATTCCCACAGTACTGACGAAAGCCGACGTGAAGGTGTCATCCGCATACCGGAACAGAAAGGAGGTTTTCCCCACGCTGCTGTTCCCTATGATCAGCAGTTTGAACATATAATCAAAATTCTGGTCCGAAGCATCTCGATGCCCGTGTTTTGGATCAGTGGCGGAGGCCATCTGCAAACACAGAAAGGGGAGAGAAACAGTTGGATTTAGCGCAGTGGACAACTTCAAAATCTTGATCTTGAGGGATCTGGTTAAAAAAGTTAGTGGAGCCTGCCAAGACATTACTGAGAAAGGGTGCAGCTCCACAGGTGAAAGCGAGAAATGGAGAAAACACTTCTCTAGTGGGTCTTCACCCTGCGACTGTCCAACTGTTGTGAATGGACAGGATCCAGCATGCAATAAAGTTGCAGACTGTAAGGGAATGCTGGAACTTGTAGTCTTCCAACATAGATTACTTTTTTTATTTGCAGTACAGAGATATGAAAAATGGGCATCTTTTCCAAAATTAAAGCAGATTAATCACTATATTTCACAATACATTAAAAGGTGTGTGTGATCTTTTAGACCTGATGAGACTGGTGTACTTACTTTGAAAAGTCAAGGCAGAATGGCTGTATAATCCCATTTTTAAAAAAAGTTTTCCTGTCGGATATTAAAATTAACTAGATAAAAATGCTTATTTAGTATCAGAAGGAAAGTTAAAAAAAAAAAAAAATTACAGCAAGTACACCAGCCTCATCAAGACCAAGATCTCTGTAAAGAAGTATGCAGTTTGTATCGCAAAATCTGCTGATCCCAGAGTTCACAAGCTGAGTATTCAGTGCTGATTTTACATTAATAAAATCAGCAGCATTTTACAGAACCAGCAAAGTGCAGGAGTTGTATAAATAAAAAATAAATATAAATCTTATTTTTATATATATATATTTTTTTTAAATCCTCAACATGTCAACTTTGCAAGTGCAGATTTTACACATTCCTTTTATTACATTTTTTTTTTTTTTTTTTTTTTTTGTGAGTGCTCGCACATTTCCAAAACACACATAAATAAGTGTGGAAAAAGCATCCAGAAACGCTACGGATTTCAGTTTAGAAATCTGTGCATAAAATCCGCAACAGAACCGCAATCAGCAAGCCTAGCCTACAGACTGCCCTCTCATAGGATCCGCTCTGGTTAGACCCAGCTGTACACTTTCCCTCCAATATCACAGCATATAAATAAGATTATGAGAATTTGACCTTCAGGTGATAAAAGTAGTAAAAAAAAATTATAACCAAATTCATCTATTTTAATGAGCTTTTTAAATTCACGATTCTCCATCTAACGATATTCATCAGCTCCGTGCAGCTTCCAGCCCTAATCAACATCTAATTTACAGGACTTGATAATGAAGACGTTAGTTAACCCCTTCCATGCAGAGCAAGCTTATAATGATGACAGTTGTATTAAAATGAACAAAAACATAATCTAAAATTTCTCGCAGCGCTCCCCCAATAGGACGGAGCTAAAAAAAGGGGGGGGGGGGGGAATACAATTAAAAGGGCACATATATAACAATACTACAATAAAAAAACGGATGTAGTGAGGACGCCTGCAGACTAAAGGCAAGGCTCATTACAAATTGCTGTGCTTGACATTCAGAGAGGTTACACAGCGTCTCAGAAGGGGGCCATGCACCACTTAGACTTGCAGCAGAAATTTCTATCTTAAAAGGGGTTATCCAGTTTAGATCTATTTTAAAACAGATGTGTTGGGGGCATGATTTTCTGGCACTTAAAGGGGTTTTACCACAAACTAAGTACACTTTAATCAAAAGATCTTGTAATAATAATAATAATAATAATAAACAATTGTATATGTTAAAGAAAAAAAAATGTTCTTGTGCCGAGATAATCTGATAAATGTGCCCCTGCTGAGTACTGTGTAATCTTTCTCTGCACATGATGGCTGTTTTAATCAATCATCATCTGCCTCTAACATGCGCGGGTGAAGTGAAGGCGCTGATGGGTTGTCATGACGTGATCGCGGGATGCCGATGGGTTGTCACAACAGCCGGGGGTCTGCTGATGACCCCTGTGTCTGTCATTATGATCCTCCTGTGAAAGTCAGCCCGTGGCGGGCGTTCATAGGGGACTGATTTTAGCTATACATAGCAGTGCGGATGCTCTGCCATGTGCAGCACAGAATATCGGATGATCACAGCTTCAAGTCCCCGGAGGGGACTGCTATGTGGACGTGTGAAACCGGCCTATCTCCAGTGCCAGAAAAAAATGGCACCAGAGATATCAGTGTTCTGTGTGCCCGTATGTGGATCACACGAACGGGCACCTGGGAATCAGCGCTACAGTTAGCGCTGTTCCCAAGCCCGGTGCTGAACACTGCCCTCATCATAGTTTAGCAAGGACCATGATGAGGGTAGTTGTAGTCTGGATCCCAGTGTCCCCACCTGTAAAAATAATAAAGTCCATGTACTCGCCTCTCGTAGTTGTCCCCTGCTGTATCCATGCGACCGCTGCTGCCAGGGAGAACGAGCGGCTCCAGCGCTGCGCTCAGCGAGCGATTGAGCCACTCCAGAGCTGTGTCCTTTCTCCCCAGCTCCTCGGCAGCAGCAGTCACATGGATTACAGCGGGGGACACCTAGGAGAGGAGAGTACGTGGATTTTATTATTATTTTATTCTTGTTTTTACAGGTGGGGACACCTGGATCAGAGTAGCACTACCCTCAACATGGTCCCTGCTGGTGCTGATCGCAGCGTCGGCAGGGAACCATGATGAGGGCAGTGTTCAACAGCGGCGCTTGGGAACAGCGCCATTCCCAGGCACCGGTACGTGTCACACGGATGACACACAGATGTCATCAGTGTGGTACGTTTTGTGGACCGTGTATCCACAAAAAAAAAAAAAGAAAAAAAAGCACACGGACACACTGTCCACAAAAATGTGCACATGTGCACAGATCCATTCATTTGAACGGGTCTGCGCGTGTCAGTGTCTCCAGTACGTGTGGAAACGGTCACCACTCGTACCGGAGATACTGACGTGTGAAAGAGCCCTTAAATAAAAAAACAAAACAAAAGACAACCCAACACATCAGTAGAATAGAGGAGATATGACTAAGAACCTAGGAGTTAAGTTTCGAAAGAAACATGTTACATTCTTCCAAAATTCATGGGTTTTGTCTAAAGTTTTTTGACTATGCACAGATGGATTCTTTTTAACTTTTTATAAAAAGCAAATCTTTTTATGATGATCGCCAGACGAGTAGTAGATTAGCCTTTTTTCCTTCATATCATTAGTCTAATCTAGCACAGATTTTGTATTAGCAACTCCAAACTTCGGGTGCCCATAGATATCTGATCAAAGGTGATAGAAGTGGCCATATTTCTACTGTAACAAAATGATAGTTTTCTGTATCAAAAAGGGAAATAAAAAAAATTAAACTAAATAACAGCATGAAAGATTCTTTTGGTCAATGATCTACTCGGGCTCAGTGCAGCTGATTGGTCAATGAATTTGGAAGCATGTGTGGGTCTTCGCCAAACAAACGATCATGGCCTCATTTTTATCTTATATGTACGGCCAGCTGTGGAGTATAATGAGCAAAATATCATTGAGTCCTCACCTGAAGACACAATAGATAGCGGTCAACTGAAGGATAGTTGAGCAAATCATTCTGCCAAAAAAATATATAATTATTTTATTTTATCTCTCTCTCGAAAATAGGCAACACTAAAAACTACAAATGACCCTGCCGGTTCCTGTACAGACTACAGATCCTGACCCCCACAGTCCCTACTGGTTCCTGCAGGAGCTGAGATAGCCCTAACCACAGACTAGGAAATGGCAAATCGGACCTATGCTGCCTGAAAGGCCGTCAAGCTCTTCACGTTCCTCCTAAAGAACCAGAGAACAGAGCAGAGTGCAAATTACCTACAGAAAGGAAAGTGTGCTGAAAAAAAAAAAAAAAAAAAAGAGAAGAGGAAAGGTCCCAGAGTGAGTAAAACAAACTACAAAATAAAAGGATTAATTACGTACTGTTAGAAGATAGGTGCAGGGTAAAGAACATAAATAGCAGGGGAGGGGGGGGGGGGAGTATATAAAGCCGCACCCGAAAGGTGATAGCGCAGACAAATGAGTAAACGAAAACACCTTTTACCTTAAAAAGACTGAAGCAAAGATAACAGAAACTAAACACCAAGAGAAAAGGTGTATCAGCTGTGGCTTGGCAGACAGAGAAGCTGAACCCAAAACATAGGCTCAAGGGTTCGAACCCAGATGCACAACAAGAGCGATCACTCAGCGATTTATCTCCTGGGAAAAAAAAAAAAAAAGGATTGGAAGTCCGGTGTCAGACATGTCGGATCCTTCTCTCCCCTGACACAATCTGTTGTCGAAGACTTCAAAGGCTGCCATACACAGACCGATTGCCTACCCTATCAATATCGACAGTCTTGGCTGATGTTAGTCTAAGGAGTACTGCGGCCTTTAGAGGGAAACTGTCATATGGAAAATGCAGTCTAATCTGCATGCAGAAGCCTATAGAGCAGGATAATCTTCAATCTACTCTTTTTAGTGAAGTGGGTGGTCCTAACCAGTGATTGAAATATCATTGTACGCATATTTATGCTATGAAAGCTATCAGTCACTACTTAGGACCGCCAAATATGTAAATGAATACTAGCGAAACTAAGTCTTTTTCCCACAAACCAGGTGAAAAGTGGCTATATTTTAAAAAACGATGTATATAATATAAGCCATAAACATTAGAGATATGGGAATTTTTGGTTAGTGTGCCTAATATACAATTTTTTTCTAGTTTCTACTCATGGGGCATGGCTCCCAGATCCTCTGGGGTGTGATTTTAGGCAGTTCAGCATTATTACCCCGTGAACACTGCCCCCTTGGTATAAGACCATAAAAATGGAAATAAAAATACAAAACTACTACTACGAAAACAAAAGCATGGAATACTCAGGGGGACCTGCAGAAATAAAATAAGAGCAAAAACTAGGTACTTTTGACTTGGTGACCGTTCCTATAATGCTTCCTTATTTTGGCGTGGTGGAAGAATTGAACACTTGGCAGCAAATTCCCAAGTGATCACCTAATTTTTTTTTTGTAATAAAAAAAAGGATTTCTAAAGTACAGAAAAAAAAATTAGGACTACAATGATATTCTGATTTATTGACTGAGACCTAAGTATACAAGTATAGGAAGGAAGACGTTGCATTAAATTGTGCGTTCAGCTGTCATCTAAAGCTTTTCCCCAACTGTGCAATTAACAAATAAATATTTCATCTGGAAAGGAGCACGTCGCCTCTATTTTTGTGTTGTCGTTCCCCGTACGTCATCACTTAAAGGTCACTCATCTAGGCTGAAAAATGAGTCCCTATATTCCAGTTGTCACGCCAATGATACCAGTTGCTGATGTTGGCTTCATCAGGCTTGTGCATCGCTCACATGCAGAAACGCCAAATGCATTTTTGTGAACTTCTAACAGAGAGGAAACTCCTCTAAGCTTAGTGTCATTTGTGACCGGTAACTTGAGAAATAAGAGCGGCGTGTGAATTGCTAAATGTGAGACGCGGTGCAATGCAAAAGAAGGGATGTGGTGAAATTGTATGGGAAATACATGTGAGAACATCAGCTGTTTACTGTGCAATGTACAGCAGCTTTATTTGCTGAGGTTATTGCATCCATATATCCAAAAAAAAAAAAAAAAAAAAAAAAAAAAAAGGAGTGCACCAAAATTATGCAACATACGTTTAATAATATTTTGCACCAGAAAGAATGACTGCACCACAATCAACACTTTTTGGCTTTTTCTCTGTGTTACTCATTGGACAAATATGCATCAATTTATGGTCTAAAAAAATAAATATAAAATTATATAATTTTACTGTGTTGCCTACTGTAGGACCCTCCCCCCCAAAAATTGGCTTTCACTAAACATCTCCATTTTGTCCAACTTGTTGCCCGCTGCCTGTTGTCAAGTGTAATCCATCTAGCAGCAGAGACGCCGAGAGGGATAAAAAAAGTGGGGAGCGTTTTTTGTCTCTCTGCCATAGACATAACAGAGGAGAGGGCTTTCAGTCCAAAAAAGGCAAACCGTTGGATAATAGCAAGCACAATGCATGCTAAGGAAGTGAGAGGAGGAGGAAGTTCTAGGACCTATAGTGCTGGCAGAATGCTCATGAACAGGAAAAGAATAGTCAACATAGCGTGGATTGCAACTTACAGACCCAGAGAATCAAAACAGTTCTTATTTAGACTGTAGAGTGGTACACTAAATGCAGTTTTAATTTGCTGTTGGGTGGGGAAGAAGGCAGCAATGTCTTTCTATAGATTTCACCCCCTTACCACTCCCTCCCTCATCCCCCCCCCCCCATCAGTATCACACAAATATCTTCTTATAGTGCAAAGGAGTCTTTGGCACCATCAGACTCCAGTCCATGTGCCACTGCCACGTCTGCAGCCAATACAGGGACGTCCCTGTATGTTCTAAAATAAGACATCTTCTACCAGCCAATATTTCTGATTGGCGGTCCATGTCCCCCCATTTACATGCAAATTCATCTTGAGGATATTTAGAAAAACCATACAGAATTTACATCCTTCTCCTAAGTAAGAGGAGCAACGTAGAACATATTCTGCACTGGGGAATTACTACTTAAGCATTTTTTATTCTCTAAACTGCTGCTGCTCTGGGTCTTATCTGTGGCTTTTACATATGGCTTGTGACCAGTGAGGAGCCGCAGGGTTTACACCACCCAGTGATTACACACTCTCATGTATTTTAGTGCAGAGGGCAACATTAGCTAAAGGGAAACATCTTGGGGGTCCAAGAATGACAAACCAAAACTGACTCTAGGATGTGATCCCTAGTGCTACTTGCCCTATAATATCTCCTCTTCTTCATTAATGCCAAGATGTATACATTTTACACATGGGCATTTTTCTTTGCTTACGGACTGGAAGGCATAAAAAGTCATTAGGAATCACTGACAATTTATATCTGATGCATAGAAAGTAGGGCAATAATTTGCAAAGTTAAAAAGAAAAATAATAAATTTGGAGCTTTGATTTTTTGATATAGAACTAAAATCGGCTGCATAGATTAAGAATCAATGGGGTTTTCTAGGTCTTGGGTCACCAATATTAGATTGGGGGGGGGGGTCCAACACCCATAACTCCTAGAGCTTGGGCAGAGCGGTAGCAGCAAATGAAAAGGAGTTGCTGTCTCCCTGCAGCGCCCCCTCTGGTGTCTGTCAGCCGGCGCCCTGTGCCCGGAGGGGGAGGGGAGGGGGGGGGGGGCAAAAACTAACAAAAAAAAAAACACTTATCTGCAGAGTCAGGAGGTCCTTTAATTGAGTCTCTGCAAGGGACCCACCTGGAAAAAGTAACAAAGGAAAGTGGACTTTTCAAGATGGCACCTGATCTTTATTATGGCACCAAATAGACCGTAAAGTTGTTTTTTTTCCAATTGATTCATAAGTCATCAATGAGAAGAAAAACTCCATGCTCCATCGCTCAGAGAGTTACAGACGTATCCGCTCTTAGAAGCATACGGCCAGCGCGCCTCTGTCCCATGACCACAGTTGGCCCCTTTGTGAACAAGTCTAGATAAACCTATATAATAGCCGCTTACCGAGCAACAGACTAAAAGGTAAATCCAGTTCTACAGACACCAGATGGGAGGATGAAATACTCGCCAGCTAATCACCGGCAGGAAGCGAAAAGCGTAAAATAGGGCGCTGCAGAGTCACAATGGAATAATGCACGCGCAAAGCAAGACAAACATTTATCAGCGTCTGCTGTGTACACACGGCAAGGTTTAATAAGTAAAAGGACTTCAGCTGCTTATTATAAGGCTGTAAGCACATGGAGGTTTGGTTTTTATTCGAATCAGTCCAAAAAAAAAAAAAACACAACACGATGAGGTTTTATGATAAAACAGTTTAAGGCACACAACATCTTATCATGCAGATTCCAGCTGAGCCGCAAAAAAACAGAATAAAAAAAAACAACAAACCCTAACACACAATATAAAAACACCATTGTAAACACGCACGGCACGGCAGGTACACAGCCGCCACAAAGACAATGACAAAAACGCAAGAGAAGCCGCTTCAGCACAAAGACCAACATTTTTTTCCTGAAGCGGGCTTGCCTAGGAAAACTTTGGTGGATCCATTGGAGCCATAGGGCTCTTTCACACGTCCTGATATTTCTGGTACCGGAGACATCAGTGTCTGTGTGTATCTGTGTGGCAACATTGTGCCGCACCAGTATCACACGTACCGGCACCTGGGAAACAGTTCACTCTGTTCCCAGGTGCTGTAGGCAAGTCTCATCATTGTCCCCTGCTTGTGAAGCAATCAGAGCGACCAGGGGACAATGTTGGGAGTTGTATTCAGCCCCCGCTGTCTACAACAAGTGTAAAATTAAGAATAAAATTAAAAAACAATATACAACAATATCCATCACCTGTCCGAAGTTGAAAGAATCCATAGTGTCCCACGCTGTAATCCATCTGTGTGATATTTGCTCATCACCACGAGTGGTGGCTTGAGGCGACCGCTCATGCTGAAGAGCAAAGGAGAATCACTCGATGCAGCGAGAGCGGCCACTGAACTGCTGTGAATTCAGTGAGGTGATCGGCAAATGACGCACAGATAGAATCCATAATGTCCTACGTTGTAATCCATCAACCTGGGACAGGTGAGGGATGTTTTTTTTTTTATGAATTCCTAAAATAATGTGATCTCTGGGACCATGCAATAAGGAAGAGGGTTGTCATGCAGTACATACACCATGAGTGTCTCTTATATGATGGATTGCACAAGGAAAGTTTAAACTTTTGGATTTAAATTTATAAGATAAAAAAAAGTTTAAGAAAAATGTTCAAAGAGTAGGTTCTATAGAAAAGAGCATTCTGAAATAGCATAAGTGAGAGATACTAAGTCAATTCTGGCTAAAATTTGTACCTAAAAGTTTCCATACATGCCTAATCTCAGATTTTTTATGTGTTTCGGACAGTTTTTGTTCCCCTATTCACAATTTTTGCGCCTCATTAGGATCTAGGAAAAAGAGAAGGAGGGTATAGTGTGCCTTAAATGATTCCATCGCGAAGCAAGAGTGTCACAACAGTTGCAAAGTAAGCCAACCATGAGACGGCAAAAAATAGACAAATGTCTAGCATATCTTGAAAAAAATACCCCAAATTTTTCATAGAGTGAGTTTATACCACCGTGATAAATTTTGTTCTCAAATTCCCTTTTTTCGATCTGGTGAGTTTGTTGTGTGAATACAGTACAAGAAAAGTGGTTTAAGTTTTCAAAATCCCTTCTATATACAGATGAATTCTCATTAAACCTTTACAGATTTTGCATCAGAAGTGTCGCAAACACTCCACTAATTTCCTTACAGAACAGTGTCTGAACTTATCCCAAGATTACATGACCAGTCGCAACAACACCAAAACTATGACAAAAGTACTTTTTGGAGGAGGGAGAGGTTTTTTTTGTTTTTTTTTTCCCTAAAGGAAATACATGGATCTCAAACGGTCCAATAGTTACATTACAAAATTGACCATAAGGATAATTGGGAACGCTCCTAGACCGCCCAACTATGGGTTTGTGCTAATGATGTTCTGCCAATTATAGGCTGTGTGCCCACGTAGCATTTTTCAAGCGTATATGCTGCGGAATTTCCGCAGCGTAAACGCTTGAAAAACGCATGTATATCCGCACCCCATGGTCCCCAATGGGATTCCGCAAGTTCTATGCACATGCTGCGGATTTTTCCGCAGCGTTTATGCCGCGTTCAAAAATCCGCAGCATGTCATTTAATTTTGCGTTTCCGCAAGCGGAATTGCCTTTGTCCAATGCATAAAAAACGCAAGGCAATTCCGCATGTGGAAAACGCGTGATAAACGCGCGAAAAATGCGCGATAAACGCGTGCGGAATTCCGCATGCGTTTTTCCGGGAGAGAACTTGCATTTCTGCTTCATAAATGCAACGTGGGCACATAGCCTTAGAACCTTATTTAATTAAAACGGTTGGAAAATATGAATTTTTCAAAGGGGGTTCTCTTAGTGACAGATGCTCTGGTGACACCTTCATTTCAAATTTTCCCCAATATCTCTACCATGTAATGTAACACTACAGACACAGGTCCTCAAAAGTTGAAATAGACGTAGAGGTAGGTCCATAATGGGTTGTACAAGTCCATATCTGGCTGGAAATCATATACAAAACTAACTAGGATAGTTGAATTGTGAATACTGTGCCATCGTCACTATTATATTATTGGTCCCATTGTCCAGGAAGCTTTACTTATGCATTTACTCCAGCACAACAGAGAGCCACTATCTTTCTATGTGATTTTTTGGCAATCGATAATCTGGCTGGCCATCTCCCTCAATTCACTAGCCAAGCCAGCCTCCTTCTATATGCATAACTGGAAAAGGGGGCTGGCTGGACTAAAACTGAGCCAGATAGACCCCCTTCATCACGTCACTCCCTAACAGGGTCTGAAGATCTCTGATGTGTCAGCTCTGAGAAATTGTAATCATTCAATTAAAATTGTACCTCTGGAGAATCTGCTCTTGGACATTTAAGGTATATCCGGAGAGTTTGCAACAATGGAACGTGCATCCACCTTGAGAATAGGGACCTCCTTCTAATGGAGACGCGGTTGCACCGGCCTGACTTTTTTTTTTTTTTTTAAAGCTCCAATGCCTAAATACCCATTTATTACAGTAGTTGAAAGACAGAATGCCATTTATAAAATGGATGCGGTTCCCAGTGCTGGGCCTCACATCTACAGTATCAGACATTGATCCTGTGGATAAGTGATCAATGTCCGAAATGAAGCACCGACACGTCCCTCCCTATGCATGTACAGTGTAGAGACCGGTCACTATAGCTGGGCAGGCGGGGACCTGCATCTTGGACTAGTCACCTTGTCCATTTTATTAAAATATGGACATTTAGGATGCAGGAGCCTGTCTCCCATTCCTGCAGTCCATGAACTGGGCAGCATAAATCAACTGACAAGTTCCCTTTAAATAAAAGGGATAGGTGTATAGTATAAAATTATGGCATATAACTAGGATATGCCATCACTTCATGATTAGTTAAGGGGGGGTTTATCACCTCTGGGACTGACAATCTTAAGAATAAGCAGTCAGTTTTTTTTCCACATAAGAGAAAAACCGGACAGACTATTCTGATCAGAGTATCATCCGATTTTCATGTGTGGAGGAATAAAATTCCCCCCCCCCCCCCCATCTTTCTCATTCTTAGCGTCCATGAAACTCAGATGTTATCAGAGCGCAGTTTGATTTTTTTTCATGGACCCATAGACTTGCATTGCAGATTTTGATCCAATCAGAATCGAACAGGTCTCCAATATTTTAAGCGCATCACTTGGTCCGAGGGGAGGAAAAAAAAAAAAAAAAAAAAATTTATACTATAATATTATATATATATTTAACATATGAATGGCCCCATAGACTATCGCAGGTACAAAACATGAATAAATCGCACATGCAGACATCAGATATCTGAATGAAGTGAGCCTCGCAGCCGACATTTCTAAATCTTTCTGCCACCAGTATGAGGGAGCTACCGCCATCCCAATTTGAATTTAATGGGTGCGTCCTGCAGCTCCCTGCACAATACGTCAGATCAAATCATCTCCATAATATATTCTCCACTTATCCAACATCCGGCCAATCACAAGCACTGAACAGTTGGGTCCCCAGCGGTGCGCTGCGCTGCATGCAGGTACATCCGGATTTACATAGAGAAACGCTTCTGCATCAATGATTTACTCTACTGTACCTGCAAAGGGCCTGATCCTGAGGGATTGAGGATGCCACGTATGGCTGCATTCACACTTCCTAGTGCAGACCTATTTTTTTTTTTTCTCCCGGACAGCCCATATACCTTAATCGTTTCATTCATCCATACACTCATCAGTTATAAAAACATCTTTGGGTCTCCTGTCTGTGAGACTCAAGACCACGTTGTATTCTCATTCATTTTACAGATCAGGCGCGGCCGTTAAAAGGCGGAGAATTTGTTTAAAGCAGAAAAATTTAATTTGTACTTCAGAGTTCCGTTTTTTTTAACGGATACATTGCGAAGAGTTAAATTTAAAAAAATATATATATATATATATATATATATATATATATATATATATATATATATATATATATATATATATATATTTTTTAAGTGGATGTAAAAATAGATAGGGATGTGTCTTGGGCTAGCTGCACACCATTATACTGTCTCACCCGACAGAATCTGGTCGATTATGCAAATCACACTCTGATTAGAGTTGATCCAATTTTTTGGGATGAAGAGAAGATGGAGGAAATAGAAAATCGGACTGCACTCAGGTGTTATCCGAGCGCAGTCTGAGGTTTTCCAAGGACTCATTGACTTGCATGGCAGAGTGTAATCCATTAATCGGGTCAAACTTGGACATGCTGCGATTTTTTTCCTAGGTCTAAGGAAAAATAAACCTGACGAGTACACAGCCCCATGGAATAACATTTATCTGAGTGAGATCCATCAAAATGACGGATAGCACTCCAATTGTTACAGTCATCCGCACGAGCCCTTGGTGTGTGTCCCCTTAAGAGAAGTCACATACTGCATCTGATCCTTACACCACAACCAGTAATGTCACAAAATGAGAATATCAAGGTCTATGATACAGTATATCTGGCATACAGCAGTACATCACAGTCTATAGGATTATTTCATAGTCCTCATCAGCCAGTGTTCACATTATGGGAAGTGTGATTAACCCATTGTCACCCTGCAGACTGAGAAGGAGACAGTACAGAACCCAGGTGGTAGCAAAAGTAAACATGAGGCAATTTCCTTAGAGGTTACATACAAGCTGATCTCAAGGGAGCAGAGGGTGAGAAACATAGGAAACCACAGCAATAATATATGTATCAGAAGTGCAAAATGTACAAGGCATCAATAAGACTGATGAACCTGGTGTAGCACTACAAGTCCCAGCCAGGTCTGGGCATGCTGCTGAGACTCTGTAATGCCACCAAAGCCAGAAATTAAGGAATAGATGAAGTCTCAGAAGTTCCTTACCTCTGTCTGCTGTGAGGCACCTGCAGGAACCTGATTCCCTGGGAGTCCCTATTAACCCTTCCTTCTCTTCCTTGGTCTGCCCTCCTCTTTCCAGCCTCTCAGCTCTCAGCTCTGGCCATTGTCTTGTACACAACTTTCCATTCTCGCTCTCTCTGTTCCTTCCACTGCAAATAATCAGCTCAGGTTTAAAAGGACCTAACACTTCTGGGCGTGGCCAGCTGTCATGACGTCAGAAGGGTGTGTCCAAGAGCCAAGTCTGCATCCCAGAGGGAGAGCATGCTTTAACCCCTTGGTTACCAAGTGCTGTAAATCTTGCTGTGAGAAAAGACAAATGCATAGAACTGAATGGGAGTTAAAGGGAAGTGAAAAACTTATTATTTTTCATCATTAATCTACAGATTTAGTAACATCACTTCCTTCCCTTTAAAATGCCCATAAATGCATATATATGGTTAATATTACAAATAAATTTGTGCTTCTGGTTACAAAACTATTATAACCAATCTGATTTTTTTTTGTTGATTATTCATTTATTGCAAAGTAACTAATCCTCTTAACCCTTCCCATACAGGTGTTCCCAATGGGTCTATCAGCAGCTGCTGTCCAGTGAGAACAAATGTAGCACCCTGAGGATTCGGCTGCTACAGGAGTATTGCACCTCAACCCAGAGGTGTGATATTCCACTCCCGGGTAAGGATGGAGTGTGGAACTGAGCTCAGATAGACTGCATGCACTACATACATCCCATTCCAGAGGAGCAGGCCGACGGCACTCCCACTTAGAAATGTGCAGGTGCGACCGAGCCTGTTCCTGGCTGGAGTGGGAGGGGGGAGGAACATCCCATGTAGTGTAGGGGCAGATAGGGGGAGCAGTCTGGGTAGTGTCAGGAGCTCATTGGGTGCTGGTCACCTGAGCTCACACATAGAGGGTGTATATAAGGTGGGCACCAACTTAGAATCAGGGTCAGATGCAGAGGAGCCTGTCAGACGCAGTCAGTCAGTCAGTGCAGAGAACAAGTCTGCTGCAGAGGAAGTCAGCCTGCAGCAAGGGAGCAGAACAGACCTGAGCCTGAAGAGTGAGAGAGTGGAGTACAGAAAGACCCAGAGGGGGACAAAGAAGGGACCCAAGAACCCAAATCAGATCACCGGGTGAGGAGTCAGCACAAGGGTACCGGAACCCAAACTGGTGGGGGCAGAAAACACATCCCTAGCCAGAGACCGGAGGCTGTGGGCAGCATCTGCCACGGCCACCCACTACATCCACCCTGAAGGCTTACCACATGAAGGGTCAGGGAACCTGAGGCCAAAGGTTGCCCCACAGAAGGCCCGAGGGAGCTGGACCTAGGCGGATCACTGGTGGGGAAGGCAGAAGAAAGGACAGAGGGAGAGCTCAGGGCCACGCTCCGGACTTGTTTGGGGGTTGGCTGGATCCAGGACCTGGTGGACGCAGCACGGCTCGGGAGGTCACTTGGAGCTAGAGTGACCAGGAACATCTGCAGTAAGTAAAGACCCTTAACTGCACAACCCGAGTTTGTCATCATTACCGGCTGCACCGCACCACCACAACCCCCATCCTCTGCGCCTGTCCCCTCTGAGGCTATACCCCTCCCGTTGGGGGTTATCCCACCAAGCTGCGCACCCACCATCAGCCTCAGCGGACCCTGCAGCAGCGGCGGCCACAGTGACCGCATCACAACGGGTGGCGTAGTCGACAAAACGAACTTTAATAACATCAGTAAAGACTGCCACATAACACTTAGCTTGACGCCCTGGGCACGGGACCGGGTCACAGCCGCTCGGAGACTACAACCCCCCATCTGATCCGGTGCCGGGTATTCCCCTCAAAAAGGAATATGTCCCAGGGGGCGCGTCAACTTTGGCGTAGTCGGCAGGATGACGTGCCCGCAACACCCGGGTACTGCGTGCCTGAAGAAAAGTGCAAGTATACCTCAGAAAGAAGTCTCCCGCCGGTTCCGGAGGGTCCACGCCATCGGACTCCATCACTAGTCGTTTCCCGCCGGTTGTCCGCCATTTCCAGCTTGTTCCCGCCATCTGCCGAGTTTCCCGCCACTGGGAAGCGATTCCCGCCAAAACCGCAGATTTCCCGCCTTGGAAGAGCAGCGGACGCCATTATGGGCGTGCCAAAGGAGAGCAAGAGGCAACCTCCCATCGTGGGCCGGGACAGAAAATGGCGCCAAAAGTGGAAACCGCCCCCACCAACAGAGACTGTGATGCTGGAGGTGTCTGTCAGCGTGAAAGAACTCCCCCTGGAGCTGACAGTCACCGAGTTGCCCCGGGACCGCCCTCGAAGTGGGAGGAGACGAAAGAAAGGAGAGAAGATGGGTGTCGCCTGGAGCAGTGTAGAACGAGCGCACCCGGAGGCAAGAGGTCTAATGAGGAGTAGCGGAGAAGCTCACCCGGAGTCGAGGAGAGAAAGAGTAGACCCGGGAATGGAGCGGCAGCAGAGCAGCACCGGCCCGCTGGCCAGGAGCCTGCTGGAGGAAGAAGGAGGAGAGCAGAGCAGCACCGGCCCGATGGCCAGGAGCCTGCCGGAAACAGAGCAGAGCAGCACCGACCCGATGGTCAGGAGCCTGCTGGAGTCAACAACCCCGCTAGGCTTAGCGGAGATCCTAGCGCAGCTCCCCCGAGATCGGGAGTGCGCGCGGAGTGCCCTGGAGGGCCTCGCGGGAAGGATGGCCCGAGTGCAGAGGGAGATCCTGGCGGAGTGGGGCCGGGAGATGGCCCAGCAAGCTGGAACCCGTCCACTTAACCCGCTCCCTTGGAAGAAGACATCGACTGCCTCTGCGGATGACGCGGGAGGACCCAAGGCCGGAGACGGCGCAGAAGAGGGAGCGAGACGCATGGCAGCAGGTAAGGGGGATGCCTATACCCCATACCGGAAGACCGCTTACCTGCCCCAGCTCCCCGTCGCAGAGCCCGAAGGTCCCCCGGCCGTACCCGAGACCGCCATGACACCGCCACCGACTAGGCCCCGACCGGAAGCTGCCGTCGCGACCCCGATGACGTCACGCATCGTGACCCGGAGCGTGGCGCCGGAAGAGGAGCCTCCGGCCTGGTCACAGGGCCTAGCATTTCCGGGCGCCGCATCCAAAGCAGAGCCATCTACCTCCGCGGAGCCTCCGGCCTGGTCGCAAGGCCAGGTAACCCAGGGCGCCGCCGTCCTAACGGTGCCCTTCACCTTCCAGGTGCCCCAGGCCTGGCCGCAAGGCCTGGGCAACCCGGGCGCCACCACCACCGCGCCCGCGCCCGTAATACCTAGGGTGCCACATCTGGGAGAGGACCCCTTCAGCCAGCTAACGTGGCCGGACGGTCGGCCTTTCATCTGGCCCGAAAGATTCTTGGAGCTGGAGCGGCAGAAGCAACTAGGTCCCCTGTGTGAGCCCCTGATCCCGGCTCCAAAGCCCGTGACTCGGGTCTCGCCTCCCCTAGAAGAGGCTCAATTTGCGTGGGACCCCAAGGGAGAAGATCTGATGGGGTTCACCGGAGAGACTCGGGCAGCTGCAGCAGCGTGCACAGAGTGTTGCCGTCAACAGCTGGCAGAGTTCAAGAGAGAGCGGGAGGAGAGGCAGGCCAAAGAGCAATGGGCCCAGACCCGCAGCGCGGAGCAAAAGAGTCGGACCAGAAGGGACCCCCGTGCAGCAGATCGTCCCCGTACCATCGGGACGGTAATAAAGTTTAATGCGCAGCATGGGTGGGGCTTCATAAGGGACCGGAACACCATGGGTGACGTCTTCGTTACACGACGGGACGTCGAGTCCCACCTGCCAGAGGGTCACAAAGGCCGTGACCTCTACGTCGGAGATGAGGTAACGTTCACCCGGCACAAGTGTGCCAAGGGACCTTACGCCCTCCACGTGCATCGCTTGACGGAGGAGGAGTTGCGGTGCGAGGAGGAGGAGCAAGAGGACCCGGACGGGTCTGAAGAAACCACCAGCCGTAAGATAAGAGCAGGAGGCAGACGCCGTTGAGTGCGGCAGAGCAGGAGACTGTATATAGTTGCCCGTCGGGGCACAGTGAATCGGAACTGAAACTGAAACTGGAACTGTTGTTGCTGCTAAAATAGTCCCCGTTGGGACCAGCGAACTGTTACCTGTAACCCTTTCCATACCAGGCTGAGGACTGTGAGCAGCCATCCCTTTCCCTTTACCTGGCCGGGGACTGAGAACGGCCAAAATTTCCCTGTACATAGTTGCGCTTGCTAAAGCGCCCCCTACCGGTTTTATTTGAGAAACTGTTTTACAAAAGACTGTCGCACTCTACCTGGTCACGAGTTGCACGGTGACCAGAGGAACAGAAGAGAGAAAGAGACGACGAGAATGTTGTTTACCTGAAAAAGTTTATATATATATTTATATAGTATTTCGTATAATATTTAATATGTTTTACATGTTTATAAAAATGTTGTATGTTTTGGTGTTTTTTGTCTTTGCAGCCCGAGGACGTGCTGTGATTTACCAGGGGGGAATGTAGCACCCTGAGGATTCGGCTGCTACAGGAGTATTGCACCTCAACCCAGAGGTGTGATATTCCACTCCCGGGTAAGGATGGAGTGTGGAACTGAGCTCAGATAGACTGCATGCACTACATACATCCCATTCCAGAGGAGCAGGCCGACGGCACTCCCACTTAGAAATGTGCAGGTGCGACCGAGCCTGTTCCTGGCTGGAGTGGGAGGGGGGAGGAACATCCCATGTAGTGTAGGGGCAGATAGGGGGAGCAGTCTGGGTAGTGTCAGGAGCTCATTGGGTGCTGGTCACCTGAGCTCACACATAGAGGGTGTATATAAGGTGGGCACCAACTTAGAATCAGGGTCAGATGCAGAGGAGCCTGTCAGACGCAGTCAGTCAGTCAGTGCAGAGAACAAGTCTGCTGCAGAGGAAGTCAGCCTGCAGCAAGGGAGCAGAACAGACCTGAGCCTGAAGAGTGAGAGAGTGGAGTACAGAAAGACCCAGAGGGGGACAAAGAAGGGACCCAAGAACCCAAATCAGATCACCGGGTGAGGAGTCAGCACAAGGGTACCGGAACCCAAACTGGTGGGGGCAGAAAACACATCCCTAGCCAGAGACCGGAGGCTGTGGGCAGCATCTGCCACGGCCACCCACTACATCCACCCTGAAGGCTTACCACATGAAGGGTCAGGGAACCTGAGGCCAAAGGTTGCCCCACAGAAGGCCCGAGGGAGCTGGACCTAGGCGGATCACTGGTGGGGAAGGCAGAAGAAAGGACAGAGGGAGAGCTCAGGGCCACGCTCCGGACTTGTTTGGGGGTTGGCTGGATCCAGGACCTGGTGGACGCAGCACGGCTCGGGAGGTCACTTGGAGCTAGAGTGACCAGGAACATCTGCAGTAAGTAAAGACCCTTAACTGCACAACCCGAGTTTGTCATCATTACCGGCTGCACCGCACCACCACAACCCCCATCCTCTGCGCCTGTCCCCTCTGAGGCTATACCCCTCCCGTTGGGGGTTATCCCACCAAGCTGCGCACCCACCATCAGCCTCAGCGGACCCTGCAGCAGCGGCGGCCACAGTGACCGCATCACAACGGGTGGCGTAGTCGACAAAACGAACTTTAATAACATCAGTAAAGACTGCCACATAACACTTAGCTTGACGCCCTGGGCACGGGACCGGGTCACAGCCGCTCGGAGACTACAACCCCCCATCTGATCCGGTGCCGGGTATTCCCCTCAAAAAGGAATATGTCCCAGGGGGCGCGTCACAAAGAATCAGGCGTGTTAAAATCTAAATGTCCGGACCCTTCTTTCCCTCTGATATTTGGCATCGGGGAAGTCAGGGCACCCCCATACACACTAGATGGATGGACAATCCCGACGAAATCTGAAGAACTCATCTAATGTGTATTGTGAATGTCCCCCAGAGTCAGATGCAAGAAAACTTTTTTATATATTTCTATTATTATTATTATTACTATTTTATTATTATTATTATTATTATTCAAATGCATGTATTTGGGGCAAAAAAAATAATAATTTTATTATTAAAAATGTTGCACCATTCGGCATTTACAGATCTTTTCTTTCCCTGCACACTTAATGTTGATGTGATCTCTGGTCCTAAATCAGCTGAGAGGAGCTCAGAGAAAGACAGATAAAAGAGATACTAACTTCCCATCAGGTCATAGTGAGCTGCCTGAATGATTCTCAGTTATCTCATTCTGCAACAAGTACAATACAGAGAGTATAGAAAGAAAATGGTGCAAAACATTTATTGAAACCCAGTTGCAAAGATGATTTTTAGCCCCAATTATATACATTTAAGTAAAAAATTACAGGTGGCAACCAGTCAAAAATTACAAGCGAATGGCTGCTCTCTTTCCCTGTGAATTGATCTATCATGGAGACTCATTTGTACACTGTGTGCAGAATTATTAGGCAAGTTGTATTTTAGAGGATTATTTTTATTATTGATCAACAACTATGTTCTCAATCAACCCAAAAGACTCATAAATATCCAAGCTTAATATTTTTGGAAGTTGGAGTGGGGTTTTTTTAGATTTGGCTATCTTAGGAGGATATCTGTTTGACAGGTAACTATTACTGTGCAGAATTATTAGGCAACTTAATAAAAACCAAATATAATCCCATCTCACTTGTTTATTTTCACCAGGTAAACCAATATCAGTGCACAAAATTTAGAAATAAACATTTCTGACATGCAAAAAGAAAAACCCAAAAAATTAGTGATCAATATAGCCACCTTTCTTTATGATGACACTCAACAGCCTTCCATCCATAGATTCTGTCAGTTGCTTGATCTGTTTTCGATCAACATTGCGTGCAGCAGCCACCACAGCCTCCCAGACACTGTTCCCAGAGGTGTACTGTTTTCCCTCCCTGTAGATCTCACATTTTATGATGGACCACAGGTTCTCTATGGGGTTCAGATCAGGTGAACAAGGGGGCCATGCCATTATTTTTTCTTCTTTTAGACCTTTACTGGCCAGCCACGCTGTGGAGTAGTTGGATGCATGTGATGGAGCATTGTCCTGCATGAAAATCATGTTTTTCTTGAACGATACCAACTTCTTCCTGTACCACTGCTTGAAGAAGTTGTCTTCCAGAAACTGGCAGTAGGTCTGGGAGTTGAGCTTCACTCCATCCTCAACCCGAAAAGGTCCCACAAGTTCATCTTTGATGATACCAGCCCATACCAGTACCCCACCTCCATCTTGCTGGCGTCTGAGTCGGAGTGGAGCTCTCTGCCCTTTACTGATCCAGCCTCTGGCCCATCCATCTGGCCCATCAAGAGTCACTCTCATTTCATCAGTCCATAAAACCTTTGAAAAATCAGTCTTAAGATATTTCTTGGCCCATTCTTGACGTTTTATCTTATGTTTCTTGTTCAAAGGTGGTCGTTTTTCAGCCTTCCTTACCTTGGCCATGTCCCTTAGTATCGTACACCTTGTGCTTTTTGATACTCCAGTAACGTTGCAGCTCTGAAATATGGCAAAACTGGTGGCAAATGGCATCTTGGCAGCTTCACGCTTGGTTTTCCTCAATTCATGGGCAGTTATTTTGCGCCTTTTTTGGCCAACACGCTTCTTGCGACCCTGTTGGCTATTTGCCCTGAAACGGTGATCATGCTTCAAAAGTTTGGAAATTTCAAGACTGCTGCTTCCCTCTGCAAGACATCAAGTCATCACAATTTTGGACTTTTCAGAGCCCGTCAAATCTCTCTTCTGACCCATTTTGCCAAAGAAAAGGAAGTTGTCTAATAATTAAGCACACCTTATATAGGGTGTTGATGTCATTAGTCAACACCCCTCCTCATTACAGAGATGCACATCACCAGATTTACTTAATTGGTAGTTGGCTCTCAAGAATATGCAGCTTGGAGTAGGACAACATGTATAAAAAATATCATGTGATCAAAATACGCATTTGCCTAATAATTCTGCACACAGTGTATACAGTCAGACTCAGCCGATTCCTTTTCAGAGAGATACAGTCTGGTATTGGTACCTAAATGAGACGTTCGCTGTGTAAAATTGACACAACGATCTTTCATTATAGTCTAAATCGGCTATTTTCATCAATTTTGGTCCAATATGTACGGTACGGCCATCTTTAAGGAGTTGAATACCATGTAAACCTAATTTTACGAATGGCTAAGGGTGTGTTCACACTGAGGTTTTAATTGCTGACTTTTCGGAGCAGAAACTATCCAATTCTCCAATCAAAACTTGTGGTTTTTGAACTCCTCGTGGTTGTTGCAGAGAGTGCCGTTATTGAGAAGCCAAGTTTCCTCCAGTTCTGAGCTATATGGATTCTAGCAGCCTTCATTCGGTATTGTAATAACCTATAATCTGTATTAGTGAAGTTAGCCAGTTTGTCTCCTAAAAGTCAGATTTTTGGGGAATGAGTTAGATTTCTACCTAGGATTGCATTTTTTACTTTTTTTTGCAGTGATTTAAATTTTATAAAGCCTGCATATTTTACACTGCATTGCAAGCTGCTGAATAACATTCACTGTTTTTGCCGACAGCCAAAGCCCTGTTGGGTCAGTCTGTAGCCTCTCTCTCCTGAATTAAAGAAGTTGTACACTACTTTATATTACCCCCCCAATGTATTCCCCCGGGACCCCTAAGACTTTTTGTAAATGCCTTATGTCGCTGAAAATGCCTGTGAGCGGCGCTATCAGTGGCCGCTCACAGGCATCATGTGACCTCGCACTGACGTCGCGACAAGTGAGGCGTGACTCAGCGTTGGGGTCCCCACGGTGGCTGTTGGGTTATGGGCGGGGTAACCCGCCCCGTCACACCTAGCATCCACTGCGCGCTTTCCCAATGAATGGGGAGAGGCAGAGCGTGCGGTGGATGCCGGGTGTGACGCGCAGGGTAACACCGCCCACAGCCTGGCATCAACTGTGGAATGCCGAAGACAGAGACCCCCAGCTGCTGCCAGCACTTGTAGTGACATCAAAGCCAGCTGCAGCCGGGGGTCACGTGATGCCTGTGATCTGCCAGTGATAGAGCCGCTCACAGGCATTATCTGCAACATAAGATATTTGCAAAAAGTCTTAGGGGTACCGGGGGGATACATTGGGGGGGGGGGGTAATATAAAGTAGTGTACAACCCCTTTAAGTTCAAATCTAGTGATGAGCACAACTGATTTTAATTAAAATTTGTTAATCATTTTGCTTCCTCAGCTTGCATTTATTACAATACATTGCAAGCTGCTCAATGCTGTTCAGTGTAACCCTTGTCTCCTGTAAATGAATCTAAGCTTAAATGATTTAGAATTGATTATTTTTTAGATAATTAGACATAATTAGACTTCAGTAGTGATGAGCGCACATGCTCGTTACTCGAGTTTGCCAAGGGTGCTCGGGTATGCACCGTGTATTGCAGGTGCTCGAGTGACATGATTGCGTCCCCGACCCGCGTGTTCCACAGCCACAAAAAATCGAGGATTGCCTGACAATCACAGGCAATCCCCTCATGTGTTTTTTTGGCTGTCTAACAGCTGCCAAACATGCGGTCACAGGAACGCTATAATCTCACTCGAGCACCCGTGATATTCGGTGCATACCCGACCCCCTTGGCAAACTCGAGTAACGAGCAATTGCGCTCATCACTATTCAAAGGAGAAGACAAGGGTGACTGGAGACCGACCTACAGAGAGATTGGCTGTCGGTATTGACACTGAACAGCATTGAGCAGCTTGCAATGTATTATAATATATGCAAGCTGCAGAAGCAAAACGGTTAACAAATTTTTATTAAAATCAATTGCAATTTTTTCTTTGCAATGCAAGTTTTAAAATGCAAAGGTGTTCATAGTGAGTTGTGTAGTATGGATTTATAGGTTCAGTGTCCCTTTAAGCTGTCCATGAACATTACTCTTTGTTACCTGCTCTTTCCAATTTCAGAAAGATCTGTCAACAATTTAACAGCCAAGGTGGGTGGCAGGTGTCTGGATTGTTGATGAGGGAACAGGGATCGAGCATGATAGATTTTTTCTGTCTGATCGCTTTGTTTTTCACGGAGATAAGTGGTGCTTGAGTTGTCTAGAAATTGCTTCTCCCTACTGTATTAGTAAGCTTTGTGTGCAGTTCGGAAAGGTTGATCTATGGGATGAGATTTCAATGTATATGAAACATCTTTGTACATAAATCAGTAATTCAGGATCTGATACATTTTTTGTAATGTAAGCAAAAGTTTACAGACAGTTTTCTATTTTGACAGTTATGTTTCTATCGGGCAACTGATTTTATTTGCAATTTTTGGGCAGTCGGAATTCTCAAGATGAAATGGTAATATAAAAAGAGAAACTTATCAGTTTCTCTCAGGGAGAACCATAAATAGATGGGAAATATGAATCAGTTTTTCTATTTTTGTGCAAATCTGGAATTGCTAATATTTAAAAGAACGTAGGTTCTGACTCATTATTACAGTTGCGACTGTTTTCGTCGACTTTTTTTTTGTCTGCTCTGTATTATTTTTTCTATTTGAGCCTTTTTTAAGTCTATTTTTATATGTTTTGCCTGTGTTATTTTTAGTTCAGTATTGGGGGTTGGAATTTAAGGTTTCCAGATATTTTCAGCTTTTGAAAAAGTCATAAACTTTGTCGCAAATGTACTTTGCCTCCGGAGTGATTGTATGGGTGCCAGATATTTTGGTGCAATTTTTTAGCTCTGTTTGCAAAACTTTTTGCACTGAAAAGTCCCAAAAAAGATTAATTAAGAGTATTTTTTACACTTGGAAAATTTGTGAACTAAAAGGAATCCTCCATACACCGGATACTTTTTTTGAGCATTTATAAACCCTTGTAAACAATAATTATGAATCTAAGAAGTTTTTCATAGCATTTTCACATGTATTTTAATAGTTTTTTTTTGTTAAATGCGCTCCCTGATGAAGCTGTGTGAAACGCGCGTTGGGGTGCACGCTACACACCTAACAGGGCTCCACATTATTACTATGTAAGTTTGCCTCCTATACTCTATCTGATGTATATTTTAACCATTAGGGAATGTACTGCAATATACAGGGTGGTCCAAAAGTAGGTGGACAGAAAGTGTAATAAGGTTATGAAGGGGGAGATTTATCAAACACGGTGTAAAGTGAAACAGGCTCAGTTGCCCTTAGCAACCAATCAGATTCCACTTTTCATTCCTCATAAGTCCACCAGAAGAGCCTCTTTGGAATTGGGAATTTCACGAGCTTCTATCATGCGAATCCTGAAATCTATTGGGTGGAAAGCTTATCGTCCACGTCTAATTCATGGTTTATTGGAGGATGATCCAGACAGGCGGCTGCAATTTAGTGAGATTATGCTTAACGAAATTGAAGAAAATCCATTAATTTTAGATAACATTATGTGGAGTGATGAAGCTTCTTTCAAATTATCCGGCCATATTAACAGATATAATTGTATTTACTGGTATAACGAGAACATGCATTTAGCATTAGAGCAACTAAATGAGCCTGGTGTCAATGTTTGTGGTGGTATTTCAAGTTTTGGTGTTTTAGGACCAATATTTTTTGATGGAACAGTCACAGGAGATAAGTATCTCGAAATTCTAATGAATCAAGTTGTTCCCCAGTTACAGCAACAGCCTAATTCAAATGACCTTTATTTCCAACAAGATGGGGCCCCTCCACATTATTCAAGAGTAGTCCGCGAGTATCTTAATGAAACATTTCCTAATAAATGGATTGGCCGAAGAGGCCCACTTGATTGGCCGGCACGTTTACCAGACTTCACCCCAATTGATTTTTTCTTTTGGGGAGTACTCAAGGACAAAGTTTATAGTCGAAAACCAAAAAGTGTCAGTGATTTGAAAAATTACATAAGAGATGCATTTCAAGAAATTAATACCCAAAGAGACTTGTGCAAAAAAGTTTGTTGAATCGTAAGAGGCGACTTCAAAGCTGTGCAAATTGTAATGGAAAACAGTTTGAGCACCTGCGTTGATAAAATTTAAGGGCTTTTGTATTATTGTTCAGAATAAAATTTAATTGTCAATGTTATGCTTGTATTAGTAAATATAATTTTATATATAAATCAAAGTAAATGTTATTATTTTCTGGCCACCTACTTTTGGACCACCCTGTATATGTGGGCATACTAACTACAGTACAGACCAAAAGTTTGGACACACCTGCTCATTTAAAGATTTTTCTGTATTTTCTTGACTATGAAAATTGTACATTCACACTGAAGGCATCAAAACTATGAATTAACACATGTGGAATTATATACTTAGCAAAAAAGTGTGAAGCAACTGAAAATATGTCTTATATTCTAGGTTCTTCAAAGTAGCCACCTTTTGCTTTGATGACTGCTTTGCACACTCTTGGCATTCTCTTGATGAGCTTCAAGAGGTAGTCACCGGAAATGGTCTTCACTTCACAGGTGTGCCCTGTCAGCAGGGCCGGCGTCAGCACCCGGCGCACCCGGGCAAATGCCGGGGCCCTGAGCAGGCAGAGGGGCCCACTGGCGGTCGCGCACCCCTCTGGGCTATGGGCGGAGGAGAGCGGTGTCAGCGCCCGCCCTTCTCCCCCGCTTGCTCAGGGCCCCGACAGCCGGATACTTACCTCTCCCGAGCCTCCGCAGATCAGCTGTCTTCCTGCTCAGCGCTCCCTGTGACGTCTCAGGTCAGAGGGCGCGGTGACGTCTTTCCACCGCGCCCTCCCCTGAGCCGTCACAGGGAGCGCTGAGCGGGAAGACGCCGACAACTCTGGAGCTCGGACCCGAGCAGCGGGCAGCAGGCAGCAGGTGAGGAGAAGGGAGGTGAGTATTTGATTTTTTTTTTAATGTATGGAGGCATGGGGCATTATAAAGAGAGGGGGGGGGCATCCTGCATGGGGCATTATAAAGAGAGGGGGGGCATCCTGCATGGGGCATTATAAAGAGAGGGGGGGGGGCATCCTGCATGGGGCATTATAAAGAGAGGGGGGGCATCCTGCATGGGGCATTATAAAGAGAGGGGGGGGCATCCTGCATGGGTCATTATAAAGAGAAGGGCGGGACATCCTGTATGGGGCATTATAAAGAGGAGGGGTGACATCCTGCATGGGGCATTATAAAGGGGGGGGGGGGCAGCCTGATGTAGTGCATTATGTGGGGGGGAACAGCCTGCATGGAGCATTATAAGCGGGGGGGGGGGGGGGGCAGCCTGTATGGGGCATTATGTGGGGGGTAACAGCCTGCATGGAGCATTAAAAGGGGGGGGCTGTATGGGGCATTATGTGGGGGGTAACAGCCTGCATGGAGCATTATAAGGGGGGGACAGCCTGTATGGGGCATTATGTGGGGGGTAACAGCCTGCATGCAGCATTATATGGTGGCCAGTATCCTGTATGGAGCGTTATAAGGGGACCGGTATCCTGTATGGAGCGTTATAAGGGGACCTGTATCCTGTATGGAGCGTTTTATGGGGGCCAGTATCCTGTATGGAGTTTTATAAGGGGACCAGTATCCTGTATGGAGCGTTATATGGGGGCCAGTATTCCGTATGGAGCCTTAAATGGGGGCCAGTATTCCGTATGGAGCCTTATATGGGGGCCAGTATTCCGTATGGAGCCTTATATGGGGGCCAGTATTCCGTATGGAGCCTTATATGGGGGCCAGTATTCCGTATGGAGCCTTCTATGGGGGCCAGTATTCCGTATGGAGCCTTCTATGGGGGCCAGTATTCCGTATGGGGCCTTATATGGGGGCCAGTATTCCGTATGGGGCCTTATATGGGGGCCAGTATTCCGTATGGAGCCTTATATGGGGGCCAGTATTCCGTATGGAGCCTTATATGGGGGCCAGTATTCCGTATGGGGCCTTATATGGGGCCCAGTATTCCATATGGAGCCTTATATGGGGGCCAGTATTCCGCATGGAGCCTTATATGGGGGTCAGTATTCCGCATGGAGCCTTATATGGGGGCCAGTATTCCGTATGGGGCCTTATATGGGGCCAGTATTCCTTATGTGGCCTTATATGGGGGCCAGTATTCCGTATGGGGCCTTATATGGGGGCCAGTATTCCGTATGGAGAGCTGTATGGGGGCAAGTATTCAGTATGGAGCATTTTATGGGGGCCAGTATTCCGTATGGAGTGTTATATGGGGGCCAGTATTCCGTATGGGGCCTTATATGGGGGCCAGTATTCCGTATGAAGCTTTATATGGGGGCCAGTATTCCGTATGGAGCCTTATATGGGGGCCAGTATTCCGTATGGGGCCTTATATGGGGGCCAGTATTCCGTATGGGGCCTTATATGGGGGCCAGTATTCCGTATGGGGCCTTATATGGGGGCCAGTATTCTGTGTGGAGCGATTCACCGGTTTCTGAGCTATTGTGGAATTTACAATAGATATCACTCATGTAATGTAAGAAGTGAAATCTTTGCATTGTACTATATATTTATATATATATAAATATATATATATATATATATATATATTTCTCCGCCGTATCTCTCCATCATGAATCGTGGTATGTGTTAAAGGGGCCCACTGAGACTCTTTCGCCCGGGGCCCATAAAACCTGGAGCCGGCCCTGCCTGTCAGGTTTAATAAGTGGGATTTCTTGCCTTATAAATGGGGTTGGGACCATCAGTTGTGTTGTGCAGAAGTCAGGTAAATACACAGCTGATAGTCCTACTGAATAGACTGTTAGAATTTGTATTATGGCAAGAAAAAAGCAGCTAAGTAAAGAAAAACGAGTGGCCATCATTACTTTAAGAAATGAAGGTCAGTCGGTCTCAAAAATTGGGCAAACTTTGAAAGTGTCCCCAAGTGCAGTTGCAAAAACCATCAAGCGCTACAAAGAAACTGGCTCACATGAGGACCGCCCCAGGAAAGGAAGACCAAGAGTCACCTCTGCTTCTGAGGATAAGTTTAACGAGTCACCAGCCTCAGAAATCGCAGGTTAACAGCAGCTCAGATTAGAGACCAGGTCAATGCCACACAGAGTTCTAGCAGCAGACACATCTCTTCAACAACTCTTAAGAGGAGACTTTGTGCAGCAGGCCTTCATGGTAAAATAGCTGCTAGGAAACCACTGCTAAGGACAGGCAACAAGCAGAAGAGACTTGTTTGGGCTAAAGAACACAAGGAATGGACATTAGACCAGTGGAAATCTGTGCTTTGGTCTGATGAGTCCAAATTTGAGATCTTTGGTTCCAACCACCATGTCTTTGTGCGACGCAGAAAAGGTGAACGGATGGACTCTACATGCCTGGTTCCCTCCGTGAAGCATGGAGGAGGAGGTGTGATGGTGTGGGGGTGCTTTGCTGGTGACACTGTTGGGGATTTATTCAAAATTGAAGGCATACTGAACCAGCATGGCTACCACAGCATCTTGCAGCGGCATGCTATTCCATCCGGTTTGCGTTTGGTTGGACCATCATTTATTTTTCAACAGGACAGTAACCCCAAACACACCTCCAGGCTGTGTAAGGGCTATTTGACCAAGAAGGAGAGTGATAGGGTGCTACGCCAGATGACCTGGCCTCCACAGTCACCAGACCTGATCCCAATCGAGATGGTTTGGGGTGAGCTGGACCGCAGAGTGAAGGCAAAAGGGCCAACAAGTGCTAAGCATCTCTGGGAACTCCTTCAAGATTGTTGGAAGACCATTTCCGGTGACTACCTCTTGAAGCTCATGAAGAGAATGCCAAGAGTGTGCAAAGCAGTCATCAAAGCAAAAGGTGGCTACTTTGAAGAACCTAGAATATAAGACATATTTACAGTTGTTTCACACTTTTTTGCTAAGTATATAATTCCACATGTGTTAATTCATAGTTTTGATTCCTTCAGTGTGAATGTACAACTTTCATAGTCATGAAAATGCAGAAAAAGCTTTAAATGAGAAGGTGTGTCCAAACTTTTGGTCTGTACTGTATATAGACTTGGAAGGTTTATTGTTAGCCCTTTATTCAGCTGCTCTGATTTTTAACAAAATCCTTTATATTTGTAGCACCATTTTTCTTTTGGTCTGTCTCATGATACTTAGGTACATCTCTCCTATCCAGCCACATACTTTTTGGTTATAGGAATATGCGTTGGTCCTAATATTGATGCCACTGTTGTAGAGGCAGAACAATATCCCTTGACCTGGGGAGAGGGGTTAAATATTGCTGTATTTATTATTTTCTATAGCTGTCACCCTATATACAAAAAATATGTAATCCCTGACAATCCCTTTAAATCATGGACATAACTATGTGACCAAATAAATCATGTTTTTGTCCCCTTTTTTATGTAACAGACTTATGGACTGGTTCCATAACATAAGCAGCTGAAGAGTCACTTAACTCTGGGACAAGCTCTCAACAACGGCACCATCTTCTCACAAGTGCGGCGCTGCAGATGGTTTTGTAACACAGCCAACACAGAAAAAGAGGATGATGTAAAAAATATATATAACTTTTCTTCTCCAATTGCATAAGAGTTTATGCCCCATAGGCACAGAAACTAAAATAAAAAATATAATGTTTCATAATAAAGTATATCACAAGTGCCGCTTCCATAAATGTGCTAAAATGATTCGACAAGTCTGTGTTAGAATTTTTTTTTTTAAAAGTGCCAATGACGCAGAGAGCGATAATGATTTGAAATCTGAAAGTGCAGTTTTGGCAGAACACAGGCTCAATTTGCTCTGAAAACACGGATCTATATATAGAGCGGTCAAAGATAAGAGTCCGCGGTTCAACGAGGTTGTTTACGTACGGCTGAATGATTGACGGTCATCAAATGGATGAAGGTGGTGAAAAGAAAGTGTTTGTTGCATAACATGACCAAAATTATCAATTTTTGTAGTATGTAAAGAATGGATATGAAAAAGTATTCACACCTCTTCCAGGTGTCCTTTATTATTGCAAGCCTGTCACACAGAATGGTTCCCGAGTCCCGACATTTAATCACTGGAGGATGCAGCCAATTTAATTTTATTTTTTGGGGTTTCTTCAGAGTCTTCACTGGGGGGCGTGCACTTTCACCCCTCTCTCCCAGATGTAGCCAATCACAGCTCAGCAGCTGATCTAGCAGCCTATCAGTTTCAGATGCTGCTGGGCTGTGATTGGCAGCATCTGGGAGAGAGGGGTGAAAGTACACACCCCCAGAGAAGACTCTGAAGAAAAGTCCAGTTGCATTACTACAATGGAGTTATGCAGCGCAAAACAAAAAAAAAAAGCAGAATCAGAGGAGCTTAGATATTTTTACAAGGTATTTGAGTGGATTTTAAAGAACATGTGACAGGTTGTCTTTAAAGGGTTAATCCCATCTGGCAAGATAGTGCTTGTAAATACAAGCAATTTTGCAATTTACTGCTTATTAAAATTTTCAACCGTTCTTGCGATATTAACACTATTCTTTTGTTTGCAGCTTGTTGTCTTGGAGACCGACCACCGCTGCTAGACAGCAGAACATGCGCAGTGCTTACAAGCTCTTTTCTATTCAGCCTGTAAGTACTGTTTAAAAACTGGTGGGATGACTGGAGCGCACTGTTATCTCCTAATCCAGGGCAGCTTCAGAACAGTGGTTACAAACTAGACAGCAGCGGTGGTCAGTCTCCTAGGCAACGAGCTGTAAATAAAAGTGTTAATATCTCGAGAATGGCTACAAATATTTATAAACAATAAATTACAAAATTTCTTGAATTTACAAGCCCTATTCAACAATAACTATCTATGAAGCAGGGAATAACCCTCTAAAGACAACAAAGTGAAGGTAATGGAGCGGCAATCATTAAGCCCTGACCTCAATCACATAGAATATTTATGAGCAGAACAGAAAAAGCGTGTGTGAGCAGGGAGGTTACAGACCTGACTCAGTTACACCAGTTCTATCAGGAGAAATTAGCAAAAAATCCAACAATTTATTATGAGAAGCTGGTGGAAGGCTGCTCGAAACGCGTGACCCGAGTAAGACAACTTAAAGGCAACACTACCAAATACTAACCACGTGTATGTAAACTTCTGAACCGCTGGGAATGTGATGAAAGAAATACAAGCTGAAATAAATCATTGTCTCTTGTATTATTCTATCACATTCTGGATCTACAGTAATGATCCGAAATTACCTAAAACAGGGAGTGTGTAAGAGGATTAAGTGTCAGGAATTGGGAAAAACTGAGTTTTAACCAATTTTACACTGGCCCATTTTCCTCCTGACATGACCAGGGAGATATTCTTTTATTTTTTTTTCTTCACCCATATGTTTTTCAGAGCTGTAAAAAATGTTTGTTTTCTTTTCTTCGTGATGCGTGCGGCCTAATCTTTATGTCATTTTTATATTTTTCTTTTATATCAGGGGAAAAATGTGACGGAAAAAAAGGAAATAAGTGTCTATTTTTCACATTGTTTAATTAGTGTCTCCAAAATCTATGTTAAATTGTGTTAAAATTTTCTAAGCAATTATATATATATATACAGTACAGACCAAAAGTTTGGACACACCGACTCATTTAAAGATTTTTCTACATTTTCATGACTATGAAAATTGTACATTCACACTGAAGGCATCAAAACTATGAATTAACACATGTGGAACTATATACTTAACAAAAAAGTGTGAAACAACTGAAAATATGTCTTATATTCTAGGTTCTTCAAAGTAGCCACCTTTTGCTTTGATGACTGCTTTGCACACTCTTGGCATTCTCTTGATGAGCTTCAAGGTAGTCACCGGAAATGGTTTTCACTTCACAGGTGTGCCCTGTCAGGTTTAATAAGAAGGATTTCTTGCCTTATAAATGGGGTTGGGACCATCAGTTGTGTTGTGCAGAAGTCTAGTAGATACACAGCTGATAGTCCTAATGAATAGACTGTTAGAATTTGTATTATGGCAAGAAAAAAGCAGCTATGTAAAGAAAAACGAGTGGCCATCATTACTTTAAGAAATGAAGGTCAGTCAGTCCGAAAAATTGGGCAAACTTTGAAAGTGTCCCCAAGTGCAGTTGCAAAAACCATCAAGAGCTACAAAGAAACTGGCTCACATGAGGACCGCCCCAGGAAAGGAAGACCAAGAGTCATCTCTGCTTCTGAGGATAAGTTTATCCGAGTCACCAGCCTCAGAAATCGCAGGTTAACAGCAGCTCAGATTAGAGACCAGGTCAATGCCACACAGAGTTCTAGCAGCAGACACATCTCTTCAACAACTGTTAAGAGGAGACTTTGTGCAGCAGGCCTTCATGGTAAAATAGCTGCTAGGAAACCACTGCTAAGGACAGGCAACAAGCAGAAGAGACTTGTTTGGGCTAAAGAACACAAGGAATGGAGATTAGACCAGTGGAAATCTGTGCTTTGGTCTGATGAGTCCAAATTTGAGATCTTTGGTTCCAACCACCGTGTCTTTGTGTGATGCAGAAAAGGTGAACGGATGGACTCTACATGCCTGGTTCCCACCGTGAAGCATGGAGGAGGAGGTGTGATGGTGTGGGGGTGCTTTGCTGGTGACACTGTTAGGGATTTATTCAAAATTGAAGGCATACTGAACAAGCATGGCTACCACAGCATCTTGCAGCGGCATACTATTCCATCCGGTTTGCGTTTAGTTGGACCATCATTTATTTTTCAACAGGACAATGACCCCAAACACACCTCCAGGCTGTGTAATGGCTATTTGACCAAGAAGGAGAGTGATGGGGTGCTACGCCAGATGACCTGGCCTCCACAGTCACCAGACCTGAACCCAGTCGAGATGGTTTGGGGTGAGCTGGACCGCAGAGTGAAGGCAAAAGGGCCAACAAGTGCTAAGCATCTCTGGGAACTCCTTCAAGATTGTTGGAAGACCATTTCCGGTGACTACCTCTTGAAGCTCATCAAGAGAATGCCAAGAGTGTGCAAAGCAGTCTTCAAAGCAAAAGGTGGCTACTTTGAAGAACCTAGAATATAAGACATATTTTCAGTTGCTTCACACTTTTTTGTTAAGTATATAATTCCACATGTGTTAATTCATAGTTTTGATGCCTTCCATGTGAATGTACAATTTTCATAGTCATGAAAATACAGAAAAATCTTTAAATGAGAAGGTGTGTCCAAACTTTTGGTCTGTACTGTATATATATATATATACTGTTTTTTATGGCAGTGGAGCTAGAAACAGGAATTTGAACTGAAGTTGTCTTTTTCTTTTTTTGCATTGTTTTTTTTTGTTATTGATTTTTTTCTCATTTATTTCACACATTGTTTTCCCACATTTCAATATGCAAATACATTATTATTATTGTTGATTTCCCCTGTAACTGCAGCTGGCACATTAGCCCCAGTACCAGGGTAAATTTAGTTTCCTGTCTGCACTGCTTAGATGATCTGGTCTTGCTAAGACTCGGCTGCTCCTGCTCCTTCTGTTAGGCTCACCTGGTGAGGTGGAATGTCCGGGTGGGCACATGGGCCACGGGCTTCAGTGCAGGATGAAAGAGGGGAGCAGGAAACAGATAGCAGAGGTACTGGAGACCGCAAGCAGACAGGAGACTGGGAAATGGTAGCTGAGGTACTGGAAGCTGCAAGCAGACAGGAGACATCCTGGAGACCGCAGAGAGGTAGCAGAGGTACTGCAGACAGATAACAAAGATACTGGAAGTCACAGGCAGACAGACGAAGGCCTGGAGACCATAGTCAGGTAGCAGAGGTACTGCAGACAGATAGCAGAAGTACTGGAAGCCACAGGCAGACAGGAGACGTCCTGGAGATTGTAGTCAGGTAGCAGAGGGACTGCAGACAGGTAGCAAAGGTGCTGGAAGCCACAAGCAGACATGAGACATCCTGGAGACCGCAGACAGGTAACAGAGGTACTGGAAACTGCAGGCAGACAGGATACATCCTGGAGATCATAGTCAGGTAGCAGGGGTACTGGAAGCCACAAGCAGACAGGAGACATCCTGGAGAATGCAAACAGGTAGTAGAGGTACTGGAAACCGCAGGCAGAGAGGAGACATCCTGGAGATCATAGTCAGGTAGCAGAGGGACTGCAGACAGATAGCAGAGGTACTGGAAGCCACAAGCAGACAGGACACATCCTGGAGACTGCAGACAGGTAGCAGAGGTAGTGCAGACAGCAAAGGTCCTGTAAGTTGCAGACAGAGAGGAGGCGTCCTGGAGACTGCAGACAGGTCTCAGGAACACTAAAGTCTCAATATCAAGATACAGGTGTGTGTCTTGGTGAGCCTTATATCACCCAGGCAGTTAAATGGGATGACGCTGGGCCATCTCCAAAGCCTGGCATGGAGCACAACAGAGTTTAGCGGACTGGGGAGAGGGAAGCAAGGCGAAACACCTTCTTTTACATGAATGCTGTGATAGGAGGAAGAAGTGCTGTCAGTGCTTTCTAAACGGCATAAATACATCTCCTTAAGCCCTGTGAACACAGAGATCAGGAAGGCAGAGATGGTAATAAACCATCTCTGCCTTCTCCATAGGGATTCTGATGGCATCTGCTGGCTTTGCACTCCTGCAGCTGCTAACTCAGCAATGATGTTTTAAAACTTCACTTCATAGTAATATTCAGACCATCCCGAAGTTTTAAGCCGTTGAGCGATCCTCAAGTAGTTAATGAACGGGTTGAGATGGGCGTATTTCTCGATCCGTATACAGAAGACCATAATGCCCAGTCTGGCCGCAGGTCTTCCGAAGAAAAACTTACAACTTATGTGTCTATCAGGCTGTAAAATCAGGTTCGGAGTCCTGCAGTCAGTCTGGGGATTGAGGACCATATACGGACCATACAATACGCCTCTCTACACCCGGCCTAAGGTGTACGTAACTTATAATTTTAAATGTACCTATATAGTTCTGCTATATTTTGTATTTAATGCCCCAGAGTGAGGTGCATGTGTATCGACTGTGGGCAGCTGGATTTTCCATTCCTTAAATTTGGATATCTGACATTACATCTACATTTGCTGTGCAGTTGAATGCAACCATCAATTTATCAATAATTACAGACAAATCGACCAGCTCCAGTGCCCTCTAATGGGATTATGTGTATAATAATGGACACAGCTGCTGAGGAAATTGCAGTCATTTTGCATTCGGCCTGTGCATTTACAGCGCGCAGCCACAAAATAAGCTTCATCCCGTTAATAAATCTTCCAAAATGGAAAGGATTATTATCAGACATATCGACACGTGAAATGCCCTGAAGGGCCACCTTTATGATCAGCTCCTAACTGCACTGACCGCCTGCTATAGAATTAATCACAATGGCCCAAATGTATTAATATCGTCACCTACATTTTTGCTGTAAAAGGCAATTTTTTATTTTGCAACTTTCTCCTTGCGTGCCACGTTTGAAAAGTGACGAAAAAGTTGTACGTTGAGTTTGAAAAGTTTAGTTTATAGAGGATTTGTCACCAAATATTATAATATTAACAGCAATCATCATTAAATAGATCTATTAGACCTGATGAGGCTGTTGTACTTACTTTGTAAATCCATGTCAGGATGGCTTTTTAATCATCCTCCTGATATTAAAGGAAGCTGGAGTCATAAAATGCTCATTTTAAATGTGTTTTTGACCCTTTCATTAAATGTATATATGGCCTCAGAGTGTAAAAAAAGAAATCACCTATACTCACCTGTTGATCGCCAGCGTCTTCTGTGTCTTACTGGCTGTGTCTCCCATTTGTCTCCGCTTTTTCTCTTCTGGAATGGACAGCTCTATACCACTGCAGTCAATCTCTGACACCACTGATTGACTGCAGCACACACATGCCATCCTTGGCAGAAGAAAAGGGCAGGAGACCCTGAGGGGGCACGACTAGCAAAATGGAGGAGTGGCTGCGGATCAATATACGAGCATATGCTATTCCTTACTTTTTACCTTACTGGCCACATATGCAAACGTAAAGAAAGGGGATGAAATGTTCTTCACTGTAAAGCAAGAAAACATTCAAAAGGGATTATACAGCCATTCTAACGTGGATTTCGCCAGTAACTACACCAGCCCCATTGGGACCCAGATAGCTTTGTTATAATGTATTGCGTTCGTATGGTGAAATCTGGTGATGGATCCATTTTAAACCGAATTTATTAAGTGGAATGCAAAAAAATGTTCCAAAATGATGGTGGATAGTTACGCAAATACTCTACCTCTATTAGTCCATTATTAGGAAATGTGGACTCTTGGTCAAGTTCAGACCAGAGACTTTCCAAATAAACAATTCGCTGCATGAAAAATATTACTTTCCATCAAAAGTGTAATTTCTTCCAACACAATTTCTGCTTTGATGGCACCAACGATGTCATGTACATTGCAGATCCCAGGAAGGAGCTGTATGGCCTCTGTGCGCTGCCGTGCAGGATCCGTCAGGTGCTCGATGTATAGATATATTTTCCTTATTAGACTTATGTAGCACTACTTGCTCTCCAGGTTTATTTTCCTTAAAGTAAGCTGTTCTGGTGATCCCCTCCCAATCAAATCCCATCTGTCCTTCAATCCCTGGGTGCCAGGTCACCTCCTTAAAGGGAATCTGTAAACAGGATTTCACATCTCAAACTTTTTATATGTGCATGCAGCTATTTCAAAAAATAGTCCAGTAATACCTTTACATGGCCAGTCCGTTCCTCCGTCACTGAGAAATCAGCTTTTGAATTGATATGCAAATCACGCTGAAAGACTATAATAGATCTGAAGCCTCTGTCACTCCAGCTCTTTAAAATTAAAGGGAATCTGTCAGCAGGATTTCACCCACCAAACTACTTAAATGTGCATGTAGGTCTTTAACAGACAAGTCCAGCAATACCTTTACGTGGTAAAGTCCGTTCCTCAATTACTGAGAAATCAGAGTTTGAATTGATACTCAAATGAGTCTGAAGAGCTATGGTAGATGAAGCTTCTGTCATTACAGCTCTTTTCCCCGCCCGGCGCCACATCCTCTTACTTGACTGACGACTCATTTGCCTGAAGTCACACAGCTTAGAGGCTGTCAGTCAAGCAGGAGGAGGTGGCGCTGGGCGGGGAACAGAGCTGGAGTGACAGAGGCTTCAGATCTACCATAGCTCTTCAGCCTCATTTGAATAGCAATTCAAATGCTGATTAATATGGAGCTGGTCCCTTTTTGCAGATTTCCCGCTCTTCTAGGAAGATTTATTACAAGATTTTGGAGGAGTCTGTGGGAATTTTTGCCCCTTCATCCAGAAGAGCATTTTTGTGGTCAGATACTGATGTTGGGAAGAGGTCGGGATCACAATCTTCAATCTAGTTCATTCCTAAGGTGTTGGATGAGAATGAGGTTCAGGTTCTGTGCGCCGGTCATGTTCTTCCACCAAACTCCCCCAACCATGTCTGTATGGATCTTGTGCACTGGGCACAGTCATGGGGAACAGAAAAGGGTCTTCTCCAAAATGTTCCCACAAAGATGGAAGCTACAATTGTCCAAAATTTCTTGGTATGCTGAAGGATTAAGGTTTCCCTTCTCTGGTACAGACCCCTGAAAATCATCCCCATTACATTATCCTTCCTGCACCAAGATTACAATTGACCCAATGCATTAACACAACAGAAATATCCCAAACTGTGCTTTCTTGGTTCGGGCTACTCACGGCGTCGATCCAAACTGTTGTGTATCAAAAAAGAGAAAAATCAGAGGTACTAGATGATTAAATTCTTCTTTGGAAAAACTAAACTTTTATTTCATCCTTTAAAATACATAGCTATAGTTAAAGAATCAAATAAAGGTCTCGTTTTTTGCCCAGTAAGAAGTAAAGCATCTGGTGCCTCTGATTTTTTGATACACAACAGTTGGCACAATGTAGTCAGGGGGTAACGTTCTCCCGATATTCACCAAACCCAGACTCCTCCATCAGACGCCAGATAGAGAAGTGTGATCCATCACTACACAGAACACATCTCCTTCAGAGTCCAGTGGTGGTGGCTTTACACCACTCCATCCGACGCTCCGCATTGTGCTTGGTGATGTAAGGCTGCATGTTGCTTCTCGCCCATAAAGCTCCCGGCGGGGGTGCAGTGTTTGTGCTGATGTTATACCAGAGGAGGTCTGGACTGTGCAGTTATGGAGTCAGCAGAGTGTTGGTGACTTTTCTGCCCCCTGCTCCTCAGCATTCGGCCCCCTGCTCTGTAAAATTACGGGGTCTCCACTTCGTGGCTGAGTTGCTGCGGTTCCTTCCACTTCTCAATAATATCATTCACAGGTGATGGGGAAGATTTAGGAGGAAGAAATGTCATGACCTGACTTGTTATCCCAGTGACTCCTATTACAGGACCGCGCTGGTATCTGTGAGCTCTGCACCACCGGCCGATCTGTCACATGTTAGTACAGTCAGACGGCACGGCGGGGGGCCGGAGGTTATACACTGGATGGGGAGGGGCCGAATGTTATACACTGGGGGCGATAGGGCTAGATATTATACATCGGGAGCGATGGGGCTGGATGTTATACACTGGGGGCTATGGGGCTGCATGTTATACACTGGGGGGGGATGTTATACACTGGGGGTGATGGGGCTGCATGTTATACACTGGGGGGGGATGTTATACACTGGGGGCGATGGGGCTGCATGTTATATACCGGGGGGGGATCTTATACACTGAGGGCGATGGGGCTGGATGTTATACACCGGGGGGGGGGGAATGTTATACACTGGGGGCGATGGGGCCAGATGTTACACACTGGGGGGGGATGTTATACACTGGGGGCGATGGGGCTGCATGTTATATACCAGGGGGGGGATCTTATACACTGAGGGCGATGGGGCCGGATGTTATACACCGGGGGGATTTTATACACTGAGGGCGATGGGGCCGGATGTTATACACCGGGGGGATTTTATACACTGAGGGTGATGGGGCCGGATGTTATACGCTGGGGAGATTTTATACACTGGGGGCGATGGGGCTGGATGTTATACACCGGGGGGGGGGGGAAATGTTATACACTGGAGACGATGGGGCCAGATGTTATACACTGGGGGGGGATTTTGTACACAGGGGGCGATGGGGCTGCATGTTATATACCGGGGGGGGAGATCTTATACACTGAGGGCGATGAGGCCAGATGTTATACACCGGGGGGGATCTTATACACTGAGGGCGATGGGGCCGGATGTTATACACCGGGGGGGTCTTATACACTGAGGGCGATGGGGCCGGATGTTATACACCGGGGGGGGGGTCTTATACACTGAGGGCGATGGGGCCGGATGTTATACACTGGGGGGATTTTATACACTGGGGGCGATGGGGCCAGATGTTATACACTGGGGGGATTTTATACACTGGGGGCGATGGGGCCAGATGTTATACACCGGGGGGGAATGTTATATACTGGAGACGATGGGGCTGCATGTTATACACTGGGGGGGATTTTATACACTGGGGGTGATGGGGCTGGATGCTATACACCGGGGGGGATTTTATACACTGGGGGCGATGGGGCTGCATGTTATTGATGTTGTTGATATAGTGTTTGAGCAATAGGGATCATGGGAAAGGGACTTGTGTGGCAAATATACACAAAGTCCATGAACCCGTCGGTGATCTATGTTCGGGTCACCGGGCCTTCCAGAAGTCCAGATGTTGTGTCTGTGATGACAAAAGTCAAATTTTCTGTAATATAGCCATGTAAAATCAATGTAATATTGGCTTTCTGGTAAGGGAGGACTTGATATGATGGCCATGAATAGATCTCAAAATGTACTCGTCAGTTTGTTATAAGAGTTTAGAAATAATGGTCAGCAGTGGTATCTGGTATGGCATTTATTTAATGGCATGGGGCTGATTTGCTTTACCGTACTCACCCCCTTGGCAGGAATGGCACTATTTGAAAAATAATTTTGAGCTTATAAAACAACAATTTCTCAAATAGGTAAAATCTCAGTGACAGAGTAGGATATGCTATCACTTACTGAATGATGGAGCTCAAGAATGAAGGAGAACTAGCGCTACTTAGAACATAGTGGTATTTCGGAGGAAAACATACTAAAACTGCCGGGACTCAGGTTCCCTTTAAGTATTTTACCTTCTCTTGAATGGATGTGTTGCATTTCTCTGCAAAGTGAGTTATATATCCTAGTGATGCGGCAGAACAGTAGATGAAAATATCACTAATTGCACAAAAATCACAATTATGAATGAAGTGGCGCCTTGTGATACCGTTTCTACTATATATATGTTTTATAGTATTTTTTTTGCATATTTCCCATAAGCCTGATCCGCACACAGGTGTTCCCGCACAGTGACCCCAGAAGGGGACGCTGCAGCTCTCCGTCTCCACCTGATAAACAACATTATAAATAGATTTTCCAGGAAAAGCCTCTTACCTGTGACCTTTTGTACACAAGCCGCTCGGATTAAGTGCAGGTTTCCAGGCAACTGACTTATTTCTTTATTTTCACGTAGATTTTCCAGCTCGAACAGAAAAAAATAGCGCAACCGAGACGATCTGATGAATGAACGAGTAATGAATGAATGAACGCTGCGCTACCCACACCTGCTATTTACTGTGGATGGGGAATACTATCACGTATCATCTACTTTTTTTCAACTTTTCTTTGCAGTAAATGTCAGTGAATGTAGTCACTGCACATAGGGGGTACGACATGCACATTCCAGGGTGGGTCACAGTATTAAAAGTAAAGTAAATGCAAGAAACTGATATTTTCTGAACTCCATTTATACTCAGCATACATTAAAAAACAAACAAACAAAAAAATTGTTTAATTCCACTATGGATCCTTTCAGTTGGCTTCATGCACATAATCGTCTGTTTTACCTCCATATGCCGCAAATTTCTGAGGTTTTATATGGGATCAACAGAAAAAAAAAATATTGTGCCATGCTTCACAGCATGCCGTATTACGGAGGTATTCTTCCCTAGCTTTGCTCGTAAGGGATATGTCTGACGTGTACTATATGGGCCAAGGGTATTTGGAAAACATCTTAATCATTGAATTCAGATTTTTCATGCGGCTCCATTGTCCCCACAGTAAAGCATCCAGCTCCTCATCCCCGGGGTATAATGTCCAACCTCCGCCCCAAGTGTATAACCTCTGGCCCCAGCCCCAAGTCTATAGCCTCCGGCCCCCAATGTATAACCTCTGACCCCCCCTCGTCCCAGGTATATAAAATGTGGCCCCCGTCCCCAATACATAAAATCTGGTCCCGTTCTGCCTTTACTACCATGTGACAGATCGGCCGGTGGTGCAGAGCTCACTGATACCAGCGCAGTCCTGTAATAGGAGTCACCGGGATAACAAGTCAGTTCATGACATTTTATCCTCTATCACCTGTGAGTGATATTATTGAGAAGCGGAAGTGGATGGAACCGCAGCAACTCAGCCACGAAGTGGAGAACCCGTAACATTACAGAGTGGGGGGCCGAGTGCTGAGGAGCAGAGGACAGAAAAGTCACCACCGATCTGCTGACCCCATAACTGCAGAGTCCAGACCTCCTCTGGTATAACATCAGCACAAACATTGCGCCCCCGACGGGAGCTTCATGGTCGAGCAGCTGCATGCAGCCGTACATCACCAAGCACAATGGCGAACGTCAGATGGAGTAGTGTAAAGCCGCCACCACTGGACTCTGTAGGAGACGAATGGCTGTGCAGTGACGGATCGCACTTCTTTATCTGGCGTCTGATTTTCAATTCAACGTATAAATGTGACAGCATCCAAAGAGAATCCAAAAACAATGTTCCAACATAGTCAAAAATCTACAGTGTTTTGACCCCCACAGGGTTTTGTCACTCGCTGGGGAAAAACCATTTGCTAGGTGGGCTGAAGTCCTGCAGACTTTTTACTATGTTGGAGAATTAAAGATGCATTATTTTTTTGATGTCAACACATTTCTATATTATGTACTTCAAGGTCTGGTTGTTCTTGTGGACAATGTGAAAATTGGATTCTGATGTGCTTCAGACAATTAATTTTCTTTTTTTTTTTTTTTACTTTTTTAATTAATCAAAACTATTTTTTTTAATAATCAAAACATTACAAATCTCATATGAAGCTCATTAATGAGAATGGAAAAAAAAGCTAACAGATCTCAATTAACATGCATGAATCACACAGGGTAAAAAAAAAATAATACAGTTGAATGACCAACTTCAGGAACAGAAACATGGTTCAAAGAATGGGAGTAAAATGAAAAATTAAAAAATGAAAAGAAGAATTGTCCCTTCCCTTCTACCAATATTGGGAGGAGCTGAACAATAGGGTGCATTATATAGTGGTATCATTTCATTAGAGTGAAAAAGCTCCCCAAAAAACAGGTCTCTGATCATCTCCTCATCACAGATGTTTATGGGTCAGTAGACAAAGCTATCGGTCTGATGCGTATGGCAGACATAAGGTGTGCAAATATCCTGGGCAATTACCAAATCCCTGATGCCAAAATGTGTCCAACGTTCCAAAAAAATGTAGAGTCAGGTCCTTAACATTGATGAACCATCTTTACAATGGGTTAAATCAATATCAGATCCTTGGGCATCCCCACTGATCAGCTGACTGAAGAAGGCTCCAGTACCCTGCAAGTGGCACAGCGCAGAGCATGGCTGCGAATGGTGCTGGAAATTGCCTCCCACATGCTTAAAGGAAACCTTTCATGCCATACTTGCAGTCCGATCTGTAGACAACGGGGTATAGAGGAGAAGCTGACCAGAATAATATACAGTACAGACCAAAAGTTTGGACACACCTTCTCATTTAAAGATTTATCTGCATTTTCATGACTATGAAAATTGTACATTCACACTGAAGGCATCAAAACTATGAATTAACACATGTGGAATTATATATTTAACAAAAAAGTGTGAAACAACTGAAAATATGTCTTATATTCTAGGTTCTTCAAAGTAGCCACCTTTTGCTTTGATGACTGCTTTGCACACTCTTGGCATTCTCTTGATGAGCTTCAAGAGGTAGTCACCGGAAATGGTCTTCACTTCACAGGTGTGCCCTGTCAGGTTTAATAAGTGGGATTTCTTGCCTTATAAATGGGGTTGGGACCATCAGTTGTGTTGTGCAGAAGTCTGGTGGATACACAGCTGATAGTCCTACTGAATAGACTGTTAGAATTTGTATTACAGCAAGAAAAAAGCAGCTAAGTAAAGAAAAATGAGTGGCCATCATTACTGTAAGAAATGAAGGTCAGTCAGTCCGAAAAATTGGGCAAACTTTGAAAGTGTCCCCAAGTGCAGTTGCAAAAACCATCAAGCGCTACAAAGAAACTGGCTCACTTGAGGACCGCCCCAGGAAAGGAAGACCAAGAGTCACCTCTGCTTCTGAGGATAAGTTTATCCGAGTCACCAGCCTCAGAAATCGCAGGTTAACAGCAGCTCAGATTAGAGACCAGGTTAATGCCACACAGAGTTCTAGCAGCAGACACATCTCTACAACAACTGTTAAGAGGAGACTTTGTGCAGCAGGCCTTCATGATAAAATAGCTGCTAGGAAACCACTGCTAAGGACAGGCAACAAGCAGAAGAGACTTGTTTGGGTTAAAGAACACAAGGAATGGACATTAGACCAGTGGAAATCTGTGCTTTGGTCTGATGAGTCCAAATTTGAGATCTTTGGTTCCAACCACCGTGTCTTTGTGCGACGCAGAAAAGGTGAACGGATGGACTCTACATGCCTGGTTCCCACCGTGAAGCATGGAGGAGGAGGTGTGATGGTGTGGGGGGGCTTTGCTGGTGACACTGTTGGGGATTTATTCAAAATTGAAGGCATACTGAACCAGCATGGCTACCACAGCATCTTGCAGCGGCATGCTATTCCATCCGGTTTGCGTTTAGTTGGACCATCATTTATTTTTCAACAGGACAATGACCCCAAACACACCTCCAGGCTGTGTAAGGGCTATTTGACCAAGGAGGAGAGTGATGGGGTGCTACGCCAGATGACCTGGCCTCCACAGTCACCAGACCTGAACCCAATCGAGATGGTTTGGGGTGAGCTGGACCGCAGAGTGAAGGCAAAAGGGCCAACAAGTGCTAAGCATCTCTGGGAACTCCTTCAAGATTGTTGGAAGACTATTTCCGGTGACTACCTCTTGAAGCTCATCAAGAGAATGCCAAGAGTGTGCAAAGCAGTCATCAAAGCAAAAGGTGGCTACTTTGAAGAACCTAGAATATAAGACATATTTTCAGTTGTTTCACACCTTTTTGTTAAGTATATAATTCCACATGTGTTAATTCATAGTTTTGATGCCTTCAGTGTGAATGTACAATTTTCATAGTCATGAAAATACAGAAAAATCTTTAAATGAGGTGTGTCCAAACTTTTGGTCTGTACTGTATATCAGTTTGTTGGAGAAGATTCAGTATAACTTGTATTTTATGTACTAAAATCCCTGATGTTTCCATGCACGAGTCCAGTGGGCAGTCCCACTAATGATTGACAGATGCACATGCACAATCATACAAGGAAGACTGTCAATCACTTATTAAGCCCGCCCACTAAACTCAGGCATTCAAAGAACAAGGATTGCAATGAATAAAATAATATATATTTAATATTACCGTAATTATATAAAATGAATATTAATATATAATAGTATAAAATAATAATATTATTATATTTAATATAGAATAGTATAAAATATATATATTTTTTAGTTTATACTATTATATATTATATTATAATAAAATCTATCTATATAATTTTTTTTTTATTATAATATATAATAATAGTATAAAAAGTTATACTGAACTTTTTCACCAAAATATAGATTTTTTTTAAGGATATCGAATAAATTTGCAGGACCGTGGTCTGGCGACCCAGCCGGTAATCCATGGCCGCCGGACGGATGCCCTGAGAACTGCCTCCTAATACCGGCATCGCATGCATCTTTTTATTAGCCGGCCTGGCGTTGTGTCAAGTGTGCCTCACGCCACAGCAATGATGTCACGCTAGACCGGCAACTCAAAAGAGGGTCCGGGGATGCCGGCAGGTAGGAGGAGGTTTGCAGGGTTTCCATCCAGCAGCCACGGACAACCCTGGGAGCCGGACCTGAGAATCATTTGCTCGTCTCTAATATGAATCTGATCAGCGACTCCTGCTCTATAATATCCTGCCTGCAAAGATTATTTACAACATAAGTCTGAGCTGTAGTACCAGGAACTGCCACTGCAAAAGGCATGGCACTATGCTGCAGATCGTAGCTGCCCCTTCGATCAGCAGATCGGCAGCTGGACTAATGCTGATATATGCAAGCAGACCCTCACAAAGAGTCTGGCATGCAAAATTTGTGCTATTTCACAATGATTTGAGAATGTTAAAATAGAAGTAAAAGGACAAGTATAACATTGGAGGCCAGGAGTCTGCAGCCAAATGATCTCTCCTTGATTTGGAACTACAACTTCCAGCATGCTCTGTCACTTTGAAGGCCACTGCATTAGGAAAATACATAATGACCTGCATAGGCTCATCAGGGGGAGAAAAAAAAAAGTGCATTAACAAAAACGGCCACCGCCACATCTACCGGGTCATGCACAGAAAATATCCCAAAAGTGTAGTACCCGCATTATAAAGGCTGGGATCAATGCTGCAATTTACAGTATATAGGAATCCTTGGAATTTCTTTATTTTTTTTAACATTACAAGAATAATATAGAGTATTTTATAAATGTAAAAATATATTACCTGTTGGTACACCATCAAGATTTATAGAAATGTTACAATACTTTACGCATTTACACCGTGGCATGGCGCCAATACTGGCCACGAGGTTGGATATTATATATCTATATATGAAAATTAGTCTATATTAAAAAGTTCATTAAAACTTTTCTTAGTGTTATTGCTGAAATAAAACTCTTGGTCCGCTCTTTAAAAGGGGTTGTACGAAATTAGAGCGAAAAAAAAGTTATCTATATCTATCTAGATTTGTAAAAACAGCGCCACACTTTCCACTGGTCGTGTGTGGAATTGCAGATCAGTCCTATGCAGTCCTGCGGAGTCAAGATGCAATATCTCACCCAACCCTGTAGTGCAGGGAGAAAGCAGACTGTTCTTTTTAACCATGCATAACACTGCTGCTTATCTTAGGTCACCATAAACACCCAGTTTGTTCCCGTTAAGCGAATTCCCACAATGAACTTCAGCTTCTAATTTGTGAGAAAAACTTCATCTACCTAAAAAAGGAGTACAATGAAAGTAAAAAGTATTCAAAAGTTACTCCCAATTTTTAAATTAATTGTAACTTTGGAAGTTGCATTATCCTTTGGAGATTTTTTTTTTATTTTTTTAGCAATGCTCACAATGCCACCTACAGGAAAAGAATGAGTACTGCATTTTCTTTTAACCCAGCACAGGTAGGAGATGAAATAATTACTTATAGCTGCCATTTTCCGAGTGTAAGCTTTATAAAGGAAAAAAACAAAAAACTATTGTCTTCTTAAAAATACCTGCACTTTTATGGAGTGGAGGCTCACAGAAATTTCTTAAATGAAGGGAAACAAAACTATAAGCTTCAGCTAACAAACTAAAAAGGGGCACAGCACTCAGATAATCACTTTTTCTCCTTGATATCAGTGGTCTCAGATCCAGGACCAACACCGATCAAAACGTAAGCCATAGCAGAAGTCTTTCACGAGCCCAAGTTTTTAGATCCAGGCTACGGGAGCACAGGTAGTAAAAGTATACAGGTACTGTGGTCGGGATTTTTTTAAAATTCCTAAAGCATTAAAGGGTAATGGCCATGATAGGGGATGACTTACTGATCGCTAGGGGTCCGATCGCCAGGACGCCCAGAGATCTTGAGTAAGGGGCTTGAATGGTGATGAGGTGTAAATTCTCGACCCCTCACTCTATTCATTGTCTATGGGAGCTCGGAAGTGTCAAAGTAACATGTCTGAAGTTTGGATTGGTGGGGGTCCAGGTGCAGAGACCCCTGCAGATCACAAATTAAAAAAATAGATTTGATGCCCCTTCTGCTCATTAGCAGAAGCCTTTCAAGTGGATATTTTTAAGACGACAATATTTGTTTTTTTTTTTTTTTCTTTCTAATGATTGCACTTGGAAAATGGCAGCTATAAGTAAGTATTTCATCTCCTACCTGTGCTGGGTTAAAAGAAAATTAAGACTTGCAGTACTCATTCTTTACCTGTAGGTGGCATTGTGAGTATTGCAAAAAAAAAAAAAAAATCTCCGAAGGAAAATTCAACTTCGAAAGTTATAACTACAGTAACATAAAAGTTGGGAGTGACTTTTGAATACTTTTACTTTCATTGTATTCCTTTTTGAGGTAGATTCAGTTTTTCTCGCTAATTAGAAGCTTAATTTAAAGAAGTTCATTGTGGAATTATCAGTATTTAAAAACTTTGGTCCAATCAAAAGGCAGGGACCTGGTTCTACAGTTGTGAGCATCTCTGGGGGTCCCAGCACTCAGACCCTCGGTGATCACTTAGGTATTCCCCTATGGATAGGTGATAACTTACAGTCTTGGGAATAAGGATTTGTCCAAGCTTAGAAAAAAAAAACCATTATGGCTTTCTTCTTGATACACCACAATCCTATCCTGGCTTTCAAAATCTGGACCAAAGCTGCACAATATGAATACGGATTAAAAGGGTCAGGAATAAGAAATAAAGTGTAGGGCCAGGAAGGCTGAACGCTATATAATATCCATACAATGTATAATCCTTAGGCGCCTCTCACGATCATATTACATCTCTTTGTAGGAAAAATATATATTCAAAGCCAAAAACAGGATTAGATCGTTCTGTCCTAAAGTCACAGGATCCAATTCAGTTCTTGGCACGAAATATGCAGCGCTCAACACCTACAACCTCAGGCATCTTAAAAAAAAATAATTAATTTATATTTTATTTAAAGCAAACTGACTGGTAGCAAAACCTTTTGAAAGCAAAAGCCCAAGAAAATAGGCTGAGCACCATTTAACCAGGCACGGACCTGGTGCAAGAATATAAGCAATAAATATCTGGCAATGTAGTTATTAGTATGTGGATGCAGGAGAAACCCTCCTAAGGTCTCACATAACACCCCTATATCTAATATGATGGGTCCCGTGGATGCACTGCAAATACCGAGCTCGGAGGAGGAATATTAGGTGATCTGTGGTTATCGAAGAAAAAAAAAAGTGAGAAAAATCTCTTTTAGTGAGTTTCACAGAAAGGGGTGAAAAGAGGGTGCGTATTCCAGACCCAGGAGTGTGGGAGCGATATCGCTATAACCTCTGGGGGGCGCACCGCTCCAGGGAGGAAGAGTTTTGGGATGGGAAATCTAGAGGTTATAACTCATCTTCAATCTGTTTCTTGACAAAATTTCCAGTGAGCTTTTCCTGAGCTTCCTTCATACCATCGACGACTGGACGGAGAGAAAAAAAAAAATAGTGAGAGATTGAGAAATATTCACGGTCATATAAAATTATAAAGATGTAGTGACGACAGCTTTTAGAAATGACACGACCATTCCTAAGGGGTTATCCATTATCCAGCACTTGAGACTTCCATATTAGAAGAGGATAGACGCTACTGATGTGATCTCCGGCGTTCTCCTGCCGCGTATGGGCAGGTATCGGGCACGTGTCCTATTCTAGTTAACAGGCTTAGATGCACAATACCTGCTCGCCACGTGAAAGCCACGTCAGCAGCACCTCTCCCCTCCCGATGTGTAGAAGAGAAGCACTGAAACAACACTTTAAGGATAGCTGTAGACAAGCAGGGTTTTTTTTTTTTTTGTCATCCGAAAAAAAATCAGATCAATTATGCAAATGACACTGATCGTCTGAGCTTAATCTGATTCTCTCAGACGAGGAGATGGAGAAAGAAAAATTCTCCACTTTCAGACACTGTCCGAGGAAAAAAGCATGACCTTTGTCGGAGGGCAATCCCATGACCTTTGTCGGAGGGCAATCCCATGACCTTTGTCGGAGGGCAATCCCATGACCTCTGTCGGAGGGCAATCCCATGACCTCTGTCGGAGGGCAATCCCATGACCTCTGTCGGAGGGCAATCCCATGACCTCTGTCGGAGGGCAATCCCATGACCTCTGTCGGAGGGCAATCCCATGACCTCTGTCGGAGGGCAATCCCATGACCTCTGTCGGAGGGCAATCCCATGACCTCTGTCGGAGGGCAATCCCATGACCTTTGTCGGAGGGCAATCCCATGACCTTTGTCGGATCGGACTTGGACTGATAATACGGGTGTCTGCACCTGCACTGAGGATAACTACCCAAAGTCTAGGACTAACTTTGGTTTCATCAAATACTAAAGTTTTTAGGATGACACCAGCAGGAATATTATATATATTTATTTATAACCTGCCGACCTGCTTTCTTGCACAAAAAGTTTCATGTAACTTTATCATTTCATAGAGGGTCAAATTCTATCCAGACCATAAATAAAGAATACGTCACTCCCTATATTATGCCTCTTACCAAGATAGATCTTAAATAGTAACCAAAGTCACCGACACAGTTTTCGGTGTCCTCACATAGGGGAGGCGCACGTGTGAACAGATTCCCTTTAATAAACACTGGTTTACCCCAAAGTAATTACATAGCAGAAGAAATGATTGGGGTCTTCACATACCTTGTTCTGCCGAGCTGTAGAAATACTTGTAGCTGGGGTTTCCTTTGGAGTTTATGATCTCGGGTCGGATGTGTCCACTGGGATCTGAAATTTAAGAAATGGAAAACCTGTAGCCCTTGGGAATATCTAACAGATAATACGGCTTTGCATGTTAGCAGGGTCATTTTGGGTCATATACAGGATGAAATAATAAGTAGTTGCAAAAAAAAGTAATCAAAACTGTAAACCGGCCTAACATGCAGAAATATCAGTCTTACAAGACGCTCACCCAGGAAGAGGATCCTGGGGATGTAAGCGCCGTCAGGGCTGAAGGCATCGTCCTTTGGCTCCTCCTCGTCCTATGTAAAAATCATAAAAATTAATGTAATGTGTTTAGTAGATTAACATGTACAACTGCAGAGACAAATATATATTTTTTAAACTTAAATGATTGTATTTTTTGGCCAAAAAATAAATTTTTGTAATTGGGTTTCATTAAAAGTTTTGCTCTCTACACTAAGTGTTGCATTGTCTATTGCTGGTTGCAGAATGAGTTGACTAAGTATCAGTCTGTGAGCTCGTTGTGACGGGGAATTCGTAGCGCTCTTTTATGATCATTAAAATTTAAGCTCTCTGGTAGGTCTGTGGTCATAAATCAGCTGAGAAGTTGAAAAAAAAAAAAAGTCAGATAAAAGAGTAACACAACCGTATATTCTCCACCCGAGAAAGATGATCTGATTATGCTGAGCAGTCTGCATGGGAACACCCGACTAGACCTGTACGCTGGGGCTCCAGTGGGGGATACACCTGGTATCAGCTTATAAGCAAGGAGCACTTCTGTTTACAAGCATTTTCTAAAGACGTCCGTGGATTTCGGATAGCAATGCACGTACTGGCTGCCGATCTCCTGACCCGATCATGACAACCTCAGAGAAATATATGAAGCGGTCACACTCGGGTTGGGAAAGCTGCGGCCAGTCCGTGCTCGGATGTCTGAATGAGAATTAGGCCCCCTTCACATGTCGGCTTTATAAAAAAAAAAAAAAAAAAAAAAGTGCGCATGAGACAGTCCATTTTTACTATCCGTGTGGTTTTCTGTTGGCTGTCCGTGTGTGCCATCCGTGTGTCGGCGTGTGCCATCCGTATTCCATCCATGTGACACTTACCGGAATAGAATGCAGAATATAAATGACAGATTTTTATGTGTTAAGTATGTGAAAATATATAAACAGAAAGATAGATCTCCGTGAGATAAATAATTTGTGCCTTGCGTATGTAGCTTACTGTACATGGATTAACCTAATGAATAAATGAAAAAAAAAAAAATGGACTTGGGGTTCTCCCCCATTTTTGTTACAAGGAAAGGTAAAGCAGACAGCTGTGGGCTTATATTATCAGGCCGGGAAGCTCTATAGTTTTTGGGCCCTTCCCAGCCTAAAAATAACAAGCTCGTAGCTGCCCCAGAAGCGGCGCATCAAATTAGATGCTCCAATTCTGGCGCTTCGCCTATGCTCTTCCTGATTGAACTGGTGCTTTGGCAATGGGGGTAATGGGGCTTGGGGTTGTTGTCCCAAAACACATCTGACATCAGACACTCCAATTACTAACCCAGTAATCAAAAGAAAAAACACACAAAAAAAAATACTTTATTTAAATATTCACGCCTTGACACTTTCTCTGGTTTACCATTTTATTAAAAAAAAAACTCCCACGCGAGTCCAGCGAAGTCCGTTCAATCCTCCGTACAAAGACAATGGAGTCTCGTTCTGAAGTTCCATTCTCTTTGCCAACAGCCATTACCGGGTCATGCTGCGCTGTGCGTGACCTGCGGCTCTGAACAGCGGTGACATCATTAAAGTTACCACTGATCAGAGTTGCCGGGGCACGCACAGCGCAGCATGACCCGGTAATGGCTGTTGGCAAAGAGAATGGAACTTCAGAACGAGACTCCATTGTCTTTGTACGGAGGATTCGAGGGACTACATCGGACCTTTATTAAAAAAAAAAAAAAAAAAAGTGGTGAACCAGGAAAGGTGTTGGAGTGATTATTTAAATTAAACATTTACCCCTTATCTATCTAGCTCTCTTTTTGCACATCTTTAACACCTAAACATCTGTCATTTCTATTCAGCATTCTATTCCGGTCCGAGTCACACGGACGTCACACATATTTCATCCGTGTGCAGTATGTATGGTCATCTGTGCTGCTGAAAAAAACGGACATGTGTACGTGTGGGTCACATGGATACACAGTCCGAGTGAAAACACAGACAGGTACGCAGCCCCATTGATTTTAATGGGTGTACGTGTCTCTGGTAGGTGTGAAAACGGACGTACCGGAAACATGGGGCCTTATAGCGGCAAACTACTTTAAAAAAGACCTGTCATCAGATTAAAAGTGGGCAGTTTTCGCTCGTATTTTATTTCTGCTGCTCCCCCGAGTATGCCATATTTTCGCTTTTTTAAATCCGCCATATGGTTCCAGAGATGCAGGCCTTTTTATTTAGTGCCGCTTAATGCGGCCTTTACAAGGGGGACATGGCTCACAGGGTAGTAATGTAGAAATTATTTACATAATATATATATATATATATATATATATATATATATATATATATATATATATATAATATTATTATATGCTATATATAACAACAACATCATACACAGGGGAGCAGGGGGAATAAAATAAGAACGAAAACTAGCCACTTTTGATCTGTTGACAGATATTACGTAACATGTGAGCATATAAATGACTGGACTTCCATATCATACACTTGCTGTGCTCACCTCCACGTTCACCATGATGAAGTTATGAGAAAGTTCAGAGATCTCCTTGGACTCGGCAAACTTTGGCTTCAGTGCTGCATGAGAAATACAATAATAGGTAAAGGTGAGAAATCTTCAGTATTGCATAGATCATTACACACAGGAAGAACACTATCTGTACTGCAGTTTGTACTGGCCAACCTATTCATATACTGTGCGACCAGTAGGCGAACGGGTGAATTCCCCGGTGGGCCCCTCTGCAGGAGTAGAATCCCTTCACCCCCTACACGAACAGTGTTTGGCATTAAAAGTGAAGTGTTATAATGGAAAGTTCCTTTGCTCGACCACATCTTTTTCTCTTTTGTGGAGCATTGGAACAGCTTTGACTGGTGCCTGCAATGCTTTCCCTGATGTTGAAGCACACACACAAGGACTGGTGAGCCATCTCTTTTTTCCTTTCATTCTCCAAGTTAAAGTTGGTTACCTTTGCATGCGCCACACCAGGTTTTATGGATCAGAAGCATTACTGGTAACCCACTGCAAAAATGAAGAAAAGATTAGCTGATGTTTGTCATAGTAAATGGTGCAACTCAGAATAAAGTGAGGATTTTCCATGCAGAAATACTGTACCAGCCAAGTAGAGGATTTCACTAAAACACAGATTTTTCAGTCCTCGACATGTTAATTCTTTCATTTTTTTTTCCTGCCGCGTTTGTGTTGAGAAAATCTGCTGCATTTAACAGTTCAAGCAAAATGGATGCGATTTTACAAAAACTCATGCCGACGCCGGGTTCAAACATCCGCGATCGGACCACGATACACGGACTGACCCGTACTCAATAGCCTCATGTATGTCTATGAAGCTGTCAATTTTCAGAGATTGGCAGCTGGTCCATGCATCGCAATCAGTCTATGGACTGCAAAGCACAGATGTGGGAATCCAGCCTCACTATGAGAGTTTTTTTGGAGCATCATTTTTCCTGCAGACCTCCATGGAGAGCCTGAAAAATGTGTGCAAAATGCAATCGTATTTTTAAGTGCAGGAAAAGAAAATGCATTAATCAAAATGCCAAGTCAAATCCGCAGCAATAAAGCATGCTAAAATAAAAAAAACGAGGGGGAGAAACTGCAGCAAAAATGCAATAATCAGAACAGATTTCTACGGTGTATTTTGGTGCAGAAAAAATGCAGAATGTAGTTATATGGCCAAATAAATGTGCAGCAAAATAAACAGAACATAAACAGATTTTGCTGCAGATAAATTTAACCAAATATGCAGTGTGTGAACATAGATTAATAATAATATAAGGGTATTTCTCCTACAGACCAATATGGCCATTACCTGCTGGCGGCCTCCTGCTTCCCATCTTCCAGAGTTCTCCAGTGGATGTGATCTCCAAAACCTAAAAAAAAAAATAAAAAAAAAATACGGTAAGTATTTTATAAAAGGAATATTTTATAAAAGGAATATGATGTCATTGGAATCACTGAAACTTGGTGGGACGATACACATGATTGGAATAAAAGGCTAAAAGGATACAACTTATTTGCACGAAACAGACTTGATAAACGAGGAGGAGGTGTCGCATTGTATGTTAGAAAAGCGTATATCTGCACAGAGATGGAAGCTTCAGAGACTGGGAGTTCTGTGGAAACTGTTTGGGTAAGAATACAAGGAGAGAACAACGGAAAGGACACCATTGTAGGCATTTACTACAGGCCACCTGGGCAAGCTGAAGATATGGATGAACTCTTTATGTATCAAATGACCAAGTTCTCCAAAAAATATGACGTAGTGGTCATGGGAGATTTCAACTATCCAGACATTTGTTGGGAATCTCTCTCAAGTAAAACTAACAGGTCAAGCAAATTCTTATCCTCTCTTGCTGACAACTTTATCTTCCAAAAGGTAGGGGAGAAAACAAGGGGATCTGCTACTTTGGATCTAATCCTTATAAACAGGGAGGAAATGGTTGAGGAGGTAAAGGTGGCTGGGACCCTAGGAGGCAGCGATCATGCTATTATAGAATTTTGGATAACTAGAGGAGGAAGACATGTGAAGACTCAAACTTCAAGGTTAGATTTTAGAAAGGCAGATTTTAAGAGACTCAGAAAGAGAATAGGAGGGATCCAATGGCTGGATGTCCTTAAGGACAAAAATGTCCAGGAAGGATGGGAAATTTTTAAAAATGAGATTCTCAAAGCACAATCGTTAACAATCCCGAAAAGTAGGAAGAATGGGAAGCATTTAAGGAAACCAGGATGGATGAACACAGAACTTAAACACATGCTAAAAAGAAAGAAAGAAATGTTTATTAAATGGAAAGAGGGAGGCATATCTAAAGAAGATTATAATGCAGTCTGCAGATCCTGCAGGGCACGTATCAGGTTAGCTAAAGCTGACAATGAATTAAGGCTTGCAAGAGATGTCAAAAGCAATAAAAAAGGATTTTGGGGGTATGTCAAAAGTAAAAGAAAAGTCAAAGATGCTATAGGATTTTTACAGGATGAAAATGGAGAAATGGTAAGAGAGGATGTTGAGAAGGCCGAACTTTTTAATTCCTATTTTGCATCTGTTTTCTCTCAGAAAGAAAATGTAACATCAACTGATCTTCACTGTCCTTTTAAAGGAATAGAAGAATCCAAGTTATCTGTAAACAGAAAGATTGTGAGGGAATATTTAGCTAACATAAATGAGTTCAAGTCTCCAGGTCCAGATGAATTACACCCCAGAGTACTGAAGGAGATCGTAGAAGAAATTTTAGAACCACTCTCCATAATCTTTGAAAATTCTTGGAGAACAGGAGAAGTCCCAGAAGACTGGAGAAGAGCAAATGTTGTTCCTATCTTCAAAAAGGGGAAGAAGGTGGACCCAGGGAACTATAGGCCGGTGAGTCTGACTTCTATACCAGGAAAGATCTTTGAACAAATTATTAAACAACATGTATGTAAGTACATGGATAAGAATGAAGTGATTAACCAGAGTCAGCATGGGTTTGTAACTAACAAGTCATGTCAGACTAACTTAATTTCCTTCTATGACAGAATCACTGACTGGGTGGATCAGGGAAATGCTGTAGATATAGTATATCTTGACTTCAGCAAAGCATTTGACAAAGTATCTCACACCATCCTTATTGAAAAAAATGACCAAGTATGCAATGGACCAGACAACTGTTAGGTGGATTCATAACTGGCTTAGTGATCGGACTCAAAGGGTGGTTGTAAATGGCTTCACATCCAGCTGGATGAATGTCTCAAGTGGGGTACCACAGGGCTCCGTCCTGGGACCTGTATTGTTCAACATCTTTATCAATGATTTAGATGAAGGAATTGAGGGTAAACTGATTAAATTTGCTGATGACACAAAGCTAGGAGGGATAGCTAATACTAGAGAAGAGAGTGAGAGGATTCAAAAAGACCTAAATAAACTGGAGCAGTGGGCAGCAACCAACAGAATGGTTTTTAACAGGGAAAAATGCAAAGTACTACATCTGCGCAATAAAAATGAAAAAAGCATATACAGAATGGGAGGAATAGAGCTAAGCAACAGTACATGTGAAAAAGACTTAGGTATACTAATAGATCATAGACTGAACATGAGTCAACAGTGTGATGCAGCAGCAAAAAAGGCAAATACAATTCTGGGATGTATTAACAGAAGCATACAGTCTAGATCACGTGAAGTCATTATCGGTCTTTACTCCTCTTTGGTCAGACCTCATCTGGAATACTGTGTACAGTTTTGGGCACCACATTTTAAAAAAGACATAGACAAACTGGAGCAAGTTCAGAGAAGAGCGACCAGAATGGTGACTGGTCTGCAAACCATGTCCTATGAGGAACGGTTGCAGGATTTGGGAATGTTTAGCTTGCAAAAAAAGAAGACTGAGAGGAGACTTAATAGCTGTCTACAAATATGTCAAGGGCTGTCACATTGTAGAAGGATCATCTTTATTCTCATTTGCACAAGGAAAGACTAGAAGCAATGGGATGAAACTAAATGGGAGGAGACACAGATTAGATATTAGAAAAAACTTTTTGACAGTTAGGGTGATTAATGAGTGGAACAGGCTGCCACGAGAGGTGGTGAGTTCCCCTTCAATGGACGTCTTCAAACAGAGGCTGGACAGACATCTGTCTGAGATGATTTAGTGAATCCTGCTTTGAGCAGGGGGTTGGACCAGATGACCCAGGAGGTCCCTTCCAACTCTACCATTCTATGATTCTATGATTCTAAGTATTAGGAAAAGCATGAAATAAAATGCTAAAAATCAGAGTCCTGGTTTGGCTTATTCTTATGTATTTCTACAGACACTTGCCAAGCGTCACATCCGTCAATCAGGGCTGCCGTCGGATCGCGGCGAACCTGTTCCAAGTGCGCTAGGTTCCTAGAATGGTAAATTTAGACAATTGGAACTACGTTACTGCCATGAAAAACAGATAAGTGCTACATTATGTACATGTGGAATTTTGGAAAAATGGAACCGCAATATTGCTATAGAAAAATTTACAGTAGAAGGAAGGTACTTAGCGCATAAACTGGCAAATGTATATGAGCCCAACAGCTAAGAGCAAAGCGTAACTTATTGTTGGATCCCTGTCCTGATCAGAAACCTCTCGGACTAAATTCCATATGTACATAATGTAGCACTTATCTATTTTTCATTGCAGTAATGTAGTTCCAATTGTCTACATTTACCATTCTTGTTGCAACCTAGACTGCAGAGCGTAGGATAGATGTTATGGTCAATCGATACAGCAGCATTTATAAGAGGTCGCAAAGTCATTAAAAGGTATACGACAGCTGAGACACATGTGGAGACCGGGGGCCATCAGAAGGTAAGTATAATATTTATTTAATTCTTTTTTTACAGGTTCTATGGTACCCGGGTCCGGAGGAGATTCTCCTGTCCTCTAGACCCGGGTACCATCTGCACATTGAAACGTATGGAATGCGCATCTACAGATGCAGTGATGAGTAATCCATGCGTTCGAATGCAAGTCGATGGCGGCAAAAACGCCGTGTTTTCGCAAAATAATTGGTAGTGCTGCGTTTTTTTCCGCAATGATAATCCGCAGTGGAAATTTCCGCAGCATGTGCACAGCACTTGCGGATTATCATTGGGGAACATGGCAGACCTTCTACCGAGCGTTTTTAAGCGTTTCTGCAGCAGAATTGCAGCTGCAGAAACACTTAAAAAAACGCATAGTGGGCACACAGCCTTAATACAGCAGGATATAAATTTTTATTGCAGTAGACAGGTGTTTTATTGGCGAGATTTCTCCACTCCCGTCCCCAATAATAATAATAATAATAATAATAATAATAATAATACAGCGCAGCTCAAAAAAAAAAAAAAAAAAAAGCAAGTAACCTAAATTAGCACAGAAATTCTGCAGCATCAAAAATACACTAAAACTGCACTGTGAGAACTTAGCCTTCTAAATCTCAAAATCCATTCAGCCTGAGAGATCTAATCTCAGTTGTGCCAACAACATTACAACCCCAGAAACCAGAAGGCCGCCACAGTGACCATTGTAAGCCGCAAACAAACCTTAGAGGGAACCTGTCTCGTCCTAGTTGCTATGTACACTGCCCCCATTGCTTTGTTAGTGATGCAATGTGCATCACTAACAAGCAGTTTTCATTAAAATCGGTGGACAGTATAATGCGCTATGACGCTCCGTTCCCCGCGCGTGCGCAGTGAAGTGGCGAACTACCCAGCTTCACTGCGCGGGACCGCGGCCACACATGTACAAATGCGAATGCGCCCCACAATAATACTGCTTGCTGGGACCAGTATTCAAATACGTGGGCGACGCTAGCAGTGGCTGAATGCAGCAACGCCCCTGACTGGATATGAGGATCACCCCCCTATGACTGAATAAGAGCAGGTAGGACAGAGTGTATATAAAGGTATAACATCATTATACTACCACTGATTTTAATAAAAAAAAGCTCGTTAGTGATGCACATTGCATTACTAACAAAGCAATGGGGGCAGTGTACATAGCAACTAGGACGTGACAGGTTCCCTTTAAGATCTCACAGATCTCACAGAGTACCTGTACACAATGACAGAAACTTTCCTCTCAGGTGTTGTCAAGCCTTGTGTCCTGGATGGCAAGATGCCAAACTAGGATACATTGTCTGCTGCAGTTCTGAAAAGGATACTGTGCTGCCCCAGCTCCACGCAGGAGGCCCGGCCAGGCTTATTAGGCACACTGTGACCCCCCCCCCCCCCCCCCCCCAAGACTCCGCGCGGGGCACCACAGAGCCCCCAGACCAAGGGCACGGGGGATGCCACAGGGCCCCACAGACCCCACACGGGGCACCACAGAGCCCACCATACCAAGGGCGCGGGGGGTGCCACAGAGCCCCCAGACCAAGGGCGCAGGGGGTGCCACAGAGCCCCCAGACCAAGGGCGCGGGGGATGCCACAGGGCCCCACAGACCCCGCACGGGGCACCACAGAGCCCACCATACCAAGGGCGTGGGGGGTGCCACAGAGCCCCCAGACCAAGGGCGCAGGGGGTGCCACAGAGCCCCCAGACCAAGGGCGCAGGGGGTGCCACAGAGCCCCCAGACCCTCTCCAGTTCCGTCAGGTTGGATGGTGAACGTTGGTGGACAGCCATTTTCAGGTCTCTCCAGAGATGCTCAATTGGGTTTAGGTCAGGGCTCTGGCTGGGCCAGTCAAGGATGGTCACAGAGTTGTTCTGAAGCCACTCCTTTGCTATTTCAGCCGTGTGCTTAGGGTCATTGTCTTGTTGGAAGGTGAATCTTCAGCCAAGTCTGAGGTCCAGAGCACTCTGGAAGAGGTTTTCATCCAGGATATCTCTGTACTTGGCCACGTTCATGTTTCCTTCAATTGCAACCAGTCGTCCTGTCCCTGCAGCTGAAAAACACCCCCATAGCATGATGCTGCCACCACCATGTTTCACTGTTGGGATTGTATTGGGCAGGTGATGAGCAGTGCCTGGTTTTCTCCACACATACTGCTTAGAATTATCACCCCCGCACAGGGCACCACAGAGCCCCCAGACCCCACACGGGACGCCACAGAGCCCCCAGACCCCGCACGGGACGCCACAGAGCCCCCAGACCCCGCACGGGGCGCCACAGAGCCCCCAGACCCCGCACGGGGCGCCACAGAGCCCCCAGACCCCGCACGGGGCGCCACAGAGCCCCCAGACCCCGCACGGGGCGCCACAGAGCCCCCAGACCCCGCACGGGGCGCCACAGAGCCCCCAGACCCCGCACGGGGCGCCACAGAGCCCCCAGACCCCACACGGGGCGCGAGGGGTGCCACAGAGCCCCCAGACCCCACACGGGACGCCACAGAGCCCCCAGACCCCGCACGGGACGCCACAGAGCCCCCAGACCCCGCACGGGACGCCACAGAGCCCCCAGACCCCGCACGGGGCGCCACAGAGCCCCCAGACCCCGCACGGGGCGCCACAGAGCCCCCAGACCCCGCACGGGGCGCCACAGAGCCCCCAGACCCCGCACGGGGCGCCACAGAGCCCCCAGACCCTGCAGCACACAGTCCACCAGTGACATTACCTCGGCCAAGTCCTTCACCAGCAAATACCAGCGCGGTCCCTGCAGCCAGGAGGAGGACACCGGCACACAGCACCGAACAGCGGCTGTTACAAGAAGGAAACATGACAGCGAGGAGGCAGCACCGACAGCACCGGCAGGAGGAGGAGAGGCGTCCGGGGGAAGTGATGTGTGCGCCGGATGAGGCGGCTCTGCAGTGACCGGGCTGTGCGGGAGGAGCCGCGCTACACACTGACTCCAGGCGTGTGAGCGATACGTGCGGCCTCCCAGTGTGCACCCTGTATATATGAGATGTGTGCACCCTGTATATATGAGATGTGTGCACCCTGTATATATGAGATGTGTGCACCTTGTATATACGAGATGTGTGCACCCTGTATATATGAGATGTGTGCACCTTGTATATACGAGATGTGTGCACCCTGTATATATGAGATGTGTGCACCTTGTATATACGAGATGTGTGCACCCTGTATATACGAGATGTGTGCACCCTGTATATATGAGATGTGTGCACCCTGTATATACGAGATGTGTGCACCCTGTATATACGAGATGTGTGCACCCTGTATATATGAGATGTGTGCACCCTGTATATACGAGATGTGTGCACCCTGTATATATGAGATGTGTGCACCCTGTATATATGAGATGTGTGCACCCTGTATATATGAGATGTGTGCACCCTGTATATATGAGATGTGTGCACCCTGTATATATGAGATGTGTGCACCCTGTATATACGAGATGTGTGCACCCTGTATATACGAGATGTGTGCACCCTGTATATATGAGATGTGTGCACCCTGTATATATGAGATGTGTGCACCCTGTATATATGAGATGTGTGCACCCTGTATATATGAGATGTGTGCACCCTGTATATACGAGATGTGTGCACCCTGTATATACGAGATGTGTGCACCCTGTATATACGAGATGTGTGCACCCTGTATATACGAGATGTGTGCACCCTGTATATATGAGATGTGTGCACCCTGTATATATGAGATGTGTGCACCCTGTATATATGAGATGTGTGCACCCTGTATATATGAGATGTGTGCACCCTGTATATATGAGATGTGTGCACCCTGTATATATGAGATGTGTGCACCCTGTATATACGAGATGTGTGCACCCTGTATATACGAGATGTGTGCACCCTGTATATATGTGATGTGTGCACCCTGTATATACGAGATGTGTGCACTCTGTATATATGAGATGTGTGCACCCTGTATATATGCGATGTGTGCACTCTGTATATATGAGATGTGTGCACCCTGTATATATGTGATGTGTGCACCCTGTATATATGAGATGTGTGCACCCTGTATATATGAGATGTGTGCACCTTGTATATACGAGATGTGTGCACCCTGTATATATGAGATGTGTGCACCTTGTATATACGAGATGTGTGCACCCTGTATATATGAGATGTGTGCACCTTGTATATACGAGATGTGTGCACCCTGTATATACGAGATGTGTGCACCCTGTATATATGAGATGTGTGCACCCTGTATATACGAGATGTGTGCACCCTGTATATATGAGATGTGTGCACCCTGTATATATGAGATGTGTGCACCCTGTATATACGAGATGTGTGCACCCTGTATATATGAGATGTGTGCACCCTGTATATATGAGATGTGTGCACCCTGTATATATGAGATGTGTGCACCCTGTATATATGAGATGTGTGCACCCTGTATATACGAGATGTGTGCACCCTGTATATATGAGATGTGTGCACCCTGTATATATGAGATGTGTGCACCCTGTATATATGAGATGTGTGCACCCTGTATATACGAGATGTGTGCACCCTGTATATACGAGATGTGTGCACCCTGTATATACGAGATGTGTGCACCCTGTATATACGAGATGTGTGCACCCTGTATATACGAGATGTGTGCACCCTGTATATATGAGATGTGTGCACCCTGTATATATGAGATGTGTGCACCCTGTATATATGAGATGTGTGCACCCTGTATATATGAGATGTGTGCACCCTGTATATACGAGATGTGTGCACCCTGTATATACGAGATGTGTGCACCCTGTATATATGTGATGTGTGCACCCTGTATATACGAGATGTGTGCACTCTGTATATATGAGATGTGTGCACCCTGTATATATGCGATGTGTGCACTCTGTATATATGAGATGTGTGCACCCTGTATATATGTGATGTGTGCACCCTGTATATATGAGATGTGTGCACCCTGTATATATGAGATGTGTGCACCCTGTATATATGAGATGTGTGCACCCTGTATATATGAGATGTGTGCACCCTGTATATATGAGATGTGTGCACCCTGTATATATGCGATGTGTGCACTCTGTATATATGCGATGTGTGCACTCTGTATATATGAGATGTGTGCACCCTGTATATATGTGATGTGTGCACCCTGTATATACGAGATGTGTGCACTCTGTATATATGAGATGTGTGCACCCTGTATATATGAGATGTGTGCACCCTGTATATATGAGATGTGTGCACCCTGTATATATGAGATGTGTGCACCCTGTATATATGTGATGTGTGCACCCTGTATATACGAGATGTGTGCACTCTGTATATATGAGATGTGTGCACCCTGTATATATGAGATGTGTGCACCCTGTATATATGTGATGTGTGCACCCTGTATATATGTGATGTGTGCACCCTGTATATACGAGATGTGTGCACTCTGTATATATGAGATGTGTGCACCCTGTATATATGAGATGTGTGCACCCTGTATATACGTGATGTGTGCACCCTGTATATACGAGATGTGTGCACCCTGTATATATGTGATGTGTGCACCCTGTATATACGAGATGTGTGCACTCTGTATATATGAGATGTGTGCACCCTGTATATATGAGATGTGTGCACCCTGTATATATGCGATGTGTGCACTCTGTATATATGAGATGTGTGCACCCTGTATATATGAGATGTGTGCACCCTGTATATATGAGATGTGTGCACCCTGTATATACGAGATGTGTGCACCCTGTATATACGAGATGTGTGCACCCTGTATATATGTGATGTGTGCACCCTGTATATACGAGATGTGTGCACTCTGTATATATGAGATGTGTGCACTCTGTATATATGAGATGTGTGCACCCTGTATATATGAGATGTGTGCACCCTGTATATATGCGATGTGTGCACCCTGTATATATGAGATGTGTGCACCCTGTATATATGAGATGTGTGCACCCTGTATATATGAGATGTGTGCACCCTGTATATACGAGATGTGTGCACCCTGTATATATGAGATGTGTGCACTCTGTATATATGTGATGTGTGCACCCTGTATATATGAGATGTGTGCACCCTGTATATATGAGATGTGTGCACCTTGTATATATGAGATGTGTGCACCTTGTATATATGAGATGTGTGCACCCTGTATATATGAGATGTGTGCACCCTGTATATACGAGATGTGTGCACCCTGTATATACGAGATGTGTGCACTCTGTATATACACGAGATGTGTGCACTCTGTATATACGAGATGTGTGCACTCTGTATATATGTGATGTGTGCACCCTGTATATATGAGATGTGTGCACCCTGTGTATATGAGATGTGTGCACCCTGTATATACGAGATGTGTGCACCCTGTATATACGAGATGTGTGCACCCTGTATATATGAGATGTGTGCACCCTGTATATACGAGATGTGTGCACCCTGTATATATGAGATGTGTGCACCCTGTATATATGAGATGTGTGCACCCTGTATATATGAGATGTGTGCACCCTGTATATATGAGATGTGTGCACCCTGTATATACGAGATGTGTGCACCCTGTATATACGAGATGTGTGCACCCTGTATATATGTGATGTGTGCACCCTGTATATATGTGATGTGTGCACCCTGTATATACGAGATGTGTGCACTCTGTATATATGAGATGTGTGCACCCTGTATATATGAGATGTGTGCACCCTGTATATATGCGATGTGTGCACTCTGTATATATGAGATGTGTGCACCCTGTATATATGCGATGTGTGCACCCTGTATATACGAGATGTGTGCACTGTATATATGCGATGTGTGCACTCTGTATATATGAGATGTGTGCACCCTGTATATATGAGATGTGTGCACCCTGTATATACGAGATGTGTGCACCCTGTATATATGAGATGTGTAACGGGTCTGGGAGGCGGAACCTCTGGGCTACAATACAAGGGGGTGGTCCTTGTAAAGGAGCGGGTGGCGACCAGGCAGGTAGTCACAGGAGGTGACCAGGACAGTCTCTGGGTGTACGGGCAGGAGGACACGGCAAGTGATCGGGGCAGTCTCTGGATAAAGGGTAGGTACGACCTGTGATGGCTGAACCTCCAGGTAGGCTAGCAAGGCAGATGAAGAATGTGTGCTCCCAGGTGAGCAAGCGAGAGTCTCTGGAATAGCAGGTGGTCACAGCACGTGACGGCAGAGCCTCCAGGTAGGCAAGCAGGCAGGTAACGGAGAAGCGCTCCCAGGTGAGCGGGCAAGAGTCTCAGGAATAGCTGGTGGTCACAGCACGTGACAGCGGAGCCTTCGGGCAGGCAAGCAGGCAGGTAGCGGAGAAGCGCTCCCAGGTGAGCGGGCAAGAGTCTAGAGTAGCTGGTGGTCACAGCACGTGACAGCGGAGCCTCCGGGCAGGCAAGCAGGCAGGTAGCGGAGAAGCGCTCCCAGGTGAGCGGGCAAGAGTCTGGAGTAGCTGGTGGTCACAGCACGTGACAGCGGAGCCTCCGGGCTGGCAAGCAGGCAGGTAACGGAGAAGCGCTCCCAGGTGAGCGGGCAAGCTGGTCCATAGACAGACTGACCGGAGTTGTAAGGCAGACCGTCGGACCTCAGGCAAGCAGGCAGGTAGCTGAGGTGCGCTCCCAGGTGAGCGGGCAGGCTGGTCCTTAGACAGACTGACAGGAGTAGTAAGGCAGACCGTCGGACCTCAGGCTAGCAGACAGGTAGCAAGTAATCAGGCAGGAATCTGACAGGTAACTGGCAGGTAACTGGCAACGGGACCTGAGGGCTGAAGCACAGGTGAGACACAGGTGCAAACAACATTGCTCGGGCACCTCCATTTTGGAGGAGGTGCCTTATATATGATGAAGTCCTCCGGCCATTGGCCGGGGACTCCTTAGGACGGCGCGCGCGGCCCCTTTAAGAGGAGGGGAGCGCGCGCGCGCGCGCCCTAAGCACAGGGGCCGGGAAGGAGCGCGCGCTGAGAGCAGAGCGGGAGGAGGACGCCGGGAAGGAGCGCGCGCTGACAGCAGAGCGGGAGAGGGACGCCGGGCACGGGGCAGAGCGGTGAGGGGAGCAGCGTCCCTGCCTAGCAGAGGGCAGGGACGCCGGCACTACAGTACCCCCCCCTTTAGGCCCCCCCTTTTTTAGGCCAGACAGAAATTTAGCTAGGATGAGAGGGGCATGGATGTTCTCCCGGGGCTCCCACGTTCTCTCCTCAGGACCAAACCCCTTCCAATCTACCAGAAAAAAGGTCTTTCCTCTTACCCTTTTGGTGGCAAGAATGTTCTCTACCTCAAACTCGTCCTCAGCAGAAACCGGAGCAGGAGGCGTACCTGTAGACTTGGAAAAAGAGTTAAGTACCACAGGTTTGAGGAGAGATACATGGAAGGAGTTAGGGATCCGTAAGTTGGCCGGGAGTTTCAATTTATAGGCCACCGGGTTGATCTGACTGGTGACCTCCAGAGGTCCGATGAACCGAGGCCCTAACTTGTAAGAGGGTATCTTGAGTCGAACATATTTAGATGAGAGCCAGACCTTATCTCCTGGACGAAATTGAGGAGGATCCAGGCGTTTTTTGTCAGCGTGTCTTTTCATCCGCTCGGACGACTGTAGGAGTGCGGATCGGGTACTCTCCCAAATGGAGGAAAATTTGCTAACGAGAGATTCCGCAGCCGGGTTGTTCACCGAGGTGGAGACAGGAAAAGGAATCTGAGGATGCTGACCAAAGACTACAAAAAACGGGGATTTGGAGGAGGATTCGCTCTCGTGATTATTGTAGGAGAACTCGGCCCATGGTAGGAGATCCACCCAGTCAGAATGGTGGGCATTAACGAAGTGCCGGAGGTAACTGGTCAGGTTCTGATTGATCCGCTCCACTTGACCATTGGACTGTGGGTGGTAAGCGGAAGAGAAGTCCAGGGTGACGTCTAGTAGTTTACAAGTGGCTCTCCAGAAGCGTGAGGTGAACTGTACCCCACGATCCGACACGATGTGGAGGGGCAGGCCATGAAGACGGAAGATGTGACGAATAAAGTCTCTAGCTAGCTCGGGTGCAGACGGGAGGCCTGGCAGGGGAACGAAATGAGCCATCTTGGAGAAGCGGTCAGCGACCACCCAAATGACCGTACAACCGGCAGAGAGTGGGAGGTCAGTTATGAAGTCCATTGCAATATGCTGCCAGGGGGCAGCAGGTACTGGGAGCGGAAGGAGGCGACCGGCTGGCAGATGTCTCGGAACCTTGTTGCGGGCGCAGGACACACAGGCAGAAACAAAGTCTATTACATCCTTGTGCAGGGTAGGCCACCAGTAGTGCCGGGAAATAAGCTGGAGGGTCTTCTTCTGACCAGCGTGGCCAGCCAGTTTAGACGAGTGACCCCAGTGAAGGATCTTCTCCCGATCAGGTACTGATACGAACGTCTTTCCGGGAGGGAGACGATTTAGACTCACGGGAGCCACCTGCATTACTCTGGCGGGATCGATGATGTGTTTCGGATCTTCCTCGAGATCAGATACCAGAAAGGATCGAGACAAGGCGTCCGCCTTGACGTTTTTGTCAGCCGGGCGAAAATGAAGGACAAAATCAAAACGAGCAAAAAACAAGGACCACCGGGCTTGGCGCGGGTTAAGTCTCTGGGCATGCTGGAGGTAAGCCAAGTTCTTGTGGTCAGTGTAAATTATTACCGGGTGAAGAGCCCCCTCAAGCAGGTAACGCCACTCCTCCAATGCCAGTTTGATGGCCAATAACTCTCGATCTCCTATGGAATAATTGCGCTCTGAGGAGGAGAAGAGTTTAGAGAAGAAGCCGCAAGTTACCATCCTCCCGGAAGAAGATTTTTGAGTAAGTACCGCTCCAGCTCCAGAGGAGGAGGCGTCCACTTCCAGGAAGAACTGCTTGTTGCCGTCCGGGCGATGCAGCACCGGGGCGGAAGAGAAGGCCTGTTTTAAGGAAGCGGCCACTCTTTGGGATTAGTACCCTTACGGGTGAGCGCGGAAATTGGGGCAGTCCGGGAAGAGAAGTGTGGTATGAAGAGGCGGTAGTAGTTGGCGAAGCCCAGGAACCGCTGAATGGCCTTCAACCCCTCCGGTCGGGGCCATTTCTCGATGGCAGACAGTTTCTCTGGATCCATTCGTAGGCCGGTCTGAGAAATAATGTAGCCCAAAAACGGAAGCGAGGTCTGCTCAAAGAGGCACTTCTCGTATTTAGCGAAGAGGTGATTCTGCCTGAGCCTGAGCAGGACCTGACGAACGTCCCTCCGGTGAGTCTGGAGATCCGGAGAGAAGACCAAGATGTCGTCCAGGTACACCACTACGCAGGAGTAGAGAAGGTCCCGGAAGATGTCATTGACCAACTCTTGAAAGACGGCAGGAGCGTTACAGAGACCAAAGGGCATTACCAGGTATTCATAGTGGCCGTCCCGGGTGTTGAATGCCGTCTTCCATTCATCCCCTTGACGGATACGAACCAGGTTGTACGCCCCACGGAGGTCTAGTTTGGTGAAGATTCTAGCCCCCCTTAGACGATCAAATAATTCTGGAATGAGTGGAAGGGGGTACTTATTCTTCACCGTGATCTGGTTTAGGCCTCTATAGTCTATACAGGGACGGAGAGAGCCGTCCTTCTTTTTGACGAAAAAGAAGCCTGCTCCCGCCGGGGAGGTAGATTTCCGGATGAATCCCCTGGCCAGATTCTCCTCAATATATTCGGACATCGACCGGGTCTCAGCAGCGGATAAAGGATAAATACGCCCACGGGGAGGAGTAGTACCGGGTAACAGGTCGATGGGACAGTCGTATGGTCTATGAGGGGGTAATGTCTCTGCCTCCTTTTTATTAAAGACATCAGCATAAGACCAATAAGGAATTGGAAGTCCAGGTAGATTAGCTGGGGTAGGAGAGGGACGGACGGGATGGACGGGAACCAGGCAGGTTTTATGACAGTCTTGTCCCCAGCGAAGGACTTCTCCGGTTTGCCAGTCAAGCACGGGTGCATGTTTCTGGAGCCAAGGCAGACCTAGCAAGAGGGCGTGAGAGAGTCCAGGCAGAACATGAAAGGAGATACTTTCAGAATGCAGCATTCCCACCTGCAGAGTAATGGATTCGGTGATGAGTTGGATGGGGCGTGGTAAGAGCCCCCCATCCACGGCAGCCACAGACAAGGGTACAGCCAGAGTTTTGGTGGGGATGCGGTATTTCTCTACCAGGGACTGTGAAATAAGATTCCCGGCTGCTCCAGAGTCCAGTTGGGCTAGTTCGAAATAACGGTTCTCCCCGTAGACGATTGAAACTGACAACAGCAGGGATGGAGAGGATTTATTCTTGTCTAGGTGGACCTCTCTGAGCGAACCTAGACACAGGCGTTTCCCGACCTCTCCGGGCAGGCACGGATCCGGTGCTCCTTACTGCCACAGTAGAAGCAGGTCCCCTCGGCACGGCGTAAGTCCTGACGGGTCTTGACCATCTTGGTCTGGTCGACCTGCATAGGCTCAGGAGGGTGTACCTGGTTAGAGACAGAAGGAGTGACGGGTTTCTGAAAAGTAGGAGCTAGACGTGGTAACCTCCTCTCACGGGTGACCTCTCTGGCACGCTCCTGGAACCGTAGGTCAATCCGGGTGGCAAGAGTTATTAAGTCATCGAGAGTGGTAGGAATGTCCCGACCGGCAAGTTCATCTTTAATACGGCCGGACAGACCCTCCCAGAAGACGGAAACCAGAGCGTCGTTATCCCAGGCCAGCTCCGAGGCAAGGGTACGGAACCGTATGGCATATTGGTCCACGGTGAGACTCTCCTGACGGAGGCGTAGCAACGATGATGCAGATGAGGTCCTCCGTCCGGGTTCGTCGAAGACTTTCCGGAAAGCCGTGAGAAAAGCAGGCAAGTTGGACACCAAGGGGTCTCCTCTCTCCCATAGAGGATTTAGCCAGGCCAGGGCCTCCCCGGTGAGATGGGACATGATGAAGGCAATTTTGGCCCGGTCGGAGTTAAACTGGTGGGACAAAAGTTCAAAGTGCAGGGTGCACTGATTTAAGAAGCCCCGAGCCTGGACGGAGTCGCCTCCGAAGCGAGGAGGTGCAGAAAGCCGGGGTCCGGGGTAGGATACCATGGTATTAGTGGGCAGCGGAGCTGCCGGATTGCAAGATATGGCACTGGCGGAGGTTGTTGGTGGATCAGACAGAGTGTTCAGGCGAGTATTGACATTCCGCAGGTGACCCAGGATGGACTCCTGTTGGGACCTCTGACGGGACAGTTCAAGACAGAGGTCCGAGAGCGAGGGAGCTTGGGTGCCACCGGGTTCCATGGCCCGAGCAAACTGTAACGGGTCTGGGAGGCGGAACCTCTGGGCTACAATACAAGGGGGCGGTCCTTGTAAAGGAGCGGGTGGCGACCAGGCAGGTAGTCACAGGAGGTGACCAGGACAGTCTCTGGGTGTACGGGCAGGAGGACACGGCAAGTGATTGGGGCAGTCTCTGGATAAAGGGTAGGTACGACCTGTGATGGCTGAACCTCCAGGTAGGCTAGCAAGGCAGATGAAGAATGTGTGCTCCCAGGTGAGCAAGCGAGAGTCTCTGGAATAGCAGGTGGTCACAGCACGTGACGGCGGAGCCTCCAGGTAGGCAAGCAGGCAGGTAACGGAGAAGCGCTCCCAGGTGAGCGGGCAAGAGTCTCAGGAATAGCTGGTGGTCACAGCACGTGACAGCGGAGCCTTCGGGCAGGCAAGCAGGCAGGTAGCGGAGAAGCGCTCCCAGGTGAGCGGGCAAGAGTCTGGAGTAGCTGGTGGTCACAGCACGTGACAGCGGAGCCTCCGGGCAGGCAAGCAGGCAGGTAGCGGAGAAGCGCTCCCAGGTGAGCGGGCAAGAGTCTGGAGTAGCTGGTGGTCACAGCACGTGACAGCGGAGCCTCCGGGCTGGCAAGCAGGCAGGTAACGGAGAAGCGCTCCCAGGTGAGCGGGCAAGCTGGTCCATAGACAGACTGACCGGAGTTGTAAGGCAGACCGTCGGACCTCAGGCAAGCAGGCAGGTAGCTGAGGTGCGCTCCCAGGTGAGCGGGCAGGCTGGTCCTTAGACAGACTGACAGGAGTAGTAAGGCAGACCGTCGGACCTCAGGCTAGCAGACAGGTAGCAAGTAATCTGACAGGTAACTGGCAGGTAACTGGCAACGGGACCTGAGGGCTGAAGCACAGGTGAGACACAGGTGCAAACAACATTGCTCGGGCACCTCCATTTTGGAGGAGGTGCCTTATATATGATGAAGTCCTCCGGCCATTGGCCGGGGACTCCTTAGGACGGCGCGCGCGGCCCCTTTAAGAGGAGGGGAGCGCGCGCACGCGCGCCCTAAGCACAGGGGCCAGGAAGGAGCGCGCGCTGAGAGCAGAGCGGGAGGAGGACGCCGGGAAGGAGCGCGCACTGACAGCAGAGCGGGAGAGGGACGCCGGGCACGGGGCAGAGCGGTGAGGGGAGCAGCGTCCCTGCCTAGCAGAGGGCAGGGACGCCGGCACTACAAGATGTGTGCACCCTGTATATACGAGATGTGTGCACTCTGTATATACACGAGATGTGTGCACTCTGTATATACGAGATGTGTGCACTCTGTATATATGTGATGTGTGCACCCTGTATATATGAGATGTGTGCACCCTGTATATACGAGATGTGTGCACTCTGTATATACACGAGATGTGTGCACCCTGTATATATGAGATGTGTGCACCCTGTATATACGAGATGTGTGCACCCTGTATATACGAGATGTGTGCACCCTGTATATATGCGAGATGTGTGCACCCTGTATATACGAGATGTGTGCACCCTGTATATACGAGATGTGTGCACCCTGTATATATGAGATGTGTGCACCCTGTATATACACGAGATGTGTGCACCCTGTATATACGAGATGTGTGCACCCTGTATATATGTGATGTGTGCACCCTGTATATATGAGATGTGTGCACCCTGTATATACGAGATGTGTGCACCCTGTATATATGAGATGTGTACACTGTATATATGAGATGTGTGCACCCTGTATATATGAGATGTGTGCACCCTGTATATATGAGATGTGTGCACCCTGTATATATGAGATGTGTGCACCCTGTATATATGAGATGTGTGCACCCTGTATATATGAGATGTGTGCACTCTGTATATATGAGATGTGTGCACCCTGTATATATGAGATGTGTGCACCCTGTATATATGAGATTTGTGCACCCTGTATATATGCGATGTGTGCACCCTGTATATATGAGATGGGTGCACCCTGTATATAGGAGATGTGTGCACCCTGTATATAGGAGATGTGTGCACTCTGTATATACGAGATGTGTGCACCCTGTATATATGAGATGTGTGCACTCTGTATATACGAGATGTGTGCACTCTGTATATACGAGATGTGTGCACTCTGTATATACGAGATGTGTGCACCCTGTATATATGCGATGTGTGCACCCTGTATATATGCGATGTGTGCACCCTGTATATATGCGATGTGTGCACCCTGTATATATGCGATGTGTGCACCCTGTATATATGCGATGTGTGCACCCTGTATATATGAGATGTGTGCACCCTGTATATATGAGATGTGTGCACCCTGTATATATGAGATGTGTGCACCCTGTATATATGTGATGTGTGCACCCTGTATATATGTGATGTGTGCACCCTGTATATATGTGATGTGTGCACGCTGTATATATGTGATGTGTGCACCCTGTATATATGAGATGTGTGCACCCTGTATATATGAGATGTGTGCACCCTGTATATATGAGATGTGTGCACTGTATATATGCGATGTGTGCACCCTGTATATACGAGATGTGTGCACTGTATATACGAGATGTGTGCACCCTGTATATACGAGATGTGTGCACCCTGTATATACGAGATGTGTGCACCCTGTATATACGAGATGTGTGCACCCTGTATATATGAGATGTGTGCACCCTGTATATATGAGATGTGTGCACCCTGTATATATGAGATGTGTGCACCCTGTATATATGAGATGTGTGCACCCTGTATATATGCGATGTGTGCACCCTGTATATATGAGATGTGTGCACCCTGTATATATGAGATGTGTGCACCCTGTATATATGCGATGTGTGCACCCTGTATATATGCGATGTGTGCACCCTGTATATACGAGATGTGTGCACCCTGTATATACGAGATGTGTGCACCCTGTATATACGAGATGTGTGCACCCTGTATATACGAGATGTGTGCACCCTGTATATACGAGATGTGTGCACCCTGTATATACGAGATGTGTGCACCCTGTATATACGAGATGTGTGCACCCTGTATATATGTGATGTGTGCACTGTATATGCGATGTGTGCACCCTGTATATACGAGATGTGTGCACTGTATATATGTGATGTGTGCACTGTATATATGCCATGTGTGCACTCTGTATATACGAGATGTGTGCACCCTGTATATATTTGATGTGTGCACCCTGTATATACGAGATGTGTGCACCCTGTATATATGTGATGTGTGCACCCTGTATATACGAGATGTGTGCACCCTGTATATATGTGATGTGTGCACCCTGTATATACGAGATGTGTGCACCCTGTATATATGAGATGTGTGCACCCTGTATATATGAGATGTGTGCACCCTGTATATATGAGATGTGTGCACCCTGTATATATGCGATGTGTGCACTCTGTATATACGAGATGTGTGCACTGTATATATGCCATGTGTGCACTCTGTATATACGAGATGTGTGCACCCTGTATATACGAGATGTGTGCACCCTGTATATATGTGATGTGTGCACCCTGTATGTACGAGATGTGTGCACCCTGTATATATGTGATGTGTGCACCCTGTATATACGAGATGTGTGCACCCTGTATATATGAGATGTGTGCACCCTGTATATATGAGATGTGTGCACCCTGTATATATGAGATGTGTGCACCCTGTATATATGAGATGTGTGCACCCTGTATATATGAGATGTGTGCACCCTGTATATATGAGATGTGTGCACTCTGTATATATGAGATGTGTGCACCCTGTATATATGAGATGTGTGCACCCTGTATATATGAGATGTGTGCACCCTGTATATATGAGATTTGTGCACCCTGTATATATGCGATGTGTGCACCCTGTATATATGAGATGGGTGCACCCTGTATATATGAGATGTGTGCACCCTGTATATAGGAGATGTGTGCACCCTGTATATAGGAGATGTGTGCACTCTGTATATATGAGATGTGTGCACTCTGTATATACGAGATGTGTGCACTCTGCATATACGAGATGTGTGCACCCTGTATATATGCGATGTGTGCACCCTGTATATACGAGATGTGTGCACCCTGTATATACGAGATGTGTGCACCCTGTATATACGAGATGTGTGCACCCTGTATATATGTGATGTGTGCACTGTATATGCGATGTGTGCACCCTGTATATACGAGATGTGTGCACTGTATATATGTGATGTGTGCACTGTATATATGCCATGTGTGCACTCTGTATATACGAGATGTGTGCACCCTGTATATATGTGATGTGTGCACCCTGTATATACGAGATGTGTGCACCCTGTATATATGTGATGTGTGCACCCTGTATATACGAGATGTGTGCACCCTGTATATATGTGATGTGTGCACCCTGTATATACGAGATGTGTGCACCTTGTATATATGAGATGTGTGCACCCTGTATATATGAGATGTGTGCACCCTGTATATATGAGATGTGTGCACCCTGTATATATGCGATGTGTGCACTCTGTATATACGAGATGTGTGCACTGTATATATGCCATGTGTGCACTCTGTATATACGAGATGTGTGCACCCTGTATATACGAGATGTGTGCACCCTGTATATATGTGATGTGTGCACCCTGTATGTACGAGATGTGTGCACCCTGTATATATGTGATGTGTGCACCCTGTATATACGAGATGTGTGCACCCTGTATATATGAGATGTGTGCACCCTGTATATATGAGATGTGTGCACCCTGTATATATGAGATGTGTGCACCCTGTATATATGCGATGTGTGCACTCTGTATATACGAGATGTGTGCACTGTATATATGTGATGTGTGCACCCTGTATATATGAGATGTGTGCACCCTGTATATATGAGATGTGTGCACCCTGTATATATGAGATGTGTGCACCCTGTATATATGCGATGTGTGCACCCTGTATATATGCGATGTGTGCACTCTGTATATACGAGATGTGTGCACTGTATATATGCGATGTGTGCACTCTGTATATATGCGATGTGTGCACTCTGTATATACGAGATGTGTGCACTGTATATATGCCATGTGTGCACTCTGTATATACGAGATGTGTGCACTCTGTATATACGAGATGTGTGCACCCTGTATATACGAGATGTGTGCACCCTGTATATATGCGATGTGTGCACTCTGTATATACGAGATGTGTGCACTGCATATATGTGATGTGTGCACTGTATATATGCGATGTGTGCACTCTGTATATACGAGATGTGTGCACTGCATATATGAGATGTGTGCACTCTGTATATATGCGATGTGTGCAATCTGTATATATGCGATGTGTGCACTCTGTATATACGAGATGTGTGCACCCTGTATATATGTGATGTGTACACTGTATATATGTGATATGTGCACTGTATATATGCGATGTGTGCACCCTGTATATATGAGATGTGTGCACCCTGTATATATGCGATGTGTGCACTCTGTATATATGAGATGTGTGCACCCTGTATATACGAGATGTGTGCACCCTGTATATATGTGATGTGTGCACCCTGTATATATGTGATGTGTGCACCCTGTATATACGAGATGTGTGCACCCTGTATATACGAGATGTGTACACTGTATATATGAGATGTGTGCACCCTGTATATATGAGATGTGTGCACCCTGTATATATGAGATGTGTGCACCCTGTATATATGAGATGTGTGCACCCTGTATATATGAGATGTGTGCACCCTGCATATATGAGATGTGTGCACCCTGTATATATGAGATGTGTGCACCCTGTATATATGAGATGTGTGCACTCTGTATATACGAGATGTGTGCACTGTATATATGCGATGTGTGCACTCTGTATATACGAGATGTGTGCACTCTGTATATATGTGATGTGTGCACCCTGTATATATGAGATGTGTGCACCCTGTATATTTGCGATGTGTGCACCCTGTATATATGAGATGTGTGCACCCTGTATATAGGTGATGTGTGCACCCTGTATATATGTGATGTGTGCACCCTGTATATATGTGATGTGTGCACCCTGTATATATGTGATGTGTGCACCCTGTATATATGTGATGTGTGCACCCTGTATATATGAGATGTGTGCACTCTGTATATACACGAGATGTGTGCACCCTGTATATATGTGATGTGTGTACTGTATATATGGGATGTGTGCACTGTATATATGGGATGTGTGCACCCTGTATATATGGGATGTGTGCACCCTGTATATATGAGATGTGTGCACCCTGTATATATGGGATGTGTGCACCCTGTATATATGAGATGTGTGCACCCTGTATATATGAGATGTGTGCACTGTATATATGCGATGTGTGCACCCTGTATATACGAGATGTGTGCACTGTATATGCGATGTGTGCACTGTATATGCGATGTGTGCACCCTGTATATACGAGATGTGTGCACCCTGTATATACGAGATGTGTGCACCCTGTATATACGAGATGTGTGCACCCTGTATATATGAGATGTGTGCACTCTGTATATACGAGATGTGTGCACCCTGTATATATGTGATGTGTGCACTGTATATGCGATGTGTGCACCCTGTATATACGAGATGTGTGCACCCTGTATATACGAGATGTGTGCACCCTGTATATATGTGATGTGTGCACCCTGTATATACGAGATGTGTGCACCCTGTATATATGTGATGTGTGCACCCTGTATATACGAGATGTGTGCACCCTGTATATACGAGATGTGTGCACCCTGTATATATGAGATGTGTACACTGTATATATGAGATGTGTACACTGTATATATGAGATGTGTGCACCCTGTATATATGTGATGTGTGCACCCTGTATATATGTGATGTGTGCACCCTGTATATATGTGATGTGTGCACCCTGTATATATGAGATGTGTGCACTCTGTATATACACGAGATGTGTGCACTGTATATATGGGATGTGTGCACCCTGTATATATGGGATGTGTGCACCCTGTATATATGAGATGTGTGCACCCTGTATATATGGGATGTGTGCACCCTGTATATATGAGATGTGTGCACCCTGTATATATGAGATGTGTGCACTGTATATATGCGATGTGTGCACCCTGTATATACGAGATGTGTGCACTGTATATGCGATGTGTGCACTGTATATGCGATGTGTGCACCCTGTATATACGAGATGTGTGCACCCTGTATATACGAGATGTGTGCACCCTGTATATACGAGATGTGTGCACCCTGTATATATGAGATGTGTGCACTCTGTATATACGAGATGTGTGCACCCTGTATATATGTGATGTGTGCACTGTATATGCGATGTGTGCACCCTGTATATACGAGATGTGTGCACCCTGTATATACGAGATGTGTGCACCCTGTATATATGTGATGTGTGCACCCTGTATATACGAGATGTGTGCACCCTGTATATATGTGATGTGTGCACCCTGTATATACGAGATGTGTGCACCCTGTATATACGAGATGTGTGCACCCTGTATATATGAGATGTGTACACTGTATATATGAGATGTGTACACTGTATATATGAGATGTGTGCACCCTGTATATATGCGATGTGTGCACTCTGTATATACGAGATGTGTGCACTGTATATATGTGATGTGTACACTGTATATATGTGATGTGTGCACTGTATATATGAGATGTGTGCACTTTGTATATACGAGATGTGTGCACTCTGTATATACGAGATGTGTGCACTCTGTATATATGCGATGTGTGCACTCTGTATATACGAGATGTGTGCACTGTATATATGCGATGTGTGCACTCTGTATATACGAGATGTGTGCACTCTGTATATACGAGATGTGTGCACTCTGTATATACGAGATGTGTGCACTCTGTATATACGAGATGTGTGCACTCTGTATATATGTGATGCGTGCACCCTGTATATATGTGATGTGTGCACCCTGTATATATGCGATGTGTGCACTCTGTATATATGTGATGTGTGCACCCTGTATATATGTGATGTGTGCACCCTGTATATATGTGATGTGTGCACCCTGTATATATGTGATGTGTGCACCCTGTATATATGTGATGTGTGCACCCTGTATATATGTGATGTGTGCACCCTGTATATATGAGATGTGTGCACTCTGTATATATGCGATGTGTGCACTCTGTATATATGCGATGTGTGCACTCTGTATATACGAGATGTGTGCACCCTGTATATATGTGATGTGTGCACCCTGTATATACGAGATGTGTGCACCCTGTATATATGTGATGTGTGCACCCTGTGTATGCGAGATGTGTGCACCCTGTATATACGAGATGTGTGCACCCTGTATATATGTGATGTGTGCACCCTGTATATTTGCGATGTGTGCACCCTGTATATATGCGATGTGTGCACCCTGTATATATGTGATGTGTGCACCCTGTATATACGAGATGTGTGCACCCTGTATATACGAGATGTGTGCACCCTGTATATATGCGATGTGTGCACTCTGTATATATGCGATGTGTGCACTCTGTATATATGCGATGTGTGCACTCTGTATGTATGCGATGTGTGTACTCTGTATATATGCGATGTGTGCACTCTGTATATATGCGATGTGTGCACTCTGTATATATGCGATGTGTGCACTCTGTATATATGCGATGTGTGCACTCTGTATATATGCGATGTGTGCACTCTGTATATATGCGATGTGTGCACTCTGTATATACGAGATGTGTGCACCCTGTATATATGTGATGTGTGCACCCTGTATATACGAGATGTGTGCACTCTGTATATACGAGATGTGTGCACCCTGTATATACGAGATTTGTGCACCCTGTATATATGCGATGTGTGCACTCTGTATATATGCGATGTGTGCACTCTGTATATATGCGATGTGTGCACTCTGTATATATGCGATGTGTGCACCCTGTATATATGCGATGTGTGCACTCTGTATATATGCGATGTGTGCAGTCTGTATATATGCGATGTGTGCACTCTGTATATATGCGATGTGTGCACTCTGTATATATGCGATGTGTGCACTCTGTATATATGCGATGTGTGCACTCTGTATATATGCGATGTGTGCACTCTGTATATACGAGATGTGTGCACTCTGTATATACGAGATGTGTGCACTCTGTATATATGAGATGTGTGCACTCTGGATATATACGAGATGTGTGCACCCTGTATATATGAGATGTGTGCACCCTGTATATATGAGATGTGTGCACTGTATATATGCGATGTGTGCACCCTGTATATATGTGATGTGTGCACCCTGTATATATGAGATGTGTGCACTGTATATGCGATGTGTGCACCCTGTATATACGAGATGTGTGCACCCTGTATATACGAGATGTGTGCACCCTGTATATATGTGATGTGTGCACTCTGTATATATACGAGATGTGTGCACCCTGTATATATGCGATGTGTGCACTGTATATATGTCATGTGTGCACCCTGTATATATGAGATGTGTGCACCCTGTATATATGTGATGTGTACACTCTGTATATATGTGATGTGTACACTGTATATACAGTACAGACCAAAAGTTTGGACACACCTTCTCATTTAAAGATTTTTCTGTATTTTATGAATTAACACATGTGGAATTATATACTTAACAAAAAGGTGTGAAACAACTGAAAATATGTCTTATATTCTAGGTTCTTCAAAGTAGCTACCTTTTGCTTTGATGACTGCTTTGCACACTCTTGGCATTCTCTTGATGAGCTTCAAGAGGTAGTCACCGGAAATGGTCTTCCAACAATCTTGAAGCAGTTCCCAGAGATGCTTAGCACTTGTTGGCCCTTTTGCCTTCACTCTGCGGTCCAGCTCACCCCAAACCATCTCGATTGGGTTCAGGTCTGGTGACTGTGGAGGCAGGTCATCTGGCGTAGCACCCCATCACTCTCCTTCTTGGTCAAATAGCCCTTACTGTTAGAACCTTGTTCTTAGTTTTTTTTCCTTTGCTGGTCACATGACCTTGTTGGCCTATTTAGTCCTGCTCCGCCCTTCTGGCTTTGCTGGACTTCATTGTTTAACTAGTTTCTAGCTAGCCTGTGCTCTGTATCTAACTCTGTTAGTTTGCTTGGTCTACGGACCTCTATGTTCTATATATTTTGTTTGTTCGTCTGTCTGCTACTATTTCTGTTAGGAGGTGTCCCATTTTCCTCCCAGTCCTTAGTACTTGTAGGGATTCCTTCCCCACATCTATAGGTCTCCGTACAGACTAGCTTAGGACTTTAGCAGGTCTGATCGCAGGATCAGGTCCCCTGTTACATCGTAGGGATTAAGCTGAGTTCTATCGTAGGGACAGATCTCCTCTCTTTCCTTAGCTCTGGTAGCAGAACATAACAGTAAGTCCAGCCCAGCAAATGCTCTAAGGAAAGATTTTTTTTTTCCTGTTCCATCATGGTGTCGGTTCTGGATTTGGCTAAACACCTGCAGGGACTCTCTTTGGAGGTGACTGAGCTCCGTCAGCACGTGAGTAACTGTCCTGGAGCACATTTCTTGGAGCCTAAGGTACGTTTGCCGGATTTATTTTTTGGTGAACACCGAGAATTTTTTTCATTTAAAAATGCTTGCTTATTGTATTTTCGTTTGAGACCCAAGTCCTCTGGGGATGATTCCCAGCGCATAGGGTTTATAATGTCACTTTTGCGCAAAGAGCCTCAGGAGTGGGCCTTTTCTTTGCAACCTAGTGATACATGCTTCAGATCAGTGGATAGTTTTTTTTCTGCTTTGGGACTATTATATGATGATCCTGACCGTGTCGCATCAGCTAAGACTGAGTTAAGACGTTTGAGACAGGGATCAGGTAATGTGGAAAAATATTGTACTCATTTCCGTCGATGGTCTACTCAAACAGGGTGGAACGATTCTGCTCTGAAAAGTCTATTTCTTGCTGGGCTCAGTGAAAGGGTTAAAGACCTGCTAATTGCTTATCCTACACCTGAAGATTTGCAACAGGCTATGCAATTAGCTATACGGGTGGATAGGAGACTGCGTGCAAGGGTTAATGAGAGCAAATCCTCTGCTATGTCAGTTTCTGGTTATGAGAATGTGTGTACTAACAGTGGTGAATCGATGGAGATTGGAGCGATGGCACCTCGCTCTCAAGAAAAAGATCGCAGATTTTCTGAAGGCTTGTGTTTTTATTGCGGAAAATCTAGTCATTTGATTAAAGACTGTGAGCTTCGTATCAAGAAAGGAAAAAAAAAATGGTCAGTCATGCCCGTATTGCCTGTTTAAATTCCAAGGGTGTATTTTTAGCTGCTTCCACGATTGCTCAGGAAAAATTAATGGAATTTCGGGTGTTTGTTGATTGTGGGTCTACTCTGAATGTAATTGATGGGGGATTCTTGGAAAGACTCAATTTAAAACCCGAACCTTTATCATCCCCCATTGCTGTGGTCTCTGTGGATGGTTCCCCTTTGAAGAATATTACTCTCAAGGTCTGTGAATTTCCTCTCACTATTAATGGTGTTCACCATGAGAAATTGGATTTGGTAGTGTTGAATAACTTGCCTTCTCCAGTAATATTGGGATTGCCCTGGTTAAAATTTCACAATCCTGTACGGAATTGGTCTACCAGTGAAATTAAATCCTGGAGCCATAAATGTTATGACAAGTGTTGTAACGGGCGTATTGCAGCTTTGGATAGGGGAGAATTGCCTGTTCCTATTCAGGATTTTTGGAGAGTTTTTTCTGAGAAGGAATCGCAGGTTTTGCCTCCCCATAGAGACTATGATTGTTCTATTGAATTTGTCCCTGGAGCGACTCTTCCTAAAAGTCGTTTATTTAACCTTACTATTCCTGAGAGGAAGGCTTTGGAGGAATACATACAGACAAGTTTGGCCGCCGGTCACATTAGGCCCTCTAAGTCTCCTGTGGCGGTTGGATTTTTTTTTGTAAAAAACAAGGACGGCGGTTTACGTCCTTGTCTGGACTTCCGTGAGATTAACAAAATTACTGTACGCAATCCTTACCCACTGCCATTGATTCCTGATCTGTTTAACCAGTTAGTGGGGGCCAAGTGGTTCTCTAAAATTGACCTTAAGGGGGCATACAATCTGTTGCGCATGAAGGAGGGTGACGAATGGAAGACTGCTTTTAACACTCCTGTGGGTCATTTTGAGAATCTGGTTATGCCTTTTGGTCTTACTAATGCTCCTGCATTTTTTCAGAATCTTATTAATGACATCCTTAGACCTTTGATCGGCAAAAATGTGGTTGTGTATTTGGATGACATTTTGATTTATTCGCCGGATCTGGAGTCTCATTGGCGGAGCGTACGTGAGGTATTACAGTTGTTAATGGACAATTCGCTTTTTGCTAAGCTGGAGAAATGTGAGTTCGCTGTACAGAGAATTAGTTTTTTGGGCTACATTATCTCCAGCGAAGGTTTTGAGATGGACCCGGTTAAAGTTCAAGCTGTACAGGAATGGCCTAGGCCTATTGGTTTGAAATCGATACAGAGGTTTTTGGGTTTCGCCAATTATTACAGAAAATTCATAAAAAAATTTTCTAGTATTGTCAAACCTCTGACCGATCTCACCAGGAAAGGTGCTGATGCGGTTCAGTGGTCTTCTGAGGCCATTGAAGCTTTTGTGTATCTCAAGGAGAGGTTCACCTCTGCCCCCATCCTTATGCAGCCTGATGTGACTAAGCCGTTTTTGGTTGAGGTTGATGCTTCCTCTGTGGGGGTTGGCGCAGTATTGTCTCAGGATAACGGGGATGGATTACATCCCTGTGCCTTTTTTTCAAAAAAATTTTCGGAGACTGAACTGAATTACGATATTGGTAATCGGGAATTATTGGCTATTAAACTCGCATTTGAACACTGGCGCCACTTCTTGGAAGGTGCGGAATTTCCCGTTCAGGTTCTTACGGATCATAAAAATCTGATATATCTTGATGCTGCCAAGCGCCTGAATGCCCGTCAGGCTAGGTGGGCACTGTTTTTCTCGCGGTTTAATTTCTCCGTTACTTACATCCCTGGTACTAAGAATGTTAAGGCGGATGCCTTGTCTCGCAGTTTTTCTCCCATAGTCGGTGCTGAGAAAGAGGAGAACATTTTACAAGAAGGTGTTGTGATAGCTGCTTTGGACTCCGTTTTGGAAGATGAGATTCTTAAAGCACAGGAGAATGCCCCATCTAACACTCCTCATGGGAGGTTGTTTGTGCCTGGGACCTTTAGGAGAGATTTGTTTGTTGAGTGTCACGAATCTCGGTTGGCAGGTCATCCCGGAATCTCTGAGACCAAGAGACTGGTGGGTCGCAGTTTTTGGTGGCCTGGATGGCAGAAGGAAGTCATTAAGTGGGTGCGCCAATGTACTATTTGTGCTAGATCTAAGTCCTCACATACTCCTGCTGCGGGGTTGCTTTGTCCTTTGGAGGTTCCCAGTGCTCCTTGGACACATTTGGCTATGGACTTTATAACTGACCTTCCCCCCTCTGAGGGTTTTACTGTCATCTGGGTGGTCGTGGACCGTTTTAGCAAGATGTGTCACTTGGTTCCCTTCGTCAAACTGCCCTGCGCTAAAACTCTCGCTAAGGCCTTTGTCAAGGAAATTGTCAGACTTCATGGCGTTCCTACTGACATTGTTTCTGATAGAGGTCCTCAGTTCGTGGCTCGTTTTTGGCGTGCCTTTTGTGACAGGTTGGGAGTTCATTTGTCGTTCTCGTCCGGATATCATCCTGAATCTAATGGCCAGACAGAAAGGAAAAACCAGGATGTTGAGCAGTTCTTGCGTTGTTTTGTGGCAGACAATCAAGAGGGGTGGTATGAGTTTCTGCCACTTGCTGAATTTGCTCTGAACAATCATACATCTTCTTCTGCTGGTTGTTCGCCTTTTTTTTGTTGTTCTGGGAGACATCCGTCGTTTGGGTCGTTCTCCAAGTTGGGATCTGCCGTGCCTGAGGAGGAGAATTTTTCCGGTGATTTGGAGAGAGTTTGGACGGATGTGCGTGGTAATCTTCAGGAGGCCAACAGAAAATCTAAAGACTACTTTGATAGGAAACGACAGGAGGTTTTGTTCGCTGTTGGTGACATGGTTTGGTTGTCCTCTAGGAATCTGCGGTTGAGGATTCCTTCTAAGAAATTGGGTCCCAAGTTTGTAGGGCCCTTTAAGGTGCTTCAGGTTGTCAACCAATCTGCTGTTAGGTTGGAGGTTCCTACCTCCTGGAGAATTAATCCGGTATTTCATGTCTCTCTGTTGAAAAAAGCTGTTGTATCGGATTGTGACGCCTCTGCCTCTGTTCCTCCGGTGGTGGAGGACGGGGAATATGAAATTTCTCGCATCCTTAACTCTAGACAGTATAGAGGTAGTTTGCAGTATCTTGTGGCCTGGAAAGGTTTCGGACCCGAGGATAACTCTTGGGTGAGGTCGGATGATGTTTCCGCGTCCAGACTTATCAGAGCATTTCACAGGAGATTTCCTGATAAGCCTGGTCCTAGGGGATCCGGAGGATCCTCTTAGAAGGGGGGGTACTGTTAGAACCTTGTTCTTAGTTTTTTTTCCTTTGCTGGTCACATGACCTTGTTGGCCTATTTAATCCTGCTCCGCCCTTCTGGCTTTGCTGGACTTCATTGTTTAACTACTTTCTAGCTAGCCTGTGCTCTGTATCTAACTCTGTTAGTTTGCTTGGTCTATGGACCTCTATGTTCTATATATTTTGTTTGTTCGTCTGTCTGCTACTATTTCTGTTAGGAGGTGTCCCATTTTCCTCCCAGTCCTTAGTACTTGTAGGGATTCCTTCCCCACATCTATAGGTCTCCGTACAGACTAGCTTAGGACTTTAGCAGGTCTGATCGCAGGATCAGGTCCCCTGTTACATCGTAGGGATTAAGCTGAGTTCTATCGTAGGGACAGATCTCCTCTCTTTCCTTAGCTCTGGTAGCAGAACATAACACTTACACAGCCTGGAGGTGTGTTTGGTGTCATAGCCCTGTTGAAAAATAAATGATGGTCCAACTAAACGCAAACCGGATGGAATAGCATGCCGCTGCAAGATGCTGTGGTAGCCATGCTGGTTCAGTATGCCTTCAATTTTGAATAAAACCCCAACAGTGTCTTCAGCAAAGCACCTCCACACCATCACACCTCCTCCTCCATGCTTCACGGTGGGAACCAGGCATGTAGAGTCCATCCGTTCACCTTTTCTGCGTCGCACAAAGACACGGTGGTTGGAACCAAAGATCTCAAATTTGGACTCATCAGACCAAAGCACAGATTTCCACTGGTCTAATGTCCATTCCTTGTGTTCTTTAGCCCAAACAAGTCTCTTCTACTTGTTGCCTGTCCTTAGCAGTGGTTTCCTAGCAGCTATTTTACTATGAAGGCCTGCTGCACAAAGTCTACTCTTAACAGTTGTTGTAGAGATGTGTCTGCTGCTAGAACTCTGTGTGGCATTGACCTGGTCTCTAATCTGAGCTGCAGTTAACCTGCAATTTCTTAGGCTGGTGACTCGGATAAACTTATCCTTAGAAGCAGAGGTGACTCTTGGTCTTCCTTTCCTGGGGCAGTCCTCATGTGAGCCAGTTTCTTTGTAGCGCTTGATGGTTTTTGCAACTGCACTTGGGGACACTTTCAAAGTTTGCCCGATTTTTCGGACTGACTGACCTTCATTTCTTAAAGTAATGATGGCCACTCGTTTTTCTTTACTTAGCTGCTTTTTTCTTGCCATAATACAAATTCATACGGTCTATTCAGTAGGACTATCAGCTGTGTATCCACCTGAATTCTGCACAGCACAACTGATGGTCCCAACCCCATTTATAAGGCAAGAAATCCCATTTATTAAACCTGACAGGGCACACCTGTGAAGTGAAAACCATTTCCGGTGACTTACTCTTGAAGCTCATCAAGAGAATGCCAAGAGTGTGCAAAGCAGTCATCAAAGCAAAAGGTGGCTACTTTGAAGAACCTAGAATATAAGACATATTTTCAGTTGTTTCACACTTTTTTGTTAAATATATAATTCCACATGTGTTAATTCATAGTTTTGATGCCTTCAGTGTGAATGTACAATTTTCATAGTCATGAAAATACCGAAAAATCTTTAAATGGGATTTCTTGCCTTATAAATGGGGTTGGGACCATCAGTTGTGTTGTGCAGAAGTCTGGTGGATACACAGCTGATAGTCCTACTGAATAGACTGTTAGAATTTGTATTATGGCAAGAAAAAAGCAGCTAAGTAAAGAAAAACGAGTGGCCATCATTACTTTAAGAAATGAAGGTCAGTCAGTGCGAAAAATTGGGAAAACTTTGAAAGTGTCCCCAAGTGCAAGTTGCAAAAACCATCAAGCGCTACAAAGAAACTGGCTCACATGAGGACCGCCCCAGGAAAGGAAGACCAAGAGTCACCTCTGCTTCTGAGGATAAGTTTATCCGAGTCACCAGCCTCAGAAATCGCAGGTTAACAGCAGCTCAGATTAGAGACCAGGTCAATGTCACAAAGAGTTCTAGCAGCAGACACATCTCTACAACAACTGTTAAGAGGAGACTTTGTGCAGCAGGCATTCATGGTAAAATAGCTGCTAGGAAACCACTGCTAAGGACAGGCAACAAGCAGAACAGACTTGTTTGGGCTAAAGAACACAAGGAATGGACATTAGACCAGTGGAAATCTATGCTTTGGTCTGATGAGTCCAAATTTGAGATCTTTGGTTCCAACCACCGTGTTTTTGTGCGACGCAGAAAAGGTGAACGGATGGACTCTACATGCCTGGCTCCCACTGTGAAGCATGGAGGAGGAGGTGTGATGGTGTGGGGGTGCTTTGCTGGTGACACTGTTGAGGATTTATTCAAAATTGAAGGCATACTGAACCAGCATGGCTACCACAGCATCTTGCAGCGGCACTCTATTCCATCCGGTTTGCTTTTAGTTGGACGATCATTTATTTTTTAACAGGACAATGACCCCAAACACAACTCCAGGCTGTGTAAGGTCTATTTGACCAAGCAGGAGAGTGATGGGGTGCTACGCCAGATGACCTGACCTTCACAGTCACCAGACCTGAACCCAATCGAGATAGTTTGGGGTGAGCTGGACCGCAGAGTGAAGGCAAAAGGGCCAACAAGTGCTAAGCATCTCTGGGAACTCCTTCAAGATTGTTGGAAGACCATTTCCGGTGACTACCTCTTGAAGCTCATCAAGAGAATGCAAAGAGTGTGCAAAGCAGTCATCAAAGCAAAAGGTGGCTACTTTGAAGAACCTAGAATATAAGACATATTTTCAGTTGTTTCACACTTTTTTGTTAAGTATATAATTCCACATGTGTTAATTCATGGTTTTGATGCCTTCAGTGTGAATGTACAATTTTCATAGTCATGAAAATACAGAAAAATCTTTAAATGAGAATGTGTGTCCCAACTTTTGGTCTGTACTGTGTATATATATATATATGTATGTATATATATATATATATATATATATATATATATATATATATATATATATATATATGTATATATATATATGTGTGTAATATATAATATATATATATATATATATATATATATATATATATATATATATATATATATATATATATACACACACACACAGGCGCATCTCACTAAATTAGAATATCATCAAAAAATGTATTTATTTCAGTTTTCAAAATACAAAAGGTGAAAATGATATATAGAGTCATTATAGAGTGATCTATTTCAAGTGTTTATTTCTGTTAATGTTGATGATTATGGCTTACAGGCAATGAAAACACAAAAGTCATTATCTCAGTAAATTAAAATAATTAACAAAAAATACCTGCAAAGCTTTCTAAGTGTTTAAAAGGGTCTCTTAGTCTGTTTCAGTAGGCTCCACAATCATGGGGAAGACTGCTGACTTGACAGATGTCCAGAAGGCAGTCACTGACACACTCCACAAGGTCCTAAAGTCTGGAGGAAGAGTGGCGAGGCCACAATACAAGCTGCTTGAGGTCTAGTGTGAAGTTTCCACAATCAGTGGTGGTTTGGGGAGCCATGTCATCTGCTGGTGTAGGTCCACTGTGTTTTATCAGGACCAAAGTCAGCGCAGCCGTCTACCAGGACATTTTAGAGCACTTCATGCTTCCCTCTGCCGACAAGCTTTTTGGAGATGGAAATTTCATTCTCCAGCAGGTCTTGGCACCTGTCCACACTGCAAAAGTACCAATACCTGGTTTACAAACAACAGTATCACTGTGCTTGATTGGCCAGCAAACTCGCCTGACCTTATTGGTATTGTCAAGAGGATGATGAGACACCAGACCCAACAATGCAGACGAACTGAAGGCTGCTGTCAAAGCAATCTGTGCTTCCATAACACCTCAGCAGTGCCACAGGCTGATCGCCTCCATGCCACGCCGCATTGATGCAGTAATTGATGCAAAAGGAGCCCCGACCAAGTATTGAGTGCATTTACTCAACATACATTTTAGTAGACCAACATTTCGGATTTAAAAACATTTTTCAAGCTATTGTTATAAAGTATTCTAATTTACTGAGATAATGACTTTTGTGTTTTCATTGGCTGTAAGCCATAATCATCAACATTAACAGAAATAAACACCTGAAATAGATCACTCTGTAATGACTATATACCGTATTTTTCGGACTATTAGACGCACTTTTTTCTTCCAAAATTTTGGAGCAAAGTGGGAGGGTGCGCTTTATAGTCCAAACATATGTTCTGCGGCTGCGGCTGGTGGGGCTGTGGGTGGAGTGGCAGGGGCAGAGGAGCTGGGCACAGGAGGCAGCAGCCGCTTGCTGCAGCCTACTTTGCGCCCGCTACTAAAGATAGTGAATATTCCCTGCTCCCCACGCCTATGGGCGTGGAGAGCAGGGAATGTTCATTTTCCTTAATAGCGCGCACACTGTACCCGCAGCGCGGCTCCTGCTGCGGCCGGCGGTCTGTGTGCCAGCTATTAAAGCTCATGAATATTCGCTACAACCCACTGCTCCCCACGCACACAGTCCCGGCGTGCGGAGCAGTGACTATTCCGGTACAGCACTTAACTGTGTGAGGGCGCATGGCAGGGACGACATGCGAGCCCCGCCATGCGTGGATCACACAGTGAGAGTGTCGGCAGCAGAGCGGGACAGCGCTGGAGGAGGTGAGTATGATTGTTTATTTTTTTTTTGTGGGCAGCGTGATGGGGGCTCAAGGGGTGTCAAGCATACCAGGATGGGGGAATCAAGGGGTGCCATGCGTACCAGGATGGGGGATCAAGGGGTGCCATGCATACAAGGATGGGGGATCATGGGGTGCCATGCATACCAGGATGGGGAATCAAGGAGTGCCATGCATACCAGGATGGGGAATCAAGGAGTGCCATGCATACCAGGATGGGGGATCAAGGGGTGCCATGCATACCAGGATGGGGAATCAAGGGGTGCCATGCATACCAGGATGGGGAATCAAGGGGTGTCATGCATACCAGGATGGAGGATCAAGGGGTGCCATGCATACCAGGATGGGGAATCAAGGGGTGTCATGCATACCAGGATGGAGGATCAAGGGGTGCCATGCATACCAGGATGGGGAATCAAGGGGTGTCATGCATACCAGGATGGAGGATCAAGGGGTGCCATGCATACCAGGATGGGGAATCAAGGGGTGCCATGCATACCAGGATGGGGAATCAAGGGGTGCCATGCATACCAGGATGGGGAATCAAGGGGTGCCATGCATACCAGGATGGGGAATCAATGGGGCATCACTCTGTCCGCAAAAATCCGATCTAGCAAAATGTAAAATGATATAACCCTTATGGTTAAGAAAACAAAAAACAGAACAGCAGAATTACCGACCCTCCCAGGAAAATGCAATAAAAAGTGATCAAAACGTCTTATGTGGTCCAAAATGCTACCAATAAAAAAAATATAAGGTCTGTAAAAACTAGTGACACAAACTTTTTTTTTTTACAAATGTCTGAATTTTATCAACCATTTGAATATAAAATTATCCAATGTTTGGTATTGCAGTGATCGGACTGAGGCCACGGCCCCACTATCAGTATTTGGTCAGTATTTTTTCTCAGGAGTTGGAGCCAAAACCAGGTGAGGAACAATCAGAGAAAAGGTAGAATAGAAACAAGTCACCAATTCTGCATTTATCACCCACTCCTGGTTTTGGCTCCTACTTCTGAGAAAAAATACTGACCGAATCAGACAAAGGGAGTTAGTGGGTTTTGACATGGAGGAATAGTGTCCTGCTGTGACTTGTGGTGCCTGCAGTGCATGATATAATGGGGGGTGAGAAGTACATGGAGTGCAGGGACTCCTAGTAACGGGGCTGCATCAATAGTTGCCATAGAAACAGAACAAGTTCCTGGCCGCAGAAGCACAGCGGGATGACGTCGTGCGCTGTGTAGTGGCTCCGCCCCCAGCGTGCGAGGCGTCGTTACGTTCCGCCCATCATCCTTTATCGCCATCTTGATTACCTCGTGTTGGAGCGGAGCTGTGCGGTAAAGGTGAGTGGCGCTCGGCTGTCCGGTTATATCGCTCTCCGTCACACTGGGAGTGAGGGGGGATTGTGTCGTGAGTGTGGGAATGGTTGCGTTACCCGTCAGTGGAGGCGAGGCCGGAGGGCCCGGTGCTGACGGGCGGATTTGTAGTAGGCCCTCCTGGTGTAAATCTGCGGGTAGTAAAGGCGCAAACATGGCGGCTCCTGGGGAAGTTATCTGCGATGGTCGTAGACCTTGTGCGACATCTCACCCTGCCATAAAACGTCGCATGACCCCAGACATTGAAAAGTCTCACCCAGATGCTTGTGAGCCCCCTGATACCAGGCGCGGTGCTCTATAGACTTCTGTGCACTGGATTTATCAGTTATGGGTTTTTTTTTCTTGTTGTTTTTGCCCAAAATGAATCCAAAATAGGAGAAAGTCACAATTAAAAATGTAGCTTTAGTCTTCAACTGCACAAAAAATGTATTCTACTGCCGGGGTGCAGCTAAATTAATCTGCAGCTAGTCGTGCCAAAATAGTTGTGCACCTTGCCATGGTGCGTGTGGTTGACATTGCGGAGGGAGGGGTGCTCGAGCTACGGAAACAGACTGGTACCCACCTTCTATGCTTCAGAAATATGAAGACAAACACACTTGGGGTCCAATCGCCCCCATGTGACTTCTATTAAAGGTCCAAAAAAAAACCCAGCACTCCTTATTCTTCTGCAAAAGTATGAGCATTGCTTTTTTAAAGTTATTCCCATCTTCATAGATGGGTATTGTCAGATGGCGCTTGTAAAAAACAAACCAAGTCTCATTGCAATTTACTGCGTAAAATTCTTCAGCCGTCCTCTGGATGTTGACGCTTTTCTCTTATTTGCAGCTTGTCGCCTTGGAGATCGGCCACCGCGGCTAGTTATTAGAACACGTGCAGCGCTTACAAGCTCTTTTCTATTGAGTTTGAGGCTGGACAGCAATGTCACGTCTTAATCCCGGCCAGATGACCTCAGCAGTGGTCGGTCTCTTAGGCAACGAGATGAAAATAAAATTGTTAAAATCTTAGGCGTTGGCTACAAATTACGACAGATTTTGTAATTCCAAGCAATCGCTTGTCTGTGAAGATGGGAGTAACCCTTTAATAGACTGAGGATTCTCCTAACCTCTCAGCTCTCCAGGGGTGTTACCTATGCAAATGATTAATTGGGCTATAACATCAGGTCCATGAAATTACCACGCCTATAATGCCAAACAAAGCAAAAAAAAATTGAAGTCAACAAAAGATGCAATTAAATAAAGAATACAGATCAAGTAAGTTTATTAGAACCATTTTTACTTCAGTAAAAAAGTGCAAAAGCAATAATATTTATTTCTATAGCGCCAACATATTCCGCAGCACTTCACATTTGAGGGAACTTGTACAGACAATAAAAGACATTATAGAATAACAATAATCACATTAATCAACAGATATCAGGAGGACAGAGGGCCCTGCTTACAATTTGACTGAATCATGCTTAATGTCTTATTATGGGTGACAAGATAGCTATTATGCTTATATAGCGCTATCATATTTCTTAGCGCTTTCCATACATTATCATCGCTGTCCCCATTGGGGCTCACAATCTACATTCCCTATCAGTATGTGGAGTGTGGAAGGAAACCGGAGAACCTAGAGGAAACCCACGCAAACACAGGGAGAACATACAAACTCCTCGGTGGGATTTGAGCCCAGGACCCCAGCGCTGCAGTGCTAACCACTGAGCCACCCATGCTGCCCATATGTTTTATATATGAACCTCCATTCACCTGGTGAGTGGGGATCCCAAAACTGCTACCCCATAACACCAGTTTCACATGTCCACGTTTGACCACGATGTCTGGACCAGCTGCTGGTCTTCACCCCGAAGTCAACAGCCCCCTGTATATATCTGAGCCCTTGCTACATAATTTTTGCGTACTCTAATCGGACATCACGTTTCCTTAGGCGATTCCTGGGATCTGTCCAGTGCACGGCCCGAGGATGGGTGCACTTTTAAGACATTCGGACAACTGTCCCTGTGTTGCTGACAGAATAAATTAATTTGTTAAAAGCATTCGGTTTCCTCGTGCCATCTGGTTAACAGCCTCATAGATTGGGCCAATCTGATCTGTGAGAATAGTAATGCACTGGGTGTAGCAGCGCAAACGTGCAGATCTCAATGTGTGAATAGTTGCTTTAATTTCTATGGGAATGTGCTTTCCTTTAGGGTATTGGTGCGATTGATTGACCAGAAGGAAGGTCCAGTCACAGGCTATGGTACCACCAATGCGGACGCTTTACTATCCTGTCCATATGCTGCAAAGAAAATCTGATTCTAGATTTCTCCCTTTTGTCGTTGTATATTGCTCTAAAGCTGTTTCTGCCAGTAACGTGTAGATGGATAACAGACCAGTCACACAAGCTGGGGCAAAAGGATCTTAAATGCAATCATTCCGTCTTCATACCGTTTGCATATTGTGGGTATCACATCCCCTGTTTACATGGGGCAATGTGCTGCTGACATCAATCATCTGACAAATTAGGATTTTTTTTCTCCTTTTGTTGGTTGATCTGCGTCTTTTTTTTTTATATTATTTTTTTAATAAATCTTCATTCATCATCGTGACCATGTGAAAGGGGCTTAACGTGCAACCTGTAGCAATAGCTCTTCTTGTCCATCCAGCAACTATTCCTCCTGACTTGTAGGCATGCACCCACTGCCCAGAGGAAAGCACATGTTTAATTGGAGGTATAGGGAGTAAACCGCCACCACACAACTATGGTATCTGCTTATCTCCTGAGAGAACAGGACCGGACATGTTAAAGTCCATCAGACTAACCATTCTTTCCCTTGACGTCTGCTGTCAAGTAAGAGTCAGGACCTCCTGATAAATTAGATCTGGGTTTCTAAAGGCCCCGTCACACTTAGCGACGCTGCAGCTATCCCGACAATGATACGACCTGTCAGGGATCGTTGCTGCATCGCTATGTGGTCGCTGGTGAGCTGTCAAACAGGCAGGCTCACCAACAATCAGGGGAGCAGCGACATCGTGGAAAGAATCTTTCCACGATGTCCTGGTTACCAGCCTGCTAATTAGCGGGTTACTAGGGGCACACGCGTACCTAGTAACCTGCTGTTTATCATGGTTACCACTCTGCTATAGTGAGCGGGAGGTTACCGCTCACTTTAGCAGGCTCGTAACCATGATAAACAGCGGGTTACTAAGTGCGCGTGTGCCCCTAGTAACCCACTGTTTATCATGGTTACCAGCCTGATCGCTGGTCACACAGAGCTATGTGTGCTGACCAGCGGGAGGGCAACGACCAAAAAAAAGGTCCAGGACATTCTACAGCAATCAGCAACCTCACAGCAGGGGCCTGATCGCTGCAAAGTGTCACACATAGCGACATCGCTGGTGAGGTCACTGTTGCGTCACCAAAACCGTGACTCAGCAGCGATCTCGCTATGTGACACTGGGGCTTAAACCCTTATCTGTCGGACCACGAAAAGGCCCAGACCTCACCCTGCAGACCAAGCATCTGTCTGGGCCCCACAATCTGTAGAAGTCGTCTTTTCTTACACAACGTACATTTTCTTTTGTCTCTTGAATCCAATATAACATCACAAGTACAGGATGGCTCAGTTGTGTTGCTAAACTAAGTATTGTGTGACTCATATTTATAAAGGTAAGATGTAAAAAAAAACAAAAAAAAAAAAAACCTAATATTCCTATCTGGCTATGTGATGTGCAGTCTTCATCTGTGCACTGTTTATGTATTTTGTTTTTTTTCTTATCAAGGCCAGAAATAACGCTTCTAGTGGGCTTCATATATAAAGAATCTAGCTATTTACACCCCTGTGCATTTAGACCTGACTATGCGTCACGTAGCATTGCATTCCTTGGGCATGCTGTATTGACTACAAATGTGCGTTTTTATGACCTGTGACTTGAAGGGCATTAAGGGCTTATTGCTATACCTGGCCACATGCCACCAAAGCTTCGCAGTGGACATTGCTACATGATCTTTTCACAATGTGGCCATTGGCCTGCCACGGGTAGGCAGCGTATTGGCTACTGCACCATTGCCGTATTCTTATATATAAAGGGCAATTAAACCTTGTGATGTGTTATGGCCTCCCTTCATTAGTTTTGGTTAGTGGCTGTCCGGACCCCGAGACCCTTGACAATCTCTGGAATAGTTTGAAATGTGTGGGGTTCCAGCCAAGCAGTGCCCAGACTTTCTTTTCTATTTCTCCGTACGCTTCTTTAGCTTACGCTCACTACTAATCAACTTTGTTTTTCGCCTGATGACAAAAGCTACCGCGTAGTTATAACTCATCAAAAGTTTGTCTAAATGCAGTCAAAACTATTTTTTTTATTTTTTTTTTTACGGGTAAATGTATTGAACACATTTCACAAGTAAATCTGCAACAATGCAGTTTTCTTCGCACCGTCTGACTAGACCTTAAGTTTTGTTGCCCTTTAGTTCCTATATTGTGAAAACGTGATCCTCCCGGGTGATGGTAGTGACCGCTGTACGACCCTGACCATTGAGAAATGCTGATCTGATGCTTCCATTTTTATCTGCTCCCTGCCATCTGCTTTTCTTTACTACAGCATTTCTCTTTATTCTGCAAAGAGCAAAATGATTACCTGACGTCTACATGAAATAAATCCACCCGGGATATTTCCCACCACTAGTGTCATGTAATCTACGTGGGGTGGAGCAGGATCAGCGCTGGCAATTTTGTAGCTTGGGATTTGTACATTCCTTTTTAATTGCCGTATAAAGAGATACTTAAAGGTTTCCAGACAATTACACTTTGTGATGGGTTGCAGTTATTGCATGCCTATATTCAGGCCAGCAATCGCTTGCTCGGCATTTTGCTCGTTAGGCGATTTTTACGCTAGCTTAATAATCCTGTGTAAACAGATCATGTGCTGCCGAGAACATGTTTGAGTTTGTGCAGTAAAATACTTCCAGGTCGCCGTCCTCTGCTGTTTCCAGCGCTGCACTGGTCCCTTTCTTGCATCATGTGACTACAGCTGTTTCTTTCAGACTAAATGAGCTACTGTACTTGTATCTATTGTGCCCACAGGTCTTTGTCATTTATGGAGTTGTTTAGTTTGTACATGAGTGTTTTCTTTCTTTTTTTAATTTAATTTTACTTTCAGGTTCACCATGAATCAAGAAAAACTAGCAAAACTTCAAGCTCAGGTCCGGATAGGTGGTAAGGTGAGTATTCATATATATATCTGATTGTGAATCTGTGAACCTTCACTTTTTTTTTTTTTATTTCCCCTCACTGCATTGCTGAATAATATATGCTTGAGCAGTACATGCATATTCGATAGCTGTCGCCTATTTCTGACAACTCTCCTAAGCAGCTGAGCTCGCATGTTTATTTCAGAATGAGGGATAATTATATACTAAAGGATTGGGAATGCTAAAATCCAAAGCATTGGGCTCAGTCAATACATATTTAGTATCTCTTTAAATTTATAGATTCATCCAACTTTAAATGAATGCATATTGAGAGTATTTATGCTTCTTTATCCAGTATTGGAGGTCGGGAACAACCTACTGATACTGCGGCTAATCTCCCATTGAAGTGAATTGATCTGAGCTTCAGTACCCGAGAGCACCTGCTACACAGTGAGCAGAGCCGTGCGAGTTTCAGTACCCGCGAGCAGCCACTACACAGTGAACAGAGCTGTGTGAGCTTCAGTACCCGTGAGCAGCCACTACAGTGAGCAGAGCTGTGTGAGCTTCAGTACCCGTGAGCAGCCACTACAGTGAGCAGAGCTGTGTGAGCTTCAGTACCCGTGAGCAGCCACTACAGTGAGCAGAGCTGTGAACTTCAGTACCCGAGAGCAGCCGCTACTACACTGAGCAGAGCCGTTCTGTGCCAGCTCTGTACACTGTACTTTTGGTGGCTGTGTCACCAGATATCTGCTAATTGGTGAGACTTTATCCTGCTCCACCTATATGATATTGATGACCTCTCCTAAAGATGGACCATTCATGTCCAAGTTGTGTATAACCTCTTTAATACTTAGCCCCAATGCTCCTCTCCTAAAGTGGATGACTTCAGAGATGCCCAGAAGTGACCATGCTCCAGACAGTGCAAATATCAATATAATTTCTACAGGAGAGTGAAAAACTCGCTGATCATAATTACATTATTTTATCAGATTTCCTTTTTTTTGCGCTTTAAAGGAGTTGTCCTATTTCAGACAATGTTCTGCCCTGGCTGCAGTTTATTTTTTTTTTAACGAACAACTGTACGCTCAATCCTCGGGTCCACTGCTGCTCCCAGTGTTTGGCATTGGCTGTTGCGCTGATGATGTGTTTGACAGCGTGAGCCAACCGGGGAGCTCAGTGGGATGAAACGCCCCCTTAAGAGCCACTGAGCTCACTGATTGGCTGCCGACCAGGTGTCAGAGCTGCGGCCAATGACAAACATCAGGAACAGCGGTGGACACTCGCCGGTGGACCCAGAGTACAGCACTTTTTGTATAACAAACTGCAGCCGGGGCAGAACATTTGCCTGAAAAGGGACAACCTGTTTAACACTAAATATCAAAACTGAGACTTGGTAGAAATATTTTGGTCAAAGCAAAACTATTATAGCAGCCAGTAATTGGAAGCCTATTTCTCAACCACTGTCAGCTGCCACCAAGAACGAGGCTGAGACGGCCTGGATGAAGAGGCTGCTGGACATGTGCACTCCATTCCTTCTCTATGGGACTGCTGGAGAGAGCTGGGTACAGTGCTCGCCTTTACAGAAGTCCCTTTAAATGAATAGTGGCGTGCACATGTCTGGACATTTCTGTGCACCGTTATAAGTGGGGGTCCCTGCAGTCAGACCTCAGCCGATCAGTAAGTTTTCGCTTAGGTTGTAAGTGTTATTTTTGGACAATCCATAGAAGGTTACACTCATCCTTATAAGATATCTACCCATAGGTTAGGGGATGCGTTTCTGACTGCTGGGTTTTAACCTGCCTAGTGATCTTGAGAAAGGGGGGCCTCCAAGTCCCATCCATGCTGCTGCTCTATACATTATCAGCAATGGTTTAATCCCAGCGCTCAGTCGTCTAGATCAGTCCCCATCGGCATTGAGTGGCGCAGCAAAGCACATGTTTACCTGTACTTCATTTGCACAGGAGAGATTCAAAGACCCCTGTTCTCATGATCATGGGGGTTCCAGCAGTCAGTCGCCTCGATCAGAAACTTCTCACCCACCCAATGATGGAATTACAGAAAGCTGGGCTTCAGTTAGTGTAAACAGGCTTTCTATAGAGATGACATCCACAGATGATGGCTTATACTTGTAATTCACCTAGGACAATATTTATCTCCCTCTAGGGAACAGCCCGCAGAAAGAAGAAGGTTGTACACAGAACAGCGACAGCAGATGACAAGAAACTTCAGAGCTCGCTCAAGAAACTGGCAGTAAATAACATTGCCGGTATTGAGGAGGTAAGCGGTCTTAATTGCAGCCCTGTTAAGTAAAGGTTTTCTCTTCAGATTTGCCTTTGCTTCTCCTCCAAACCAGAATGTACGGGTACAGAGGCTCATGTCGAGTTATGCCCTAATATTTTATATGGTATGAGGGCATATGTGGCTAGCGAGCACCCATGATCCCGTACTGGGTCATTGTGCATTGTATCCGTATTGCGATCGCTTACTACGCCATTAGACATGCACATCGGGTTTTGGTCATCAGATAGTTAGTAGGTCATAGTGGGTGTTTTTTGTTTGTTTTTCTTTTCTCCCCTAATCTTTTGAATCTGATTTACGCCGCAGGTTAATATGATTAAAGACGACGGCACAGTTATCCATTTCAACAACCCCAAAGTTCAGGCTTCCCTCTCTGCCAATACGTTTGCAATCAATGGTCACGCGGAAACCAAGCAGATCACAGAAATGCTCCCAGGTATCCTAAGCCAGCTGGGAGCCGACAGCCTCACAAGTCTCCGTAAGCTAGCTGAACAGTTCCCCCGCCAGGGTAAGAGCCCAGAAATAAGTGTATGAACTCTGTTTATTCTTAGGATTCTGATAGACTAGATTTGGGAACTGGTTGATGCATTTTGTTTAGTTTGGACTGTGAAGCTAACAAGTATTTCACAATGCGATCTTACAAGACAATTGGTCTGGAGTCCTTTTAACATAGAGGAAAAACTCATGGGGAAAAAATCTGATTCCCTTCAGTGGTCCAAGGAGCCTAAATTCCTTTGGTGTACAGTTTTTTATCAGAGGTTTGCATCGCATGTTCCCCAGTGCATACCTCCAACATGCGCCTTGTGGTGGGCATACATTGACTAAAAATATTGTATACAGTGGCATATCCTTAGCTATGTGGTGCCCACTTCCAGCTGTAACACCTGCTATTTCCTTTATGGTATATGTAAACAGAGCAGCCGCAGCGCTGTGTATGAGGCTTTAGGCAATGTTATGCTAATTTTGCAAACTTTTGATCACATGCCGACTGTTTTTCGTTTGCTTCTCTTAATTCAGACCATTGAGAATAGCAGAAGAGAATGTGATCGCAAGTATATAAATTTAATATGGGGCGAAGATGTGACGACCACTTGGATTGTGAAACGGAGTGTACCCCAACAATGAGTTTTTTTTACATAGTGTTAGGCTCCAGCATGTTCACACTCTCTAGTTCTGTATATGGCTCAGACAATCCCTTTAATGCACAGATTTGAGGGCACTTATAGGAGCAGTACCAGACTAAAACTTAAAGGAGTGTTCCCATCTCCCAAGATCCTATCCCAATATGTAGTAGTTATAATAATAGAAATGTAGTACAGTTTTTCTGATTCGCTATGTCTTTCCTCATGTGCAGGGCCTTAGGTATTCATGGTTATGACCACTAGCTAACTGTGACTAAATCAGTGGTTGTAACCATAGTTACCTAAGCTAATGCAATGCCCTGCACATGGGGTAAGCGACTTGGCAAATCAGAGAAACTATATAACGTTTCTAATTGGAGGTATTTGCTAATGTTGTTATTATTACACCTGCTACATATTGGGATAGGATCTTGGAGGTATAAAGGTATATTTAATCACCTGCAGACGTCCTGTATTATGCTGTCTGCAGGGTCAAAACTCTTTGACACTTGTTGAGGATTTTGTCAAGAGCGCACCGCTCCTCTGCCTCCTGGTTTCAGGGGCGTGTGCACCTGAAGATTGACAGTTCAAACCAGCAGCATGGTCTCACCTCTGGGCCGAATTGAGGCCTCTCCTAGGCATGGGAGCAGCGCAGGGGACTGAAGATGGTTGGATTTCAGCAATCCGGGCACCTGCTTCTAAGCGCCGCCTGCAAGCTGTAAAGCATGGAGCCTGCAAGCAGTGTGCGCTCTCTACCTAGGTAATGGGCCACTCTAACATTGCAGGGTGGCTGTTCAATGTGCCGTGCATTATAAAACTTAAGAGTCCTCTGTTTTGGAGGAGATAATAACTCTTAAGCAATCAGTGGGTGTTCTTGTGAAATTTAACCCCATTTTATTAGGTGCCTGTGATCCAGCAAAACTTGTCTCACCCATGACTTTTCTTGTCTGACTCATTTCTAAATCTGTTCAGAACTCAGGGTGGCTGTGCTGTAAATACATATATAAATATAGCTGACAGCTGCAGCAGACCTCCATGCCGCCTGCAATGAGTATACTGACACCAGGATAGCTGTAAATGCAGAGCGAGTGCTCGCAGGCCCCAGACAACTGTCTGCAAACTTCATTACATGTCTATGAATTAATCCTCACGCTGTTCTTCAGCGGCCTCCACTTACTTTTCCAGTTGTGCCTGTTTTTTTTTGTTTTTTGTTTTTTTTTGCCTTCTCTTAAAATTTTCATTAAGACTCTTAGCAAGGTGATTATAGCTGATTTATGTCTCTTCTATTAATTTTATAGTATTGGATTGTAAGGCACCTAAAACTGAGGACATAGAAGAGGAGGATGACGATGTCCCGGGTAAGTAACATTTTGTGTCTAAAGCTCGATGGGAAAAAAAGTGGTTCATGATCATACCAATGACCGGATTCACACCTCCATGGCTGATCTGTGCATCATAGTCTTTACTTGGATCGGTCACAGATCTGTTGCCCGCCCCCTCGATATCCTCGTAATCATGTATGAGTCTATTGTGTCACGAGACCCATTGATGTGTGAACCTCCGTAAAACAGGTGCTCCCCTAAGACCTAATTGTAGAGACGTGCACATTTTTATATTTTGATACAGTATCATGATTTTAGGGTAAAATTTACAATGGAAAATTATTTTCAAGATACAGCAGTAATACAATGTGACTGAAAGTTGTCACACAGAATTTCTGATGTTCCATATCTTGAAAACTATTCATTATACTCGTTCCCAAATTGGTCATACTATTCTTTAAAATTTTTATTAGTTTGAAAAAGCTTATTCTGCTTCTTTCTTTCAATTTTTTTTCTGTATATTCCTATAGTAAATTCTGTTCCCAAGCACCAGTACCTGGGATTCATCATGTGTTCACTACTCCGTCCCTCCTTTTCCCGTCCATCTCGCCGCTTCCAATCCCTGCCTCCTGGTCGTGCCGTTACCCCCTCACCTCCCTGGTCCTGCCGTTTTTCCTCCCTTCCTGGTCCTGCTGTCCCCTCCTAGTAAAAAAAAAAAAAAAAAAAAAAAACTAGTTAGAACCTACTTGCCTTTACTATCTGGTGCTGGCTCAGACCTTTTCTGCTGGTGACTTCAGCTGCTCCACGTTCGCGGAGCAGCTCTTCCTCTTCCGAGCTGCCCAGTCTACGGAGCGTGACTGCTGATGTCATGCTGATTGACAGTTGGCTCCCCGCAGCTAGGCAGTGGGGAGCTAGCTGTCAATCAGAATGACATTGGCAGTGACACCCCATCAACAGAGCAGAGCGGAAGAAAAGCTGCTGCTCTGTCAAAATGGCGGAAGCCACAGAATCGCCGCTAAGGGCGGTCTGTGACCTCTCTGTGCTGGCAGAGATCTAATAATTTTTTTTTTTCTTAAATTTAACTTATTCTTTTCCTTTACAGAACTTGTAGAGAATTTTGACGAAGCATCAAAAAATGAAGCAAATTGAAAAACTTGTTGCAAACTTTTGGAAGATAACAACATGGACTTGATTTCAACACAAAAAATCCTAAAAGAAAAAAAAATCGGCTGTGTGGTTCCAAAGTTTTCCCATGAAACATCACGTGTTAATAGATCCATAATATAAATATTTTGTATTTTAACAATGCTACTGCAGCATTTTTCTTGCTGTTTATTTTGCGTTTTGCACTTTCCTCCCAGGACTTGCCCTTTTTGGAGAGACTGAAAAAAAAAAAGAAAAGAAAAATAAACGCAACATTTTGTGTCTGCCCTGCAGTGCCATTCGGTGAGCAGAAAGCTCCAGTAACACATCGTCTTGTCCTCCGTCTCCCTTCAGTAGAAATAAAACACTTGTTTCAATGTTTTTTTATTTTTATTTTTTCCCCTCCCCAAAATCATATAGAGGGTGTAAGGAGATAAATCTGGGGCTGGTAAAATGTCTCTTAAAGGAGTTGTGCATGGTTATAAAAAAAAAAAAAAAAAAAAAAAAGGGTCTGCCACTATGCTGGGGGCTGTGACTGGTGTTGCAGCTGAGTTTTAGTTACTTGAATGAAATTTTAATACCCAACAGCCTATGGACAAGAGCAATGATCTATTGAGGAGGGATAGCTGGCATCCTGCTTAATTTGCAGCATGAATATATATTTGCCACGTCATTAATGTGTTGCTAAAATTAAGAGTTGTTGTTTTTTTTTTGTTTAAAGGGAGTGTCAGCACAGAATTCCTATACTTGGTTCGAGCAGTCATTCTGTGCTGTCACTCCCTTTAAGAAAAAAAAAAAGCCATGTGGGAGCATTGAGGCTTTATTCACACACAGCAGGAATTTCTAGGATTGTGCCATTCATAGGGCTTGCAGAAATCCTTGCACACGCTGCAGAACCAGCACAATTCATATGTATGGAACTGCTCAATTGTAGAAATTTCTGCAGCATTTGCAATTTAATACCTTTTTCATCTGTCACCCAACTTTTCCAGAAACTTGTCATTAAAAAAATAAATAAAAAATGGCAAAACTAAACCTAACTCTGCAGAATTTGCTGAGGCGAATGTGTTTTCAGACCAATTGAGGCCGATGTGCTTATGTACATGGGCATTATTTTTTTTTTTTTCTGCCAGAAAAACTGGCGAGGGATGTATTGCACCAGGCAATCAAAAGAGCTGCAGGTGCTGGCACGTACGAGGACTCATGTCCAACAGGCCCAGATTACTCACGTGGTCCTGCAAATCCATTCACACCAGTTCTATTTATGGGTGAAGTTATTTTAAATAAAAGTAAGATAATCAGACAGAAAAGTATAAAAAGGTGTAAAGGATTATTGCATTACTTAATGATATCTGGGGGTCTGTCCTCTGGGAATGAAGAGGCTGCATTTTTGACAACTTGCTGTAGTGCGGCTCCATTTAAGTGTATGGGCTCAACTGTAATTGAATGGACCGTTTTCCAGCACTGTGGCACCTCCTTCGTTCTCAGGAGGGGATCCCAGAGGACCCCCACCCCCAACCCATGATCAATAAGCGATGGTAAATCATGGCAAAATGGAGCAGTAGCTGCGGCGCTGCTTCGACTGTCTAGAGGAGTAATGGAAGTAGCTGAGCTCTGCACTCTGCTGTAGTAGGCAGTGACTGTTGTGAAATGTATGGCTCTGACAAGAACGGGTGTATATAAGATGGCCTAAGCTTGTGATGATCGTGTTCTGGTTACATAATGGGAAGTGGTTTCCATGTGAATTATACCTTGTCTTCTATAATAAACACATGCTGCTATAATGTGGTCTATGATTTTAAAACTGTTTGATGGGAAGCAAAATGCTCACTGGCGCCTCCAGGAATAATAATTCACTTTAGCAATGGCGACCATCGGTCTGTGATTAGAAAAATTATAATGTTTGATCTGTACACCATCTATTTGGATGGTGAAAGACGCTTCTCTTTGTGAATGTAAGTATATGTATTTTAGGCTATGTTCATACATCTGTTCCACACACACAGATGTATGAACATTCATATATATTTTCCAGGAGGTCGTCCTTCATATCCTTAATAAAGACCGGAACACACAGGAGGTTAAAAGGCCCCTCCCTCCACCCATATCCCAGTTTTTTCCCCTGTCCCTATGAGGGACAGATGGAGAAGAGGTGAACCTATGTTTTCCAGTAGAGCAGGAGCTCCTGAAGCTGGGCGCTGGATGATGGGGTTCTCACAGCTCTCTCCTTCCTTCATTGTGGGTCCAGTGGCTAACACCCCGCTGATTAAGGGGTCCCTTAGCCTCTCCAATTAAGCTATGGCTCCCAGGGAGCACTGCAGTGCACCATCCCTGTGCGTGGCTCCTGTGCACATTGGAGACTGCAGGAGCACTTCCGGTTACATAGGTAGTGATGCGCAGACCTCTAATACCCGACGTGCGTTCCACTGTGGAATGCACTTTCGGGATTTGAAAAAAAGGGCACCAAATCCCAATTAAAGGGGAAATGCCTTCTTGACTGTTCAGATGGAAGACAGGTGAGAAATACTTTTTAAAGTATTTTCAGAGGGGCACTGAGGTTACAAGCGCATCCAGACTGCCAGCTATGGAAGGACAAACCACTGGCCTTTCTGATACCCCTGCTGAAACTCCATTGCAAGTGAGTTATCTGGGTGTTGCCTTTTTTTCTCTCCACACACTTGATTCCATCTGTCATCTGTAGTACATTATACACGATCCTTTGTTCCTTATAGGACAAGGAGATTCCTAAAAGATCTGTGACACCGTCAGTACCTAAGGGAAAAGATGAGCCATATGGAACACAAAACTACCCGACATGTATGCCCGGAGTGTACTGCCAGGGTGGTTAAGGAAGAACATTCCTCCTTTATGACCGACGTGAGGGCCATAATAAGGGAAGAGGTCCAGAGTTCAGTCACGGAGTTGGTATCCACACAATCCTCGCAGGCAAATAAAGACCACAGTGGGAGATGAAATCCAGTTAAGAGGAGGAAGAATTGTCAGGTTATCCTGACCCTGAACAGGAGGAAAGGGAAGGTTTAATACCATTCCACAGAGGAGAAAAAGAAATATCTTTTTTCTCGGGAAGACACTGACACTTTATCTGCTGTGAGAAATACAAGGAAGGTTGAGGATACTCACCAGCCCTCCTCAATACAGGATGAACTGTTTGGAGGATTAAGAAGTCGTATGAACAGACTATTTCCTGTTAATAAGCATATAAAAGCCATGATCCTAGAGGAGCGTGAAGATGTGGAAAAGAGACTTATTGTTTCAAGAATTTTTAAATCCCTCTAACATTGGAGCCAGAGGAGATAAAATTATGGGAAGAAATCTCTTAAAATTGCTATCCCCATAGCCAGGGTAGCATTTGAGGACTCGTAGCATTTGAATGACCCTATAGACAGAAAGGCAGATGGTTTTCTCAAGAAAACCTAGGAAACCTCTGCCGCGATAATTAAGGCTAACATAGTTGCTACCTCTGTGGCAAGATCCAAGAATATATGGAAAGAGGAGCTAGAGGGTCGTCTAAGGAAAAAGACATCCAGAGATGATATCTTGGAATCCATTCCATTACTCAAAATGGCTACAGGATTCATGGCTGACGCCTCAGCAGAGGCAATTAGATTTGGCGCAAGAAATGGGGCACTCTCAACCATGGCTAGGTGTGTGATATGGCTTAAAACTTGGTTTGGGGTTAGTCACTCAAAAAGCAAGTTGTACTCCATTCCATTTTCTGGCCTTCGAGTATTTGGTCGAGTACTGGACGACATTTTATAGAAAGAGCCTCAGATAAAAAAAAAAAAGGGATTTCCAGACGAAAAACCTAAAAAAGTATCGTCCTTTTGGAGGCCTCTGTCCCATTGAAAACCTGAATACACAGGTAAAGGAAAAAACGGGTAGATGGAGCTACCTGAAGGGAGGCAGAGGAAGGAATACCTTTTCCAATCCAGCAAATAGCATGAGGAGACCATGACGGCAAGGCAGTAGGGGGAAGACTTCACTACTTTCTCAGGGCCTGGACAGAAGTATCCAAAAACCCAAGGATACTTCAAACAATAGTGGAAGGACACAGAATAGAGTTTGTGCAGATCCCTCAGGTAAGGTTCCACTTAACTACTCAGTCCCTACAGGTCTCAAAAAGGCTATTGATGGCCGTCAGAAAGTTGGTGGATTCAGGAGTGGTAGTACCAGTACCATAAGCAGAGTGGTTTTTGGGATACTATTCAAGCCTTTTTTCAATAAAGAAAACCTTGGGAGAGACTATCGCTCAATTATAAATCTAAAGTCTCTAAACAAATGGGTAGCATACAAAAAATTCTAAACAGAATCGACAATTCCATTAATCAAGGAAAACGTGGTAATGTGTACACTAGATCTCAAAGAAGTGTATTATCATTTGCCAATTTAGGCTATGTGCCCACGATGCAGAAATGCTCCGGATTTTTCCTGAGCGTTTCTGCATCTCCCTGGCAGAAAAAACGCATGCGGATTGTACATGTGGATTGTACATGCGGATTGTACATGCGTTTTTCCTGCCAGGGACATGCGGATTTTAGCATCACTTGGAAAGTGCTTGACAACTTGGTCACACTATATAAATCCATGCAACCGGCATGGATTTATATAGTGTGACCGTAAAAGAATGTCACAAAATAAATCTATACTTACCTTCTGATGGCCCCCGGAGTCTTGCTTCGCTCCGTCCTGGCTTGCCGGCAGCTCGCGGTGCATTACACTGAAGGACCTTCCGTCACATGACTAAATGATGTCACCGCAGGTCCTTCAGTCCACCGCGAGCTGCTGGCAAGCGAAGACAAGGAGACCGGGGGCCATCAGAAGGCAAGTATAATATTTATTTTTTATTTTATTCTTTTTTTTTTTTTTACAGCTTCTATGGTATCCGGGTCTAGAGGAGAGTCTCCTGTCCTCCACACCCGGGTACCATCCGCACATTGAAACGTTTGGATTCTGCATGTACAGATGCAGTGATGCGGATTACAAGTGTTCCAATGCAAGTCAATGGCGGCGAAAATGCAGCGCTTCCACAAAATAATTGGTAGTGCTGCGTTTTTTTCCGCAATGATAACCCGCAGTGGAAATTTCCGCAGCATGTGCACAGCACATGCGGATTATCATTGGGGAACATGGCAGGCCTTCTACCAAGCGTTTTTTAAGCGTTTCTGCAGCGTTTTTGCCGCTGTGGAAACGCTTAAAAAACGCATCGTGGGCACACAGCCTTACCCTCACAGTCAGAGATTTGCACTGAAAGAGGGGAAAACATTCATCATTATCAATTCAGTTGCCTTCCGTTTGGTCTTTCCTCAACCCAACGCATTTTCACCAAACTGGTGGCAGAGGTTATGGCTTTCTTGAGAGAACAAGGAATATTAATTGTCCAGTATCTGGACCACTTCCTATTAATCGCAGAGTCACCCCAGCAACTAAAAGTCAGTTTAATATCAATTGTCTTAGTTTTAAAAAAACCTGGGATGCATCTTAAACTGATAAATCAGATCTCATGCCGGGAAGACGGAAGATCTTCCTAGGAATCCTCCTGGATTCGGAACAGCAGATGGCCTTCCTACCAGACAAAAAAACAAAAGGAACTCCGAGACCGAGTTCTAGCTTTCAGAAGGAGATCACAGGTTTCCATCATGGAAAGTAGTAAAAAGACAAGAATACACTAACAATGTTGACACCTAAATTGAAAAGTTCAATTGTATTGAAACATAACACACTGACAAAGATTAGAACCATCTAAAAACAACAACACCACCGTAACAAGTTTTGATGTAAGCAAATAAATAATATAAGGGGGGATTTCACGCAGGGTAAATTTTTTTCTGCAGATTACATTGTGTAAGCGAGCATAGATTGTATAGTAATAAAGTGCACAGTGCAAATACAGTACTGTGTATATACTACACTGATTCTCAGAAGGTATAGTAATAGAAACTGTATGAACTATATTCAGTTGTACATATCCACACACCAACTTCCCAGTAATGCAGCTATACCCTCTGTAGGCTTAGATAGTGTATCCACCAAACAATGATCAGTTATATATATATACACCACATATCAATCAATCCATGGTTGCCCTCCCGGACAGGTTTTCAGGCGGTAGGGACAAGTTTTTTGTATTTAAGGAGGTATTCAAATTGTATTTTGAACTTTGTCCCTACTCCTCCTGTAATGAGGAGCAACGGGTTGGTATTGTGATCTCTCTATTGCAGGGAGATCCTCAATCCTGGGCGTTTTCGTTACCGCAGGACTCGGTTTGTCTCCAGTCTGTGTAGGGTATTTTTCAGTGCTCTGGCCCTCATCTATGACCGAGTCGTCTTGGCTGAGTCTAGGCTACGTCGCCTTCAGCAGGGGATTCGGTCAATGGAAACGTACAGTTTGGAATTCCGTAGATGGACAACGGATTCCAAATGGAATGACTCAGCCCTTAGAAGTTAATTTTGTGAGAGGCTTACTGAAAGATTAAAAGATGCCATGGCAGTATATGAAACCCCTCAGTCCTTGGAGGCTGCCATGTCTTTGGCCATACGTCTTAATAGGTGCCTTCAGGATTGACAGGTGAGACCACCTTCTCCGGGGCCTTCTTGTCAGGGTTGTGTACCTCTGCCAGGTGAGCGGTCTGGTGGTGAACCAGTACTGGGGGAGGTGGAGGAACCCATGCAGTTAGGGGGTGTCTCTACATCATACATCTCCCCAGAGATTCGCAAGAAAAAAGCTGTATGTTTTTTTTTGTGGGAAAAGGGAACATGTTTTGTTGGGACTTGTCCTTCAATTCTTAAACAAAAGGAGACTCGATTAACTCTTGGTAGTCTGGAGTTGGATAAACAAGGGGTGCATTTGTGGTCAAACTGCTGTTCCCGCTTTGTCCTGACAGCAAAGGTGGTGCTAGAGAGCAAAACCGAGAACATTTCTGTGTTTGTTGACAGTGGATCTGAAGTCAGCATAGTGGATGCTGAGTTAGTGAAAACTCATGGTCTTGCTTGCTGTACTTTAGATAAACCTATTTCAATTTTCGCCATCAACTCGGCGCCACTTGCACAGAAATCATTTACTCTGATTGTACATATTGTAAAACTGAGGGTGGGATCAGTTCATTGTGAAATCATCCCTTGCTATGTTCTGGGCAATCTTCCCACACCGATTGTCTTGGGTATTCCTTGACTTGTTAAGCATAATCCGCTGATGGATTGGGAAACCGGGGAGATTATTGAATGGGGAGATTACTGCCATGAGAACTGTTTAGATATTTCCCTGGCTACTGTCTATACGTAAATATTGCCTGTTTTTCTGTCTGGTTTTGAGGACGTTTTCTCTGAGAGGGGGTGTCAGGATTTGCCTCCTCATCGTGCTTATGACTGTTCTATTAATCTGACCCCCGGAGCTAAACTACCGAAGTCCAGACTGTACAATTTCTCTGGCCCTGAGAGACAAGCCATGAAGGATTTCATTGCGGAAAGTCTGGAGAAGGGACATATCAGACCCTCATCTTTGACCGTGGTGGCAGGGTTCTTCTTTGTGAAGAAAAAAGATGGCGGTCTACGTCCCTGTTTAGATTTCCGGGAATTAAATCAAATTACCATCCGTGATCCATACCCTCTTCCTCTGATTCCTGATTTGTTCAGGTTGTAGGAGCTAAGGTGTTCTCCAAGTTGTATTTAAGGGGAGCCTACAATCTGGTTAGAATCAGAGAAGGGGACGAATGGAAGATTTAATGAGCCATTCGCAGTTTCACTGTACCGTCCGTGTGTACTTACACGTGCATGGCTTAATCTTTGAGACAAGCATATGCTACTGGCAGGATCAACCAGGAAGGACATTTCGAGAGTCTGGTTATACCTTTTGATTTGACCAATGCACCTGTGGTATTCCAGCATTTCATAAATGATATTTTCCATCATTTGGTGGGGAGGTTTGTGGTGGTCTATCTGGACGATATTTTGGTTTACTCACCTGATTTTGAGACTCATCGGGGGGCATGTTAAGCAGATGCTCCAGATATTAAGGGATAACAAACTTACAAACTTTATGCCAAACTATAAAAATGTGTTTTCGCTGTTCAGGATGTGCAGTTTTTGGGGTACTTGTTGTCATCTTCGGGTTTTCGGATGGATCCGGAGAAGATCCATGCAGTCCTTGAATGGGAACACCCCGAGAACCTGAAGGCTCTACGTTTTTTGGGCTTTACTAATTTTTACTGGAAATTCATCAAAATTACTCTGTTATAGTGAAACCCCTTACTGACATGACTAAGAAGGGGTCTGTTTTTTTTCCAAATGATCGGATGCTTCCCTCCAGGCTTTTTCTTCCTTAAATAATCATTTTGCCACTGCACCTATACTCAGTCAACCCGATGTATCCCAACCCTTTATTGTGGAGGTTGATGTGTCGGATGTCGGGGTTGGGGCTGTGTTGTCTCAGGGTTTGTTCCCTGGTAAATGGCGTCCACGCGGCTTTTCTAAAAAATTGTCTTCGGCTGAGAGAAATTATGACGTAGGTAATAGGGAACTTTTGGTGATCAAATTGGCGTTCGAGCAATGGCGACATTGGTTGGAGGGGGATGTCCATCCTATTACTGTTATTACTGACCATAAGAACCTGTCATATCTCCAATCAGTTAAACGTCTCAACCCTAGGCAAGCCAGATGGTCCCTGTTTTTTACTAAGTTCAATTTTGTTGTCACGTTTCGTCTAGGGGTCAAAAATGTCAAGGCTGATGCTTTATCCCGGAGCTTCCCTGGTGGTGGTGACCATGAGAACCCTGCCCCGATATTACAGAAAGGGGAAGTCATTTCGGCATGTTATCCTGAACTGGAGGGTGAGGTGCTGGAGGCTCAGGATGGTTATTTGTACCATCTAATCTGCGCCGCAAAGTAATTAAGGAACATCATAACTCTGTGGCTTCCAAGTGGTAAGGCAACCGTGGACATCCTCTCTCGTTTTTGGTGGCCGGGGTTGCATTGGGATGTAATTTAACATGTATCTGCTTGTAGTATTTGCTCGCGTTCTAAGGTTTCGCATACCCGTCCGTCTGGTACTCTTCTTCCGTTACCTATCCCTAGTAGGCCATGGACACACTTATCTAATCTGCGCCGCAAAGTAATTAAGGAACATCATAACTCTGTGGCTTCCAGGTGGTAAGGCAATCGTGGACATCCTCTCTCGTTTTTGGTGGCCGGGGTTGCATTGGGATGTAATTTAACATGTATCTGCTTGTAGTATTTGCTCGCGTTCTAAGGTTTCGCATATCCGTCCGTCTGGTACTCTTCTTCCGTTACCTATCCCTAGTAGGCCATGGACACACTTATCCATGCATTTTATTACTGACCTATCGGTTTCCGCAGGCAAAATGGTGGTTTTGGTGGTAGTACATAGGTTCAGTAAAATGGTTCATTTTGTCGTATTGCCTGCGCTTTCAAATGCCAAGACACTTGCTCAGGTGTTCATAAATAGGATTGTGAAGCTTCACGGGGTTCCCTCCGATGTGGTGTCAGATCAGGGGACCCAGTTTGTTTCCAAGTTCTGGAAGGCATTCTGTTCTCGACTGGGGGTGCAGCTGTCCTTTTCTTCTGCCTTCCACCCTCAGTCGTATGGACAGATCGAGCATGTCAATTAGAATTTGGAGACATACCTCAGGTGTTTCGTTTCTGAGAATCAGGAGGATTGGGCATCCTTCCTGCCACTGGCAGAATTTGCCATTAATAATCATCATCAAGAATCCACTGGCAGGTCACCGTTCTTCGGTGCATGCGGTTGCCACCCACAGTTTGGTACCTTTAGTGGGGGAAGAAGCTTCAGGAGTTCCTGAGGAGGAACGGTTTGCTTCGTCACTCTCCTCGGTATGGCAGGGTGTGCAGAGTAATTTAAAGATCATGGGAGACAGGTATAAACGTATGGCTGACAGAAAACGCTCGCCAGGTCCGGACCTGAATGTGAATGACTTTGTGTGGTTGTCTACCAGGAATATAAGATTGAAAGTTCCTTCTTGGAAGCTGGGACCTAGGTTTATTGGCCTCTATAAAATAACCGCCGTCATTAATCCAGCAGCGTTTCGTCTTGAACTTCCTCAGGCCCTTAAAGTCCACAACATGTTCCATAGGTCCTTACTGGTGGAACCTCTTGAGCCCTTGCCTCTACCACCGCCCCCAGTAATGGTTCATGGTAATCTGGAGTTCCAGATTTCGAGGATTGTAGATTCTCGTCTCCAACATCGTTCTCTACAATACTTGGTGCACTGGAAAGGATATTGTCCAGAGGAGAGGATATGGGTTTCAGCGTCAGAGGTGAACGCTCCCAGATAGGTTCGCTCATTTTACACACCTCTTTTCCTGAGAAACCCGGTCCTGAGTGTCCAGAGGCCACTCGTAGAGGAGGGGGTACTGTCACAGGTGTATCAGAGGTGACAGACAGTCTCCCTGCAGTTGGTTGCAGGAGATCTCTACGTTTGGCATTACAGACATCTTCTTAGAGGCTGGCTGTCTCTAGGACCCAGCGGCTTCCTCCCACTGGCTAATTAGCTCCCTCGCCTGCGTGTATAAATACCTTGGTGTGTCTGAGAGGGAAGTACCGGCGATATTCATTATTACTTGTGAGGCTTTAGCAAGATCAGTACTTCGTCCTCTCTGGAGCTTGAGGCCATGTGCACATTTGCTTGGAGTCTTCTAAGGCTAAGCAATCCCCCCTGTTTTGTCTACCCTTGTTGTCTATAGAGTTTAGTGGAGATCGACTAGTGCTCATCTCCTTCCTTCCCTACCCTTAGCCATATGCCAGGGAAATCAGGATGAGGCACACGTGCGGCGATTGGTGAAGACTAAAGAGACAATATAGGGACCGTAGTTGAGACAGGGTGACACTATACCAGATTAGGAGGTCTCCATTCCCCCCTTTCCCTAGTGTCTGGGCTCCCTTTCCCTCTTCCCTCTGTGTTACACTAAGTCTTCCACACACCTTGCGTGACACCACCATACGAGCCTCTCGGAAATTCCGGCATACAATCTCTCTCCCTAAAAACTGCCTTCCTGGTCTCCGTAACGACAGCAAGACGGATAGGAGAAATACAAGCATTGTCCCTCAAAAATCCATACCTAAGGATCCTAGACGACTGCATTATCCTCAGGCTAGATCCAGCTTTCCTTCCAAAAGTAGTAACAACTTTCCACATGAGCCAAGAGAAGTCTTGCCCTCCTTCTGCCCGCACCATAAAAATAGTCAAGAACTGACTTTTCATTCTCTAGATGTCAGAAGAGTAGTCCTCCATTACCTGGAAGCAACAAAGGACTGGCGACTAGATCCCAATCTGTTCATTCAGTTTGCAGGAAAAAACACGGAAAAAGACGTCAAAAGCAACATTGGCAAAGGTGGGTTAGGTCAGTGATCAGCCTGACCTATTCATCAGAAATAAGTTCTCCTCCGGTTAACATCAGAGCCCAATCTACTAGCGCAGTGGCCACATCATGGGCAGCATGAGCAGGGGCCTCAATGGACCAAATCTACAGAGATGCAACATGGACACATTTTAACACCTTTTGCATGGACATTTTATCAGACCAAAAAATGGCTCTTGGAAGAAAGGTCCTCCAAACAGTAGTCCCACCCTGAACGTATACTCTGGTATTCTACTGATGGCACTATCAGGAGGGACGTCCTGGAAAGTAGGCATTAGTCCTACCGGTAATAGGCTTCCCAGGAGTCCATCATGACAGCACCCATTACATTCCCTCCCTTTATTTTCCTGTCTGTTATGTAAAGGTAACGTATGTAGAAGGAAACTAAATAAAATAGAGTTGCATCCATCCTGGTGTGGTACTTGAAAAATCACTGGGGTTTGGGTGGAGGGAGGGGCCTTTTAACCTCTTTTGTGTTCCTGTCCCTATCAAGGATATGGAGGATGACCTCCTGATGGTGCTGTCATGATGAACTCCTGGAAAACCTATTACCATTAGGACTAATGCCTACTTTTCTTCTTCCTTCGTAAGGGATCTTTTGAGCGAACGAAAAAAAGTTTGCTTTCACCTTTTAATTTTTAACAAATCCTTATGGACTTGAATAATTCTGACCTTCAACAATAGATCAGGATTGGACATGCATTCCGTTTAACGAAATGTATGCACAAATTAAAAAAAAAAAAAGAAAATAAAAGTTTTCTTGAACTAAACTGGACAGTACATGGATGGGAAAAACATGAGGTGTGAACTTGCCCTTAGTGTGCTATATAAACTTCTGGACCAAAGTATGGACACCTCCACTTTACACCTACAAGACCTCTTATTGTAAGTCCATAGACAATAATATGCAATTTGTTCCACACTTTGGTTACAACAGCTTCTACTATTCTAGAAAGACTCTTTTCAAGACTCTGGAAGTGTCAGGTGGGTATTTATTTGCCCGTTCATCCAGTAGAGCATTTGTGATCTCAGATCCTAAAGTTGGAGAAGAGGCCAGACTTCTAGCTCTGGGTGGGGCCGGTCATGTTCTTCCACCAAACTCCCCCCAACCATGTCTGTATGGACCTTCTGCACTGGGCACAGTTATGGGGAACAGAAAAGGGTCTTCTCCAAACTGTTCTCATAAAGACGGAAGCTAAAATTGTCCAAAATGTCTTGAGCTGAAGTATTAAAGGGAATCTGTCACCCCCTGGGCGATATTAGACCTCTACTATGGGCATACAGGTGATAGAAAAGTAAATCTATACTTACCAGTATGGCCCATAGCAGAGGTCTGATTGCAGAGAAATCTGGTTTTATAAAGTCTGTTTTCCAGAGGCTTGGTGCCGGGGGATGCCAAGCAAACCCCTCCTATCTGCTTATTATTCCCCTAAATCGCCACCTAAATTACCATATTCCCCCCCCTGTGACAGGCCCTATGATGTGCCCTGCCCTGCCTCCCCTCCCGCGCAAAGCGCCTCACCCATGGAGCGCGCTTTGATTCCCTGCGGCCCCATTTGGCTGCGTACTGCCAGCGGAGCGGAAGTCTCAGTGACTCACCGTTGATTGCGCTATACAAGGCTGGGGCGCAGTACACAGCCAAATGGGGCAGGAGGGAAACAAAGCGCGCTCCATGGGAGGAGAGGCAGAGCAGGGCACGTCACAAGGCCCTGTGACGTGCAGGGGTGGGTAAGAGAGGGTAAATGCAAAGTTTCAAGATTTTCTTTAAATTGGTAGTGAAATGGAAGTTAAAAAAAAACAAACTTTTTATATGTTTAACTACTTTCAGACCATCCCGTGGTATTAAAAAGTAGGTCTGGGCCACGTGTGACTCTGCAGTGACATTATAAAATGTCATTGCAGTGTCAGCAGCTGCATGGCGATTAACCAGCTGCAACAGCGGGGAGCTGGCTATCTGAGAGGAATGGACTCTCCACAGACAGCCCAAGTTACAGGGGAAATCGGCAATAATAAAAATGTATTTAAATGTTAAAGCGCCTCCAAAGCTCTTTTATTGGGGACATTAAAGGGGTTGTCCAGTACTTTTTTTTAAGTTGCCCAACGTATTCAGCATGTGGGTATAAGTATCTCTGTAAATACCTTGTGTCGCAGATAATGCCTGTGAGTGGTGCTATCACTGGCCACTCACAGACATCACGTGACCCCCGGCTGCAGCCGGCGCTGACATCCGCTGCCGTCACGACAAATCCAGGCTTCAGCCGGAGGTCCCTCTTCAGCGTTCCACCGGTGACTGCTGCGTCACACCCGGCATCCACCGCGCGCTCTCCCGCTCCCCGCTGCGTCACACCCGGGGACCCCAGCGCGGAGTCACGCCTCACTTGTGACGTCAGCGTGGGGTCACGTGATGCCTGTGAGCGGCCACCGATAGCGCCGCTCACAGGCACTATCAGCAACACAAGGTATTTACAAATATACTTATGCCCACATGCTGAATACATTGGGCAATTTAAAAAAAAAGTATCGGACAACTTCTTTAAGTGTGAAAAACATAATAAAAAAAAAACAAACAGATAAATTGGGAGAAAAAAAAAATTAAAGCTTCAGCCAGTCGGAATCGCTGTTTTTAACCCAGCGCCCGATCAAGACAATGTCCAATATATAAAATGAATTGTTCTGGAAAGAAGAATGGAATTTAAAATGTATTTTTGAGGTTGTTTGTTGTGTTTATTTTCTTTACGTTATCGGAAAAAGAAAAAATATATCTAAATTACATACAAATATTTATATATTTATTTATCAATATATAAATGGCAAAAATTATTTTCAAAACCAAATGAGTAAATATTTTAGAACATGAATATCAAAAAAATAAAATGTGCGCCTGGTCATAAATGGAGAAAAATGGCAAGTATTGAACTAGTTCAAGCCTTTGTCTACTATTGTACATTTTTTTTGTTATATAGGACCGAACTGATGAAATAAATTGTAAGATAGCGGAGTGATCCATTTTCCCCGCGGAGCCCCTAACAAGGTCTGGTACATTGTAGAAGGCTGGGAACATATGTTGCAGATGTCGTATTTCACACAACACTGAGATTTCACATTCACTTACTGTAGATGATCAGGCTTTTCCCTCCGACTAATTAGTTTGGACTTACAGCAAAATCATAACCAGTTACACACGTGGTCAAAATTGTTGGTACCCCTCGTTTAATGAAAGAAAAACCCACAATGGTCACAGAAATAACTGAATTTGACAAAAGTAATAATAAATTAAAAATCTATGAAAATGATCAAATGAAAGTCTTGTTGTGGTGGAAGATAATCACAGGGTAGCAGTAAACTCTGATGAACTATTCCACGAACTATTACTATTAACTATAACTAACTAACTATAATTAACTATAACTAACTATAAACTATTACACGAACATGCAACCAGAGAACATACTAATGAAAGATATGAAGTGCGACAAAGAAGGTCCAAGACAAGATGCTTGGAAGGGAGGTAAGAAAATTTCAAATATAATCCACAGGGAGAAGATTGGAATAAAACAAAATCGTGTAAACTGCGCGCTAGCAAATGCCAGAAGCCTGACAAACAAGATGGATGAACTGGAAGCAGAAATATCTACAGGTAACTATGACATAGTGGGAATAACCGAGACATGGTTAGATGAAAGCTATGACTGGGCAGTTAACTTACAGGGTTACAGTCTGTTTAGAAGGGATCGAAGAAGTCTGAAAGGGGGTGCAGTCTGTCTATATGTAAAGACGTGTCTAAAGCCTACAATACGGGAGGATGTATGGGAGGGAAATGAGGAGGTCGAGTCCTTATGGGTGGAGATACACGGGGCAAAAAACAATAATAAAATTATCATAGGAGTCTGTTATAAACCACCAAATATAGCAGAAGCCACGGAAAGTCTATTAATGAGACAAATAGACGAAGTAGCAAAAAATAATGAGGTGCTTATTATGGGGGACTTCAACTACCCCGATATAGACTGGGAAACCGAAAGCTGTAGATCTCAGAAAGGAAACAGGTTTCTGTCAATTATCAAAGACAATTATTTGTCACAACTTGTGCAGGAACCACCTAGAGGGACGGCCCTTTTAGACTTAATATTAACTAACAGGCCAGACAGAATAACTGAGGTGCAGGTCGGGGGGCACCTGGGAAATAGTGACCACAACATTATACAATTCCACATGTGCTTCAGTTGGTGCCCAGCAAGGGAGTCACAAAAACACTGAACTTCAGGAGAGCAAAGTTTGATCAGCTGAGAGATGCCCTTCACCTTATAGACTGGGATAGTATCTTCAGTAATAGGAGCACGGATAGAAAATGGGAAATTTTCAAAACAGTCCTACATAGTCACTGTAGAAGGTACATACCTTATGGGAATAAAAGGGCTACGAATAGGAGGAAGCCAATGTGGCTAAATAAGGAAGTCAAGAGGGCAATGAAAAACAAAAAAAGGGCTTTCGGTAAACTTAAACAAGAAGGCAGCGAGGAAGCGCTAATATCTTATAGGGAAAAAAACAAAATCTGTAAGAAACAAATAAGAATAGCAAAAGAAGAGACAGAGAGACTAATTGCCAAGGAAAGTAAAACTAATCCCAAACTGTTCTTTAACTATATAAACAGTAAAAGGATTAAAACTGATGGAGTTGGCCCATTGAAAAATAACCTGGGTAAAATCATAGAGGGCGATGAGGGTAAAGCAAACCTACTCAATAGCTTCTTCTCCACTGTTTTCACTAAAGAAAACAATTTATCGGAGGAAATGCAGAGTGATAAAGTAAACCCTCCGCTAAATATCACCCACCTAACCCAGGAGGAAGTTCAGAAACGCCTAAATAATATCAAAATAGACAAGTCACCAGGCCCAGATGGCATACACCCCCGGGTACTAAAAGAATTAAGTAATGTGATAGACAGACCGCTGTATCTTATATTCAAGCACTCTTTATGGACAGGGACTGTCCCACTTGACTGGCGCCAAGCAAATGTGGTACCAATATTCAAAAAGGGGTCTAAAAGTGACCCTGGGAACTATAGACCAGTCAGCTTAACGTCTGTTGTGGGTAAATTGTTTGAAGGATTTCTTAGAGATGCTATTGTAGAATATCTTAATGATAATAACTGTCTAACTCCATATCAACATGGATTCATGAGGGATCGCTCCTGCCAAACAAACCTGATGGCCTTCTACGAGGAGGTGAGCTCACAGCTGGACCGGGGAGAGTCAGTGGATGTTTTATACCTTGACTTCTCCAAAGCGTTTGATACCGTGCCACACAAAAGGTTGGTATATAAAATGAGAATGCTTGGTCTGGGGGATAATGTGTGCAAGTGGGTAAATAGCTGGCTGAGTGATAGAAAGCAGAGGGTGGTTATCAATGGAGTAAGCTCAGGGTGTGTCAGGGTTACTAGCGGGGGGCCTCAAGGGTCTGTCTTGGGCCCTATATTATTTAATATATTTATTAATGATCTAGTGGAAGGGTTGCATAGTAAAATAGCAATATTTGCAGATGATACTAAACTTTGTAAAGTAGTTAATACAGATGAGGATAGGGCACAGCTACAGGAGGATTTAGATAAATTGGGGAGTTGGGCCAAAAAATGGCAAATTGGGTTCAATGCCGATAAATGTAAGGTTATGCACATGGGAAAGAAAAACAGCAGTCACCCATACATATTAAATGGGAAACCGTTGGGGAAATCTGACATGGAGAAGGACCTGGGCGTCTTGGTTAATAGCAAATTAAATTGGAGTGCCCAGTGTCAGGCAGCAGCTGCGAAGGCAAATAGAGTCATGGCATGCATCAGAAGAGGAATAGGGGCATATGATGAGAACATTGTTCTTCCTCTGTATAAAGCGCTGGTAAGGCCGCACTTAGAATATTGTGCACAGTTCTGGGCTCCGGTGCTCAGGAAAGACATATTGGAGCTAGAGAGGGTACAAAGGAGGGCGACTAAGGTAATAAAGGGAATGGAGGGACTAGAATACCCAGAGAGGTTGTCAAAATTAGGCCTATTTACGTTGGAAAAGAGAAGGCTTAGGGGAGACCTCATAAACATGTATAAATACATCAGGGGGCAGTACAGAGATCTCTCCCATGACCTGTTTATACCAAGGATGGTGACAAAGACGAGGGGGCACACTATGCGTCTGGAGGAAAGGAGGTTCCTGCACCAGCATAGAAGGGGATTCTTTACGGTCAGAGCCGTGAGACTCTGGAACTCTCTGGGAGAGGAAGTGGTGATGTCCAACTCACTTAATGAGTTCAAGAGAGGCCTGGACGCCTTTCTTGAGAACAATAAAATTACATCTTACGCTTAGTGATAGTTAATTAATCCAGGGATTTAATCTGACTGCCAGATTGGAGTCGGGAAGTGAATTTTTCCTCAATGATGTAAATTGGCCTATACTGCATGAGTTTTTTTTGCCTTCCCCTGGATCAACGCTGCGGAATAGCTGCAGTGCACAAGAAATAGGCTGAACTCGATGGACGCTTGTCTTTTTTTCGGCCTTATAAACTATGTAACTATGTAACTATTCCGGTTTTCTTGTCTCCTGTTTCCAATCGGATTTCATACACTGGGCTGTCATTACCTTTCCTCCTTACGACCACATACACCTTGTCTTCCCAGTAAGAACAAAGTTTTCCTGGGCCGCCTTTCTCACGTACGTTTTTGACTAGCACACGGCTTCCCGGTGCCAATTCTGCTCCATAACATTTTCGATCATAGTACTCCTTACTCTTGCTCTGTCCTTGCGTAACCACTTTGGACGCTATGTTGTATGCCTCTGCCATCCGTTCTTTCCATTTCTGAAGTACTCCGGATACGTTCTGTAAGTCTCTGACACCGGAGTATCGAACATGATGTCGATTGGCAGTCTTGGCGATCGTCCATACAATAGGAAAAAGGGTGAGTAACCCGTTGCATCGCTCTTTGTACAGTTATAGGCATGTATCACTTTTGACAGAGAACTCTTCCAGTCTTTCTTCTCATCAGCTGTTAAAGTGAGCATCATCGACAATAATGTCCGGTTATAAAGTTCCACTTGTCCATTACCCTCTGGGTGATAGGGCGTTGTGTGGGATCTCTGAATTCTTCAGTACTTTCCTAGCTTGGCAAAGAGCTGGTTCTCAAATTCTCTTCCTTGGTCAAGGTGTAACCTCGTAGGGAACCCAAACCTCAAAGCAAAATCATTGAAGATCTTCTCTGCTGCTGTTCGACCTGATTTTATTGGTGGTGCATATGCTTGACAAACTCGAGTGAAATGGTCTATCACCACCAAGATGTATTGATAACCACCCTTGCACATCTCGAGATGTAGAAAGTCTATTGAGACCATCTCAAACGAATACGTAGTTTGGATGTTGCCCATAGGTGTCCGGGTTGATGTGTTGGGACGTTTATCTTTCAGACACCCACACTCCCTGGTCACGTACCTCTCAATATCTCTCTGCATGTACAGCCAGAAGAAACGTTCACTGATCAAATTTGTTGTACTTTCCACTCCCAGGTGTCCCATGTTTTCATGGAGTTCTTTGAAGACCAACCTACAGAATATTTTGGGAAGTACCAACTGCCGGTTTTGTCCTCCTTTACGATACAGGATACCGTCTTCACTAAGGTGGAGCTTCGTCCATTCTTTAATTAAAACAGATACTGCTGGTGACTCATTGTCTCTCTCCCGTTTACTTGGAAACCGGTTTTGTTCCACATAAAGTAGTATTCTACCAATTATCTGATCTTCCCATAGTGCTCTACGGATTTTCCCTTTTGGTAGTAGTTGTTGAATAGACCGGGGATGATCTTGTTCGCTCACTTTTATGGTGGTTTCCATCGTCAACGGACACCACAATGGTGTGTCTTCCTCCTGATAAGCTTGTACTGCTTGGGTAGTGCTCTCAATTGCTTCCAGACTGACTTCCTCCGAGCATTCTTGTATGAACTCCTCAGGGTCTAGTGGCATTCTTGACAATCTGTCAGCATCCGCACTGCATTTTCCTGGCCTGTACTTGATGCTGAAATTGAAGTCAGCTAGTTCAGCGACCCATCTCTGACCCGTTGCATTCAGTTCGGCAATAGTAAGGACATAGGTCAAAGGGTTGTTGCCAGTGTATACCTCAAACTCTTTGCTGTAGTAGAGATAATCTCTAAATCATTCACAGATAGCCCATTTCTAAGTCAGGAACTCCAATTTTCCGGAATGTAGATGGTAATTCTTCTCGGCATCTGTCAACGTTCTAGAATTGTAACCGATGACTCTCATTTTTCCATCTTGATGCTGATACAGGGCAGCTCCCAGTCCAACTTGAGAAGAGTCACAATGAAGAACAAATGGTAAATTGAAATCAGGATATCCCAAGATTGGTGGTTTTACCAGGTAGTCTACTAGTCCTTACAATACCTCCTGGTGTTCTGCTGTCCAGAGAATGGGCTGTTGTAATGAAGCGGTGTTGTTTCTTTTAAACCCGCGTTCTTCTTTTTCTCCGTGGGTGTTGTGGTCTCTGTCGTCTTCCCCAAAAGAAGGTATAGTGGGGCGGCAATCCTGGAGAAGTTCCGAACGTAAGTACGATGGTAGGAGAGAAATCCTAATATCTGCCTCAACTTCCCGACAGTAGAGGACCGCTTTTCTTTTAAGGCCAGTACCAAAGCGATTTCTGCTGGGTCCATGGTATATCCTTCTCCGGACACAATTATGCTTAGAAATCGACTTGTCTTTTGAACAGTTCACACTTCTTTGGGGTCAACTTAACTCTGTGTTGTTGATACCGTTGGAATACGGTCCTCATGTGTTCAACATGCTCCCGGAAGGTTTTGCTATGTACCACATTGTCATCCAAGTACGGCTGGCAGATATCGTCCCTCAATCCTTCTAAACATGTCTCCATGCTCCTCTGGAATTCTGCTGGAGCTGAACTGAGCCCAAACGGTATTCGGAGCCACTCATATAATCCCCACAGTGTGATGAATGCTGTCAAAGGTCTACTGGACTCTTCAACAAACCCTTGATGGTATTCTTTACCCTGATCGAGGACAGAGAACCAGGTACTTCCTGATAGGCTATCCAACATATTTTGGATCTTTGGTATCGGATACTGATCAGGTACTGACTTTCGGTTTAGTTCCCAGTAATCACAGCAGAGTCTCAACGTAGCATCCTTCTTCCTAATGCAAAAAATAGGAGAGGAATAAGAGGACTTGGACTTTTGGACCCAACCTCTGTTGATTAGGTCTTGTAAATACTCTTTCACTTCACAGTGTAATGGTTTTGGCACAGACATGTAACTTCTGGTTACTGGGGTCGTGTCTTTCAAATTGATTTTCAACTGCAACAATGGGATACAACCTATATCAGAGTCATCTTTGGATAACACATGACACTCTTCTCTCAGGATCTGTTTTGCTGCCACTCGATCTTCAGCACAGTGTTCCAGGGGTATTGGGGGATCCCTGGACTCCGAGGTGGGTCGTGCAATTTCTTCCCCTGGGCAACTCCTGTTCCTTGGTGGGGAGACTGAATTCACTGTAGACCCCTGGGCGGGTCTTACACTGGCTCGATATACCATTTTAATGGTTTTGATGTGACCTAACACAGTGTTTGGATCCAGTCTAATTTTGTGTCTGGTAGTATTCATCACCGGTACTGTCACTCAAGCATACCAACCAGTAGGAATCGTAAGCACTGTCTCACCTTGAACTAGGCCTTCCGTAAGTTCTGAGGAGTCTTTTGGCACGAACAGTCCTTTCTGGACTTTTCTTCCTGGTTCTACTCGGACTCCACACCTCACCCCCACCATTTGGTTTGCAGGAATGATGGTTGGGCGCCAGCCTACCTTGACTTCTTTTAGATCCATGGTATTCTATGCTTTCTTTACTCTATGAATCACGTTTTCCGCCACGGCGTTGGGTATGGCGAGCAATGTGGCGATTCCATCCACCACCAATGCCCCTGTCTTGTGTTTCGTGATGACCTCACTGATTACATTATAACCCAGGATAGGATCCTCTGCCACGTTCTGATCACTAGTCACGAGAAAAGGTACCAAAAGCTCGATGGTGTTGCTGTTCTTCGTGGCCTTGAGTTGGAAAGTCACTTCCACCCAGCCTATGAAAGGAATTTCGGTCTGGTTGACGGCTTTGCCGTGGAGTTCCACTGGTCCCAAGAGTTCTTTTAGTGACTGAAGGCAAGTGTGTGGCAGGTAGCGCCTTCTCAATTCTTCATTTAAAAGGCTCGCTTGGGCTCCTGTGTCCCACAGTGCTTTTACCAGGAGTTCATCTAGCTGGCACTGTACAAAGCACCTTTCACCGATTAGGCTGATGAGGCTATCTTTACTGACCGAGGAATCCTCCTTCCAGGAGTACATAGTTTGACCTCCGCACTGGGCATTAAGTAACTGATGCCCCTGTCTCCCTTGCAGCTGTTGTAGACGGGAACACACTTGGGGATAGTACTGACGCAGCCGTTTTACCTCATGCGCCGTTCTAGGGTTTGGTGAGATTTGGATTTGCTTCTGGGGCCTCCTCCGTGTCGCAGTTACCAGTCGCCCCGCACTGGTAACCTCCTGTCTTTTAACCCAAATGACCAAGACCATTGGCATTCCTTGGCATAATGTCCTTCCTCACCATATCTTACACAGTGGACACACACCGTACTCTGTTTTGATGAACGGCACGCTTCATAAGCCGGGTATCTTCTGTTTTGGAACCCACTCCTGGGTCTGAGGGATACCGGTTCTGGCCTGGAACAAATCAACTTTTTCATCTCAATCAACTCGGCTCGCAGTTCTCCTATTACTTCCTCCCAGTCAATGCTGGTAGGCCGCTCTTTTGTTGGTAATTTAAGGTTCCCTCTCGGAAGTGGCACTGGAGGGTCTCTACGATGATCTTCAGACTGGCCACCGGGGGGTCTCCAAATTCAGCTGACTCATTTTGGTGATTTTAGGAGCAGAGCCTTTCTTTAACTTCTGTTCGCTCTCTGACTCCAAACTAGAGGCCTCATTCATTTTTTCAAATAGGACTTCGTCCAAAATGCCAGGATCTTCTAGGTACTGTTTCAGCTGCAACTTGATATCTTTGCTGATTAATCCCGTTCCCAATGATCTCAAGAACTTCTTTTGGACTAGTCCAGCATCAAACTTCTCTTCCGCTTCTACATCTCTGGATACAAACAACAGTCTATCCTTCAGTTCAATTGCTCTGAACAAGAAACTTTGGGGTGATTCATTATTTTTCTGTGAGAGGTTAATGAGTCGGTGGAACAATTCTGAAGTACTCTCTTCTTTATAGTGCCCTTTTAAAATCATCTTCAGCTGTTGCAAGGTCAATTGAATCTTCATTTCTAGCATACTACTGAGGTTCAGTCCTGGGCTGATCGCTTTCACCACCACCTCAACGATCTCATCTGGCTGGTAGTCTTTCTGTAAGCATGCATTGATCTGGTGCAACAAGTTCCTATAAGACAGTCAATCTTTCTGTTCACACTCTCCAGTCTGTCCCAGGATCTTGAATTCTTTCCTTATGGTGATTTGTGGTGTTAGAGAGGACTGGCTTCTTGATTTATCTAACCTGAGCAAGTTAAAGGTCCTGTCTGAGTCTATCACCCGTTCAGAGGTTTTGGTCGATTCCTGCAGTGATGTTATTAGGGCTTTGAATTGTTCTTTCAATTCCTGTAGTTCAGTCTGTGGACGGAGATTCCCGCTTTTGGTAATTGGTGCTGCCCCTCCATCCTCCAACTTCAACCTAGTTAGAAACTGTGTTAGTTCCTGGAGGAATGTCCCCATGACGTCTTCAGCTTCTTTCTCCCCCAGCTCATCCATTTTTGCATTAATGGCAGCTAACAGTTGCCTGTGGTTGTGTGCTTTAGAAATCTGTTCTTCTGACATCTTTATATGTTCTGCTACTGTTCTCAGTTCTTCACAGGTTAACTGAAGAAGCAGCTCACTAATTCTGTCTATTTGTATTTCAACATCCATTGCTGCTAGTGAGTTTTCTTTAGAGCTGGTCCCCTTTAACTGGTGTAGCAGAGTTGAGTTGAGGTGCTGTGCTTTTGTGTTTTTCCAGACACTTTTTCTCTTCACGCTAATTCCCGCTCAGGACTTCCCGTACGGGCCACCAATGTTACAAGCACGCCGCTAGGTTCAGATAGGGGCGAGACAGGTTACATGAGTTCTTTAGAATCCTGGGGGAACCGTTACTCAGGGCGACCATAGACCATGTGCTGCAGCTCCTCTCAGGCACACAGGGGTATTGACCCTCAGGCACAGACACGCAGGTTGTTTCACTTGCTGACCAGACACACTTGACAAGAGTCCTCATAAACGGTAGAACAGTAGCATTTAATAAGAAGCCGCACAACCAGTGCAAGTTAAGTCTTATGAGCAACAGGCTCCAGTGACAAACAGTACAGTTTCCTTAGCAGCACAGCAGTTCACAGTCTTCCCAGTAGTACAGGACAGCACAGTTCTATTCCAAAGGCACATTAATGAACACAGCATTCTTTACAGCACAGTGAGATGGAGGAGGGGGGAGGGTTTGCTGAGGGAGATGATCCCTGTGACATCATTTCTTCCAGTCCTTATCTTTCTGCCTGACAATACTTTGCACTGCTAGTTGAGGAACTCAACTTTTGTGAGATACGGAACACACACACCACCTTTCTCTTCGGCTCCAGCCAGACAGTAAACAACTTCTCCATAATCCCCCTGGGGCTCTGCTAAAACACTCCCCTTCTCTTGTGACTGTGTTAACCATTCTAGTTGCTGGATGCTTCTGGAGCACAACACTTCCGGTCTCATGTGCTTGTGTTACTTCTAATAGTTGCTGAAAGCTTTTAAAGCAACAGCACTACTTCAGCATGTCACACTCTGCAACAGCACTACTTCTGCATGTCACACTCTGCAACAGCACTACTTCTGCATGTCACACTCTGCAACAGCACTACTTCTGCATGTCACATTCTGCTTATGTAGTGTAGACGGCATGAGCCACTGCAGCCAAGTAATAGAGGTGGAGACGCGCTGCTGGACTTCGGGAAGGTAAGTAATAATCCGTCTACTATAATGATCAAAGCTTATACCGAAAAGTGTTCTAAAAGACTCCTTTAAGACCAGTATTTCATAAAATAGTTTTTAAAAGGATGAACCAATATAAGAACTTATCACTACAGATGAGCGAATCCATCTGTAGGACTCTAGCCAAATGGCCACCTCAGTAGTCCGTGGCTTCCGGATCAGCGCCCTGCAAACCGTTTCCTACCTGCCGACATCCCCGCTGCCTCTTCTGATTAGCAGGTCCGGTGTGACATCATGAGTGCACCATAGCGATGACATCACGCAGGGCCTACTACTCAGAAGAGACGCCGGGGAGGTCGGCAGGTAGGAGGCGAACCGCAGGGCGCTGATCCGGCGGCCAAAGACTACTCCAGAGAGAGGGAGAAGCTCCATGTAATGGCTACAACTAGGGTGAGCTAGGACGCACAACGAAAATAATAAATATATAAATAATATATATATATATATATATATATATATATATCATATCTCATCACACTACCTCCCTTTTCCTGGAAAATAAAAAAAAATAAAATAACATTTTGCCGCATGTGTCACCATCCAAAGTAACAAAAGATCAGACTATGTATCCCATGTGCTGACTGTAATCTTATCTATACATCTATCCCTCCCTACTTCATCCATCCATTCCTTCATTTATCCATCCATCTCTCCCTCCCTCCATTTCACCCTCTATCCATCCCTCCTTTCCTCCCTCCCTTCCCTGAGCCCTGGCTTGCACTTGTCTCTCCTCCCAGGCAGGGGGCGCTGTGTTCCCGGCGCTGCTCTCCTTCCTCTCTCCCTGCCTCCTCTTGTCTCGTCGGGCCGGACATGGCAGTGACAGCAGCAGAGCTGGGTTTGCACGGAGCCGGGCCGCATACCAGGCAGGAACCGGACGTCGGGGACAATACCAGGCCGGGGAGGAGGACGAGGCCCGGGACCGGAGCTTCCGTGCTAAGCGGCTGCTATTAGAAGATACGGGGGGACTGAGCTGCTGACGCCGGGAGCCTGTGCCGCCTGCTCGGCATGAGGAGTCCCCCGGTAAGTGCGGGCAGTGGCGGAGCGTCACAGTACGGGGGAGCCGGGGACACAGCGCTGTACTGCGGGCCCCGGACACTCAGCGCCTGCAGCGCGGGTCATAGCGGTACCTGAGAGCCCGCAGCAACTTACCGCACTGTGTGTATGTGTGTGTAATATATACTGTGTGTGTATATAGATCGATCACATACAGGCCCGGCTCCAGGTTTATATTGTCCTGTGGCCATCCCAGTCCAGTCGGTCCCTCTTTTGCATAGATTTTTTTTTTTCTCTTCGTCTTTCTTTTCTCCTTACTCTTTTTTTTCTTCATTTTTTTTTTTATTTTATTTTTTCAAAAATATCAGTCTCTGGAGGACTCTTAGCGCCTGTGCACTGTATAGTTGTATAGTTCAGTTTAAACCGCTCTACTTTTCATTGAATGTTGAAAAAAGTCTGAAAAAAAAACCACTTTCCCACAACACCTGGTATTGCCGCATGTGTAACTGCCGGAATTGATAAAATATTATATTTCTTCCATATAATAAATGCAAAAATAAAAATAAAATAAATTATTTCTCCCATTTGACCCCCTCCCTCCAAAAATCTAAAAAGTAGCAGAAGGTTTTTCTTTCAAAAATAATCATCATTCAAAATAATGGAATAAAAAAGAATATCAAAAAGTTGTACGGACGCTAAAATGGCGACAATGAAATTTACAGCTCCTCTAACCAAAAAAAAAACTAAGTCCTGATACCTCTCTACAAAACTAAAAAATAATATAAAAGTGCAAGTATTCCAGTGTATTGTACTGGGTTTTCCTAGAGGAGTAAAAAAAAAAAAAAAACCCCAATGACAAAAAAAAAAAAAAATAAATAAAAAAAAAATACAAAAAAATATATAGAATTTTTCTTTAACTAATTGTCATTGTTAGATAGATAGATATCTATCTATATATATGTGTGTTATTTTACTATTTTTCGTAGTTTTTTGTTGTTTCCTCCAGTGATCACTTGCACAATAGACTGTAATACTTTTTTGCAGTGTATTGTAAAATTCACCCAGGTATACAAACATAACCGACACTCGGGGGGGGCCTTTGCTAGGCACCTGGCTGTCATGAAAAGGCCATTGGCACCCCATTCCCAACCTCTTGAGTGCTGCTGTCATAATTGAAGGCAGCATCTAAGGGGTTAAACAATTTCAGCAGTTAGGGTATGTGCACACGACGTCTTTTTCAGAAGGATTCTGCCTGAAAAAAAAAAAAAATGCTAAAGAATGAACATAACGTGCACCACTGTAAAAATGACATTGCTGTGCGAATGTTCTGTCCTTTAAAAGACTGGAAGTGTTTGAACGCACAACTTCTTTTAATCTGTGTCCGGCATCCGCTCAATATTTCCAGTTTAAGTTACAAATAAAAAAATAAAAAAACCCCACAAAAATAATGACAAAAAATGCAAGCTAAGCATCTTTGTCTTGGAAAAATTGTCTGGTACGACGGCATCTAAAAGTTGTTGTGTCCACATGCCCTTGGACTAGTTGTACAGCCGGCCCCTGCTTCATATGGAGCAAGATCAGCCCCTCCATAGGGCCCTAGAAGCAGGGGCATGCACCTATCAAAACTCACTTGTATGCTGCAGTCCTCCCGTCCTGCACCGACTGCAGGGGGCAATCTCCCCTCCTCTGTCCTGTCTTCTGCCCTCTTCACCAGAGAGAGGAGGGGGAGGGGTGCCTGCCCTTCACAGGATCCAATTCCTGGGCCCCGAGCTGGAGAAAGTGAAAGTACTACTGCTCATCTCTGTCACAGGAAGGTAACTAATGCTAATATTCTGGTGATTATTATGTGCTCTCTGTACAATGTGTGAACTATATGTGCGATATGTGCAATGTACTATTTGCTGTCTGTAGCTGTCATCTGTCTATCACACTCTATCTATCCCTCCATGTATTCATCTATCTATCTATCTATCTATCTATCTATCTATCTATCTATCTATCTATCTATCTATCTATCTATCTATCTATCCATATCTTATCTGTACCAAAAAGAATGAAGCTCTGACTGAGGTAGCAGTTGGGATGAGTGGCCTACCGGACTGCCAGGCGCAAGAGGACTTGAGTCCTGACAGTGCTACTGCTGCCATATCTTCATCCTCATCAGATGAGGAGTTTGACTTTGACAAGTATTTGGATGACATGGAGCAGGCAAAGCGTTACCGCAAGGAAAAAATTTCACCCCGTCTCCTATAGCAAGCAGATTGACCATATTTCAGCAAAATATTTCACTTGCTCTCAAAGAAATAGAAAAATTCAACCGTTCATCAAAACTGACTGTGCATGAGGCAATTCCTTTATACCCGGGAATTGTTAGAGATGTCGCCCATGTGGTTACGGCTTTGCCTCCAACCCAAGTTAGTGTAGAGAGGTTGTTCTCTAGCCTTAAAATTATTAGGTCAGATTTGAGGTCCTCTATGAAGGAGGATCTGATGGAGGCAATTCTATTTCTTAGAACAAATTCATAGACTGCACAAATGTTATTTAGTATGTTTTTGTTGAAAACAGTTTTTTGCCACTTACATATTTATTACATATTTACAATTTATTAGTTTTTTGTGTATTCCAATAAATATATATTATGTTCTATCAGAAAAATGATTAAATGTCTGATGTTCACATTGTACTACAATCAATTTTTCACTTAAATATAAGCAATATATGTGGGAGTCGGAGTAAGGGAAATTGAGGAGTCGGAGTCGCAGGTTTGGCTTACCGACTCCACAGCCCTGCTAGTTACATCTACTCCAGTGATTTAACTGGGGGGTTCAAAAGTTGTTTTTTTCCCCTTAAGTTCTCATTTTGCTGTTGTTAGGGAACTTTTTTTTAAAAGATGAATTTAATTTAATAAGAGAGATTTTCTAGAAACTGCAGAGTGCTACTGATCTATGGGTGTTTGGATTGTGAAACCCTACTGTTCACTCAAAAGCAGCGCTCTAATGCAGCTCAGTGCTAAGTGTATAGGTCCCTGCTCCGCTCTGTTCACGTGCTCTTGCAGGAGCTGCACTCTTTAGAGCGTTGTTTTGTATGAATCCTCTTTAACCCCCTTTAGGCTATGATCACACATTGCGTTTTTACTACGTTTTTTTTTCCCACAGGCAAAACCTGCTCTCTTGGCAGTAAAGAAGCAGCGTAAAAAAAAGGAGTTTTTTTTTTTGCTGCGGAGTTTTTTAGAAGTGACATGCTGCTGCAATTTGCCAAATCGCTCAGGAAAAAAAGCCAATGTGTGTGCATGAGATTTCAGAAATCTCATAGACTTTGCTGGTACTTTAAAATGCAGCTTAAAATTTGCATAAAAAAGCAGCAAAAAAAAAAAAACGCTGCAAAACCTCCATATGTGAACATAGCCTTAGGGGCAGCAATGCTCAATCTTGTTTTTTTTATTCCATTTTTGGATTATTGGAATGCATTTGTACTGATGACCGATAGTGATGGTGGACTCTTTGGAGATAGACTTGTCAGCATTAGTACTTGTTCATACAGTGAAGTTTTTTTTTTTTATATGTTTTATGGTTGGCCCATATTAGGATTGAATCCAGAAATAAGTGTGTTTCCTTACGGCTGAATTCACACATGGGGGTAATTTCTTAATCTATTTGCCACACTTTTCGGGTGGGGAAAAGGAAAAGTTGTGTATTTTTATACATGTCTGTTTCTTTGCACAAGTTTGAACCTTTTATTAAGTTTGTATGCTGCTTTCACCACTTTTCTAAAAGAAAAAAAAATGTCAGTGGACTAGGGAGAGGGATAGGACCCGACAGATTTATAATTTTACTGCGGAAATTGATGGAAATTATACCGGAAGTCTCAATTTCAAGATGAGCCTCCTAATATATTTGGTTCGTCTTAGTTCAGTGGCTTCTGCTTAAAGGGGGTTTCCACTAGTTTAAAGGATAATCATCGTTAATATCAGACAAGGGGGAATGTCTGACACCTACCACCCCCAAATAAGTTATCAGCTCTAGGGGGGCTGTACAGAGCAGAGGAGCTCAGCTCTATCCATTGTCGAGAACTACAGCTCAGCTGAATATTGCATACGCTACCAAATGACATCCATCATCTCCTTTCTGGAACCCCAATTTATTGGGGGGTGGGGCTGGGGGCTTTCTACAGCTGCACTGGCTTTAATTAAAAAGGTAATTGTCCTTGTACCCAGCTTTTTCCATTGTTGTCCATGGCTGATATGAAACAACTGAGTGCTTGCTCAATGTATTTGTTGACGTGGTTGTGTTTTTTGGAAAATGGAGCATGTCACTTCTTTCAGCGTTTTTGCAGCAGAAAAGCGTACCTGCATTTTTTCACCCATAGGAATGGGTAATGGGTGGTCAAAAAAACGCAACAATAAGGCTATGTGCCCACGATGCAGAAATGAAGCGGAAAATTTCCTCTTCATTTCTGCATGTCCTTGCCAGTAAAAACGCGTGCGGATTTTTACACGCGTTTTTGACGCGTTCTTGAAGCGTTTTTGACATGCGGATTTGCCATGCTTTTTTTTAATGCATTGAGTAGCCAATTCCGCATGCGTAAACGCACAAATAATAAACATGCTGCTTATTTTTCCGCACATAAAATCCGCTGCGGAAAATTCCGCAGCATGGGCACAGAACATGCGGATTGTCATTGGGGACCATGGGGCACGGATTACCAAGCGTTTTTCAAGCATTTCCGCAGCAGAAATTCCGCAGCAAAAACGCTTGAAAAACGCATCGTGGGCACGCAGCCTAAACGCCCCAAACCAGCGTTTTTAACTCAGCTGTTTTCCTGCCAGAGAAAAGTTAGCAGATTTGCAGCAGAAAAAAACACAACGTGTGAAAACATAGCCTTATGGTATGTTCACACATTGCATTTTTTTTTTTTTGGCAGGGAAAATTGAGTTTTTTTGCAGTAGGGCTCAAAATAAGAAAAATGCAGCGTGTGCATGAGAATTGAGGATCATGAACAGCGGACGTCTCTAATGGGGTGTATATAAAGCTGGATTTCAGATTGCCCGTGCTGATGGTGCAGCATGTAGATCGTTTTTTATGGCGTCCTGTATTCTGTCAATAGACCGCAGTCACAGATTTTTGGAAGTTAGCTTGCATCTGGTGATGTTATTACGCATGCCCTGCAAAAACTGCTATCGAAACACCTCTGTGGTAAAGGGTTAATGCCAGAAATAACGTGGTGGAGCTATAATGTTTAGCCCCTGAGATAGGGCCCATTGGTAGAAACCCACCAATAAATCATTGATGGCGTATCAATTCAACATGCTATAAATGGTATTCCAGTGGGCCAATGCAAACTAAGTTTTTTTTTTTTTTTTCCATGCTCTTTCATCCTGAAAAAACAACTGAATACAACAGCAGTAAATTGTGCGCTTGGTGTTTTTTTTTTTTTTTTAAGTTTGCCCCATAAATTGACCTTAGGCGTGGTTTTTAAACTTTGCAACATGAGATTTGTTTGTGCTTTTTTTTTTTTTGTTTAATCTTTTTTTTTTTTTTCTCCATGGACTTCAAGAAACTTGTGTACAATGTGCTGTGTATTTTCTTTTTTTTTTTTTAATGCTTTTTGCATGCATTTCTGCACCATAAAATGCAGGTGTGGCTTTCTATATCAAGGATGTGATGTCACAGCAGCAAGAAGAACCATAAAAAAAATGCTATAGAAAAAAAAAGCACAAAAGAATTTATCAAACCTGCATGAAAAAACCCCCACAAAAATCTGCAATTTATTGATGCGTTTTCTTACAGATTTTCTTTTCTATATTTATCTCTATGTAAAATGGACCGTTTTTGTCTCTAGTGTCATCCATTTTGCCTCCACTTTACATCCATGTTTGTTTTTTTTTAAAAAAAGTGAAGGTGAACTGTCCGGTCTTATATTTATCCATTGATTCTTAGTGATGGATCAGCTAAAAACTGACGAATCGCAATGGAACACTAAAGGCCAAAGTTTTGTCTTCCGTTCTTCATCCATGTCTAATGGATCCCCATAGACTTTAATGGCAGAAACTGATCTGCAAAGCGGACAAGACTAGTGCGTGCTTTCAGTCTCGTAGATCGGATCCGTTTTTTTTAAAAATGATGTTTGTGGATCAATGTAAAGCCTATGGGTCCGTCCGTGTACTGTCTGTTTGATAAATGTTTGTGTGGTTGTAGCCTTGAAGAGCGGGCCCGCTCCTGGCCCAGGTGAGCCTCTGGGTACCTATTAAGAGTAGTCATACAGGGTACATGCAACAAGTTTTTTGTGTGACTTGTCCCTTAGATCAGGCATACTCTCTGACATTGGGTGTGGAACAACTCCAGTGCGTTCTGGGTGGTACAGTCGCCGAGTCAGCAGTCCGACACCTATAAACTATCGTGTACAGGTCCTGCTATTTGCTATAGGACCTGTGCACAAGCTTTGCTGGGCGTTGGATGGTTTGACTCGGCAGCTCTACCACCCAGCATGACCCCTTTAAGGCCTCCTCCAGAATATAGTCCTAACTAGCTAATGATCCCTTTGCTGCTGGGTCCTCCTCACGGATCGCTCACGGCAGTACTCAGAGCCTGCTGGTATTGTTAGCACAGGATGCTATAGGGTGGAGAGTATAATGGCTTCCTTAGTGCATTAACTAAACCTCATCAGAAGTCGGAAGCTTCAGCCATTGATGAGACATTAGAACGGTATTTCCTCTGGTTATTTACTGCTAGATCAGTCTCCCCTTGCAGCATGTGATGGTCACACACAAGTGTTATCGGATTTTTATATATTTTTTTGCATTGCAAATAATGATGTGCTTAGGGTGTGCCAGGCCGAATGTGTGATCCATTCCCCGGTGCTGGCATGTGTTATAAACCTTGTTATTGCTTCATCTTGGCTCCCGTCAGTCTTATGTTTTTTTAATTAAAAGCCGGAACGTGTGCCAGTGCTAAACTCTGCAGATGTTATTAGCGGAGACTCTGCTCGGTGCCTTTAAATGTCACAAAGAACGTACTTTTTACCAGGGTGATACTGGATGACACCATTAGAGATGACGTGGACGCAGGATTGTGGTGAGATGGTCACCTAAAAAGTGAATAATCCGACCAGGTCCTGTGCAAAAAGGAAAAGATATTAATGATGCAAAGCATTTAAAAAGAATTTGTAACCAGTTTTTTGCTATTTAATCTGAGAGCAGCATGATATAGGGACTGAGACCCTGATTCCAGCGATGTGTACGGTTTCAATACAATCAGTGTTTTATCAGCAGGAGATTATCACCACAGGACTAGGTGCCTCGTAGTCCAACCACGCCCTCATCAATGATTGGTTACTTTTCAGTGTTCACATAACACCCTGGAAACGAAGTGATATATCGCTGGAATCAGGATCTCAGCCCCTACGTCATGCTGATCTCAGATTACATAACAAAAACCTGCAGACAGATTTCCTTTAATAAGTAATCCTAATACCACTGCTGCAGATTTGAACTGCACCCATAAACGTATAGTCCTGAAGGAGCAGATATAAACTTTTCATCTGATAGCCGATCTAGTCTTATAATTGAGATTGTTAGAAATTGTCAAAAAATATTGTTTGAATTCTTTGGAAAATGTATCAGGCCGCGTCTGTGTTTTTTCTTGATAATTTGCAGTCTATTCCCAGGTGAATATAGCTGATATCAGGGAACAATACACACTGTACTGACTTTAAGCTAATTAAATACACTGCTCAAAAAAATAACGGGAACACTCAAATAACACATCCTAGGTCTGAATGAATGAAATATTCTCATTGAATACTTTGTTCTGTAGAAAGTTGAATGTGCTGACAACAAAATCACACAAAAATCATCAATGGAAATCACATTTATTAACCAATGGAGGCCTGGATTTGGAGTCACCCCCAAAATTAAAGTGGAAAAACACACTACAGGCTGATCCAACTTTGATGTAATGTCCTTAAAACAAGTCAAAATGAGTCTCAGTATTGTGTGTGGCCTCCACGTGCCTGTATGACCTCCCTACAACGCCTGGGCATGCTCCTGATGAGGTTGTGGATGGTCTCCTGTGGGATCTCCTCCCAGACCTGGACTAAAGCATCCGCCAACTCCTGGACAGTCTGTGGTGCAACGTGACGTTGGTGGATGGAGCGAGACATGATGTCCCAGATGTACTCAATCGGATTCAGGTCTGGGGAACGGGTGGGCCAGTCCATAGCTTCAATGCCTTCATCTTGCAGGAATGCTGACACACTCCAGCCACATGAGGTCTGGCATTGTCCTGAATTAGGAGGAACCCAGGGCCAACCGCACCAGAATATGGTCTCACAAGGGGTCTGAGGATCTCATCTCGATACCTAATGGCAGTCATGCTACCTCTGGCGAGCACATGGAGGGCTGTGCGTCCCTCCAAAGAAATGCCACCCCACACCATTACTAACCCACTGCCAAACCGGTCATGCTGAAGGATGTTGCAGGCAGCAGATCGCTCTCCACGAGGTAGCCTGACTGCCATTAGGTATCGAGATGAGATCCTCAGACCCCTTGTGAGACCATATGCTGGTGCGGTTGGCCCTGGGTTCCTCCTAATTCAGGACAATGCCAGACCTCATGTGGCTGGAGTGTGTCAGCAGTTCCTGCAAGATGAAGGCATTGAAGATATGGACTGGCCGCCCGTTCCCCAGACCTGAATCCGATTGAACACATCTGGGACATCATGTCTCGCTCCATCCACCAACGTCACGTTGCACCACAGTCTGTCCAGGAGTTGGCGGATGCTTTAGTCCAGGTCTGGGAGGAGATCCCACAGGAGACCATCCACAACCTCATCAGGAGCATGCCCAGGCGTTGTAGGGAGGTCATACAGGCACGTGGAGGCCACAGACAATACTGAACCTCATTTTGACTTGTTTTAAGGACATTACATCAAAGTTGGATCAGCCTGTAGTGTGTTTTTCCACTTTAATTTTGGGGGTGACTCCAAATCCAGGCCTCCATTGGTTAATAAATGTGATTTCCATTGATGATTTTTGTGTGATTTTGTTGTCAGCACATTCAACTTTGTACAGAACAAAGTATTCAATGAGAATATTTCATTCATTCAGATCTAGGATGTGTTATTTGAGTGTTCCCTTTATTTTTTTGAGCAGACTAGTAGAGTTGTAACTTTACCGTATGCATTACTTATATTGTACCGATTGTGAATTCTGCAGGCTTCAGAGCTGAAATCTTCCAGTGTTCCATTCCAGTCTCAATGTCTGTATTGAGCTTGCTTTGGTGATTTGTGTTCTTGGATAGTGTAGTCTTTCTGCCAGGTTGTATACGGTCATCTAATGTAGTAAAACATTTTTTGTTATTGCATTATGAAAGTTAAAATAAACTGACACCAACTTTTCTGACTGGTCTATGGAGCAACCAGCAGAATTGTGATTGCAGCTCTGGACTACTAGAGTAAATGCACAGGTAGCATAAAAATATTCCAAAATCTGCACTTCAATTACTTTTAAAGACATGCAGATTTTGTGACTCGGTTGCTACAGATTGGTGTTCAAGTCTATGAAGATTTTCATATTACTTATTCTCCCGCCTCGAGCTCCATGTGGTTTTGGCGCAACCGCCAAACTCCCAAAGTATAAGCCCCACATGGTAATCGGAGCCCTCTACCTCCAGAAATGTATTGTCTCAGACTCTGAAATGTTTTTTCTTTTCTTGTAACGTTCATTGTCCTTTTTCTGTTTTATGCCGGATTATTGGAATGTTACTATATAATGTGTTCTAGAACATTCAGATGTAAGGGGGCATTCTAATAAGGCGGCCATACACTTTACATTAACGTCGTCCAAACAAGCTGACCATCTTATGTACGTGGATGTGTCCTGAAGCTTCCCTGATGCCCAATGTTAGAGGAAAGATAGATCAGACATGTTGGCTTTCGCTCTGCCCAATCCTTTGTTCTGTATATTTTGGGGGGTTGTGAGGTTCGGCTGTAAGACGTAAAGCTTCTTTACAGTATGTCCTTTCTTTAGACTTGCGGTTGGGCCAGGCCTTGCATCCGTAAAAATAGACTCTCAAATGCACATTTCTGGTAATTTAGTGGTCAAATTTGGAGCTTTTTTTTTTTTTTTTCTCCAAGAATTGACTTTCTGCTTCTTTTTCCACATGGAAGAAAAACAGCTGTCTAGGAAGCTCATTCAAAGAGTATTTGAAGCCGTTTTCATATGGATTTTAGAATTTACTCCAAAATCCAAGTAAACAAAAACCTGTGCGATCCTACCCTTAGGCAATGTGCGCACATTACGTTTTTGCAGCTTTTTTTTAAGCAAATTTTTACCTGCTTTTTACAGTAGCAGCAAAGTCTATGAGACTTCAGAAATCTCATGCAAACAGCTTGGTTTTTTTAGTCCTTTTTTTTTTTTTTAGTTTTTGCATTTGCAAAATGCAGCCTGTCACTTTTTTCAGCGTTTTTCATCCATAGAAAGCAATGAATAAGTGCAAAAATGCAGCAAAAAAACGCAGGCATCAGGTTTTACTGCGTTTTTGGTGCCAAAATCTGAGGAAGTTGAATCAGGTTATGTTTTTTATGCACTAAACTTTATCAGCATGCACACGAGACAAATGTACACTGATAAAAATGCAGCAAAAACTCATCAAAATCTGCTTTTTTGACGTTGCTTCTTTAGGCTATGTTCATACATCATGTTTTTTTCAGCATTTTTTGATGCAAATTTTCAGCTGCGTTTTACAGTACCAGCAGAGTCTGAGATTCCAGAAATGTTTTTTTTTTTTTTTTTTTTCAGGATTTTGTGCTTTGCATGTTTTTTTTTTTTGCAAAATAGAGCATGTCGATTTCTTTCAGCGGTTTTTCACCCATTGGAAGTAATGGGTGGTGAAAAAAGCGCACCAAAAACGCAGTTGTCAGGTTTTTCAGCATTGTTTGTGCCAAAACCAGAATGAGTTTTTTTTTTTCTTTTCGCTGAGCTTTATGTACATGCATATAAGAGACAAAGGGACAGTGAAAAAAAAGCACCAAAAAATAAGCAAGAAAAATCCTGAACAACCTCCTGGCAAGAGATCAGGTGTTGCTGTAGGAAAAAAAATGCAGAATAAACCATGATGTGTGAACATAGCCTTACTGCCAAGAGAGCAGGTTTTGATGCAGAAAAAAAAAACGCAACGTGTGAACATAGCCTTAATGTATTTATTGAGTTAGGCCTCATTCTGACATCTGTGATTTTTCTTCTGCGAGAAAATCAGTCCGAGTGCCATCAGTGTTTTTTGATCAGTTTGGTGGTGGAGGGGGAAGGGGAATATAAAAACTTTCTCCAGCTTCTCCTATCAAACAGTCTGTGAATATGGGACAGAACAGGGCCACCTGCATTGGCAATTTTGATCTGATAATCGTATCCACTCGGTTCATGGAAAAAAATCAGACATGTGAACTGCACCGTAGACTATCTTAGGTACGAGTGCTATCCGTGTAGCGCTTGTAGGAAAAAAAACTGACGTCTGAATGATCCCTAGGGTGTTGAATTGTTTTCCTGGAGATTTCCAGCAGAGGCTTCCTCATTGGAGCTGGTTGAGGATTCGTCCTGACCATATAATTTATACCATTGGGGAGCAGAGGAGATGATTATTGCATCGGGGGATTATTGCGAGCCCATAATAAATAGTCAGGAGCCTTATAGGTGATATAGAAGCAATGGTGTGTTTTGTGGAGGCATTGCATTATTCAGCAGGCAGCTCCTGTGTTGTGGGCACAGTCGGTGCTGGCACGCCATTAATGAATAACACGCATGACAACTTTCTGTAGGTCATTGTTTGCATGAGGTCATTGGCTTCTGTGTGCCATTACGTGGGAGGGCCGACGCTGCTTCTGGGTGGCTCTGATGGTTGTTTCGGACCCTTGGGCTGGGTTTGATTAATTCTGCTCTATGATCTATGAAACGTGTGATGTTCGTTCAGTGATCAGATGCTCATTCACCCGCATGGCTGCACCCTGCCTGCAATTAGATAGACGGCGACATCCAGGACTTTTTACATCCACCGCACCACCTTATACTCTGCACTGTATGGATTCTCTTATGTGCTCCATGGGCCTTGTCCAGCGCGATCGCAGAATTGTCGTCATCCTCATTGTTCCCATTATTTTCTGTGATCTTTGAGGATTTATTTTCATCTTTTATTTCGGGCTACGACCAATAAAATAAAGGTTTTTGAGCAGATTCCTTCATGATCAAACCTTTTACCGGTCCTTTAAAAAGAAGGTATCGTCAGAATATGACTTAACAAAAAAAGAATGATAAAAAAAATCAATAATGTAGTTTTTTATTATTAATAAAATAATAAGTATATATAATATTTTTTATTGTTATTTATTATCATTTTTTTTTTAAATAATATTCTGATACCTTTTTTTTTAAAGGAATATGACTTAAAAATAAATTGATAATAAAAATAATACAATAAAAATAACAAGTATAATTGTTATACATATATTCAATAAAAAATACAAAAATAATAAAAAATAAATATAATAATATTTTTTATTGTATTTTTTATTATCAATTTTTTTGTTTAAATCATAGTCTGTTGATACCTTCTTTTTAAAGGAATATAACTTAAAAATAAATTGATGATAATAATACAATCAAAATAATTCCATCTTATTTTTTATTCTTTTTTTTTTATTATATATTTATTCATTTCGAATGCAGCTGCAGTGTTTTGCGTCCAGAATTATAAATTCTATTAAAGTTATTTTATCCTCTATAACATGGTCACTTACGGCCAAAAGAAAAATGAAATTCCAGAGAACCCCTTTAAGATTGTTATGCGATCAGGCCCAGTTGTCATGCAGTCACTTGTTCGTAAAGACAGATCTGTCTTAAAGGGGTTGTCCTAGATTAGAAAAACATGGCTGCTTGCGTCGACAAACTGTGCCACACCTGTGTGTGGGTTGTGTCTGATATCGCCGCTCAGCCCCAGAAGTGAGCGCTGAATGTGCTGCAATACCTCACAAGCCATGGAGGGTACGACAATATTTTTTGGAAGACATCAGCAATGATTTAAATGGGTTGTCCACTTTTGAGGACCTTTTTGTTTGTTTACTTAAGTGCATGCATTAGTGTGTTGATTTACCGGTAAATGTTTATGCACCTTTTATAGTCTGTTTATTACCGGCTGCAGAATGAGTTAACTGAGAATCCGTCAGCGAGCTTATTTGGATTAAACGATGGGAGAGTTTGTAACTCTTTTATCTGTCTTTTTCTGAGCTCCTCTCAGCTGATTTATGTCGACAGACTACATCAAAGTAGAATGTGCAGTGAAACAAAGAGCCTGGAAAAGCCAAAACGGTGCAAAATTTTTAATGGAGCCCAATTGTAAAAATAATTTTTAGACCCAAATACAAGACGGGGGGAAAAAAAATTATCCTGGAAGGGGGGCAAATTTATTAAGCCAAAATGATTGACGGCTATCTCCACCAGCTTCACCATAAACATGCAAGCATGGAGCTGAGCAGAAAGATTTGCAAGATTCTGGTTCAACAATCCTCATTTGACGTCTATTGGGGTCTGTCGGGTTTCTGCAGGACGAAAAAATGGTGTTGTACGTAGATACCATAGGGTCTGCAATGGCGGCTCCTAACGGAGCTTCTGACGCAGATTCCCACCGCACGGGTAGAGGGTACCTCTGGTCTCAGGACACTTTTCCTACCAGCTGAATTATAGATAGATACATTTGCTCAGGAAATGTAAAATGGTACAGAGCTGCCAGATGTTCCCGTTCTTAAATACATAAAGTAACCTTGCAATCCCACAGATTGCGGCTGCGGTGATTGTGCTCCTGTAAATCTCATGCTGGGATTATTCTTTGTCGCCTCTGCAGTCAGCGCTGATTGTGAATATACATCGCTGTATACTGCGCTCTCGTCACTCTCTGGATGGACGTTGTGTCCCTTCTGCAGCTGCTGTTTTATTCTTTATGGGTGATGCTTGATTGGTTATTCAGACTTTAATGAGATTATCTTTTTTGCTTAAAATCTCATGTAATTAAGTGGCTAAATAGCAGTGATTGGAGCATCTTGTATGTGACGATTTATATGTATTGCAAATGCACTGTATGAGCAAAGGTATTGGCACCCTACACATTACACCTACAGGAGCTTTTGTGTCATCCCATGTTGTGCCCCATTTGCAGATATAACAGCTCCCGCTCTTCTGGGAAGGTTTTCTAGAAGATTTTGGAGATGTCTGTGGGAATTTTTGTCCCTTCATCCAGAAAAGCATTTGTGAGGTCAGACCCTGATGTTGGGGAGAGGCCGGGATCACAATCTCCATTATAGTTTATCCCAAAATGTCATATTGTTCCACCCCCCCAACCATGACCTTGTGCACTAGGTACAGTCAATAGGACCAAAAAAGGCCTTCCCCAAACTGTTCCCAGAAAGATGGACGCTACTATTGTCTAAAATGTCTTGTGCTGAAGTAGTAGGATTTCTCTTCACTGGAACTAAGGGGCCACAGCTGAGCTCTGAGAAGCAAGCCCATATCATTATCCCTCCTCCACAGCTGTCAGACTCCTCCATCAGACGCCAGATAGAGAAGTGTGATCCGTCACTGCACAGAACACATCTCCTCCAGAGTCCAGTGGTGGCGGCTTTACACCACTCCATCCGACGCTCCGCATTGTGCTTGGTGATGTACGGCTGCATGCAGCTGCTGGACCATGAAGCTCCCGGTGGGGGCGCAGTGTTTGTGCTGATGTTATACCAGAGGAGGTCTGGACTCTGCAGTTATGGAGTCAGCAGAGCGGTGGTGACTTTTCTGCCCTCTGCTCCTCAGCACTCAGTCCCCCGCTCTCTAACGTTACGGGGTCTCCACTTCATGGCTGAGTTGCTGCGGTTCCTTCCACTTCAGTAATATCACTCACAGGTGATGGGGGAAGATTTAGGAGGGAGAAATATCATGAACAGACTTGTTACCCCTGTGGCTCCTATTACATGACCGTGCTGGTATCAGTGAGCTCTGCACCACCGGCCGATCGGTCCAGGGCTGTGGAGTCGTTAAGTCAAACCTCCTCCTCATCAATTTCCACAACTCCGACTCCCTTATACATCTGTCACTAGGCACACAGCATGGCGAGGGGCTGGAGCTTATACACCGAGGGGGATGAGAGGTCGGCTGTTATACACCGAGGGGGATGAGAGGTCGGCTGTTATACACCGAGGGGGATGAGAGGTCGGCTGTTATACACCGAGGGGGATGAGAGGTCGGCTGTTATACACCGAGGGGGATGAGAGGTCGGCTGTTATACACCGAGGGGGGATGAGAGGTCGGCTGTTATACACCGAGGGGGGATGAGAGGTCGGCTGTTATACACCGAGGGGGGATGAGAGGTCGGCTGTTATACACCGAGGGGGGATGAGAGGTCGGCTGTTATACACCGAGGGGGGATGAGAGGTCGGCTGTTATACACCGAGGGGGGATGAGAGGTCGGCTGTTATACACCGAGGGGGGATGAGAGGTCGGCTGTTATACACCGAGGGGGGGATGAGAGGTCGGCTGTTATACACCGAGGGGGGGATGAGAGGTCGGCTGTTATACACCGAGGGGGGATGAGAGGTCGGCTGTTATACACCGAGGGGGGATGAGAGGTCGGCTGTTATACACCGAGGGGGGATGAGAGGTCGGCTGTTATACACCGAGGGGGGATGAGAGGTCGGCTGTTATACACCGAGGGGGGATGAGAGGTCGGCTGTTATACACCGAGGGGGGATGAGAGGTCGGCTGTTATACACCGAGGGGGGATGAGAGGTCGGCTGTTATACACCGAGGGGGGATGAGAGGTCGGCTGTTATACACCGAGGGGGGATGAGAGGTCGGCTGTTATACACTGAGGGAGAATGAGACAGGAAAAACTGGAGTCCGCTCTGCTGACAATAACAGACACTGGGAGCAGTGATGGAGACTCAGCGCTGGACCTGGGGAGGCTGAGTAACTCAGTCTAGTTTTCTAAAACCCCTTTAACTGCTTTTGGTCTGCAGGTGAATAAACAACATTTAATGGAGCAAATCCACATGTGGCAATCCAACTGTGAGATCAATTATTAACTGGTTTTGGAAATATGAGTGGCAAATGATAGCAGGAATTTCATGGGTGCTCTTCTTGCTGATTTTAGTGTGTGAAATAAACACCGTGTACTTCACAAATATACCTTGGATTTTAGTCCATTCGTTTTCAGATAGCAGAGAGTCACCTTGAACTGAAACTTGCCCCTCTGTTAGGTCTGAAACAGACAAGCCCCTTTAGTCACCCCCACTGGTCTGTAATCTGCTCCTCCGCCGGATACTGCACAATGATGCACAGTCCCTGGTAATTGCTCTGCAAATTGCCTCTTCAGAGAGAGAGAGCATTTGATCTAGTGCCACCGATTGGATGTATAAATCCTAAAAGTCAATATCGACCCTTTAACAAGCCTTGCCACATGACTTTGGGATAAGAAGCCAAACCAGGCACTGCTTTTGCAGACACCTGTTTCAGGGTGTTTGCCCCTCATCCGTGCAAAACAGTAGGTCTGATTTGGCCAGATGAGAGGACTTTTATGGCCATTTGAACAGCATCTCTGCCTGAGAAATTACGATAAAGGAGAAAATCCACTTGCCGGCTCCGCTCCTGTAACTGGAATTGACAAGCGAGCTTTGACGCGTGGTATAAAATGTCACAGATTTCACAGTCCATTGGGATCTGTCATGAATATTTATCCCTCCTTTGCTACTAATGTTCTGACGTATGAGAGGTTAGAGGCGACCTAGCTACAGACGGAGCTCGCTGCATCTTATAATGACTTATACACTTCTACATATTTATGATTATTGAATAAAAACCTGCAAATTTTTTTATTTTTAAAAAGCAAACTATGGATATCAGCCTGTGAGAAAGACAAAGATATAAGATTAGTTAAAGGGAGTTTGTTGGTTTTCCGGCTGCAGTTTTTTTTTTTTTTTAAATAAATTTCTTTGCTCACCCTCCCCGGGTCCAGCAAGCATGAGCCGCTGAACTCAATTACTAGCTGCAGTGCTGCCGACATCATGCCTATGCCGCAACAATAACAGATACCAGAAGCAGCAGAGACTGACCTATGGACCCAGGGAAAGTGAGTAAAGCACAGTTTGTTTTAGAAAAACAAAACGTCAGCTGAGGGACCAGTGTTTTCCGAAGCCGAAAAACCCTGTCCATATACCCTATAAGAGAGCTGTCCCTTTCTCAAGCATCCAGGGACTGGCAATGTGATGACATCCTATCCATCAGTCACTTGACCTTGCGGCCAATCAATGGCTCAAATGAATGGGGTGTGATGACTTCTGGTCCTAGCGTAGATCACTAAGCTGGTGTGGGATCCCTTTACACATAGAAAACCCCTCTAATTATAAAGGGATTGTCTAATCTGGATGACCGAGGGGGTCTCAGCTGTACAAGTTGTTTTCATTGGCAGAAGAACCCAGCGGGCGTTGTCCTTTCCATTGAGGCCATACACTGTATTTTAAGGGGTATTCCCATTTCAAAGTTCCTATCCCAATAAGTAGTAGGTGTAGTAATAAGAATAATATTAGCAAATACCTCCATTTAGAACCGTAGTATAGTTCTTCTGATTTTTTTACGTCACTTACCCTATGTGCAGGGCATTAGAGTAGCTCAAGCATCCATGCTTACAATCATTGGGTGGTCATAACCATAGATACCTAAGCTATTGCAATGCCCTGCACATGCGGTAAGCAACATGGGTTATTAGCAGAACTATACTACATGTCGCTTACCCCATGTGCCGGGCATTGCAGTAGCGTAGGTATCCATGGTTACGACCACTAAACTAACTGTCACTATATGAGTGGTCGTAAACATGAATGCTTGAGCTACTGCAATGCCCTGCACATGGGGTAAGTGATGTAGCGAATCAGAAAAACTATACTAAATTTGTAATTGGAAGTATTTGCTAATATTATTATTATTACACCTAGTACATATTGGGATAGGATCTTGGAGATGGGAATACCCTTTTAACGTTAGAGTGGGCTATCTGAGAAATTTGCAGCAAACTTGGGTCGTCCAGAACTTCTGTTCCCGGTCGAAGGGATACATGTAATTTCTGTAGGGCAATATTTATGCTTTGCTTTAATGTCATGGGGTATCAGAAATAACATCTGTGCTCCATTACATTTGTAGTTCCCGGAGCTCCCATGTCGGGGCGCGCCTAGTAATCTATGGCTTGATTTCTTGCATTACTATTCCGAGTGAAAATCCCATTTACTCGCTGTTATTTCTGCCCTCCTAATCTTTGTTTTAAAATTTGTGTCATTTCTTCTGAGAATTGCAAATGGGATTAGGGTTTAATTTTAGCCAATGTCATTAATTTACACCGCTCTCCTAAGGATTTGTGAGCTGAAGGAGAGGGGGGAGGCGATGTATCTCCCTTGTAATTCATCCTGCACCAGCGGGAGAAGTGCAGGGAAAGTCACCCCACCTAATCAGATCCGTCTTCCACAAGACATCCTAGGAATTATTCCCCCTGACACAGGAGCTCTGACAATTCTATGTCTTTGTCATAGAAAAGCCCCTCTTATTACCTCCCATCCAGCAGTCTGAGTGCCCCCAGAGCCTCTATAAATGCATTTCCCGAAATCCATCACAGGGAAAGAGCAAATTTAGCCGACAGCTCCCAGCGCTGAATACACTCTTTTCTCTGTCCACAATGTCAGTCATTTATATATTCCATTTTTTTTGGTGTCCTTGTGAGTTGTGTTGTATGTAAGTCAGATAGAAGCGAACTACGTGTCTATTATTGTACGCAGGATCTGTACCAGGAGGTTAATAATAAACTAGTTCTACTTTTTGGACAGTTTTACTAGAAATTGATCAGCTTGTACCCAGCTGGGATCTTCAGTGACAATCTTTTAGTCTGGATTCTCACCGACTGGCCGCAAGTCTCTTGACCCGATTTTTACAGCCTCATGTGAAGCTGTTGAATTAGGGCCAGGAAATGCTTGCCAGTCCATGACACACGGATGTGTGAATGTAGCCTTAATCTGGGGGAAAACCCGGCAGCAAGTGTTAAATTACCCTACAGTGCCTCCCTCTTACACTGTGGGAGTGTCCCTTCCTGAAATATAGGCTGGATGACAAATCTGTGTGCTGCTGTCTTCATTAGCACTGCTTCTATCCTGTACTTATTTCCTTCCATGAGCCTTCCTCCTTTTCTATAAGTTTTTTTTTTCTGCCCTCCCTGAGAGACTGTAGATTCTTTCTTCCCACTCCATTCTTGAGATCTGTGGTGAAACCCAGCAGCAAGTGTTCAATTACCCTACAGCGCCTCCACTCTTGTGGGAGTGTCCCTCCCTGTAATATAGGCTGGATGAGAAATCTGTGTGCTGCTGTCTTCATTAGCTCATATACCAGCACAGCTTCTATCCTGTACTTATTTCCCTCCATGAGCTTTCCTTTCCTACAGCCTATTTTTTTTTCTGCCCTCCCTGAGACTGTAGATTCTTTCTTCCCTATCCATTCTTGAGATCTGTGTACAACCCCCTCTCTCCTGCTTGACTCTAATACTAATACAATACAATACAGAGCTGTCAGGAGCAGGAGTTTGACAGATCTGTATCTTTTTTTTCTTATAGTGCCTTTTGCTTGCTTGTAAGATATTACAGATGCTCTGCAGCAACAAAATAGCAGTACATTTTTAATGAAGACTATTTGGAAAGCTACTAAAAAGGTGTACATTGCTTATAAGTTTGACATTTGGGTGTCCCTGGAAAGATTTTTCTTGTATAAGGGCCCTTATTAAATTGCAGTCTGTGCACTTAAATTTAATGCGAGAAGCTCTCGGATAACTTGCAGAATTCGGTGGTTTCTTTACATTCGTATGTAAATGTTCCTTCAGTGACATTTGGGGACTTTCTCACTTATCGATAATGACTTGTCCTAGGTAATCAACCTTTTATGCCAAGTAACTAAATGAATCCTTTCACCTTTATAGGCAGAGAAGTCAGCCTGAAGGGTCCTTAACAAATGGAGAACTATTTCGAGGAAGAATCGTGTAACCTGGACAAAGTGTTAGATGAATTTGAAAAGAACGAAGGTGAAGAAGTAAATTTAATATGACGACTAAAGCTTTATTATTATTATTTTTTGTTTGTATTACTTTTATCTATCATTTTTATTATTGGACTGTTCTATTATTATTATATATTAGTATTTTTTTCTTCTTGGTCTTTGTCAATAATACAGTTTTTTTTTTTTGCTTTCCAGATGAGAACGTCTCGCCGCGATTGTTGGATGCGAAGTGGAATCAGATCCTAAATCCTCCTTCTCGACTGACAGAGAATTCAGCGCTGGACAATGTCAGCAAATCAATCATTGCTATCGAGGCTCACCTCAAAGACAGATCACCCAGCCTGGCACCCCTACGTTCCAATGGAGAGATCGAGTGCGTCGCCCCTGAGCTGTCCACTATGGTGACAGAAGACACCAGCATGGCTGAGGACAGGAAAGCCCAGCCAGAAAACATATGCAGTACAAATACTTTGCAATGCGAAGAGGAATTGTTGTCGGCTGACGTTACCCTAAATATGAGTTGCGGTAAAGGTCCCGCTCCTGGAGAGTGTTTATCTCCTTCAAGCCAAGTTATTGTGAACTCTGATAATGCTGAGATCTTACACGTCGCTGACACCAGTCTGACCGGTCCAGACTTCAAAAACCTGTCCCAGGTCCATGATACTATTGAAAGTAGTGTACACAGACATAGTAGTATTAATAGTAATTCATGTGAAAATAGCACTGAAGACCTTCATGGTCCACCCCATTCTGTGCCCCCTGTGTCTGAGATTTGTCCGCCCTCTCCTAGTACTATGGAAAATGACAATAAAAATAAATTCTGTTCAAATATAATCAATGATCAGACTGTAGGCGATGATTTAAGTGCAAATCATCTAAAAGCCTCATTTCTTCCATCTACGGATCAGCAGATCGTTATGGCCTTTGCAGATGGTGATCAGATCGCACTCCGTAATGATGGACTCCCGCCTGCTGGGTCTCCTGAGCACTTCTCAGACTTTCTCGTGACAAATGGGGATTTTGAGGATAAAGAGACAGCGGAAAGGGACAAGAAGTCTGAAATACATGATGATGCGGAAAGCAACCTGCCTAACGCCGAAGGAACAGATGCATTCACGTCTCTCCAAAATGGGTGTGATTCCTATGGAATGCAAAACCCACCTGTAGCTCGAAAGCCAAAGAGTTTACCATCGAAAGAAGACTCTGTGACAGAGGAGAAAGAAATCGAGGAGTGCAAATCAGAATGTTATGCTAATGCTTACGAGCAGAGGGAGGACGACGTCCCCGAGGGGAGAGGACTATTGTTAAATGTCAGCGGCGACGTCCTAAAGAACCACTTGCATAGCCTCAGCAATCAGGTACCGCCTGCGCAGGGGCAGACTTCCAAAACGACCAGCGGCGTGCAACCTCTAAGCGTCCCCTATGGTGGAGCGCGACCAAAGCAGCCGACTCATCTCAAGCTGCAGATTCCAAAGCCATTATCTGACATGTTACAATGCGACGTGGTTCCCCCCAATGCCGGCTGCAGCTCCAAAAACAAAAATGATGTGTTAAACAAGTCCAGTCAGAACGACGTTATCTCGTCTGACTTTCTGCGTGACGAAGCTGCACTGCGCAGCCCTGGTTTTGATGCAAACGGCGACCTGCTCGGAGAGTACAGGGGACCCAACAGTCCGTGCCTTGCTGCGTCTTCAGACAGCCCCGATAATGACCTCCTCGCTGGGCAGTATGGGTCTCCTGCCGCCAAGCCATTCACAACTCTAGGGGAGGTGGCTCCTGTCTGGGTCCCTGATTCTCAAGCCCCCAACTGCATGAAATGCGAGGCAAGGTTTACATTTACAAAGCGGAGGCACCACTGCAGAGCATGCGGAAAGGTAAGTGTGTATGGGCTAACAGTAGTGTACAGATTAGGAGCAAGTCTTAGGAGATGTGGTATCCATAGTTTCGGTCATCCATAACAGATTGGGGGGTGGATCAGACAGTCGGTACCCCCACCGATCGGCCCTGTACACTTGGCCTTTCCCGGAGACTGTTATTAGCTTCAGTATGATAGGTCATCAATATCGCAATCCTGGACAATCCCTTTAATTTGGCCCTAAACATTTAATGTCATTCAATTTCATTGGGATCTGACAATATAAAGTTTCCAGGACAGCTCGTCTGTCCCCGGATGCCTTTTAGGGCAGAGAGCATCGAATATGTTCGTTCATGTAAAAATATATATTTCTAGTGTAATTGAAGATATCTCTTTCAGAAAACTATTCCTTTCTCTTAACTAAATTTTCTGTGGTTTTCAGTTCTTTTATTTCTTTTGAATATTGACCTTTTTCTTTTTAGCGAAAATCCCCTTCCCAGGAGATCGGTTTTCAGTGCAATTTTCGGTGTTCATCTCAAAGAGGTTTTACTTGTTTACTTGTGAACATTTGCAGGGAGAAAGCGACAACTCACTTTTGTTACTTTTAGGAAAAAAAAAAAATTGCAATGCTCATGTTATGTAAAAATTATAATTACACCTTAATAAAAGTGGTGCAACCTCTTTAAGGAGACGCATAGCAGTAATAGACGATGCTTTACCTAACATCATGGTGTATTTACTGCCATAAATTAGGACTTGAGCTCTTCATAAGTTGTGATTGATGCTGAAGTGATGTATTGATGTAATGGCCAGTAATAATTGCATTTATCTCGCCTCCTCCAGGTCTTCTGTGCGGCTTGTTGCAGCCTCAAATGCAAACTACTCTACATGGATAAGAAAGAGGCTCGCGTGTGCGTTATCTGCCACTCCGTACTCATCAATGGTAAGTGATGTCCTTGTTCTGTACTACAAATTTTCTGCAACTTCTTCTAATATGCAAGTCCTCCTGTGGATTCTGAAATAACATAAAGAGCCCATGTCTACCCACTGATGTGGGAGTGCAGAACGGGGCACTTCTATCCCCATCTGAATGGAGCATTAGTGCACATGCCCGACCACTGCTCTGCTCATTCCCAATGGGGCTGCTGAGTTCTGATCAGTGCGGGTCCCGACTCCCCCCCCCCCCCCCTCCTACTGATTCCAGTCCCGGTTTCCCCCCACCCCACTACTGATCGGTGCCGGTCCCAACATCCCCCCTCTACTGATCGGTGCCAGTTCCGACCCGATCCCCCCCCCCCCCTCTACTGATCGGTGCCGGTCCCGACCCTACTCCCACTACTGATCGGTTCCGGTTCCAATACCCCCACCACCACTCCCCCCTCCACTTATCTGTGCCGGATCTTGAGGATATGTGATAACTTATTTTCACAGGATAACCGCCTATAATTCTAAATTTCGAAAAAAATTTTGTTTCAGCCCAAGCATGGGAAAACATGATGAGTGCATCAGTTCAGAGCCCAAACCCAAACAACCCCGCAGAGTACTGCTCTACCATACCCCCAATGCAACAGGCTCAGGCTTCAGGAGCCCTCAGTTCCCCTCCTCCTACTGTCATGGTGCCTGTTGGAGTTCTTAAACATCCTGGAACTGAAGGTGAGGCCTAAAATTGCAAAGTATTACATTTACCTAAAAGCTAAATTGCTTTCTTGCACTCTTGGGTTGTTTAAAGTTGTGTTCTAACAAGTTACACTATTTTTAATGGAATATCTATTTCATTGCACCTTTGGAATCTCCACCAATTGGGGAAATAGTGGTCATTTAAAGGGGTACTCCCATCTGCAAGATCTTATACTAATATGTTGTAGGTGTAATAATATTATTAGCAAATACCTCCAATTAGAAATGTATTATAGTTCTTCTGATTCGCTATGTCACTTACCCCATGTGTAGGGCATTGCAGTAGCTTAGGTATCCGTGGTTACTCCCTCTCATATAGTGACAGTTAGTTGTTAGTGATTGTAACCACAGGTACCTAAGCTACTGCAATGCCCTGCACATGGGGTAAGCGACATAGCTAATCAGGAGAACTGTATTACATTTTCTAATTGGAGGTATTTGCTAATATTATTATTATTACACCTACTACATATTAGTATGGGAATACTCCTTTAACCCCTTTCTGACATTTGTGGTAATAGTACATCCCTGTGCGCTGGGCCTATTGCACCAGGGACATACTATTACGCGGTGCGGGGCGATCACCACGGGGTGTCAGCTGATAGTTACCGCTGACACCCGGTACTATGTGCAGGGCGCTGTCCTCTCCTGGCACATTAACCCCCGCAATGCTGCAATCGAAGTCGATCGCAGCATTGCGGGTGGAAGGGGAGGGAAGTGCCGATACTTACGTCCTCTCCGGGGTCCCGCGGTTTCTGTGACCGGGTGCCGGATGTTGTCGTGGCAACCCGATGTCGTCATGACAACATCCGGGTCACCAGAAGGCAGGAAGTTACTTTGGTCATGCGCAGTGCATGACCAAAGTATCTTCTCCCTCTGCAGCTGTGACAGCCTGCTTAGCACAGGGATGGTTCTGCATTCCTGTACTATATAGGTTATCTGAATGTAAAAAGTGAAAGTCCCATAGTGGGACAATGTGTAAAAGTCCAAAAAGTGTAAGAAAGTGAAAAAAATATATATATAAAAAAAAAAAAAAATGAAAAAATGAATCCCCCAAAAATAAAAATATAATGTACCCATCAATGAATATTATTATAGAAAAAAAAACAGTAATGAAAGTAAACATATTTGGTATCACTGCATCCGGAATGACCAGACATATAAAACTGTCCCACTAGTTAACCCCTTTAGTTAACACTGTAAAAAAAGAAACAAAAAACGGTGCTTTATCATCATACTGCCAAACAAATAATGGAATAACACACAATTAGGCATTTATTCAAAAGTTAAAATAAAAAAAGTGACGATATGGCGACTAGTGTTGAGCGCTAGTGCTCGCTACTTGAGTTTGCATCGGGTGCTCAGGTATGCATTGAGTATCCCGGGTGTTCGGGTGACATGCTCGAGTCTCCGCCCCATATGCTTCGCGGCCAAAAAAAACCTCGCGGGGATTGCCTGCCATGCACAAGTGATCCCTGCGTGTTTTTTTTTTTTGGGTGTCTAATAACCGTGAAACATGTGGGGCGGGGACTCGAGCATGTCACTCGAGCACACGCTGTACATGGTGCATACCTGAGTACCCGATGCAAACTCAAGTAGCGAGCACTTGCGCTCAAGACTAATGACAACTTATTCAATATGATGACCTAATGTTATCAAATTCTGTGTCGTACCTCTTGGTTCAAAATGTTCACTATACCCCTTCATAAAATCCTTGAGGGGTGTAGTTTCCAAAATGGGGTCACTAGTGGGGGGTTTCCATTATGTAGGCACATTAGGGGCTCTCCAAACGCAACATGGCGTCCTCTCTCAATTCCAGCCAATTTTGCGTTAGTCACACAGTGCTCTTTCCCTTCTGAACCCTGCCGTGCCCCCAAACAATGTATTTTCCCCACATATGGGGTATCAGCGTACTCTAGAGAAATTGCTAAAACGTTTTTGGGGTCCATTTTCTCTTACCCTTGTGAAAATAAAAAATGTGGGGCTAAAACAAAATTTTTGTGGAAAAAGTTTGATTTTTTATTTTCACGTCTCAATGTTATAAACTTCTGTGAAGCACCTGGGGGTTCAGGGTGCTCACCACACATCTATATAAGTTCCCTGAGGGGGTCTAGTTTCCAAAATGGTGTCACTTGTGGGGGTTTTCCACTGTTTAGGCACATCAGGGGCTCTCCAAACACAACATGGCGTCCGCTAATTATTCAAGCAAATTTTACATTCAGAAAGTCAAATGGCGCTCCTTCCCTTCCGAACTCTGCTGTGGGCCCAAACAGTGGTTTTCCCTCACATATGGGGTATTGGCGTGCTCAGGAGAAATTGCACAACAAATTTTGGGGTCCCATTTTTTTCCTGTTACCCTTACCATATCTCTCTGATTTAAGTTCATGAAAAATCAAAGTTTTAAAACTGCGAAATTTTCAAAATTTTCGCCACATTTCCGATTTTTTTCACAAATAAACGCAAGTCATATCGAAGAAATTTTACCACTATCATGAAGTACAATATGTCACGAAAAAACATTCTCAAAATCAGGGGGATCCGTTGAAGCTTTCCAGAGTAATTACCTCATAAAGTGACAGTGGTCAAAATTGTAAAAATTGGCCTGGTCATTAACGTGCAAACCACCCTCGGGGGTAAAGGGGTTAAGTCGGTGAAGACATAATAAAGAACTGGTCGCTCTGTTGATATTTATGCCATATATTCCTTATGAAGTCAACAGGGTCACTTTTCGCCTCCGTCCTGACACTTTCACCTTTTTTCAGACCTGCCCAAAAACACGGCAGCCCCCATAACCCACTAGCCCCTATAGAGAAGGGTTATCTCCATCAGACAGCCTTTTATAGCCTCCTTTGTGCAGGTGAATAATAAGTTCTACACCATAAATATGTAGGAAGGTAAATGCTGAGGATTTGGCCTTTCTTTCCTCCTCGCTCTGGTTATTTCAGCCTCCCTTTTGAGGTGTGTTGCTGGCACTTCCTGAAATTCCAAACCCCCCAACCGGAGGCCTCTCAAAACTTTTCTCCATTGTTTGCCTTGTGTTTCAGTCAATATGGTCCTTAACATTCCTCTAAAATACCATTGTGTCATAGATGTTTGTTGTTTTCTTATAAGTCTTCTTTTAACCCTTTAGTGACCACCAATACGTCTACTTGCGTTAAAAGACTAGCGTTCCCCGACAGGTGACAATCCTGTAACTGTCACCTGTACATTATAGCTGATAACTTTCTGCATCAGCCACGATCGGTGTTGGCACCGACGTGGCCCTTTAACCCCTTAGATGCTGCTGTCAATAGTGACTACAGAATCTAAATAGTTAACGGAGTGCAGGGGCTCCCTCTTTAACCCCATTGGCACCCCAGTTGTGTGGTCCTGATGTTTGTCTTGGCAGTTCATGGGCAAATAACGGCCTTAGAGTCTACCGGCTATAGCAACCTGTACAGAAGTTATCAAAACTTAGATGGTAAAAAAAAAAAAAAAAGTTTTTTGTAAATTTCCTTGAAAAAATGAAAAATTACTGCTACATTTTTAAACCTTTTTAAAATGCTAACAAAATAAAACAAAACTTTAGAAATGGTAAATAAGACAGACATGAGGAAAATGTTATTTATTATTGATTTTGTGTCGTGTGACTATCTGGATGAAAGGGATAATCATTCAAAGTTTGAAAATTGCAAATTTTTTTTAAATTTTTGTCAAATTTCTGCTATTTTTATAAATAAGCGTAAAACCTATCAACCTAAATTTACCATTATTAGAAAGTACAATGCGTCATGAAAAAAATCAATTTCAAAATCAATGGGATATGTTGAAGCGTTCCAGAGTTATTACTACATAAAGTGACACTGGTCAGATTTGGTCTGGTCACTAAGGGGTTAAGCAACCAAATGCATTTAGCTAAACGGGACCGTTCTCTCTATGCAAATAAGAGAAGATGTAAAAAATAATTCTAAATAAAAGCAGCTTTGTTTTATTATGTAGGATCCCAGTCCAGGGAGCAGAGGAGGGTCTGGTTTGCGGATGGCATTTTACCAAACGGTGAAGCAGCTGATGCGGGAAAAGTGAGCGCAGCTCCGGCGGCCGGAAACCTGACTGTATCACATGACACTAATAAATCCTCCCCGAGCAATTCACCATCGTCAGAGGTGAGGTCACCTTGCTCGGAAAGCTGTAGAAAGAAAAAATACTCAGCATTCTGCAGATGTGATCTGGGTATCAGCATTGTGTTCAATCACATTTGTATTACTTTATACTCTTTTATTCGTTCTCTTCCTCACCGTTGGGTTCTATCGTCCTAGACTGAGAACACGTCTGGGTTCTGCGGCAGTATAACTCAGGTCGGCAGTGCGATGAACCTGATACCGGAGGACGGGCTGCCCCCCATTCTTATCTCCACTGGCGTAAAAGGAGGTGAGTTGATAAAAAAAAAAATGCAAGTTTTATAATAATAATATTATTATAAAATGTATTATTTATAGTAAAGTGAGTAATAACTTTATCATATAATTTTATAATAAAATACTTTTATAATACATTTTATAATAACATTATTATTATTAAAATTATATGTATTATAAAATTATTATACTATAATAAATTATGTCTATAGCGTCAACATATTCCGCAGCACTTTACGTCTTTATAGCAACCGGTTGTCGGGAAAGTTTTTTTTTTTTTTTTATACAAATATGCAGCAATATAAGGGTTAAATCAAGCCTACCATTCAATATATAATATTTGTAGGGGCACATCAAAAAATAGATATTTTCTGGCCTCTGTGACACTGCGGACCTGAGGAAATTACTCCCATGTTGCACGTAGACTCCACTTTGTCTGTGCATCACCAGAGGAGTACAGGGGGTGCTGCGGTGGGTTGTATCCATCCATCCATCCTGCTAGCTTTAGAGCATCGCTTACAAGCTTTATGCTAGAAGGCTTCAAAGCGCACTCCTGTTGCCTAGGAGACCGACCACTACTGATAGACTGCAGAGGTGACTGGTAACCTTTGCAACTAACAGTGATTTATTGAATTCTATGAGACTTTTAATAAGAGTCAAATTGCAAAGTTACTTGTTTTTACAAACTCTTTACATTTTACCCAGTTATGGCAACAATAATACCCCTTTATTGTATGAAGCTTGAGCTTTCATGTTAGGATAGGACATCAATATCTGCTTGGTGGAGGTTTAACCCCTGGCGTCCTGCTGGGGGCGCTCTCTCCCCGTCGCGTTTATCAGGCAGGGCTCCGCACATTTCCATGTGGTTGTGTAGCTTTTCTGTAGCTTCGTCCAATTGTGGTGAATAGAGCTGCCGTACCTGACCCGGCTACTTCTAAGTGTACGGAGCTCTAAATACCAGGAGTAGGCGCTAAATGTGCGAAGAAAGTGTCAGGCAGAGGTCACAAAAAAAGTCTCATGCGTATTACTACACGAGATTTCTCCAGCTCTCAGGTGCACACTGGTTTGTCAGAATGCCATGCCGAGTATTCATCACAATAGGAAAAGTTTACCTTTGCTACCCGACACAGAGCGTGGTGCAATGTGAGACTTAGAGAAAAAGTCAAGAAAACGTGAAAGATGTAGCATATCCGAGCCGGACAACGCATTGGAATAGAGGAGGTTTTCTTGCAGTCATATGTCAAGTGTTGTCGCCACGTACTGTGGGACGCTCTGAGACGTCTGCTCCAAATTAAATTGTAAAATCGAAGCACATGTACAAAGAGAGAGAACCCCACTGACACGCTTAATGTGCTGGCATTAGCTTACATGCTTCTAGTTGGCTAAGATTACACTTTATTTTGGTTTAGGTGTAGCTTCTACTTCTTAATTGTTTCTTTCTTTGGAATGTCTTTAGACAAAGACATTCCTAAGACCTTCTTATCTGAACACAGACTTAATTTTGGTTTTTATACATGCATGACTTTGCTCGTAAAAATGAAGTCAGGATAGATAAAGAACTCCTATTCTTACACAAGTCTACACAACACATCAGATGGACATTTACATAGGACTGCAGTTAAACCTACTTCTGACAAACTGAGCTCTGCTGTGTGCGTGATATCAGCACGTTAGATGTTTCCTCTGGTAACCAGGAGAGATCTTGTGAGTCAAGATGATAGTGGGGGTGAGTAGTAGTAATGGTGCACATCTTGGGAATCAAGATGATAGTGGGGGTGAGTAGTAGTCATGGTGCACATTTTGGGAATCAAGATGATAGTGGGGGTGAGTAGTAGTAATGGTGCATATCTTGTGAGTCAAGATGATAGCGGGGTGAGTAGTAGTAATGGTGCACATCTTTTGAGGCAAGATGATAGTGGGGGTGAGTAGTAGTAATGGTGCACATCTTGTGAGTCAAGATGATAGCGGGGGTGAGTAGTAGCAATGGTGCATATCTTTTGAGGCAAGATGATAGTGGGGGTGAGTAGTAGTAATGGTGCACATCTTGTGAGTCAAGATGATAGTGGGGGTGAGTAGTAGTAATGGTGCACATCTTGTGAGTCAAGATGATAGTGGGGGTGAGTAGTAGTAATGGTGCACATCTTGTGAGTTAAGATGATAGTGGGGGTGAGTAGTAGTCATGGTGCACATCTTGTGAGTCAACATGATGGCGGGGGTGAGTAGTAGTAATGGTGCATATCTTTTGAGGCAAGATGATAGTGGGGGTGAGTAGTAGTAATGGTGCACATCTTGTGAGTTAAGATGATAGTGGGGGTGAGTAGTAGTCATGGTGCACATCTTGTGAGTCAAGATGATAGCGGGGGTGAGTAGTAGTAATGGTGCACATCTTGTGAGTCAAGATGATAGTGGGGGTGAGTAGTAGTAATGGTGCATATCTTGTGAGTCAAGATGATAGCGGGGTGAGTAGTAGTAATGGTGCACATCTTGTGAGTCAAGATGATAGCGGGGGTGAGTAGTAGTAATGGTGCACATCTTGTGAGTCAAGATGATAGTGGGGGTGAGTAGTAGTCATGGTGCACATCTTGTGAGTCAAGATGATAGCGGGGGTGAGTAGTAGTAATGGTGCACATCTTGTGAGTCAAGATGATAGTGGGGGTGAGTAGTAGTAATGGTGCATATCTTGTGAGTCAAGATGATAGCGGGGTGAGTAGTAGTAATGGTGCACATCTTGTGAGTCAAGATGATAGCGGGGGTGAGTAGTAGTAATGGTGCATAGTATGTAATATTTGTGCGCCATTGTTTGTGCCGGAGAGATGACTCCTTTCTAATAAAGTAGGCCATGTGCCCTGCTCAGTAGTAATGCTGTGAGATACATTGTGTATGTGGTGGTTTTGGTCACCTTGGTGCGTTGGTCATCCTCCTTCTTCTTCCCTAGATTATGCTGTTGAAGAACGCCCTTCGCAGATGTCCGTCATGCAGCAGCTGGAAGACGGCGGACCCGATCCCCTCGTATTTGTCCTGAACGCAAATCTTTTGGCAATGGTGAAGATTGTGAATTGTACGTCATGTCGTTAAGTCAGAATTGTTTATGCAGAAGAAAGGCAGTGACAAAGCGCTCTGACTCCAAAACCTCTGAACCTTAAAGGGTTTGTCCAGTATTGGATGACCTCTTGTGATTGGCCTTGGAGTGCTGCATTAAAAAAAAAAAAAAAGTATAATTGTCTCCTGGAGGGGCGCCGCTTTTCTCTCCGGTCTGACTATTGCCAGAAACCAGTGAGGCTTTAATTCTCTCATGGGATATTTTGAGAGTTGAGTAACTAAAGTGAATATCACCAGATTTAATAAAAAAACAAAGACTACATACACTATTAAATAGATCACTTTGACCTGTTGAGGCAGGTGTACTTACTTTGAAAATCCACATCAGAATTGTTGCATAATCCTGATATTAAGATTCAGCATTTTGAGTCTTTTGTAAAGACTTATTCGGCCATTCTGACACCGACTTTTTTTCACATTTTGTACACCAGTCTCATCAGGTCTAAGATATATTAACTAATGTGTGCAGTTTGGTGACCAGTCTGCTTTAATAAATCAACCTTCAAAATATCCCACGTCACAGAGCTATAAAGTCTCACCGCTCTTATGGATGGTTTCACACTGAAGATTAAACCTTCTTTCCTTTAGACATTGTGATATTTACAGATCTAGGCATAAGCGAATCTTTATATAGCTTTCTACACCAGCCCCTGATACCGGCCATACATGAGGGACTAACATCAAGTTTGAAGTCTAGTAGAACCCCTTTAAGCAGATCTGTCACCAGATTTTACTATATGAGGCTGGTGTATTTACTTTAAAGATCCATGTCGTCATGGCTAAGAGATATATATATATATATATATATATATATATATATATATATATATATATATATATATATATATATATATACATACACACACTCCTTTATGAATGTTACATGCAATCTCTACCCACCTTGTCTGATTGGCAGCCCCTCAGTGCCCCTCATCCCTGCTGCTATCTCCCACTGCTCAGTACAATCCGCAGTTGTCAGTCAGACTCGGGTGGGTGAGTGGCTCCTGAATTCACTTGCACTCATGAAATATTTTATTCTATAGCTGGACTCCTGAAATGCCCATCCTTAATAGCAGGATTATACAGTCATTCTGACACTGATGTTCAAAGTAAGTACACCAGTCTCATCAGGTATAAGGTATCTTTTCTTTCTTTTTTTAAAGTAATGCCTGAAGTTTGTTACAACAGCATCTTTATTTTCATACTTAAAGGCAAGGATTACTTTACACGGTAAATCAGAGTGCGGGATGGCTAGTCAATCCCTTTAATTACTTTAGTTGTCCACCTACAGGCCACACTCCAGCTCCAAGTTTTATTGCCACCTATAACTGTACGCAATACCTTATGGGTCCATCAAATTATTTTATATGGCATCCTGTAAAATGAGGATGCTTAGCAGCAGCTGCCTGGCACTGGTAGTCGTTTTGTGCTCTACTAGTGCAGCAGTGTCAGTGCAGGATCACTCAGTGCCCCTGGTGTTTGCTTCCTGCAGATGTGAACAGGAAGTGTTGGTGTTTCACCACTAAAGGAATGCACGCCGTGGGCCAAGCCGAGCTCGTCATCCTCCTGCAGTGTCTGCCCGACGAGAAATGCCTGCCCAGGGACGTCTTCTGCCACTTTGTGGAAATTTACCGGGAAGCCTTGGCAGGTAGGTGAAATACTTTGTGAATAAACCTCTACAATTAATATAATTTTTGTTTCAAAACTTTCCTTTAGAGTTGGTGCGAATTGACCCCTAGCTGCAGACATCCCCGGCTCCTCTTTTGTTTAGCTGGCCTTTATCCATCGATGCAGTGTGACGACGTGCCAGGACGGCTAATCAAAAGAAGAGCTGCAGATGCCGCCGGGTAAAAGGCTACCGGCCACGGGCGTTGCTGCTGTACTGGGTCGATTTGCACCAACTCCACGATTATATTTTACACTTTGATACTGCTTGTCAGTGATGCCCAGACTTAAAGATGTCTCCTCCAGACACAGGATAGCTGTTCCTTTCTTTTTTTTTGTTTTGGCATGTTTTGTGTGTGAAGGAGGCTGGCTGACTGCTTCTTTCAATAATTAGCTTGTGCAGAACATAAAACATATTCCCTTATCAGTACGTCATCAGTGCTGTGTGTGAAGGAGGCTGGCCAATTACTCATTACAACAGCAAGCCTAAGCCCCTGCATCAGCCATAAAAGAGAAGGGGACTGGCCTAGTTATTGGCATGAACGGCATAAAAGAGAAGGGGACTGGCCTAGTTATTGGCATGAACGGTCTCCAAGCCCCCTTCTCTATCATGTCTGATGCAAGGACATACAATAAAATACTTTATTGATCCCAAGGGAAATTGCAGTACATAGAAAAAGGGTTAGGTGTGCTATTGTAATGAGTAGTCAGCCAGCCCCCTTCTCTATCATGGCTGATGCAGAGACCTAGGGGTTAGGCTTGCTATTGTATTGCGTAGTCAGCCAGCCCCCTTCTCTATCATGGCTGATGCAGAGACCTAGGGGTTAGGCTTGCTATTGTATTGCGTAGTCAGCCAGCCCCCTTCTCTATCATGGCTGATGCAGAGACCTAGGTGTTAGGCTTGCTATTGTAATGAGTAGTCAGCCAGCCCCCTTCATACACAACACTGACAAAGTGCCGACAACTGGAAACTCTGCTTTGTGTTCTGCACAAGCGGGAAATGGAGATGCCGGAGTCAATATCTGCACAGAAAGTACCTAAGTGGTAGAACTTGTTGAAGCTCCGATCACTTTCCCAATATTAACACAACCTTTCGGACCCTGCGCCCCTCTCTGTATTATGAAGTGTACTTCAGACCTTTTTTTTTTTCCAAATAGATGACAACACGGTTAACATCTCTGTATTTGCTCTCATTCTAGGTAACATGATCGGAAACTTGGGACACTCGTTTGTCAGTCAAAGCTTCCTAGGCAGTAAGGAACATGGAGGATTCCTGTATGTTACACCCACGTACCAGTCCCTCCAGGACCTGGTGCTGCCCGCACAGCCCTACCTTTTTGGCATCCTCATTCAGAAATGGGAGACCCCATGGGCCAAAGTTTTCCCCATGCGGCTCATGCTTCGTCTGGGAGCAGAGTACAGATGTAAGTAGAGATAAAGCGAGTACTAGAAATCTGACTCCTTCCATTAAAGGGGTATTCCCATCTCCAAAATCCTATCCCAATATGTAGTAGGTGTAATAATATTAGCAAATACCTCCAATTAGAAATGTAGTATAGTTCTTCTGATTCACTAGGTCACTTACCCCATGTGAAGGGCATTGCAGTAGCTTAGGTAGTGACAGTTAGCTGTTAGTGGTCGTAACCATGGATACTTGGGTTACTGCAATGCCCTGCACATGAGGTAAGAGACATAGTTAATCAGAAGAACTATACAACATTAATTGAAGGTATTTGCTAATATTATTATTACATCTACTGCATATTGGGATAGGATCTTGGAGATGAGAATACCCCTTTAATACAAGAGGAGGGACCTCCCTCCCTTATCTTGACCAGCGGAAATTGCCAAAAAGCCTTTTTGAATGGTTTTAAGGGATTTTTACTTTGTTGATCTGTCTTAAAGATACCTTTGAGATAAGTGTGTCTCGCTGAAGTTCCCCAGCACCTAAACTGCAGTGCCAACACAGCGCCACTGTCATCCAAGTGGCTGTTTTTGGTACTGCAGTTCAGCATTGTTCATTAGAATCACTGAACTACAGTACCAGACACAGATCTACTCATATAGGTGGCAGTGTGCGGCGTACCGGAGCAAAGGGCGACCACAGTGCTTATGTTCTTAAGTAAAATCCCAGACAACTGTTTATATAAGGATTTTACAAGCGTTATCCTTAAAGGGCTAATCCTCTTCATTTCTGCGTTTCCATCTTTTCTGTATATTTCACTGCTAAATGTTTACTAAAGGTCTGTAATTGTGTCTTTCTTTCCGTTTAGTGTACCCCTGTCCGCTGTTCAGTGTCAGATTCAGGAAGCCGCTATTTGGGGAGACTGGCCACACAATCATTAATGTCTTGGCTGTGAGTATCCCATTTTTTTCTGCACTTTTTCATTTTTTTTATGCCCTTCGGATAAGTAATATTATAGTTTAAGTTGATGTTTATCCGTCTAATAAAGCAGATTATTCATCAATGTTCTTCTGTATTTCTTAGGATTTTCGAAATTACCAATACACGCTGCCGGTCGTCCAGGGCTTGGTAGTGGATATGGAAGTCCGAAAAACCAGCATCAAGATTCCCAGCAATCGCTACAATGAGGTTACTGTCATATTTGCATTTCTTATCTCAACAACAATTATTATTTTTTTTTATACTACACCTGACCTGTTGATCAGGTCTGGCTTCAGAGGCCCCCGGGGATAACAGCTTTATTGTCAGGGGTCTCTAAATCTAGATTTCGACCAATGAGAGATGAACGAATCTTTTGATATTCAAATTCACAAACTTTGCCAAAGTTGGATTCACTACAAACTGAAAGTGCTCTAAAGTCTCCAATTGCCCTGACACGTCGTGTGTAACGCGCTGAGGTCTCCTAGGGCTGTATCCAACCCCTTTCAATTTCTTTAAAGCGCAAACAGCCTTAATGATGTCCAAATGACCTCCACATATACAGCTGTGGGTAAACGGATGGTAACCGTTCTTCACTGCTGTGCTGCCACACATTATATGTACAGTTAGAGTGCTTTATGGCTAAGCTGTGATGTCATCTCACTATCCGAATTGATTACAAAGTGGCTGCTGCATTCCCTGCCTTTGCTTTTATACAGGCTATCGTAGTCCCTCTTGATTGGATGTGCTATGCAATAGTCTTAAAAATGAGTTTGATTTGCATTGAATCGTTAAGCTCCTCTCTAAATATCCATACATCTTCCATGCAGAGCTGTTTTATGCTAGTCTGAACGCAGCCGTATCGATCTATATTATAATGAGTGTGAGAGTTCCCTTTTACATTTTTGGGCAGCTCCTGAAGATCACAGTAATGTCTCTGATTTATGCACTTTGTGGTCCTTCAGGAGCTGCTAGGCACTCAGGAGGAGGTAAGGAAATAAAAAGTGTGAGGGTGTATGATTGATAGTCCTCCGGGGCTGCTGCGGCAAGACTAAAGCAGTCAGAGCTTAGCAGAGTTTAGCTCGAAAACTACTGTAGATCTAGAGATTTCACCTTGTTGGCACTGGTTATTTTTTCTTGTAAAGGTTCATTTATTATTATAGCGACATTTATTCCATGGCGCTTTACATGTGAAAGGGTTTTATACTGCAAGATTATCGAGGACGAGCTTTCCTAGGAGCGCTTGTTTGGCGATAATTTTGCAGTCCAACAGTCTGCCGATCACCCTGCAAAATAGCAAAATGCTCGTTCGTCAGGTGAAATGATCTTTAGGTTTGCATGAAAGATCATTGTTTGTGCTGCCGAGTACCATGGCAGCCAGTGCAAACCGATCGATTTATCCATGTAAACAGGCTATTAAATGACTGCAAACGAACAGGTGACCGTCGGTCGTTTACTACCCCAGGTTTGGAGCTTTATGTTGCAGGTTGTTTGTTCCGTTCACTTTATCGTTTTTCTTTCTGATTTATCAGATGATGAAAGCCATGAACAAATCTAATGAACACGTCCTGGCTGGGGGCACATGCTTCAACCAGAAGGCCGATTCCCACTTGGTGTGCGTGCAGAATGATGACGGCAACTACCAAACACAAGCCATCAGCATTCACAAGCAGCCACGTAAAGGTAACCACATGGACTATGTATATCCGCAGTACGTCGGAGCTGCACGATGGCCGTCATACAACCCACATACACACATCCACGGTCACGACTATCGAGTATAGTCAGACCACATTATGCAAATCGAATAAGTAGAAGGTGTGCAAATGATGAAAGTTTTCAAGTACAGTGCTCCAATCCATGGCACGCATGGAGGGCATAAAAGTCAGATTGTCCAACCAATGATAGCTGGGCATTGGTCTGGAGACCGTCACGAAGGAACGTGACAGTGGTACAACTCCTGGGTGGACATAATTTACATTAGTCTGACGCCGTTAGTTTTTATTCCTGGCGCACTAACAGTTCGGCGTTACCTGGTTTTGTTCATGGAATCGGTGGTATGGCCGTTTCCCTTTTTCATCATTTGCAGATCAGTAACATGGCTATCCATCCTGTGATTTCCATAATTCCACAACTTTTCCTTCAAGGTGTTGCAATTTCATTGTTAAGGAGTGTATTTTATCACACACAGCACACTGGGCATTTTCACAGAAAGATCAGGCACAACACATGGGATCTCACATCCTCGGGCGCTTTCTCAGATGCCTTGTTTCGCCTCCTGGGGTGCTCCCTCAGGTGTTGGCCTCGTGTTGTGCTTGGTCATCTTGTGGAAAAGGCTGCTGCGAAACAATCTATGTATATTTGGGGACTGTCCTAGATTTATCTTGCAAGTAAACAATGGTGCAGCGGTCTCAGGGAGCGCGCCAAAGGAATACTGGACAATTTAGTAGATGTCAACCGACTTTTATTCTTCCTCCAATACCACTGCCACAACGCGTTTCAACGGTCTAAGCCGTCTTCATCAGGTGGGGTAACGGGGAATGTTACAATGACAGCTTTATAAAGGGGTGGTATTTTACAAAATTTAGACCACGTGTTGTAATCAATTAACCCTTTCATTGAAAAACTCCATATAATACATTCTTAACCAATTAACCTCTTATTTCCCCTGGAAACAGCATTGTGCACTAAAAAATCCGTACATGGATTCTTAAAATCACAATTCTTAGTAAAAACTTCCTATTTGTAAAAAAATAAATAAGTTTTTTTTTTTTTTTTTTTTTTTTTTTTTTAAATATATTTATTACCAACTATTAAAAATTATTAAAATCATCCTGGGGACCTTCTTGGGGTGTCTTGACAGTGTTATACTGCAGTTTCCAGCCCCCAATTCAAAAGTTGAATTTCTTAAAGAGACAGTGCACTTTCATATAAAATGGCCGAAAATAACCCTGTACAATTACCCACTACGATTATAAAACCCATAAATATTTAAAAACACCCTGGGAACCTTACCAGAGTGTCCTGACAATGCTATACTGCAGTTTCCAGCCCCCAATTCAAAAGTTGGATTTCTTAAAGAGACAGTACACTTTCATATAAAATGGCCGAAAATAACCTTGTACCCTTGCCCACTGCGATTATAAACCCCATAAATGTTTAAAAACACCCTGGGAACCTTACCAGAGTGTCCTGACAATGCTATACTACGATTGTCAACCCCCAATTCTAAAGTTAAGTTTCTTAAAGAGACAGTACACTTTCATATAAAATAGCCGAAAATAACCTTGTACAATTGCCCACTGCTATAATAAAACTCATAAAACCCAATGCTATCCATTATCATGATCGGAACCTATGCTTCCAGTAAACTAAGTAACTGACGACAACATGAAAAAAGAACTAAATACCAGCCCGAAAGGGCAAGCAAATCTCCTGCTATGCTACGTCATACCATACCTTTAATCCTGTGCAGGTAGCCCCGCAAGCCATCATTAAACGGCTGATGACAACCCGAGAAAGATATGAGAGGGACAACATTAAACCTTCTCAGATTTAATGGTTTGATGTGTTTTCAATCGTAAGGTTCAAACCCTCAGGGTACAAAGTGCCCATTTTGTATATCCAAAAACTTTCTTTCTTTATAAGTGTACTCAATCGTTCTGGTCCATTATCCACAATGTGGTCAATAATGGTTATTTTCATCTTACTCGGGTCTTTGTGGTGATGGTTTTCATAGTGTCTGGAGACACTATGTAATTGATATCCTGCCCTTATATTAGATCTATGTTTATTTAATCGGGCATGGGCGGTCTGAATTGTCCGGCCGATGTATTGCAAGCCACAAGGGCACTCCAGCAAGTACACTACATAGGTGGATTGGCATGTTAATCTCTGCTTGATCTGGAAAACCTCATTAGTGGTATTAGATTTAAAGGTTTTTGCATTATTGATTATAACGCCACAACACATACATTTAGGTGTATTGCATGTGAAGCAGCCTCCTGTGTTAGGATTAGTCGTCACATCCCTTATTTTTTTCTTTTTTCTATTCGTGTTGCTAGGAGCAAGCAAGGTTTTTAAACTTCTATTCTTCCTAAAGATAATATTTGGTTTCTCTGGGATACTTTTGGAGAGAATGGGGTCACCTTTTAAAATAAACCAATGTTTTTGTAATAACTCCCGTACTACCGACCTGGATTGGCAAAATGTAGTAATTAAACTCCACTTTGTCTTTTCCTCTGTCCTTACAGAAGCCCTATCCGGATTCTCCCTTCTGTCCAAGCACGAGTCCTGTGATAGAGTGCATGTTCTTTTATATGCATCTTTTAAAAGTTTTTTTGGATAGCCTTTTTCCAAAAATCTCTTTTTGAGAATCTTGGATTCCACCTTAAAGTCAGAATCCAGAGTACAGTTTTTCCTGACTCTCCAATACTGCCCATAAGGCACATTTTTGATCCATCCAGGAAGGTGTCCACTGTTGAATTTGAGGTAGCTATTCACATCTACTGGTTTAAAAAACGTGGATGTGAATATTCTCCCCAGGTGGTCGAACTGCCCCCATAGATCTAAGAATTGGAGAGAAGTGGATGATGCTGTGGCCGTGAATTTTAACCCCCAATCATTGTGATTTAGTTTGTCCGCAAAGCTCAATGCCTCCTCCATTGATCCATGCCATATAATGAATAAATCATCTATAAAGCGCCTATAGAAAAGTACTCCACTCGTGGATGATCCCGGCTGCGCGATGAGGACGGACTCCACCGCACCCATAAAAAGGTTAGCATAGCTTGGTGCGAATCTCGTCCCCATCGCGCAGCCCTTGATCTGTTTATATAACCCATCCTCAAAGGAAAACACATTGTTCTCCAATATGAACGCTATTGCGTTCAGAATGAATTCTCTTTGGTCTATAGGCATATTAGTGTCTCCAGTTAAAACCTCTTTGATGACCTTTATTCCCAATGTATGTGAAATATTATTGTAGAGGGCCACTACATCCAGAGAGAGAAAAACGCATCCCTCCATGGGTGGTAGAGCCCTTAATTCTTTAATTAATTGTGACGAGTCCTTTAGATATGATGTTAATCTCAGAACATATGTCTGCAAAAATAAATCTACATAATGCGATAGATTACTTGTAATGGATTGGATCCCTGATATTATTGGGCGTCCAGGAGGATTTTTTGGGTCTTTATGCAGTTTGGGCAGAAAATAGAAAAAAGGTATTCTATATTGTGCAATGTCTAAAAAGTTCTTTTCTTTTTTATTGAGTATTCCCTTTTCATAAGCTTTCTTAATTAGAAGATTATACTTTATAAAGATACTGATATTAGGATCATCCTCCAACTTCTCATAAAATTCCGTATCACTCAATATTCTCATGCCCTCTTCCACATACCAAGATCTATCCATAAGGACAATTCCTCCTCCCTTATCTGCATTACGAATGATAATATCATTATTTTCTCTGATAGATTCAATGGCTGCTCTCTCTTCTTTTTTCAAATTATCTCTCATTTTCATGCGGGGAATTGACCTTACTTCCTTTAATATTAATTGTTGGAATGCCTCAATATGTGACCCCTTATGGTGTAAAGGATAAAATAAGAGGTTAATTGGTTAAGAATGTATTATATGGAGTTTTTCAATGAAAGGGTTAATTGATTACAACACGTGGTCTAAATTTTGTAAAATACCACCCCTTTATAAAGCTGTCATTGTAACATTCCCCGTTACCCCACCTGATGAAGACGGCTTAGACCGTTGAAACGCGTTGTGGCAGTGGTATTGGAGGAAGAATAAAAGTCGGTTGACATCTACTAAATTGTCCAGTATTCCTTTGGCGCTCCCTGAGACCGCTGCACCATTGTTTACTTGTGAGATATCTCCATGCGGAGCTAAAGCGGCAGGAGCGGCCTGGTCTATTTGGATGTTTGAGGACCTGCGGTATCCAACCACCGGGTTAAACTACTGAGGACCTGCGGTGACGTGGTATCTGGTCCAGCAGGATCGTGTGACCACTTGAGGAGCACGGAGTTGCGAGGCAAACACCGACAGGACGGTACTACAAATAGAGGTGACCCGGAGCCTCATTAATTACACGCTTAATCTTGGTTGTGTAGACGTACACAACCTTCACAGGTGAGTGCACTGGCACTTTTTAAATTCAGCAAATAGCCCTGTGAGTCTACACATGCGCCCTTTCTTTTCTTTTCACTAGATTTATCTTGTACATTAGATAATGTCCGTAATAATCACATGACTTCTCTTTATTTCATCAGTGACCGGTGCCAGTTTTTTTGTCTTCAGCGGAGCACTAAAACCATCTTCGGGGTTTCTGGCAAAGTCCAGCATTGTAGAAGGTAAGGAGGTTCTGAGATGAGTACTAAAACCAGTGTATTGGTGAAATGAGTACACAAAATGACCTATAGTCCTAATATATCTTCTATATCCTGTGGGATAGTGAAGTCATCTAACAGCTATATGACATTAAATGTCCTTGATATTACAAGGCTCATTTAATAATGTTATCTGATATCCTCTGATTATTTAAGGGAGATAAAAATAAATTTATTTTAATCCACTTTCTGTCTAAAGCAATAAAGGCTCATAACCCTTTCCATGTGATTTTACTACTTCTCACTATGACCTGATGTGACAGCATTGCTGCGCTTTCTAGTTGCTCGCCCTTCCTTCTGGACTCTTCGTCAGAGATCAAAGGGGTATGGTTTGCTTCTTGCTCCTTATGCTAGCCAGCTCCCTGACCAAGGCTCATCACAGACCACCACCTGATCTGTGAGTGCATAGAGAAGCCTTGGCGAGGGGGCTGGCTAATATAAGGAGCAAGATACTCTGATAGCATCACAAAAGAGAGGGCGAGCACTCGGGAGCAGCAGTGTATAACGTGCGGTCACGGTGAGTAGTAGTAAAATCACATGAACAGGATGAAGGACATCAGCCTTTATAGTTTTGGACAGAAAGTGGATCGAATGCAATTTTTATCCCTTTAATGATAGAATATAATACATGTCCTGTCTCTATGTATAGATGGTGTGATGATCCAGATCACGGCAGAGAGCATGGATGCCCTGAGACAAGCCTTAAGGGAGATGAAAGACTTCACCATCACTTGTGGGAAGGCAGACGCTGAGGAGACACAGGAACATGTCTATGTACAATGGGTGGACGATGACAAAAACTTTAACAAGGGGTAAATGAGCCGTTAATTGTGCAGTACAGTAATATATCGATGTCTACTTTGTGATTCTGTTCTTCTCTATGGCTTGTTGTATCTATCCTGCTTTCTCTCTTAGTATTTCCAGCCCAATCGATAGCAAAACATTGGAATCTGTAACCAGTGTCAAGATTTCGCATGGCTCCGAATACAAAGCTAATGGCAAAATCATTCGTTGGACCGAGGTACGAGTAATAAAATATACGACACTCAGGGAGGAGAGATCTTGAATTGTGCTAATAAGTGATTTCAGGATCATTGCTTGTGCACAGCATATATTTCCACTTCTCTGTTTACTTGCAATCACATTGCTAATAAGTGATTTCAGGATCACAGCATATATTTCCACTTCTCTGTTTACTTGCAATCACATTGCTAATAAGTGATTTCAGGATCACAGCATATATTTTCACTTCTCTGTTTACTTGCAATCACATTGCTAATAAGTGATTTCAGGATCACAGCATATATTTTCTGTTTACTTGCAGTCACATTACTATTAAGTGATTTCAGGATCACAGCATATATTTTCACTTCTCTGTTTACTTGCAATCACATTGCTAATAAGTGATTTCAGGATAACAGCATATATTTTCTGTTTACTTGCAGTCACATTACTAATAAGTGATTTCAGGATCACAGCATATATTTTCACTTCTCTGTTTACTTGCAATCACATTCTCGCAGGTATTTTTCCTGGACACTGAGGAACAGCAGAGCGGCCTTAGTGATCCTGCTGACCACAGTAGACTGACTGAAAATGTGGCCAAAGCTTTCTGTCTTGCACTTTGTCCACATCTCAAGCTACTAAAAGAAGATGGGATGACCCGACTGGGATTGCGGGTCACGCTGGACTCGGACCAGGTAAGATTTTGGATTGGAGGTGCGATGATTGTACATAGTATAATAATGATACTAGAGATGAGCAATTTGATTGCCCTGGGCCGGTGTCCAGTCCCATCCTCTGTGTCAGCCGGTCTTCACTTCTGCACCCAACATCCTGGGCACCTCTGCCGTGACGTACATCATGGGGTCAAAGAATCACGCAGAAGTGAAAACTGGACGCCGGACCAGGGCAGCGCGAATTGAGTTACTAATCTCTAACAATATTGTTTGCGCTTGTGTTTTTCAGGTCGGATACCAAGCAGGGAGTAATGGGCAACCACTGCCTCCTCGCTACACCCATGATTTGGACAGTGCCTTGGTGCCAGTGATACATGGGGGCACATGCCAGATAAATGAGGGCCCAGTAACCATGGAACTCATTTTTTATATCTTGGAAAACATCTCATAGGGATGTTTATGAGAGTATCCTCAAAAAACACACAAAAAAAACTGCCCCTGGCTGAACCATTTGCACTTTAATCACGGAAGATTCATGTTTCTTTTCTTTTGCTAACACTAATACTAGGTCAGGGTGCGAGAGGCGGACACAAGAATGCTTTAAACCTTCTATGCATAGCCCGTGGAGAGTGTCGCGTTGCAAGGAGGGCGCACGGTAAAGTGGAAATCTGCGGGTGAAAAACTGAAGAATCGGGTGAGAGATGGAAGAAAGACCCTCATAAGTGCAACACAAAGAATATCCGACTTACAATCAGGAATATCTCACTCTGACCTCATTTAAATCATCGCTGCAAACTTTTCTGCTCGCGTTTATCTATCACTGTTTCATCCTATCCAAGTTTACACTGTTAAAGACCAGCCTGAACCTCCTAACTTGTTTTTGGTTTGTATCCTTATGTACAATGCATGGCAAAAAGGAGACCGAGATACACAGCAGCCTGTAGTGTTGATATCACCTCCCAGCGCAAGTGCATGAAACCAGAGGCCGATCGCCGGCATCGGTTCTTATTTGCAAGGGCAGCAATATTATTTTATACTATTCAGGACCGCACAAGTTTTTATTTATTTATTTTTTTATCTACTTTGTTCATTCGTTGGAACTACGTGGAAAATAGATTACAGAGAGGCAAGAAAATCCGAGACAATGCGTTAATTAACCAAACCCAACCCCGACCCTGCAGCTTCACCGGAGGACGGTAATGAGGTGACATTTACATTACATGTTCGTCTTCGAGACCGTATACTGCACTCTACAGTTATCAGCATTGCCGTGCGTCCCGGCAGTCGCAGCCCTAGCGGAAACCATCAAAGTATTTATTCCCTCTTAGGTCGGATTCAGTATAACACTATCCGCAGAGTACAATGCGGCCATTGTTCAATACACCAAATAAACCGCTTTAATTTATGTACATGAAATTCAGCTTTTGGGGAGTGATCTGGGGCCACACTCATCTTCCCCATCATCTGTGATCTAACTCATATTTATTCACATTGTTTGTGTCCTGGTATTTATGTCTGTCATTTCATAATGGTGTGTTTTTTTTTTTTTTACTGTGTCATTTACAATAATTGCTTAGTTAGTCACAACTTTATGGCTTTGTGCAAATAGGATCTTTTACTAAAAACATGAAAAAAGAGATTCCAGTGCCTATCGTATATGTTCTGTACATGGTATGGAAATACATGTTATTACCGGCAGGTCATTAAAGAGAGACCAGTCGTCTTTCCTGACATGTCTGTTTTAGGAAATCTTTGCCTTGTGCTGTTCCTCTTGTAAAGGTAAGAATAAGTTAACAACTTTAGGGATTATTGCTGACTCTACCGTCCCATCAGCCTTGATATTGTCAGACAATTTAGCGACGGTAAACTTTGTGACATTTATTTATTTTACTCACTTATATAGCGCCATCAATACCGCATCTCTTTACAGACATCATCATCTCTGTGCCCATTGGGGCTCACAATCTACATTCCCTATCAGTATGTCTTTGGAGTGTGGGAGGAAACCGGAGAACCTGGAGGAAACCCACAGATGGGTTGCAGATGTTGTCTTTGGTGAGATTTAAAGCCAGGACCCCAGTGCTGCAAAGCAACAGTGCTAACCACTGAGCCACCATACAGTGCTAACCACTGAGCCACCATACAGTGCTATCCACTGAAATGTAACACCCAGTTGTCATTTTTAGTTTGGGGCTTACATGGTGTCATTGGACATTCGAGGACAAATCGCACTACAATTATAGAGTTACAAGGATGAAGTCTCATGGTGGCAACACAACCTCTTTAGCAATGGTAAAAGGTGATGTTGCACTGTGACACCTTCATCTTCATAACGCATGAACATGTCCAGGAGTAATAACAGAAGAACAACACATTCCAGAGTTTCAAGAATAAATGCTCCAGAATTATCATTTTATGTTGAAAACAAAATAGACACGCCAGGAGTAAAGTTGAGCAAAATGATTTGCAGAACCCTGGACCAGCAGCCACTTCTGTACTCCGTGGATTTTGGACAAGAGCCCTGCAAACTTCCTCCTACCTGCTGGGATCACTGGCAACAACAATGGCCTACTAATCAGAAGACGTGCTGGGGGCGCCAGCCGCTACGTGGAGGTTCACAGGGCTCATGTACAGCTGCCATGGATTAGAGAGGTGGCTGCTGGACCAAGGTCCTGCCAATCTTTCTCCTGAACTGTAGCTAGGGGACTGGCAGGTCCTCCAGGAGGTTATGTATTTTCCCAAATTCTGGCCAAATCTCTTGCAGTAATGCGTTTAGTCTCCTGCAGTTACATCGGATGCAGTAACAGGGCTAAAGACATTTCTTCAGTGACGGACGCAGTCACCACAGACCCGATGGTTCACTGTGTGGTAAGTGAAGAATTCCTTCAAGGAGATATTAACTCTGCTTATCCAGATGTAGGTCACGCAGTCTGTACTATTCAGGGTTATGAGCTGAGCGATGTCTTGAGCAGAGGTGGTGGATATTGGTCCATTCAGAGTGCCTGATTATCGGCAAACAAAGCTTTCCTTGGAATGCTTCTTCCTGATTATCGGACCACGTAAACCTGCCCGCGATCACCGAACAAAACACTTTCGTCAGGTGATCAGATCATTGGGAGTACACGATCACCTACATGGGGACTATATTAATTTATAGTGTATACAATCCTGTCCTGTCCTGTCCTGGCCCTATGACCCTCACAGCAGGGGTCTTCAAAAGCCCATCGAAATATCCAATCAGGAAAGGTTGCCATCCAATGGAAATAATCAATGAAGACTCCTTTCCAAACAGCAAGCAGAGATCTTAAAAACAGTTTTTTTTTTTTAAAGTATATTGTCCTTCTGTGTGACGATCCGTCTGTGACTTTATGATTGATCGTACCCCCCATAGAGGTGTCCCTTATGTTATTAGGGAGTGCGGTTTTGTACCCAGTGTGTATTTTCTGCATTGCGCCATAGGTCGGTAACACTTGTGTGCAGATTTATACAGCCGGGGTTACGTTCCAGATGAAGCCGTCCTTCATGTCAGTGTTACATATTTATGCTATTACACTTTAGTGCTTGAATTGCTGTGCGGCAGCAGCGGATGATGAGGTTGGATCCGGCTGCAATGCACAGTTTTAAAATTTGCAAAGAGCCATATCCAATAAGTCATGTTATAGCAATAGCCGAGGATTATGCCGTCCCTCGATAGATGGGAGGGGGTTGGCTTTAGAAACCAAGACCAGTATTAGCAGAATGTTCCTCAGCGTATGTGCATCGTTCAGAGGTAGGCTGGGTTTTGGGATAGTTAATATTCTCAATGTGCATAATGAAGTCATTACTGAGCACCGTGGTTATTCTTGGATACCTCTCCAATGACTTCTCCGTCCCTGAGCTCCTCCATCCTCCCCCCACCCAGGCACTGGTCCGGCTTCCCAGTATCTTAGCCCTTCTTGTGTGTAAATAAGAATTTCTACAATGCTGTAAGTCTGGGACATTATATAAGGAATCTCCTCTCTGCCTTTGTAACTCTGGTAATGTCATATGTTGGACGATTAAACATGCCATCTGTCTTGTGTGTCCTGAATCCTGTTTTTTTTTTTTTTAACCCCTGTGTTCCGTTTCTTGTCCATAATATCACCGGTGTTCCTAAACTATACGCTGCCAAAAACATCCATTTAAAGTGAGTGTTGTCAGAACAGAATAACTGTTCAAACTAAGCACAGGCGCCCGGAGCACCCTCGGTGCAGCCGCGGCGCCCGGAGCACCCTCGGTGCAGCCGCGGCGCCCGGAGCACCCTCGGTGCAGCCGCGGCGCCCGGAGCACCCTCGGTGCAGCCGCGGCGCCCGGAGCACCCTCGGTGCCCAGCCTCCCACCTACTTGTTCTCCATCTATCTCCGCCCTTAGCGAGAGCTGTCAGTCAAGGAAGGGGATGGAGAAAAAAAAAGATGCAAAACAAGTAAGCAGGAGGGTGCAGTGATCTATTCGGCTACACCAGGGGTGCACCGAGCACCTGTGCTTGGTATAAACCGTAATCACAAAATAAGACTCTTTAATTTCCATGTATACAAGTGTTTTTTTCAATATACTAGTGTGAGAAGGTACAATGAAACCAGGGTGAGGCATCACAACCCATGTTTTGCAATGGGAATCAATGCAGTGAGCTACAGTTTATCACATAATTTGCTATGCTTGCAGTTGGACACTACCCCCCCCCCCCCCCAAAGCGTTGCAATAATCCCATTGTTTTTTTTGCTGTGGTTTGCATTCATGGCTATGGTTATCTTCACATCTCGGTCAATGATACTGCAAAAGGATAACCACCATTGGTTATGTTCTAGATAATGACACTTGCCTGAAAATGCAGCTTCCCCTTTAAGACCGTCTTGGTAGCCAGCTTGGAAGACAAAGTGGCCACATACCAGATAAACATATGTAACCTGCTGATTTTGGCAGCACTGGCTGACCATCTAAAATGTATGGTGGTGTGTGTATAGGTGATGTTTTTTTTGGGGGGGGGGGGGGGGACTTTTTTTTTTCTTAAGTGAGTATGTCCGCAAATGACTGTTCAAACAGAGCGCTGGGTGCACCCTGGGCGTGGCTGAGCACCTTCTCATGTACTTGATTTCCATTTAACTCCGTTGTCATGTAAAGCCAGAGCTGCCAATGGAGGGTGGAGACAGAGGGAAAACAAGTAGGTGGGAAGGTGCACTGAGAAGCTTGGCCACACCCAGGGTGCACAGAGCACCTGTGCTTGGTTTGAACAGTTTTTTTTTTTTTTTTTTGTGCTGACATGTCTTAAATTTGATCATATTTTAGTTGGCTCGGCCTCATTTTTATTAATATAGCCATTTTAACCATTGTGAAATGTATCACACACCCTTTTGGAACAACATAAATCATAGTGGGAACTTTTCTTGTATAGTAATACACAACGTATGACGTTCTACTACTTAGATTTGACATCATCTTTCCTACAAAATTGCCTATAAAAATGGACTTTCCTGCATGTTCTGCAACATCAAGTTTAGGAGAAACATGGTCCTTCCGGAATAAAAGATGTTAATGCGCAAAATCAAATAGTGTCACAAATTATACTTTTTATATGAGTTTTTTTTTCCTCTAGGGGGTTGATACTCCTGTGCCTCCTCTTTACACATGGATTGGTTCATTTTGTTACATGCATAAAGTCATGGCACATTGGGACAACATCCTCACTGGTTTCTTAAAGGGGTTGTTTCAGGTTTAGCGAACAATTTGCTTTTTATTAACAAACTGCGCCACTCATGTCCATGGCCACATATGGTATTGCAGCCGATCTTTATTTGTGCTGCAATACCAGGTACAGCCAGTAGTCAAAAACAAGGGACAGACTTTATTTTCTAAACCTGGACCATCCCTTTAAATCACAATATACTATTGCTTTAACTTACGCAATTGTCCGGGGAAAGATTGCAAGTAGCTATGATCCACATTCCCCCATTTACAATGCTTTTTAGAGGGTATATTAGCATGTGACAATACTGCATGGCACCGTAGCCTGCTAGCACTGGATTTTATAAGCTCTCCAGGAAGATCCTACGATACCTCACTTGTTCTGATGCAAAATTATTTTGCTTGCTCCATTGGTCGAGTACAATCATTATGTAACATGATTTTTTTTTTCCTGTTTTGACTATAAAATGTATTTTTCTTTTAATAAAAAAAAATATTTTATTTTGTAATGCCAAGATTAATATTGTATTTTCTGCTGCACCTAGGAGCATAATCATGGAGAGGGGGGAAAAAAAAAAAAAATTAACATAAAAAGGTTCCCCCATTTCAATTTATTTTTTTTTTACTATACAAGTAAATACAACATCTTCATATAGAACCATCCAGGAAGATAATAAATAAGAACAAAAATGGCTTCCTTTAACAGTCTAAACATTCATTTACACATGGCACAAACATTTCAACTATGGGGAGAAAAAAAAAAAAAAAAAAAAAAAAATGCCGACAACTGTTGTCGGACACCTGCAAAGTGAAGGGTTAATCTGCATATTGGGGGGGGGGGGGGGGGGGTCTGCAATGCAAAACTAAATGCTCTCAGCAGTCTTTGGCTGGCAAAGCATGCTGGGGGGGTTGTAATTTTGCAATGCATAGCTGTTGGAGACCCCCATTCATAGTGCTTAAAAAAAAATAAAAAGGCACACAGAACAGACAAAGCTGGAAACGTAGGTGACAGAACCCAATGACCCCGCAGTCTGCAGACTGAATCGGTTAAAGGCACTTACAGGGAAAGGTTGACGAGATCGCTCTGCAGGACCAAACCTCTCCTTGCCAGAGTAGTCATGCTTGGGTGGTCCCTAAAAAGGGTACATAGTCCTCATTGAAGCCACCATGGTGGAAAAAGAAGTGGGACTGTGAACCCCTAGTCAGGGTGATTATACACCGCTTCATACATAGGAGGGTCTCCGTGCTGTCACTTCTTCCGTTTCAAAGAGTCGGAAAGGTTTAGCTGCTGTGCAGATTGCAAGAAATAGCATTTGAGCACCAGAAGCGAATCCATTCTCATAAAATCCCCCCCAGCCCGAGGCTTCGTACTGCATTCTAGGAGTTCATTGATACACCCGCTGCTTGTCCGATTTGGGGGAAGTAGAAGTTTGCAACGAAGTACAGGTTAGTCGCTGGTAGTTTTGTTGCCGTACATTCTTTTTTTTTTATCACGCTTGTCCACTGGTGTTTGACAAAATCGGAATATAGATCCTGATTTACATTCAACAAATGAAAGAAAGCCAGAGGTTACGCAAAAGGTGACACGAGTTATATTGTTAGTAAGGTATAGCGGCCGGCTTGGTCTAGGAGCCACGGAGGCTACAGAGGCTACCAGCACGGCGGACATTCTGCACCGATAAATCCCTTTGCTCTAGACAGTGTTCCTCCAACGTGCTTTGATGCTGGGGAAGATCCTTTGGTAGGTTACTCCTCTCGCAGCCTGCAGGACATGTTGCTTAGCAGGCTGTCACGGGCGTGAAGGGCAGCATCTTCATTGCACAGGGCACTGTCTTCCTTTACCGCTTCTCACTAAGTTTAAGAAGAAAAAAAATTACAACTCTGTTACTTTTAATATTCGGTACTGCAGACACATCTCCCTCTGTGCACTCAGGCACTGAAGCCCCCAATTGAAAAAGTTTGCAAAATTGGTGAAAACTAGTGCAAATATGCAAAAAGTTTTGCCACATTTAAAGCAGTTTTAGTATAGAAAACTGTTGTAAATTGCGCTCTAAGGTATAGATTTACAAAAAGTCTTGATTCTATCTAGCTTTATATAACAAAAACCACACTACACTATAGTTTTGAGTATACGTCGCCTGAGTTTAGGTTACTCTGCTTTCTTGGTCTTTTGTACTTTACTCCCTCTTCTTGCTGAACTAAAGTTACCCGTACAAATTAAAGCAGACAATTTTGATTAGACTAACGTACTGACTCTCTCCCAATAGATGACATTGGGGGAAACCAAGGATCGTTGAATTTTAACAACTGATCCTTTAGGGGGGTCATTGGTGCAGTTGGGAGGGTGAGAAGAAACCGGTTCAATGTGAATTTGAGGTGCAGGAAGGAAAGGGATTTAAGCAGTGAGCGTATTAGCTAAAAAATGTACTGAATGCTATGATTTAGACCTCTCTGGAAGGGGCTGTAATCCATTTTGTAATCCTCGGACATTTTGCATTTTTCTACCACCTAATGTGTATTGTGGCGTCCAGCTTTTTGCTGCTGCTTTTAATTGTTTTTTAACTTTTTGGAGCGTTCTTTAATGAATTAAATAAAGTTGACAAACATATTTTTTCTATCTAAATATTATTGTCTTGGGTGTGCATTATTTTACTGTGCAAGCTTTCTCTAAATGTTCTTTATCTAGTTTCTTTTTTTGCATGGTTACCATTGCACCCCTCATTATTCAAATTTATAGGGTGGTGCCCGCTGTTGCTTGTTCATTTTCACAGGTTCTCTCCCCAGTTTTCTGGTTTTCCTAGTGGAGGCACACCAAAATGTGATATTCCATTTACTCCCCTCCCCCCACTGAGAACAAACGAGCCCTCGGCCGTACTGCTGTCAGGGGAATATGACTGAAGATCTGACTACAGCATTTGTAGCCATTCAGACATGAAATAAGAAAAGCCAAATAATAATAAGGATATTAATTATAATTACCTTCCTTGTAACTGGATCCATCACCAGCCATTTCTCTGTCAGCGTCTGAAGGTCTTGTCCATTAAGGGGTTCTCTGAGCTGAATTTTAACTTCCAGCTTCCCTCCTGTTGGTTTTCTTCCATCAAATACCTGAAATGAGAAGATTATTGAGATCAGAACAGTAATCTTCTGGAAATTCTCCCTCCATATCACAAACACAGAACAAACTTCTTACATGGTATATAATGTCCTACGCTACAGTCATTTTCCTGCTTCCCTCAGATGGGATCCAGTCCAATTTTTGTCGAAAAAAAAAAAAAAAAGGGTGTACACATCTATATACTGTCCTATAGACTATATAGGTAGAAACAGCTGATATTTTGGCCAAACTCCTTAAAAGATGAATCAAATTGATCCATAAATACCAGATCCAGCATATGGATGGCGCTTTTCTCTACAGAAACAATGTTGCTGATACTTTTTCTAATCTCGTACAATCCTTTTACCATAGCAATGAGAGATCAATATGCGGTAGTTATTAAAAATACCTAGAGCTGAATGTCTGTTTGAGATTATCGCACAAACAGTCCCTATGGATAATATAATATTACACAAGTAAGATTTCACATTTACCTCCACAATCTCCCGGATTTCACACTGTGTCTCCAGTTTGTCCAGTTTCACACTGGCTGTACCGATCTGTTTATCGCTCCTTAGCAAAAACACTCTGGAAAAGATAAGAAACCAAGAGTAATGAATACAACCATATAGAACTCCAGTCTACTGGGAACACCTGGAATAACAAGGATTCCTGCAGATATTCGAAATAAAGATCGACAGACATCTACAACAATACTTATCCATACAGATATGTGGAAGGAGCAGAGGGGCGGCCGGCGGGAGCAGAGGGGCGGCCGGCGGGAGCAGAGGGGCGGCCGGCGGGAGCAGAGGGGCGGCCGGAGGGAGCAGAGGGGCGGCCGGCGGGAGCAGAGGGGCGGCCGGAGGGAGCAGAGGGGCGGCCGGAGGGAGCAGAGGGGCGGCCGGCGGGAGCAGAGGGGCGGCCGGCGGGAGCAGAGGGGCGGCCGGAGGGAGCAGAGGGGCGGCCCCAGGCACCAGACACTCAGAAAAACGGCGTATATTATAATCACACACTCACCCCTTATGGAAGATCTCAAACTTGATGCCTTTAGCCTGAACCACTCTCTTAAAGCCTCGGTGGTTGCGGTTAATGTTCAATTTAAATGACTGCTCATATTCTGAAGGAAAGTAAGAAAAACTAATCAATCAATCAAGTAATGAAATGGTCAACAACCCCATGAAACCTAATAACTGCGCTATGTCTAGTGCAAGGCCGAAGGGAGCAGAGCATGACAGATTGTACGCTTGGTGCTCGCCATCACTCTTCTGTCTTTGGTAAACTATTTAGCATCCAGCATCCACAATTAGAGAGAGGGTCCTGGCCATATATATGTATTACAAAGGATAATGCAAATAATGACTTTCATTCCGAAAACCTTGGGATGCCGTTAATAGCTGTATAAACAATACAAATATCATCATTCTTTGCTCCCATGAGCTTCTGCAACGACTCTGGACAGAATCAGTCTCCTCCCCCCTCTGGAAGCCAAAATTGCAGTCCTTACTTCCCCCTACACGTCAGTATTTAAGGTACGTGTGGTGACAATGACACACGTAGACCTATTCAAATGAATGGGTCTGAACACATGTAAGTATGTTTCCACGGACCGTGACCCACACATAGACATGTCCATTTTTAGCCAGCAGCACAGATCACATGGACCCATTCAAGTCACTGGGTCCTTGTAAACACGTACGGCACACGGATGCCATCCGTGTAACACGTACCGGCCCTTGGGAATCAGCGGTACAGTTAGCGCTGTTCTGAAGCACCGGGTGCTGAACGCTGCCCTCATCATAGTACCCTGCCGGCGCTGTGATCAGCACCAGCAGGGGTTAATGATGAGAGTTGTAGTCTGCTCCTGGTGTCTCCACCTGTGAAAATAAGAATAAAATAAAAAAAATCCATATTCTCACCTGTCCTAAGTGTCCCCCACTGTAATCCATGCGACCGCTCAGCAGAGGAGCCGGGGAGAATGACGAACAGGCCTCCGCTGTGCTCAGTGAGTAACAGGCCACTGCTCACTGCAGGAGTCATTCTCCCTGGCTCCTCTGCTGAGCGGTCGCATGGATTACAGTGGGGGACACTTAGGACAGGTGAGAATATGGATTTTTTTTATTTTATTCTTATTTTCACAGGTGGAGACACCAGGAGCAGACTACAACTCTCATCATTAACCCCTGCTGGTGCTGATCGAAGCGCCGGCAGGGGACAATGATGAGGGCAGCGGTCAAGCACCCAGCGCTTGGAAACAGTGCTAACTGTACACTAATTCCCAAACGCCAGTATGTGTGCTCCTGATGTGGCACACGGGCAGCACATGGACACAGATATCTCTGGTACCGGAAATATCCGGACGTGTGAAACCGGCCTAAGAGGTAATAACACTGTGACCCTGCAAATATTCTGCTCCTTCTCTGACAGTGAGGATAGTAAACGCTTTCTATTGCCGGCCTTCTAGTGAGCAGAGGATCACTAAGCAGTGAAAGCTCTACCGGGAGAGTGACTGAACTTGCGACACCGGCACTCAGCAGTAGATCACCATGGACATTGCTTTACACCATAGTTGGGACAAAAAGATTTGCAGGACCTTGGTCCAGTGATTACATTGCTAGTGCATGGCCAGTGCAAACCTCCTCCTACCATCCATGGCGCGTCATGCGATGTCATAGGAGGAGTTTCACTGTGCTGGGTACTGTACACTAGGTGGCGGAGTACTATGTAAACAAATGTTTGTTTTTTTTTTTTTTTACAATAAATTTGATATTTTAGTGGTTGAACAACTGATTTTTATTGAGCCCCATTTTCAAATATCAAGTTTTACTTTGGTAAATTGTGTCCTTTAAGGTTGAGGAGAAAACCGACCTGGAGAGTTGGTATTCTTTATAACATAGGTTTTATTCTTTTGAGGTTGTTCCTGCAAAACACAATTAGGGAAATGTTCTGTTACTGCAGCCCGATATCTGCCATAGCGTACAAGTGTATATGGACTCTTACCACAGCCCTGCACATGTAACGGAGCAACACAGGAAAACGTATAGAAGAGATAAAGGGCGTCATGGCAACGGAATCTTGTGACAACATTCCGCGACTCTTACCGTGCTGGGATATGGAAAGTCAAACTTCACAAACGCCTGCAGATCACTGGGGGCCAGTCCTGTATGGAAGACAAATACATCATTGATTAATAATGTACTGTATCAATGTTTTCAGCAGGTTGGAAAACTTTTAAAGTATAGATAATCCATGACCCCCAGCTGCATTTTTTTAAAATAAATAAAAACAAAAAAACCCAAACACCTCTCCTCCCCCTCCCACGGTCCACAACTGAATCTCATTTGCTGCTCCAGGTGTCTACTATTGTCTGCAGCGCTGACGTCGCATTGACATGGCTGCAGCCAATCACTAAGCTCAACAGCTCTGCACAAGTTGATTGCATTAGCCGCTCAGCTCCCTGTTTGGCTGCAGCGATGTCAATATGATGTCAGCACTGCAGACAATAATTAACACTGGAAGCAGTGTTGGAGACTCCGCGCTGGACCCGAGAAGGGTACGTAAAGAATTATTTTTTTTAAACAAACTGCAGCTGGGTATAGAGGATTTCAGAAACAGGAATACCCCAATTAAAAGGCTGATGTCAAGTTTGATCGCAGCAGTCACTCTCGGGCGCCTGCTGTGTAACACAGCCGACACCCACATTGCTCAGTTCCTATGCTGGCTCCATAAAAGTAGGGCATACAGCTACCAAAGGGTTAAGGTTTTCACCAAGAAAATAAGCAGAAAATCTAAATAGAAACCAGACACCCAGTGACCTCACCTGAAGGAGCAGGAAGGTTAATGCCTCGAACTATAATAAGCAGCATCTCTGTACTACTGAGTTCAGAGAAAACCCTGTGGAAAGAAGAGAGAAAGCAATTTTATCAACCCGTGAGCTTAAAAAAAAAAAAAAAAAGGTTATACTTTAAAAGAATCACAGTGCGTACAAAGCCGGCTACAAGCCTTTCTCCCCTAAACAAGGATGGCTGGTTTGATGCAAAAAATATGTTAGAATTATACATTACTCAGTATGTAAAGCCATATGCATCTCCTATGGAAGCACACGGGACTCATACAGCCCGGGAATCCATGCTGACCTTCCCAAGTGCAGCCTGTGCACCTGTACTGAGGGATTTATAATACAGCTGTACAAGAGGAAGAATACATATATTCCAATATGCCAGATCTATAAAAGGTTTCCAGTACTATAAAGTCAAAAGACCCCAAGTCCTTAGATTGGTGAGGGTCTGACTCCCAACAAAACCCCCTCACACCAGTTGACTAAAGGGGCCATCACCGTGGACAGCTCGCTACTAATTCTCTAGTCAGCAGTCTATGGAGTAATGTAAGGAGATACCTGACGATTTTCAGTGTTTTGTCCTCAAAATGATAGGGAGGAGGATCCAGGCCCTGAGCTTGCGATAAATGCAGAATCTCACAGTTTTTCTTGCAGTCCTCTGCCATTTTCTCAAATCTGAATAAAAAAAAAGAATAATCAATGTAACAAAAAAGCCTGCCTGAACATAGAGGATTCTGAACGTAGACCCGTTATAGTCTGTGAAAAACAGGGATAGAAGATGTCCATGAAAAATAGAGGCCTTTTCCATAGTGGAGAGCCCCAGTTAAAAGTGATGCCCGGGACCACCGAGTATCTTCACACAGCTTTCTAAGAAAAGACTCAAAACTTAAAAAAAAACAACAATTAAGAAACCCCAATAAGAAAAAAATGATGCAGATCAGACTTTAATTGATAGGAATACATAATGAAATGTATCTATGGTCAGTGCAGTTGCTGAATAATATATAAAATTGGGACTTTTTTTCCTTCTGTATATCCAAAATCAGCATCATTGTTTATGGGCTGTATTTGGTATAACAGCTCGGTCGGATATAAGTGAATGTTATTGAGCTGTATTTTCCCATACGAGCCACCTTGCCTCTACAATGAAGCGGACACAGCACTTATAGATCAAATATTAATGGCCTATCCCAAATACAGGCCCACCAATACTTGGTGAAGTTTCCCAGCCTTTTCTAAAGTTTGTGGCTTTGTCTAGTCCTGCAGTTCAGCCATGCTAAGCCCCAATCACTTGATAATGCAGAGCTGCTGTACCGCTGGCCAAGAAGCCATGGCGCTGCAGCTGCCGGCGAGACCCCGACTGACCATGCATGGATAGAAATATCCAGTATCCTACAGAATAGCATCAGCACGCCAGCATTTATATAGAAACTGACAGTAATGTGATGATTTAAGAAGCCTACCTTGTAGTCTCTGCAACATTACCCATGTGTGTGAACTGCTTAGAATATCTCATACATTTCTAAAGAAAAACAAAAATATTAAATTCAATGGTAATTGGTCTTCAAAATGATACGCTTTATGCTGTTTCATGATTACATACCCTTCTCATATGCTGCATTAAATCATATAGACATAACAGAGAAGGGTCACACAACTCGGTGCCCCATCTGTAATCCAGAGTGGAGATCTACTAACAAAGAGCGGTTGCTTCCCCCTCCCCTATCCACCAGGGTCGTTTCACAGCTTCTTTATTACAGTCCTAGCTCCCTCTACACTCCTGGACATGTCATAATGAAGCTGCAAATACAAGCTGCGATTAACTGCAGAGCAAGCCATGACGGTGTATAATGTATACCGTCATGTGTCGGGCAGGGAGCAGAGCTATGGTACAGCACATGCAATGACATGTGGATCAGCGCTCTACCTCTGCTCCCTGCCTGACACATGACAGTACACATTATACACGGTCATGGCTTGTTTTGCAGTTGATCGCATCTTGTATTTGCAGCTTCTTTATTACGTGTCCAGGAACATGGAGGGAGCTATGACTAATAAAGAAGCTGCGAAACTAGCAGGCATGGATCCCGAGTGCAGAGCGGAGGGGAAGGGTAGGCAGAGCACAGATAGAATGACTGCAACTTGGCAGGGTCTGGCTGCGCCCCTTGATTCTGGCTAAATGGAAGGAGCAGGGTCTAACGTCCCAGAAGGAAAGGAGCAGACTGTCACTTACAAAAGCAGGTAATGTCAGGATTAGAAACAACTTTATCGCTTATGAAGGCATGCTCATTAAAATATTTTTTTCTATCTCCCTGGAGTATCCCTTTATATGTTGCAGACAGTGATTGACAGCTGCATTTAAAGACAGTATACAGCAGTGATCAGAGCTGGCTCCAATTGCTGCTGTTAGTGGGAGATGCTGGAAATATAACACAGCCGGCACCTGCCAAGTGTGAAACAGCTCCATACATCTACACATGCTGCATAAAGTAATAGTACACCATGTATCAGGAAGGCAGTTTTCAGTCTTCACGAATGTTGTGACACGAGGCGCAGTTTGAAGGGAGTAAACAGACTTGTTTTATTCATTCTCCATGGGTCCAGCACAGAGTCTCTACCGCTGCTCCTGGTATCTGTAGTTGCCTGCAGCCAATCAATGAGCCCAGTGTCTGTCAGTGTAGACTTCACGGACTGGCAGTAACATTGTCGAGGTGACGCCAGCGCTGCAGACAATAACAGACACAGAGTAGAGCCAGACTCAGCGCTGGACCCGGGGAGGTTGAGTAAAGCTAGTTTATGTTTTAATACAAACTGCACCTGTGATTTTTTCTGAAAATGGAAAGCCCCTTTAATTTATGTTATAAAATAAATAGGTCCTGCTTTACAGACTACATCCAAAGAGGGAACATTTCCAATCATTACAATTTATGTAGGTTAATGCAACTCCCAAATGTGGCACCAAGTGAGAGAATAGGTGAAATATTTTGGGGGGTTCATGTTCTGTACCTCATGTTGCTCTTGAAGAATCTTTGTCAACTGGGCATACACCTCATCAGAGTTCTGTGCTTGCCGGCCGTCCTCATGTTCAACCACGACAAAGTCAATGTCTTCATCCACAGGCGGAGGAGGAGGCACCTGGGAGATTGTTAATGCAAGGTTTATACACAGAGAATAATCTACATGTGTGGACACATTGCATCACTTATACTTTGCCTGTGGGTGAGGTTTTTGCAAATACTACCGGCATGTAGTGATAAAAATGATGCAATGTGGTTTCCAAATCTGAACATCGCTCCCACCTTGGTAATGTCCACCAGGTTTCCGCTCTTGAGTTTATCGATAGAGGTCTGGAGAACATGGGCCACTCTCATGTGCTGTTTGGCCAGTTCCAGATCGTTGTTCTGCTTGGCTTGTAGAGCGGCTTTTCTGTATTGTCTTCTCCGATTCTCCAAGAACTCCATTTGCTCTTGCACTAAAATACAGGAACAGGATTAGTGTCGGTGATGATACGAAGCCCCTGCACTGGATCATACTGTAAACTTTTGCAAATATTACCTGCAGAGGGGAGACTTTCCAGAGACCCTGCCGTACCCGCACCTTTGGTTTTGAGCATTTCATCTTGTGGTGGCGCAGCTGGCGATACCTGCGGCCTTACAACCTGGGTGGGTTTTTGAGGAACGGGTTTCTTTGCCGGCTGTTCATCCTGAGAAATAAAATGTAATGAAATGTAACAATTGTATTAGATTTTCACACTTCATCATTACAATACTGCTGACAGATGTCATACTATACATATATACATATACTTTTTATCAGTTTGCTAGTAAGCTTTTGCTCCGAACGGACATTTTTGTAAATGAGCGATGGTATAACTTTATATAATTCTATGGTTACTGTACACAGCTCGCATTCAGAGCAGCAATTAAGTGTCCTGGACTCTCTGCACGAAACTCTCCCCTATCTTTTCCCCTCTGATCTTGAGTAACCATTCTTGCAGTCTACTGGATGGATGCTACAGTCGCCACCCAGAGAAGGGGGCCAGGGTTAGGGCGTTTACTGCTGAGAGTCCAGGACACTTTATAGTAAAGGGAACGCCCACTGGACACTTTACATTGCAGCACAAGTCAGAATAAAACTTCTTTTTCTCCCCAGTACAGAGTGGGCTCAGCTTCATACACCTACTCCATGATGGATATCTACGTCATTGTGTATGAAGGGTCCCACAAAGATAAACTTATAACAGAACTTCTAGCAATCAGCTGTGATCTGCGGAGACCTGACTGCGTCACCGCAGGAGAAATAGAGCATGATCGTTCCTAGTGAACTCAATGATCTGTCCCTGTAATGCAAAAGCATGAGGCACTCTTTTGCATTGGATCTAAAAGATAAAGAGGTTTACAAATTTATCCATGAAAAATCCTTATGAATCACAAGCTCTTGTAAGGAGCATTCACGAGATGCGTCCACTGCCGTCACAAGTATTTTAGCTCCCATCCCCTAGTGTCACGGTACAATCTTGTACAGTCTCTTGTGATTTGTAAAAAAACACAAAAAAACAATTAATGTATATATAAAGAAAGAGCAAAGTAACACTTAGACATTAGCCAACCTCCTCATCTTCATCCTCTTCATCTTCCTTGGCATTTGCCAGTTTGTGGGCAGCTTCCAGCGCTTTCTCCACGCTCCCCTCACCTTCTGCGTCCTCCATACCAGGGAACGGAGGGAAGCCTAGATAAAAAAAAAAAACAGATCTTTACTCTTGTATGCCTGATGTAGTCTCAACCATTCTCCTTCTTGCTTTATATAAATATACATGGCTTACCTGGAGGAACGGGGAGCTCGGCCAGATTCACCTGTCTCCCGGCTTTATGTGCTCGGATGGCATCCTGGTATTGCTGCAGGGAAACACACTGATGGGTAAGTTGGCTTCCTATGAAAGTGGCCCAGCTTTTCTCAGCAGACATAACATTTGTGGTGATTCATATGCATTTTTTACATAGCTGAGACATTCTTTTTAATGCCCTGTGGACCATGAAAATAAAGGTGCAGCCCTCTGCAAAGAAACACAATGTTGGCCCCGAGCTGCTCGGCTTTACTTGTTGTTTGCCTAACCCTGAATGAGGGTGCTCCTACCAGCCGGGGTGAAATAAAACAATGTTACATCATATCTCTAGCATGTGCCCTTATGATCAGTGGGGGTCCAACCTTTAGGACCCCAGTAAATTCCTGCACTCCCGCTGAGCAGGGAACGGCAAAACATCTCGCTCCGAGTGAACGGGGCTTCATGGTAGTGTCCTGCACCGGTGGTGTCTGGAAGCGTCACTGTGCACAACCCATCACCTCCAACAAAATACTGAATGTATGGAAAGGATAAAAGACGGATATAATGGACCTTCCTTTTTACCTTCACAATCCTTTCATGCATTCTTGCTTTCCTCTCGTCTCCACTGCCTTTGGCTTGCTGTGCTGCAGCTTTGTATCTTTCCATTCTCTGTTGTAGACCTTGCAACACAGAACTGGCCGGGGCTGCTGTACCACAAAAAAGACAGGACTTGGTCAATACCAGCTTTATTCCAGGAGAAGCAGATTTTCTTCCACCGGTCACACAGCACCACTAGCAGCTTCGATAAATGTCAATCACAATGCTGGGGCCCTCACTCATTGCAAAAATGAAAACGAATTGTGCAGCCCCTTTGAATGGAGCAATGGTTGAGCATTTGTGCTGTCGCTCCAATTCATTGACTATGGGACTGATGAAGGCATCTCTTTCACGCACGTTTGACAGTCACTCTATAGACTTCTCCAGCTCTCATAGTGAGTGGAGGTCCTAACAGTGAGACCCCCATAGATGAGGCTCTTATCACCCCATCCTATGCATCAGTCCAATGAATAGGCGACAGGTTTTGAGGGACAATGCCAGTAGTGTCCTAATCTCAGTCTCTCACCTTGTGTAGTTACAGGGACGGATGGTTGAGGTTCTGGAGTTATGGCCACTTCTGGGGTCTTTACATTGTGGTCTAAATGTAAAGAAGAAATAACAGGTACAAAAATCCATGATGTCTGCAGGCTTTTCTCATGTATGGTGCGGCTTTTGCATACCATTTGGAGCAGGAGGCATCTGGCTAAGGTCCACAGGTTGTCCGCTCTCCAGAGCTTCCAGAACATTGCTGAATTTCTGAAATGAGAAAACAGAACCTTGAAGACATGTGAAAGAGAGGATACAACTTTTAAGGGGTTGTACTCTACTAGAAAAACCCTTATTATCCACTTCCTGTACCAGGATGTATGTAAAAAGTAATGCATGCAGCAGCTGAGCAGGCACAGGAGTCGAGCCTGCACCTTACAGGGCAGGAGACGGCAGTGTTATACAGCCAGCACCTGCCTTCAAAATCAGTGTTTGAGGCTGCCTGGCAGCGGCATTTAAAGGCTTCCTCGCTGTCGGACCAGATGTGAACGCTGCTACTGATCAGTGGCCACTGGATTTTGCTATCAACAGACCAGTGGGGAAAGCAGCTTCGAGTACAGAGGAGTGGCACCGGTCCGATAATGGATGATCCCTTTAAAATGCGAGATGACGAAGTTAGTAAAACTTTTTCATGTATTACAGGAATGTAATATTAATGTGAACTTTTTTTTTTGCTTGTGAAATCAATAATCTGGAGCATCGAACAAGATTTATATTCTTCCTCCTACGTATGGGATGTGCCATTACCTGGTCAAAAGTAATGGCACATCCGCATCAGTTTGTAGTATAGAGTCTTTTAACCACGTGTGATCTACTGCATGCACCCAATAAATACCTTAACAATCTTCATGTACTCCTTGGCTTTCTCCAGATCTCCGCTCTGTTTCGCTCTCAGAGCCGCCATCTTGTACTCCCTCTGTCTTGCCGTCAGCACAGTTTTGGGGTCTGTAAATTGATATCATTACAGTGGTAGTGAGATAGGGCGGACATACCGTCACATATGGCTGTGGTATATGATCTGATGTGTATGGTTAGAAGTCCTACCGTCTTCACTTTGCTCCTCGGCCCCCGGAGCTGACACTTCTGTCCTCTCTGGAGGGTCTTGGCTGCTGGCAGATTCTGTGGGAAGGGCTTCACTTTGACTAGGGTGCTCTTCCTCCATGGCCGCCATCGAGCCTTCGGCAGGCGTCGTAGACTTCCCACAGGCCACTGGTGGCGGCATTTCTTCCTCCATCACTGGTTTCCCTTGTTTGGCCGCTTTTAACATAGACTCTAATGTCTGCAAGATGGAGATACAATAGATGTAATTCTGTGAGTACATATTTTCATGAAATGCTACATCGTGCCATTCCTCTGTTATTCCTCCTGGAAATGTGAGTATGAGTAGACAACGATGTATTACCATCTCCCTAAAGTGCGTTTCTACATTGTCAGACTATGTCAGAAAAGATTAGGCAGTGTCAGTGTGTGGAGACAACCCAATGTGATGACTCTGTTAAAAGGGCTGTCCACTAATTAGATATTGATGGCCTATCCTTATGATCGGTGGGGGTCCAACACCCACTGATCAGCTGCAGCGATGGCTGGTATCAGGAGCACGGAGCCGGCACAGCATGGCTCCCTACACTGTGTAACGTCTGTTCTCACCAGCAGCAGTTCAGTGCTAGGAGTTGAGCTGTAGTACCCAAAAATGGCCACTAAGCAGTGTATGGCACTGTAGTGCTCAATCTATATGCAAGTAGTGGACAATCCCTTTAATATATTTCCAGGAGGAATAACACGAGGAACGTAACAATAAAGGAAAACATGCCCTGGATTTGTACGTTTATGGGATCTGTGTTAACTAAAACTTGTTTGGACCTATGCAAGCTCGGCTTTAATGTATTTTCATGCCATGTGGTATAACAATCTGATCACAGAGAGGGGCGTACTTATAATATGTGATGCCAATTTTGGAAAAATAGCCCAGATGCACACAAAATGGTGAAGTGTGCAGCAATTGGTGCCATACTCTGAAGTATAGGACACAAAGCACTGGAATAAAAAGGATTGTACAGAGTTTAGCGCCTAAATATGGATGGTATGAACAACGCCATGATGACCCAAAGCAACACATACTGTAGCAAGAGGGTCTGACCTTCAGCCCCCGCTCGTAGCGCCTGGCTTTGGAGCCTTCGTTGCTCTGTTTTGCATTGATAATGGCAGTCTTGTAGTTGGAGATCCGTTCCTCTAGCGTCTGTACGAGTCCCCCGGCGCTCGCCTGCGGAGTACACGAAAAAAGTGGGTCATATCACAACATGCATTAATTAGATAATGAAGTGAGGGAAAACAAAGCATTTACAGAGACAAAAACCTTTCATTCCGATAGAAATGAAGAAGAAAATAACTTAGCATAATCACAGTGACCGTGTATGAGATCAGTGCATGACATTTATTACAGAGTACGAAATTATATAATTATAGTTCTTATTTGCACTTTTGTTTTTTCCTCCCTTTCTTCCAAGAGTCATAACTTTTTTTTTTTTAAATTTCTGATTAATAGCAGCATCTAAATAGTTAACAGCAGCAATCGGAGTATAGCACAGCCAATACCTGCTATGGGTATGCCGAAGGTGCTATACGTCCTCCTACAAACGCCAATATATGTAAACACAAAGCAGTTTGATAGACGCATCTTCTTATCGTCTGTCCCTACAACCCGGAGAGCTCACATCCATTACATGTGCTACTTCGCTCTTCTACAAGGACCCATGAGTCTCCATTCAATACCGAATTCTAAGGCAGGGCCTTATGGTCTGATCTGCAACACATGGGGGGTCCTATATCAGAAAGGGTGGGATTGATCTATTTCGGTCAGATCTTTCCAGATGCTAAAAGAACAGCTAAACCTTCCAAACAATGACCTCTTCCGCTACCTACAGTTGTGACATGCCCTTCAGATCTTGTCCATCCTCTGTCCTGCGAGACTTCCCCTTGTCCCAGGTGCTACTTCATCCCTATATTCGCCCTTTTGCTGGTAGGAAGCGTGGAATCACTACATGACCTGACGAGAAGCGAGTGGGAGACAGATGTAGGACCGGTAAGTGATGAGCAGTGGCAGCTCTCGCCTTTAACCCCTTAATAACATCTGACGTACTAATACGCGTCTGTGCCCTGGGACTTAAGAGCCAGACCCGTATTAGTACGTCATCGCGATCGCGCGCGCACACAGGCTGTGCGGGCGCGATCGCCGCCGGGTGTCAGCTGATTGTCACAGCTGACACCCGGTACTATGTGCAGGGAGCGGTCCTGCACCGCTCCCAGCACATTAACCCCCGCGATGCTGCGATCGAAGTCGATCGCGGCGGCAAGGGGAGGTGATCGGCGATACTCACCTCCTCTTCCGGCTTCCAGCGCAGTCTGCAAAGGCTTCCCGGGTGTTGCCATGACGACCCGATGTCGTCATGACAACATCCGGGTCACCAGAGAGCAGGAAGATTGCTTGGACATGCGCAGTGCATCTCCAAGCAATCTTCACACTGTGCACTTCTGACAGCCTTCATGGCATAGGGATGGTGCTCCATTCCTGTGCCATACAGGCGATCAGAAAAAAAAAAGTGAAAGTCCCAGAGTGGGACAAAGTAATAAAGTGTATAAACTGTGTGAAAGTGGAAAAAAAAAAAAAAAAAAAAAAAAGTGCAAAAATATTATAAAAAAAAATAAAAAAAAATAATACACCAAAAATAAAAATATAATGTACCCATCAATAAATATTATTATAAAAAAAATAAAAAAAAAACAATAAAAGTACACATATTTGGTATCGCCGCGTCCGGAAAAACCTGACCTATAAAACTGTCCCACTAGTTAACCCCTTCAGTGAACACTGTAAAAAAAAAAAAAAAAAAAAAAACGAAGCAAAAAACAATGCTTTATCACCATACCGCCAAATAAAAAGTGGAATAACACGCGATCAAAAAGACGCATATAAATAAAAATGATACCGCTGAAAACGTCATCTCGTCCCGCAAAAAACAAGCCGCCAAACAGCTCCATCAGCCGAAAAATAAAAAAGTTATAGCTCTCAGAATAAAGCGATACTAAAAAATATTTTTTTCTATAAAATAGCTTTTATTGTGTATAAGCGCCAAAACATAGAAAAATGATACAAATGTGGTACCGCTGTAAACGTACTGACCCGAAGAATAAAGCTGCCTTATCAATTTTACCACACGCGGAACAGAATAAAAAAAAAAAACAATTCCTGAATTGTTGGTTTTTGTTTATTCTGCCTCCCAAAAATCGGAATAGAAAGCGATCAAAAAATGTCACGTGCCTGAAAATGGCACCAATAACAACGTCAAGTCATCCCGCAAAAAACAAGCCATCACATGACTGTCTGCCAAAATCTGGAAAAATTATAGCTCTCAAAATATGGCGATGCAAAAACTAGATTTTACAAAAAAATGCGTCTTTTAGTGTGTGACAGCTGTCAGTCATAAAAACCTCATATGATTCTGGCATTGCTGTAATCACACCGACCCGAAGAATAACGTCGTCTAATCACTTATACCGCACAAGGAACAGCGTCAAAAATAAACTCTTGGGTTAGGATTGGGCTAGGGTTAGGGCTGGGGTTGGGATTTTTTTCAAAAGTAAGAAAAAAAGATGACGATATGGCGACTAGTGTTGAGCGCAAGTGCTCGCTACTTGAGTTTGCATCGGGTGCTCAGGTATGCATTGAGTATCGTGGGTATTTGAGTGACATGCTCGAGTCTCTGCCCCATATGCTTCGCGGCCAAAAAACTTTACGGGGATTGCCTGCCATGCACGAGCGATCCCCGCATGTTTTTTTTTGGGTGTCTAATAACCGTGAAACATGCGGAGCAGGGACTCGAGCATGTCACTCGAGCACACGCTGTACATGGTGCATACCTGAGTACCCGATGCAAACTCAAGTAGCGAGCACTTGCGCTCAAGAATAATGACAACTTATTCAATATGATGACCTAATGTAAACAAATTCTGTGCCGTACCTCTGGGTTCAAAATGTTCACTATACACCTTAATAAAATCCTTGAGGGGTATAGTTTCCAAAATGGGGTCACTTGTGGGGGAGCTCCACTGTTTAGGCACATCACGGGCTCTCCAAACGCGACATGGTGTCCGCTAACAAATTGAATGGAAAATCGGCTCAAATTGTTAGCGGACACCACATTGCGTTTGGAGAGCCCCTGTGTGCCCAAACTTTGGAGCTCCCCCACAAGTGACCCCATTTTGGAAACTAGACCCCCCAAGGCACCTTTCTAGATGCATAGTGAACACTTGGTACCCCCAGGTGCTTCACAAATTGATTCGTAATAATGAAAAAGTGAAAAAAAAAACACTTTTTCATTTTTATGAATCAATTTGTGAAGCATCTGAGGGTTCCAAGTGCTCACTATGAATCTAGATAGGTGCCTTGGGGGGGTCTAGTTTCCAAAATGGGGTCACTTGTGGGGGAGCTCCAATGTTTGGGCACACAGGGGCTCTCTAAACGCAACATGGTGTCCGCTAATTATTCAAGCAAATTTTACAATCAAAAAGTCAAATGGCGCTCCTTCCCTTCCGAGCCCTACAGTGCGCCCAAACAGTGTTTTTCCCCAAATATTGGGTATCTGCGTGCCCAGGGGAAATTGCACAACAAATTTTGCGGTCCATTTTTTCTTGTTACCCCTGTGAAAATAAAAAAAATTGGGTCTAAAGTAACATTTTTGTGAAAAAAGTTAAATGTTCATTTTTTTCTTCCACATTCAAAAAATTCCTATGAAGCACCTGAAGGGTTAATAAAGTTCTTGAATGTGGTTTTGAGCACCTTGAGGGGTGCAGTTTTTAGAATCGTGTCACTTTTGGGTACTTTCTGTCATAAAGACCCCTCAAAGTGACTTCAAATGTGATGTGGTCCCTAAAAAAATGGTTTTGTAAATTTTGTTGGAAAAATGAGAAATCGCTGGTCAACTTTTAACCCTTATAGCTTCCTAACAAAAAAAAATTTTGGTTCCAAAATTGTGCTGATGTAAAGTAGACATGTGGGAAATGTTATTTATTAACTATTTTGTGTGACATATCGCTCTGATTTCAGGGCTTAAAAATTCAAATTTTGAAAATTGCAAAATTTTCAAAATTTTCGCCAAATTTCCGTTTTTTTCACAAATAAACGCAAGTGATATCGAAATTTTTCCACAATCATGAAGTACAATATGTCACAAAAAAACAATCTCAGAATCAGGGGGATCCGTTGAAGCGTTCCAGAGTAATTACCTCATAAAGTGACAGTGGTCAGAATTGTAAAAATTGGCCCGGTCATTAACGTGCAAACCACCCGCGGGGCTTAAGGGGTTAAAGCCCCTAAACAGATTTCCCCCATCTTGTACCCACGGAAATATATTTTCTGACAATCTGTTCAAGTTCTAACGTTTTTGGTTTTATAGCAAACCAACGTTTAAGTGAGCTGCAATACCAGACACAACCTTTGGGCAAGAGTGGTGCTGTTCTGTTCCTGGAAAAAAATAGAATTCTCTTTCCTAATCTCACACTATGCCTTTCAAATACTGGCTCTCTTAAGACCCCAGTACACATTAAAGGGGTTGTCCGGGTTCAATATATTGATGTCCTATTCATAAAATAGGTCATAACTGTGAGATCAGTGGGGGTCCGACGTCAGTCACGTCACTGATCAGCTGTTATTTCCTTCAGTGGCCGCTGGATGGAAACATTTTGTAAGGAGCTGCTAAGTGCAACTCTGTTCAGTGTGTAGTGATCGCTGCAGGGTACTGCAAAAAAAGCTCCTATTCCTTTTATAGGGCTGTTCTGCAGTACCCAGCAGCAGCTGCTACACACAGAATAGGGCTGCACTTATTATAGGGGCTGTTCTACAGAACCCAGCAGCTGCTACACACAGAATAGAGCTGCACTTATTATAGGGGCTGTTCTACAGAACCCAGCAGTTGCTGCTACACACAGAATAGGGCTGCACTTATTATAGGGGCTGTTCTACAGAACCCAGCAGCTGCTACACACAGAATAGAGCTGCACTTATTATAGGGGCTGTTCTACAGAACCCAGCAGTTGCTACACACAGAATAGGGCTGCACTTATTATAGGGGCTATTCTACAGAACCCAGCAGCTGCTACACACAGAATAGAGCTGCACTTATTATAGGGGCTGTTCTACAGAACCCAGCAGCGGCAGCTATACAATGAATACAGCTGCACTTACTACAGGGGCTGTTCTGCAGTACCCAGCAGCGGCAGCTACACACCGAAAAGAGCTGTACCTTATTATAGGGGCTGTTCTGCTGTACCCAGCAGCAGCTAATCACTGAATACAGCTGCACTTACTATAGGGGCTGTTCTGCCGTACCCAGCAGCAGCAGCAGCAGCTATACAATGAATAGTCCTGTACTTTACATCATCTTACAAAGTGTTTCCATCTACTGGAGCAAATAACAGCTTATTGGAGGGGGTGCCCTCGACGATCTCATATTGATAATCTGCCGAATATGTCATCAATATGTTGTGCCCGGACAACCCCTTTAATGTTGACCAAATCCACTGATTTCAGCAATACTGGCCAACAATATGGAATTTTCCCCCTGCAAGATATTATGTCCGGGAAGGGAAAGAGCGGGCATATTGCATTATCATGCCCCATCCTTCTGATTCATTAGGAGATAAGCTGCCCCCAGAGGTGTCCGTCAGTGGCTTACTCCCCTCTTCCTTTAGTACTCGCCATCATATAGTAAGGGGATCTCTCGTACTCACCATCACATCGGCATCTTCTCCAGTTCTAACTGGCTCAGTGAGTAAGCTTGAGATTAGTCCTATACTGAAGCATGCTGGAAAATAAGTGACCCTGGCGACAAGATCCTAAATGTCATCTCCGTCTTGGGTTTAGGATCAGACCAGTGAAACCTTTATGCTTAGAGTCGAGCTTATAGTCACAGTGAGGATGCCCGATACATACAGAATCCTGCAGATCCCACTGCAGGAGTGAGTGGAAATAGTTACTGGTGGAAATAAAAACACAGGGACACCGGGCCAGGAGAGGGAACAGTGTGGCCTCTGTGTCAGCCGCAGGGAGGGGTTCTTCCAGCAAATATCCGTTAGAAAGTGAGGCTGATCCTTATACATATTCCATGTGCTTGTACAAATTAGAACTAAACAAAACGGAAAAAAATAATACCGCCAAATCTCGGTGAACTGCATTAATAGACCAGTAAGGGCTGATCGCCACACTGCGTGGGCAGGTTTCCCACTGAATAACAGTGCAATGATGTCAGATCAATTTTTAGAAACTTTGTTCAAAACTTTTCTCTTGGCATTTGCAATTTGGTCTTATGAGCATTAGACACTCCGTGCCCCCTGGGGTGGGTGAGGCAGTAAGGAAAGGGACGTGGCTTAACACACAACACTATGCACCAAAATTTTGGCGCATATTTCTGGCACAAAAAAGCCATATAAAAGGCAGTGTAAACTCAGAGTAGATAGTCTAACGATGCGCAAGATGCATGAACTACTACGATAACTGACGCATTTCAAGACTTTCTAATCTAAGTTTGCAATGTCTAAAAGTAAAGGAGTATTGATAAATCTGCCCTGATATGTCACCAGCTAACTCGTCCGGTCTCCCCACCCTCCAATCCTTCTAATCCATATTTCCTCTGAAATTTAAATGGGTGGCAACTGCATTTAAGTGGCAGTGAGGACCGCGATCGCCAATTTCTCCCCAAAGTGACATATCAAATCTTTTAGATAGAAAAAAAAAAAGATAAAAAAAAATGCAATTTAAGTCAATCTTTCCCAGCAAGAATCGCTTGGGATTCTTCCTTATCAGGGGGGCCAATGTACATGTTTGCATGGCTCTCAAGGCCGGATGTCACCCCAGGGTTCCTACCACACTTGCATTGTAAATAATGCAATACTCTCTGCAGGTCTTTGCAATTCTTTAATGCTGGAAAAGACTCCACCTTGGACGGAACAGCTAAAGAAGGAACAAACAGAATCTCAGACTCCAAAATTGTCATCTGATAAATCGAACCCTCCAGTGACACTTACATACAAAGGTGAGAACAGTAGGGGGCGCTGCTCAGTTCTGGGGCAGTTACCTGTGATGGGCTTTTCAGGTTGGAGATAAGGAGAGGTGCAGGGTCTGCATCTTCCACCTGCTGAGGTGCGGCTACTTCTACAACATCTGAAGAGGTTGATGTCTCCTCCTCATCCTCTCCTACCACTTCCTGGAGCTCAGCCTATTAAGAAAACCACAAAAAAACAACATTTTCATATGTCAAAGTTTTGGCAAGGTTAGAAAGGGTGGAGACGTTCGTATTTATATTTTGCTGCACGATAGATAGATAAAAAGTAAAAAGAAAAAACATAAGTTGTAAATTTCTAAAAATTTTCATTCATTAAAACCAAATTTCAGAGAATTCTGCTACTTCTTTTGCAAAATATCACTGTAGTGATACTGCAATGTTAATATTTACCAGCAAGTCATCATCTTCCTCCAGGTCATTGTCATCATCTCCGTCTTCTGCATCCAAGTCTTTCATGCATTCTTGTGCCATCTTCTCGATATGATCCATAGGGAGAGGAGCTGTGGAGACATAGTAAGGGGGTCATGGGTTACTAGCAGCAAAGTTTAGGCTGTGGTCACATTGTGAAATCGCCTCTAATTATTGTCAAATGGGGCCACGCTGCCACCTACTGTGACTAAGAGGAGACTGTCATGTAATATCCGACACACGGTCGATATAGTTTGCAAGCAACTGTGCAACGTGTCTGGAATTTTGCTCTTAGCTCTAAAATAGTCACGTGACAGCAAACTGCAGACATTTCGCACAAGTACTTTTGGTTGCGTGATTTGTCCAAGAGCTTCTGTCGTAAAACAAAAAAACCCTATGATAATAAAATAAACAATAAGAATAAAAAATCAAGTAAAATAAAATTAACCCCCCCTGAAGAAGCGCAGCGAAACGCACGCTGGAGGTTACACAGCGGCATTTACTATAATGTAGCACTATGAAAAAGCCCAATACAAAAAAAACCCCAATGACAATAAAATAAACTATCAGAATATAAGTAAGCACTCCCTGAAGAAGCGTAGCGAAACACAAGCTGGAAGTTACACAGCTACATTTACTTTATGGATGTTTCAGCTCTGTTACTATCATGAGTGACTTATACCTGTTAGTTCGCCGTACTATGCGGAGCGCCTTGAGATTTATGTTCCACTGATTGATTATATTACATCCTACGGCATACTCTTCTGGTTATTTTTGGACCTCCTTGACACATTAAAAATTTATAATATATTATCAGATTGATTTTTTTGGAAAGTCAGGGTCATTTTATCTAATCGTGTGATTATCTATAACCTTTGGTAGTCTCACTAATATGTACTTTAGAATGGTCCTTGTCTTTTCTATTTATGTTACTACCATTGGATTAACTAGAAGACCTTTGTCCCATCTGCTACTTATCCTGTGTTCCTCCCCCTCCTTTGGATTTTATCATGTCCTGTCTTGTGCATTTTGGTATTTTATGTACAGAAAACTTGTAAATTAATACATTTATTTAATTACATTCTGATTTTATTTATTATCATTGGGTTTTTTGTAGGGCTTTTTCATTTGTGTTGACGACCTGATGATTTTTTATTTATTTTTTTCATCATATTTATTTGGCATTTTCCTTTGGTTGTAGGTGTTAATTTGTTAAATCAGTCCTTTATGTCAAATGTATCTACAAGATGTCAATGATACGATGAGAGGAGAAAGCTCTGCAGAAGTTGTGTGACAGATGAGGAAAAAAAAAAAAACGGGAATGGAGGCTAAAGCTTTCTCATAATTCAGACATATTGGATTATTTCCATTTTGAGACCCTTTTTCACTCCGAAGTTAGTAACTTGCATGGTTAGCCATGCTTCTGTATGGGAGACATGCAGTGGTACAGTAGAAGAGCCAGGCCCTTTAGCTGCCAAAATAAAAAGTTTTATCCCTTCTCCATTGGATCGGGGATAACTTGCTGATAGTTGGGGGTCCAACTGCTGAGACCCCTAGAAATCCAAAGAACGGGGCTCTGGAAAAAAATAGTCAGGGCTATGGAAGTAGTCTGCGTTTACTGGAAAGAAGACATTCCCGATCGGATATAGAATGCAGGTTTATTGTCTATGCGCTTCAGAGTCACACTGACTCCTTCTTCAGGACACCCATACAGAATACCAGGGGATAACTTGCTGATCGTTGGGGGTCCGACAAATACCAAGAAAGGGGCTCTGGATCCCGGAAACTAGAGTTCTGCACACCCATCTTGGAGGTGCGCATGCTCAACACTTTTCACTACTTATTGTCTATGGGACTGCCGATAATAGAAGAGCAATGTACTCTCTCCAGCAGTCCCATAGACAATGAATGGAGTGAAAGTTGAGTATGCACACACCAGATCGCTGGAGGGTCCCTGTATTAGTTATTCCAGATGGATAGGGAATAACGCTTAAATTCTCTCACCCTACTGAAAATATATGAATGCTCGGTCATCCTATGTACACAGGAAGTCCTGAGAGATTGCAGTCAGCCTAACAAGCATTCGGCGGACATCTACCTGATGTGTATGGCCGGCCGGCCGGCTTGCTCACCTTTTCCTTTAGGCTTGGCCTTAGGTGCAACCTTGCCACCAGTAAGTGCAGCCAATTCTGCCTCAAGATCTCCGTCGTCCGGGTCATCTGGGATACCCATCATCATGTCCTCGGGGTTGAAGTCTATAAAGAGCCCGAGCTACAAACCAGACAAAGAATCATAAGTAGACTGATCGCACCAGGGTTGTCCACATTGTCCCAAAAACAGAGTCACTTCTGTTCAGGGGCTAAGCAGTAATTAAAGTTCAGTTTTGTTCATGGATTGCAATACCAGGCACAGCCTAAGGGTGGCACTATTTGCTTATCCAATACATCCCCTTTAAAAAAAAAATTACCGGTCACATGTGGAAATCCATGTGTTGTATTGTGATGTACAAGGTTTTGTAGAGTTGTCACCGGACACGGGTTCAGCAGCCACATCGGTAGTCCGTGACTGCCAGATCAGAGCCCCGTGAACCTTGCGGGTTCTTCAGCTTATATACAATAAGTACGGCACTCCAAGGATCCCCCCCGCCCCCACCCGTAACACTAGTGGAGCGCCATTTCCATACCCACCTTGGCATTTCCTTACCTCCTTTGCTGCGGCTGCCCCCCTGCCCTTGGCTTGGGCATTTTTTTTGCCGGGTCTCCTGCCCAGCATTTCGGCTCATGGAAGCGCTACTGCTGGTCCCAGTGTATGGATTACTGGTGATCGCGAATCCCTAAAAAGAGAAATAGTCAAGGAAGCAGCAAGGAGCACATCAGTAATAGAAAGCTGGAAGGAAGGCGACACGAGAGCTTCAGTACACGTAACGTCAGATTAATCATCACTGACGCTCCACTTCTATCAGAATCCTCCGAACGTTACTCATCGTTGGCCAATGTTCACATCAGGAATGATTACACAAGTTCTCTCATCAGAGATACAAAATGAGACCTGGACAGTTATCCGCTTTGTACAATCCATTTTTGTTGAATCTGCAGCTGAGATCTCAGCAATCAGCTGTAACCTGTAGCAAGTGTTTGATTTCCCTATAGCACCCCCACAGGGCAAATTAGGCATTACACTATTCTATTAAAAATCAATTATGTAACATATGGAGGTTCATTTAGGCACAAGACACGATGAAGATACTAGAAGAAAACGTATTACATGCGTTCCTGATCCTAAATGCACACACAATTAAAATGGTACTCTGGGACTTGAATATATATTATGTATCCTATCATCAATACCTGATTGGTGGGGCCCAACTACCAACACTCCCACTGATCAGCCCACAGCAGGGGCAAATACCATGGCCCCTTCATTGTTAGACACAGCACCATACATTTAGTAGTGGCTGCACCTGGTATTACAGCTCAGTCCTATTCACATGACTGCGACTAAGCAGCAATGAGTTGTAATAGCAGGAATAACAATGCAGAACGTGAGGCGTCCTGCCTGGCAAACAAGGGGATGCAGAGAGCTATGGCCCCTTCAAATAGTGGATCAATGGGGGCGGCAGGAGCTGGAGCACCACTGATCCGATATAAGAAAAGACCCCGGACAGAGGACAGGATTATAGAGTCTCCGGGTTCCTATAAACAGACAGCCAGGCAGGATTATCAGACAGTCACTGAAATGAGGTCAAAGATGGGTCTGGACGCTGTGGATTTGCACAACACGATTGTGACCTGCACCAGGAAGCCTCCAACATGTAATCTCATTACAAACATGGGTGATTTCTGCTCTGACTCACCAGACGACTCCTCACCAGGGTTTCCAACAGGTTTATCATAGATTATATTAGGCTGCGTTCACATTGTGTTTATTTTGTTTTCTGCAGTCTCCAAAACTCACAGCAAAAACAATGTGCAAATTGCCTCTTCAGAGAGAAAGAGGACTTGTACTCTGTAGCGCCACCTATTGGAAGCAGGGATCCTACAAGTCACAATCGACCCTTTAACGAGTCGTGCGATATGACTTAGGATAAAAGCCAAATCAGAATCTCAATTTGCAGACACGGTGTTTCGGGCTGTTGGCCCTCATCAGTGCAAAGTATGAGAACTGATTTGGCTAGGTGAGAGGCTCTGGACTGAGGTCTAAGGGGTAATGTTTCTCCTTCTCGGGAGTGACATACCAGCTCTGGCATGCCAAGGTAAGGAAGCTTATTCGCCGTGCAATGCTGCTCTGGGAAATTTAATATGCAAAAACAATGAAATTGGCGGCACCAAGCTTGAACGTAGACTACAGAGAAAAGTATTGGGACATGTCAATCAATCAATTCAGGTTTTTTATCTCCCCCCCCCCCAGTGTATAACATCCGGCCCCCGCCGTGCCGTCTGCCTTTACTACCATGTGACAGAGCAGCCAGTGGTGCAGAGCTCGCTGATACAAGCACGGTCCTGTACTAGCAGCCACCGGGGTAACAAGTCTGGGCATGACATTTCTTCCTCCATCACCTGTGAGTGATATTATTGAGAAGTGAAGGAACCGCAGCAACTCAGCCATGAAGTGGAGACCCGGGGGGCCGAGTGCTGAGGAGCAGAGGGCAGAAAAGTCACCACCGCTCTGCTGACTCCATAACTGCAAAGGACAGACCTCCTCATCAGCACAAACACTGGAGCTTCATGACCAAGCAGCTGCATGCAGCCTTACATAACCAAGCACAATGCTGGGTGTCGGATGGAGTGGTGTAAAGCCGCCACCACTGGACTCTGGAGAAGAAGTGTTCTGTGCAGTGAAGGCTCTTGCAAATTAACCATTAAAGAGGTTGTTTCATAATTTGTTTTCAGCAGTGCCCAACTTGTTGGGGGACTGCTCTCCTGCTTGATTGACAGATCAGACCAGCAGCATTATTGCGCTAGTGATCCGCTATAGTGCTTTTTGATGCTGCAAACAGAAGCAGCTTTACCTCTCAAGCACCACAGAAGTGCAAGGGCACTGAGGATCCTTGCCAAGGAGACCGGCCACTACTGACAGACTGATGAAGTGGCTGGTAACCTAGACAACAAGCTGTAAACAAACAGCAGTAAAAATCCCTCTTATTCTGTATGATTAAATATTTGTTTTCCCCCTAAGAAAAATAAAATCACAATAATACGGTGGCACCTCTTCTTATTTCTCGTGTCGTTCCTCTGTTATTACTCCTAGAAATGTAGACTAAATTGACAACTAGGGCAAGGTGTGTTCCTCGAACGTGACACGGTCAACAATGCCTGGATGGTCTAAGTGTACGGGACCACCCCCTCCACGATTAGTAACACACAGTTATTGCTTTAGTCATACATTTCCAGGAGGGACAACAGAGGACCTATATCATACAACGAATTTTCAGAATTGTTATATTATGGGGAGTAAAATTACTGACTAAACTGAATGTGTCAGGAGAGGTGACATGTACTCAGGAATGGCCACCCCTATAATACACCGAGGGGGGCACCGTGTCGTATCTATAAGGTTTTTGGTCCCAATAGACCTTATAGGCTGGGATTGCATTTAGGAGACTGTCCCTTTAACACATTGCCCCATTAAAGTCAATAATGATAATAATTTTTATTTTTATAGCATCAACATATTCCGCAGCACTTTACAAATTTTAGGGGGGGACTTATACAGACAATACAGAATAAACATAACTCATATCGAAAGGAGTGAGGGCCCTGCTCACAAGCTTACAGTCTATGAGGAAATGGGTCAATAGGGCTGGCTGCATGTCTGTGCTAAGCCGGGCGTCCAGGAAAAGCAGCGATGATGGGTGTAGGATCGGACCCTCCTAACTGATGCGGTGACACTACAACTCCCAGCACACTGCAAGAGCTGCTGGGAGTTGTAGTGTCTGGAGCCTCAAACACAGAAATCACTGCAGCAGCTGCGCATAACTTTGCGGCTCCCCAGCTGCTGTGGGACTACAATCACCAGCATGCCACGGGGCACCACATCACACACTCACCTGGGGGTCACACGGGAACCAGGGTGCAGGGCTCAGCAGCGGAGGGATACCAGCGGGCACAGCCGGCTCCTGTCATGTGACGCTCTGCAGGGACAGGCTTATACCACAGTATGGTAAGTGCAGGGTTAATTAATGATGGCGGCTTCCAGGCTGTCCGTTGCCGGGAGGAGAAGCTGAAGAAGAAGGAGGAGGAGGCGTGGGACCCAGCACCGGGAAGAGGTCCTCAGAGTCAATGGAGGACAGGAGCAGGGGATGCTGGGAGGAGGAGTGATCCCGGAAGTAGGAGCCGCTGTCACCCAGCACGTGACGGCAAGCGCCAGCTGTGGGGGCCGGCCTGTGTAAGAAGCACGTGACCTGTCACATGAAGGGGAGGGGCTTGTCATACCGTTGGGGAATGCCACTTATGTGAGCAGGAAGGGGGAGCGGCAAGCATGTAGCAGAAGAGCGTGCCTACAGATAGTGGATGCAGCAGAGCCGAGTGTGTGCGTGCCTACAGATAGTGGATGCAGCAGCGCCGAGTGCGTGCGTGCCTACAGATAGTGGATGCAGCAGAGCCGAGTGCGTGCGTGCCTACAGATAGTGGATGCAGCAGAGCCCAGAGCGTGCGTGCCTACAGATAGTGGATGCAGCAGAGCCGAGTGTGTGCGTGCCTACAGATAGTGGATGCAGCAGAGCCCAGAGCGTGCCTACAGATAGTGGATGCAGCAGAGCCGAGTGTGTGCGTGCGTGCCTACAGATAGTGGATGCAGCAGAGCCGAGTGCGTGCGTGCCTACAGATAGTGGATGCAGCAGAGCCGAGTGTGTGCGTGCCTACAGATAGTGGATGCAGCAGCGCCGAGTGCGTGCGTGCCTACAGATAGTGGATGCAGCAGAGCCGAGTGCGTGCGTGCCTACAGATAGTGGATGCAGCAGCGCCGAGTGCGTGCGTGCCTACAGATAGTGGATGCAGCAGAGCCGAGTGCGTGCGTGCCTACAGATAGTGGATGCAGCAGAGCCGAGTGCGTGCGTGCCTACAGATAGTGGATGCAGCAGAGCCGAGTGTGTGCGTGCCTACAGATAGTGGATGCAGCAGAGCCCAGAGCGTGCGTGCCTACAGATAGTGGATGCAGCAGAGCCGAGTGCGTGCGTGCCTACAGATAGTGGATGCAGCAGAGCCCAGAGCGTGCGTGCCTACAGATAGTGGATGCAGCAGAGCCGAGTGTGTGCGTGCCTACAGATAGTGGATGCAGCAGAGCCCAGAGCGTGCCTACAGATAGTGGATGCAGCAGAGCCGAGTGTGTGCGTGCGTGCCTACAGATAGTGGATGCAGCAGAGCCGAGTGCGTGCGTGCCTACAGATAGTGGATGCAGCAGAGCCGAGTGCGTGCGTGCCTACAGATAGTGGATGCAGCAGAGCCGCGTGCGTGCGTGCCTACAGATAGTGGATGCAGCAGAGCCGAGTGCGTGCGTGCCTACAGATAGTGGATGCAGCAGAGCCGAGTGCGTGCGTGCCTACAGATAGTGGATGCAGCAGAGCCGAGTGCGTGCGTGCCTACAGATAGTGGATGCAGCAGAGCCGAGTGCGTGCGTGCGTGCCTACAGATAGTGGATGCAGCAGAGCCGAGTGCGTGCGTGCCTACAGATAGTGGATGCAGCAGAGCCGAGTGCGTGCGTGCGTGCCTACAGATAGTGGATGCAGCAGAGCCGCGTGCGTGCGTGCCTACAGATAGTGGATGCAGCAGAGCCGAGTGCGTGCGTGCGTGCCTACAGATAGTGGATGCAGCAGAGCCGAGTGCGTGCGTGCCTACAGATAGTGGATGCAGCAGAGCCGAGTGCGTGCGTGCCTACAGATAGTGGATGCAGCAGAGCAGAGTGCGTGCGTGCCTACAGATAGTGGATGCAGCAGAGCAGAGTGCGTGCAGCCCTACAGATAGTGGATGCAGCAGAGCCGAGTGCGTGCGGGCCTACAGATAGTGGATGCAGCAGAGCAGAGTGCGTGCGTGCCTACAGATAGTGGATGCAGCAGCGCCGAGTGCGTGCGTGCCTACAGATAGTGGATGCAGCAGAGCCCAGAGCGTGCGTGCCTACAGATAGTGGATGCAGCAGAGCCCAGAGCGTGCCTACAGATAGTGGATGCAGCAGAGCCGAGTGCGTGCGTGCCTACAGATAGTGGATGCAGCAGAGCCCAGAGCGTGCGTGCCTACAGATAGTGGATGCAGCAGAGCCGAGTGCGTGCGTGCCTACAGATAGTGGATGCAGCAGAGCCGAGTGCGTGCGTGCCTACAGATAGTGGATGCAGCAGAGCCCAGAGCGTGCGTGCCTACAGATAGTGGATGCAGCAGAGCCGAGTGTGTGCGTGCCTACAGATAGTGGATGCAGCAGAGCCCAGAGCGTGCCTACAGATAGTGGATGCAGCAGAGCCGAGTGTGTGCGTGCGTGCCTACAGATAGTGGATGCAGCAGAGCCGAGTGCGTGCGTGCCTACAGATAGTGGATGCAGTAGCGCCGAGTGTGTGCGTGCCTACAGATAGTGGATGCAGTAGCGCCGAGTGCGTGCCTACAGATAGTGGATGCAGCAGAGCCCAGAGCGTGCCTACAGATAGTGGATGCAGCAGAGCCCAGAGCGTGCCTACAGATAGTGGATGCAGCAGAGCCCAGAGCGTGCCTACAGATAGTGGATGCAGCAGAGCCGAGTGCGTGCGTGCGTGCCTACAGATAGTGGATGCAGCAGAGCCAAGTGCGTGCGTGCGTGCCTACAGATAGTGGATGCAGCACAGCCGAGTGCGTGCCTACAGATAGTGGATGCAGCAGAGCCGAGTGCGTGCCTACAGATAGTGGATGCAGCAGAGCCGAGTGCGTGCGTGCCTACAGATAGTGGATGCAGCAGAGCCGAGTGCGTGCGTGCCTACAGATAGTGGATGCAGCAGCGCCGAGTGCGTGCGTGCGTGCCTACAGATAGTGGATGCAGCAGCGCCGAGTGCGTGCGTGCCTACAGATAGTGGATGCAGCAGCGCCGAGTGCGTGCGTGCCTACAGATAGTGGATGCAGCAGAGCCGAGTGCGTGCGTGCCTACAGATAGTGGATGCAGCAGCGCCGAGTGCGTGCGTGCCTACAGATAGTGGATGCAGCAGCGCCGAGTGCGTGCGTGCCTACAGATAGTGGATGCAGCAGCGCCGAGTGCGTGCGTGCCTACAGATAGTGGATGCAGCAGAGCCGAGTGCGTGCGTGCCTACAGATAGTGGATGCAGCAGAGCCGCGTGCGTGCGTGCGTGCCTACAGATAGTGGATGCAGCAGCGCCGAGTGCGTGCGTGCCTACAGATAGTGGATGCAGCAGCGCCGAGTGCGTGCGTGCCTACAGATAGTGGATGCAGCAGAGCCGCGTGCGTGCGTGCCTACAGATAGTGGATGCAGCAGAGCCGCGTGCGTGCGTGCCTACAGATAGTGGATGCAGCAGAGCCGCGTGCGTGCGTGCGTGCCTACAGATAGTGGATGCAGCAGAGCCGAGTGCGTGCGTGCGTGCCTACAGATAGTGGATGCAGCAGAGCCGAGTGCGTGCGTGCCTACAGATAGTGGATGCAGCAGAGCCGAGTGCGTGCGTGTCTACAGATAGTGGATGCAGCAGAGCCGAGTGCGTGCGTGCCTACAGATAGTGGATGCAGCAGAGCCGAGTGCGTGCGTGCCTACAGATAGTGGATGCAGCAGAGCCGCGTGCGTGCGTGCCTACAGATAGTGGATGCAGCAGAGCCGAGTGCGTGCGTGCCTACAGATAGTGGATGCAGCAGAGCCGAGTGCGTGCGTGCCTACAGATAGTGGATGCAGCAGAGCCGAGTGCGTGCGTGCCTACAGATAGTGGATGCAGCAGAGCCGAGTGCGTGCGTGCCTACAGATAGTGGATGCAGCAGAGCCGCGTGCGTGCGTGCCTACAGATAGTGGATGCAGCAGAGCCGCGTGCGTGCGTGCGTGCCTACAGATAGTGGATGCAGCAGAGCCGCGTGCGTGCGTGCCTACAGATAGTGGATGCAGCAGAGCCGCGTGCGTGCGTGCCTACAGATAGTGGATGCAGCAGAGCCGAGTGCGTGCGTGCCTACAGATAGTGGATGCAGCAGAGCCGAGTGCGTGCGTGCCTACAGATAGTGGATGCAGCAGAGCCGAGTGCGTGCGTGCCTACAGATAGTGGATGCAGCAGAGCCGAGTGCGTGCGTGCCTACAGATAGTGGATGCAGCAGAGCCGCGTGCGTGCGTGCCTACAGATAGTGGATGCAGCAGAGCCGAGTGCGTGCGTGCCTACAGATAGTGGATGCAGCAGAGCCGCGTGCGTGCGTGCCTACAGATAGTGGATGCAGCAGAGCCGCGTGCGTGCGTGCCTACAGATAGTGGATGCAGCAGAGCCGCGTGCGTGCGTGCGTGCGTGCCTACAGATAGTGGATGCAGCAGAGCCGCGTGCGTGCGTGCGTGCCTACAGATAGTGGATGCAGCAGAGCCGCGTGCGTGCCTACAGATAGTGGATGCAGCAGAGCCGCGTGCGTGCGTGCCTACAGATAGTGGATGCAGCAGAGCCGCGTGCGTGCGTGCCTACAGATAGTGGATGCAGCAGAGCCGCGTGCGTGCGTGCCTACAGATAGTGGATGCAGCAGAGCCGCGTGCGTGCGTGCCTACAGATAGTGGATGCAGCAGAGCCGCGTGCGTGCGTGCCTACAGATAGTGGATGCAGCAGAGCCGCGTGCGTGCGTGCCTACAGATAGTGGATGCAGCAGAGCCGAGTGCGTGCGTGCCTACAGATAGTGGATGCAGCAGAGCCGAGTGCGTGCGTGCCTACAGATAGTGGATGCAGCAGAGCAGAGTGCGTGCAGCCCTACAGATAGTGGATGCAGCAGAGCCGAGTGCGTGCGGGCCTACAGATAGTGGATGCAGCAGAGCAGAGTGCGTGCGTGCCTACAGATAGTGGATGCAGCAGCGCCGAGTGCGTGCGTGCCTACAGATAGTGGATGCAGCAGAGCCCAGAGCGTGCGTGCCTACAGATAGTGGATGCAGCAGAGCCCAGAGCGTGCCTACAGATAGTGGATGCAGCAGAGCCGAGTGCGTGCGTGCCTACAGATAGTGGATGCAGCAGAGCCCAGAGCGTGCGTGCCTACAGATAGTGGATGCAGCAGAGCCGAGTGCGTGCGTGCCTACAGATAGTGGATGCAGCAGAGCCGAGTGCGTGCGTGCCTACAGATAGTGGATGCAGCAGAGCCCAGAGCGTGCGTGCCTACAGATAGTGGATGCAGCAGAGCCGAGTGTGTGCGTGCCTACAGATAGTGGATGCAGCAGAGCCCAGAGCGTGCCTACAGATAGTGGATGCAGCAGAGCCGAGTGTGTGCGTGCGTGCCTACAGATAGTGGATGCAGCAGAGCCGAGTGCGTGCGTGCCTACAGATAGTGGATGCAGTAGCGCCGAGTGTGTGCGTGCCTACAGATAGTGGATGCAGTAGCGCCGAGTGCGTGCCTACAGATAGTGGATGCAGCAGAGCCCAGAGCGTGCCTACAGATAGTGGATGCAGCAGAGCCCAGAGCGTGCCTACAGATAGTGGATGCAGCAGAGCCCAGAGCGTGCCTACAGATAGTGGATGCAGCAGAGCCGAGTGCGTGCGTGCGTGCCTACAGATAGTGGATGCAGCAGAGCCAAGTGCGTGCGTGCGTGCCTACAGATAGTGGATGCAGCACAGCCGAGTGCGTGCCTACAGATAGTGGATGCAGCACAGCCGAGTGCGTGCCTACAGATAGTGGATGCAGCAGAGCCGAGTGCGTGCGTGCCTACAGATAGTGGATGCAGCAGAGCCGAGTGCGTGCGTGCCTACAGATAGTGGATGCAGCAGCGCCGAGTGCGTGCGTGCGTGCCTACAGATAGTGGATGCAGCAGCGCCGAGTGCGTGCGTGCCTACAGATAGTGGATGCAGCAGCGCCGAGTGCGTGCGTGCCTACAGATAGTGGATGCAGCAGAGCCGAGTGCGTGCGTGCCTACAGATAGTGGATGCAGCAGCGCCGAGTGCGTGCGTGCCTACAGATAGTGGATGCAGCAGCGCCGAGTGCGTGCGTGCCTACAGATAGTGGATGCAGCAGCGCCGAGTGCGTGCGTGCCTACAGATAGTGGATGCAGCAGAGCCGAGTGCGTGCGTGCCTACAGATAGTGGATGCAGCAGAGCCGCGTGCGTGCGTGCGTGCCTACAGATAGTGGATGCAGCAGCGCCGAGTGCGTGCGTGCCTACAGATAGTGGATGCAGCAGCGCCGAGTGCGTGCGTGCCTACAGATAGTGGATGCAGCAGAGCCGCGTGCGTGCGTGCCTACAGATAGTGGATGCAGCAGAGCCGCGTGCGTGCGTGCCTACAGATAGTGGATGCAGCAGAGCCGCGTGCGTGCGTGCCTACAGATAGTGGATGCAGCAGAGCCGCGTGCGTGCGTGCCTACAGATAGTGGATGCAGCAGAGCCGAGTGCGTGCGTGCGTGCCTACAGATAGTGGATGCAGCAGAGCCGAGTGCGTGCGTGTCTACAGATAGTGGATGCAGCAGAGCCGAGTGCGTGCGTGCCTACAGATAGTGGATGCAGCAGAGCCGAGTGCGTGCGTGCCTACAGATAGTGGATGCAGCAGAGCCGAGTGCGTGCGTGCCTACAGATAGTGGATGCAGCAGAGCCGCGTGCGTGCGTGCCTACAGATAGTGGATGCAGCAGAGCCGAGTGCGTGCGTGCCTACAGATAGTGGATGCAGCAGAGCCGAGTGCGTGCGTGCCTACAGATAGTGGATGCAGCAGAGCCGAGTGCGTGCGTGCCTACAGATAGTGGATGCAGCAGAGCCGCGTGCGTGCGTGCCTACACATAGTGGATGCAGCAGAGCCGCGTGCGTGCGTGCGTGCCTACAGATAGTGGATGCAGCAGAGCCGCGTGCGTGCGTGCCTACAGATAGTGGATGCAGCAGAGCCGCGTGCGTGCGTGCCTACAGATAGTGGATGCAGCAGAGCCGAGTGCGTGCGTGCCTACAGATAGTGGATGCAGCAGAGCCGAGTGCGTGCGTGCCTACAGATAGTGGATGCAGCAGAGCCGAGTGCGTGCGTGCCTACAGATAGTGGATGCAGCAGAGCCGAGTGCGTGCGTGCCTACAGATAGTGGATGCAGCAGAGCCGCGTGCGTGCGTGCCTACAGATAGTGGATGCAGCAGAGCCGAGTGCGTGCGTGCCTACAGATAGTGGATGCAGCAGAGCCGCGTGCGTGCGTGCCTACAGATAGTGGATGCAGCAGAGCCGCGTGCGTGCGTGCCTACAGATAGTGGATGCAGCAGAGCCGCGTGCGTGCGTGCGTGCCTACAGATAGTGGATGCAGCAGAGCCGCGTGCGTGCGTGCGTGCCTACAGATAGTGGATGCAGCAGAGCCGCGTGCGTGCGTGCGTGCCTACAGATAGTGGATGCAGCAGAGCCGCGTGCGTGCGTGCCTACAGATAGTGGATGCAGCAGAGCCGCGTGCGTGCGTGCCTACAGATAGTGGATGCAGCAGAGCCGCGTGCGTGCGTGCGTGCCTACAGATAGTGGATGCAGCAGAGCCGCGTGCGTGCGTGCCTACAGATAGTGGATGCAGCAGAGCCGCGTGCGTGCGTGCCTACAGATAGTGGATGCAGCAGAGCCGCGTGCGTGCGTGCCTACAGATAGTGGATGCAGCAGAGCCGCGTGCGTGCGTGCCTACAGATAGTGGATGCAGCAGAGCCGCGTGCGTGCGTGCCTACAGATAGTGGATGCAGCAGAGCCGAGTGCGTGCGTGCGTGCGTGCCTACAGATAGTGGATGCAGCAGAGCTCCTTCCATTTCTGGATATGTGCACAATGACTTTTTCATGTGGATGTCACCTGAACAAGTGCTTAAATATGCAAAAAAAAGAATGAACCCATGCACTGATATATTAAGACGACTTGTGCAAATGTTCATCCTTTTTGAGCTTTTAGAAAGTTGTTAAATGGCTAAAAGAAGTCATCATTCTTCAGATCAAAGACGCCGGTGTGTCTAAAAGATGTTGCAAACACTAGGAACCTAACACCTGCAATGAGCATGCTCCAGCCAACTCATCAGGCTGCAGAAATGTGTCACTATGGTAGTTCTTGTCATTTACCGGACTTTGGGAGAAGTTTGCACCAGGTGGCTTCTCCCCAAGACTTTCCATGGCACAGAAGAGCTTGACTGACAGGTCTCCGCCTATAAGGTTGGGCACCAGAAAGCGGACAGGTGCCCTCAGTCTAGAGATCTACTCTCATGCACAGGTACAACTTGAGCACGTATGTTTTCAATGAAAAGAGTGGCATACGCTGGCAGATACCTCTGGTGACGAATTATCCCCCACAGTAGAGGAAAAAAAAAAAAAAAAAAGGAATGGGCGCTTTTCAACTTGTCTAATCCTACTGACCCCATACAGATTAGCTGGTCGGCCAGTCCCGCTAAAGTCGGTGGTTGCGGCCAATAATAATCTAATATATATTGGGGCCTTAAAAAAAAAAAACACAACACCTCCACCACAGAACTTTTATCTACTGAAAAGGAAATAAGACTCCACATACAGTACAGACCAAAAGTTTGGACACACCTCATTTAGAGATTTTTCTGTATTTTCATGACTATGAAAATTGTACATTCACATTGAAGGCATCAAAACTATGAATTAACACATGTGGAATTATATACTTAACAAAAAAGTGTGAAACAACTGAAAATATGTCTTATATTCTAGGTTCTTCAAAGTAGCCACCTTTTGCTTTGATGACTGCTTTGCACACTCTTGGCATTCTCTTGATGAGCTTCAAGAGGTAGTCACCGGAAATGGTTTTCACTTCACAGGTGTACCCTGTCAGGTTTAATAAGTGGGATTTCTTGTCTTATAAATGGGGTTGGGACCATCAGTTGTGTTGTGCAGAAGTCAGGTGGATCCACAGCTGATAGTCCTACTGAATAGACTGTTAGAATTTGTATTATGGCAAGAAAAAAGCAGCCAAGTAAAGAAAAACGAGTGGCCATCATTACTTTAAGAAATGAAGGTCAGTGAGTCCGAAAAATTGGGCAAACTTTGAAAGTGTCCCCAAGTGCAATTGCAAAAACCATCAAGCACTACAAAGAAACTGGCTCACATGAGGACCACCCCAGGAAAGGAAGACCAAGAGTCACCTCTGCTTCTGAGGATAAGTTTATCCGAGTCACCAGCCTCAGAAATTGCAGGTTAACAGCAGCTCAGATTAGAGACCAGGTCAATGCCACACAGAGTTCTAGCAGCAGGCACATCTCTACAACAACTGTTAAGAGGAGGCTTTGTGCAGCAGGCCTTCATGGTAAAATAGCTGCTAGGAAACCACTGCTAAGGACAGGCAACAAGCAGAAGAGACTTGTTTGGGCTAAAGAACACAAGGAATGGACATTAGACCAGTGGAAATTTGTGCTTTGGTCTGATGAGTCCAAATTTGAGATCTTTGGTTCCAACCACCATGTCTTTGTGCGACACAGAAAAGGTGAACGGATGGACTCTACATGCCTGGTTCCCACCGTGAAGCATGGAGGAGGAGGTGTGATGGTGTGGGGGTGCTTTACTGGTGACACTGTTGGGGATTTATTCAAAATTGAAGGCATACTGAACCAGCATGGCTACCACAGCATCTTGCAGCGGCATGCTATTCCATCCGGTTTGCGTTTAGTTGGACCATCATTTATTTTTCAACAGGACAATGACCCCAAACACACCTCCAGGCTGTGTAAGGGCTATTTGACCAAGAAGGAGAGTGATGGGGTGCTACGCCAGATGACCTGGCCTCCACAGTCACCAGACCTGAACCCAATCGAGATGGTTTGGGGTGAGCTGGACCGCAGAGTGAAGGCAAAAGGGCCAACAGGTGCTAAGCATCTCTGGGAACTCCTTCAAGATTGTTGGAAGACCATTTCCGGTGACTACCTCTTGAAGCTCATCAAGAGAATGCCAAGAGTGTGCAAAGCAGTCATTAAAGCAAAAGGTGGCTACTTTGAAGAACCTAGAATAGAAGACATATTTTGAGTTGTTTCACACTTTTTTGTTAAGTATATAATTCCACATGTGGTAATTCATAGTTTTGATGCCTTCAGTGTGAATGTACAATTTTCATAGTCAAGAAAATACAGAAAAATCTTTAAATGAGGTGTGTCCAAACTTTTGGTCTGTACTGTACGTTCAAATACAAGGGGTTTAAAAAATGCATAAGAAAAATAGCAACATAAGGAAAAATTGAAAAATAAATAAAACACATATAAAGCTTTATTATAAATAACCATAAACTGGGTTAAACATAGGTCACAGATTTAAAATATATACATTACTGCTCAGCACAGTAAGAATACAGCTCACTCCTCTCGGAGGGCGTACATGATATCATCCTGGCTGACATTCATCCTCACTCGTAGGTACAGGTCATTCCGGCTGGATTCAACCAAAAGAAGACGAGAGGCTCCGAGTCTTAAACAGACGGCCATGGTCTCTGACATGGAAGGAGGCGCAATTCCTTCTATCCTGCATAACACGATGTACTGATGATATACCTGCAAAAACAAACAACAACAAAAACCACTAGAGTAAGAGCACATACATCTCACAGCAACAGCACATACGCCTCTGGTTTCCAGTGTCCCCAATGAAGAAATAGAGAAAAGTAAAATTACCCCTTTAAATTTTGCATATATTATTTCAGAGGCTCGGTGCAAACCCCCTGTGTGAAGTGGAGATGGACAGATGACCCTGCTCAGCTCGGGCAAATACTGATGAATTGCTGGATCTTTTACAAAATATTAAATATAAAAATAAATATTAAATCTATATATAAATCACCTGTTGAAAAGTGGATTCTTCAAGGCCAGATCTTCTGAATTCTGCAATCACCGCTTTTAAGAATGCCTGCTCCTGCACAGAGGCGCTCCTGCAGAGAAACATGCACACTGGGTTACTGCTGTATCTTCTGCTCTGACTTCTTTAAAGAAGGGGTTGTCACATAATTAACATATCAGCTATCTGTAGGATAGGTGATAAATGTATGATCACTGGGGGTGCAGCTGCTGAGATCCCCACCAATCTAGAGAATGGGGGGCTTGAAGTCTTCTAGTGGTGGTCGCACATGCTCACTACCGCTACAGTGAACTTTGGGACCTCCTCTGCTGATTGGTTGGATCTTCAGCGATCATACATTTATGATAAACCCCCTGTAATATAGCAATAAAAAGAAATGTAAGGCTTTGAGATTTTGCCCATCGCTGGACCCGATCCTACCTAATGGCCAGGACATAGGGAGAGGAGAACATCTCATCCAGGGCCTCTATGACATGAGGCATTTTCACCAGGGACAATTCACCCTTCTTGCTCGAGAACTCGCAGATCTCTGTTGCTCTACGACAGATGTCCAGACATCGGCGAGCATCGCCAGACAGGGCAGCCACCTGAAGGATAACAATGAGAAGGTTACATGTAGTCGTCGTAAGCGTTCGTGGTCGTACTGCATCCCTGCAAACGAGACTAGCAAGTTTTGTAAGGTGCACGTTACGATACATTGTGGCCCTGTTCACATACATCACAGCATAATGTAACAGCAAGTCAATCCTTGGCCAAGCGACCTGTGACCAAAGATTCCTTATTATGTAAAAATAAAATCAGAATCTCCTTTAGGACCCCCACTGATCAGGGACTGAAGGGGGGATGCAGCGCTACTTCAGTGCCGTGGCACCTTCACGGTATTTTCCTACATAATCGGTGCACCAGAGAAAGGAAGAACAACTCTGTTCACTTGAAAGAATAAAAGAGTCACAGAGTCGGAACCCGCAATTATCCTAGTGATACAATATCACCTCTTTATAATCAAATATTACTTGAATTCTTCAATAAACGATAATGTATGTCCAATTGTATTCATTAGTGAGCAAAAAAAAAAAAAAAACATGGAAGACCTTAAAAGTCTCCAGAATGTAAATAAACTATACCCGAAAGTACTGTACGCACAAACCTTTCTTGACACTAGTTGGATGGCATCATCCTCAAATGCCTTGACGTGATTTAGCCTGGAAGTTATGATCTGCTGGAGCTGTTTGTGTGTGTAAGGCTGGAACGACATTCGGGTAAGACCCTAAAAATGAACATTTTATATTAATAAGAATACATATTTTGAGAAAACACAAAGCAACCGAAAGAGCAGAGTAATTAAAGATACAACGAAAGAGGAAAACTATTAGATCATGACGACAAAGCCTTGGCTTATGTCCTATCAGGGTATAACATGGGGGTCCCCCACTTGAATCCCACCCTGTGTATGGAGAGAGTCTCTCTCGTTCTGAATGATGTTCACCTCCCTTCTACTACCAGGATCGTCATATATCTGAATGGCCGCCATGTAATATTACATCTTCCTTGCAGCAGTTCATGCAATGTCAAAATTGGAACCCATATGTCCTCCGTGGGGACACCCAGGCTCCATCTGTACCTTTATGAAAACAGATTCATACAGACAGTCTGCGGCACTTTTTATATGGTGTGAATTTAACCGTTATTGCAAGACAATAAAATATGAATATATGACATTATGAAGAACATTATTAGAAACACAAGTAACATTTCCTACCAGCCTGCTGGCAACCCGATTCATCATTATTCTTTCTGGCAGATCCATTGTGTTAGCAATTGCAAGGACAATGAGTTTTGCACGTTTTCGTGTCGGCCAGTCAAATAAACTGTACATCACGTTTTGCTTCCTGGTCCAAAGCAAGTCCAACTGGGGAGAAATATTACAGGTCAGAAGTATGCAACCTGTTCCTTGGCATATTTAGCTTAATTTCTGTCAATGCAAGTCAGAAGATTTGAACAAAATTTAAAAAGGGAGCCTGCACTTTAATTTTTCTGTGCAAGGAGAGTATAATGCACGGATCCAATGCACGATACTTTGATGTGGTAAGATTGCTGGAGTAGAGGTGGGCGAATTTATTTGGAACAGCATTCTACTCGAATTTTACAAAAATCTGCATTCTTTGAGAATACAATTTTTTTTGCAATTCACTCTGTGCAAATTCAGCAATGTGGTGGCCATGCCAGCATCTTGGTGAACAGTAGAGGGCTGGCAAAAGGTTAACAAAACACAGACTCACATTACAACTTCGCCCCCGTTGCTGGGTCCTCTGTTGCACCCCCAGCCCGGTGTTTACTGTAGGCTGGGGCTTTCCGGCTGCGAGCGGACCCCGGAGTTTACTGCACATGCTCCGGAGCCTACTCGTGACCTTAAGCCCTTGCCTAAAGTGAACGCCAAAATGGAGATGCGGTGTGGTGGAGGACTGGACGGGGGGCAGAGAACAGAGGGAGCAGCTTGAGAGGTAAAGGTTTTTTTTTAGTACACTGAACGAATAATTTCATTGCAAATCAAAATTCCCAGGTAAAATCAGCATAATTTGGTGAATTCAAAATTTTATCAGATCCGCCTGTCCCTATTCCAATGAATTGCAATACGGCAGGTGGCGCGGGGGCACAAAAACATAGGAACATTTTTTAATTGAGCTAATGCATAGTCTTGGTAAGAAATAGTCTTGCCATCAGCATTCACTTGGGGCTGAACACCATAAAAAAAATAAATAAAACTGCATCCCCAATTCTGGCTGTGTAAGGCTGAGTTCACACGATGCGTTTTTCATGCGTTTCTGCGGCGTTTTTGCAGTTGCGTAAACGCCGTGGAAACGCATGAAAAACGCATGGTAGAAGGGCAGAAAAAATCCGCAGCATGTCAATTAATTTTGCGGAAACGCTGCTCTTTTGCCGCCATTGACTTGCATTAGACCGCATGGAATCCGCATCACTGTATATGTTGATGCGCTTTTCATGCGGTCTAATGTGCGGATGGTACCCGGGTGTGGATGAGAGGACTCTCATCCAGACCCAGGTACCATTAAAAAAAAAAAGAATAAAATAAAAAATATATATATTCTCACCTTCTGACGGCCCGCGCTGCGTCCTGCCGGCTTCCCGCGCACTTCGCGGTTGAATGAAGGACCTTCGCTGACGTCAGAGTCATGTGACGGGTCACGTGATGCTGACGTCGGAAGGTCCTACAGTCTTCACTGCCGGCAGCCGGGACCGATGACGCAGGACACCGGGGGCCATCAGAGGGTAAAGTATATATTTATTTTTTGACATCACACACTATATAAATCCATGCCGGCTGCATGGATTTATATAGTGTGAAGTTGACAAGCACTTTCCAAGTGATGCTAAAATCGCTTGGGAAGCGCTTGTCAACCCGCATGCGGAAATGAAAGTGAAGACCGCTTCATTTCCGCATGTCCCTGGCAGGAAACCGCATGTACAATCCGCATGTACAATCCGCATGCGTTTTTTCCTGCCAGAGAGATGCAGAAACGCTCAGGAAAAAATCCTGAGCATTTCTGCATCGTGTGCACATACCCTAAGACCAACCTTTAACTTGTGCAAAACTTTTTTTTTTTCCCACAGAATTGATTCCAAAATCCACATCCTCACCTCATCTACCAGCAATACTGTGGTCTCTCTATTTGAGGCTGCTGTGCTGAATCTTTTCTCCAGCAGTGCAGCCGCGTGGTCTGCGGTGGCCTTCTGTCCTGTTAAAAGCTGAGATGACACAAAAAAAGGGAACGTCACAGCGTATCGAGTATCTATGTACATATTATATGTTGTGCATAAAAACGGTTTTAGCTTTAGCCGCCTTTTACACAATACTGTTACTGAGATTTATATAAAACGGGGCTGTGAAGTGCTCCAGGTTTTCCCACCTTTAATACTTGCACATAGGCCTGATGAGGGTCTGTGAGCTTCATGCCATTGATTTCTATGAATTGGAAAGATGGCAAATCATCGTCCTCAGCAGCGGTCTGCAGACTGCGGATCACTTCATGTACAGTTGCAGTTTTCCCTGTGCCCGGCACGCCAGATATGTACATGCAGCTAGAAAAGTATACAAAATGCACTGTAAAAATCACAGCAAGATAAACTAACGCTCAGTAACCTATGAAAAAAGCATTAAACATGAGGACGATAGACTTAAAAGGGTCTGTCGTAATTGGGTTATATTAAAAAGTGCATGTGAAAACAAGCAACTTTGCAATTTACCCCTTATAAAAATAAAAATCCTTTGTTCTCTAGAATGAAGGTTTTTTTTAATTTATAATTTACTGCTCATTGCCTCAGACTGCAGCGGTGGCTGAGAACCATCAGTTGTGGCCGGTCTCACAGGCATAGAGCGTGCACTTGCAGGCTATTTGCTATACCTCTTGCAGGCACAGTTCTGAACCGGTCCATATCGCTGGATCCGGACAGCTTCAGACCCTGCTGCAGAGGAAAAGCTGCCTCTGTTTGCAGCACAGAGAAGAACACAGTTCAGACCAACAACGGGAAAAGCACTTTTCTGCTAGGGACCCAACAAAATGCATTCGATATATGCCAATATTAACTTACCCTCCGGTCCCATCCAGCAATTTACTTTCTACAAAGTTGTATACGTCTTGGTATTCCTGCTCCCTGCAGGGCAGAGACTCCGGCACAGCAGAGACATGAAGCCTGCACACAGAGGAGACGAATTACATCTTTGCACAGCCGAATAAAGGGAATAAAATACTGCAGGGTGCGGACTCGTATATATTTTATATAGCACGTTCATGTTCCACAGAGAACAAAATTTTTTAATGAGAAAAAAATAAGTATTTAAGAGGTTAGGAAAGCAAGGGGACGCTTTGAATGCCCCGTAGCCCAGTCATTGATGGTTGATTGATTGCTATGGCAGTCAAGACCCTACTGAAAACTTCATAGAGATGTGTAAATATGCAATACTACAGATTCAATTACTCCAAGAATACTTAGGAAAAACAAAGTTAATTTTTATATATATATATATATATATATATATATATATATATATATATATATATATATATATATATAATAAATTAACCACTCCTCGTAAAAGTTTATATCACCCCTTTGTTTTTAAAAGTAAATGGCAAAATCTTAAAATGTAGTCCAAATTAAAAAAGAATGAAAGATCGGAAGGTTGCATGGAACCCAAAATGATACAAATAAAAACTACAGCTCACCCCTGCAAAAAAAAGTAATCATAGAAGTATGAAACCAAAGAAAAATAAAAGTTATAGCGCTTAGAGTATGATAACCAAAGCCTAAATTGTTTATATTTTTTCTTTTCCAATTATATTTTAAGCCGTAAAAACAAAAAAAACAAGAATGGGGGAAAAAATGGTGGAATTGCTTAACCCATTAGGAGTCCCCCCCCCCATTTTTCAGTACATTATATGGTAAAATAAATGGTTTCATTAAAAATGACAACTCGTCCCAAAACTACAGCTGGTGTCAGTCAAAAATAATCTCTTGTGCGGTTACGTTGATGGAAAAAAAAAAAGTTATAGGTCTCATGAAAGGAAAGAAGGGCAAAATAAAGGCAATAAATAAAATATATTATATATATATGGCCACGTCTCCAGGTAGTGAAATCCGATTTTTTTTTTTTTTTTTTTTTTTTTTTAAAAACCCTATGGTGCAATCCAGGATCAGTATATTTGGTCGCTATGTGTGAATCACAAAATAAAGTTGGACATAAGATGTTGAATACCCAAGACATGGCTCAGCGTGTTCCAGGGTCTCACCTGATGCGAGCCTCCTCCAGCACATTGGACGGCTTCTGTACCGGCTGGTTCCGTTCTGGGATTTTGGGTGTCGCAGTATGAGCGGCTTTGGCGCCAGGCTGAGAACATTAAACAATGACTCCATTACTATACCTGCACACATCCATCAATATGTGGGGGGTGTAGAAGAAAGGAATAGCGGAAAATCTGTCTCCGCTAGTCAACACCGCTCACCGTTTTGTTTGGTGTCCTAGCTGAGGATTTTCTAGAGGAGGTCGGAGTCCTTGGCATCCACCTTTTCCTTGCTACTCTCTTTGGAGACTTTTTATCTTCTATTTCCGCATCTTCATCATCATCATTCTCCTCCTCGTCATCTTCACTGCTACTCGACACTGTAGACTTCTTCTCTGGTACAAAGTCTGTATCTTCATCCAGGTCTTCAATATCCTCTATATCGTCTTCAGACAGGATCCTGGGGCAAGGAGAACAAAATCATGAAAGCTTTGCAACTTCTCTCTTATGAAAAAATCCTCTTTGTTCTCAAGAACAAAAGAAACTCATTGTTGTATTCTCTACTACTAGCTACTTAGATTACCTATCTGGTGCACGGTCTCCTGGGCAAGGAGAAGAGCGCTAACAAACTCTTTGCTATAGTACTTGTAAGTGGGCCTCTGAAGCTTCAGTACTACTGCGCTTCTCCGATGCTGCAGAGACAAACCTGCCTCATGTAGCGGCATCGTAAAGCCCAAAGGTCAATCATTTAGGGGCACACCGACCTCTGCAAGCAAGAAGCTGCGATGTGTTCCTAAAGATGGGGGGGGGGTCATGAAAATAACCCTTTAAGAAGAATGTTCTCAATCAAGGAACCCTCCTCCAATCATCTTAGATGACACTTCTGAAAATATTCAGAATTACTTACCTAATCTGTCTGCGGATTAGACTAGTGGTTTTCTGTGCGGACTTCCTGAGTGAACGCGGTGTTTGAGGCCCTCCACCATTGTGCTCTTCTAGTGGCCTGCTGCAAAAGAAAAAGTTACGAACATAAACAAGATTTAAGCACAATATCACTTATGTTCCAAAGAATCATTGATACACTGTGTATCCCATGCACATTTGGGTACAGCCTCTCCACTAGGTTGTAAAAATTACATGTACTCCAAAAACCAAAGCACTGGGTATCTTCCTTCCACAAAAATAATTTTTATTTACAGAGGAAAAATAGCAACGCAGGGCCTTTGCCAAGCCAAGAAAAAAAAAGTGCTTTTTTTCTTGGCTTGATTTAGACGAAACCCCCCCTCACTTCCCAAAAAAGACCCAGATAAATTGCAGACAAACCGCATGCAAGTTGTAGTCACTTGCAACGTCCATTAACATATAGAGCAATTGAGTCCCATGCAACTTGAGACTAGCCATAGGAAATCCAATACATCTGGGAACAGCTGTGATTGTGTTGCAGCAGGTTGCAAAGTTGCGTCACCATAGGAAGCCACGAGATGTAGCAAAGCGACGTAGCAAAGCGATGCCACAGTCATCGGAGGCGACGCCGCCGCAGTCATCGGAGGCGACGTAGCAAGGCGAAGCCGCAGTCATCGGAGGCGGCGTAGCAAGGCGAAGCCGTAGTCATCGGAGGCGACACTGCGATATCGTGTAACATATCCTCAGCTAGGACACCAAATAAACCGGAGAGCAGTATTGTCTCCATATAGCCCCAGCTATAAGCCTCTAAGTTCTGGTGGTAGAACGAGCCTTGCGAAAGAAGATCCGGGCGGTCGGGAAGACGCCAGGGAACGTCTGCAATGAGTCGTACGATGTCGGCGTACCATGTATGCCTGGGCCAGTCCGGAGCGACTAGGATGGTTGGAACTCCCTCCTGTTTGATCTTTCTCGGAAAAATATATAGGAGCTGGAACTGGGTCCAATCCTGAACCAGGGCATCCGCCGCCAGCGCTCGCAGATCGCGTGACCTGGCTATGAAGTTGGAGACTTTGGCATTGAGGTGAGACGCCATTAGGTCCACGTCTGGAGTGCCCCAACGATGGCAGATCTGTTGAAAGACTTCGGGATGGAGAGCCCATTCTCCCGAGTCTATTCCTTGCCGGCTGAGGAAGTCTGCTTCCCAGTTGTCTACACCCGGAAATGTGGACAGCGGAGATAATCGAGTCCGCTTTCTCTGCCCAGTGGAGAATGTGTGTCACTTCTCGCATCGCTCGGGCACTGCGGGTCTCCCCTTGGTGATTGACATATGCTACGGCCGTGCCATTGTCCGACTGGACTCTGATGTGGGAGGCTGCCAGTAAGTGCTGGAATGCTCTCAGCGCCAGTAGAATGGCACGAATTTCCAGGATGTTGATGGGCAATGTTGCTTCCGCTGGAGACCACTTACCCTGTGCCCTGTGGTGTAGATGTACTGCACCCCAACCAGTCAGGCTTCCATTGACCTGGGAGAAAGGATTTTCCTTTTGTTAAGAGAGGACCGGTTGAGCCACCAGTGAAGGGACTTCCAGGCTGACAACTTCAGTTGGAATTTCCTGTCGAGGGAAGAAGGGTTCCTGTCCCATGACCTGAGAATGTCTAGTTGGAGAGGTCTGAGGTGAAGCTGAGCAAATGGAACCGCTTCTATTGCCACCACCATCCTGCCAAGGACTCTCATTGCAAATCGGAGAGATCGGGAGGATCTGTTGAGAAGGGTGCAGACTCCTGAGCGCAGAGGTCGTGCCTTGTCTCTGGGAAGAAGTATCAGATCCTTGGAGGTATTGAATAGCATTCCCAGAAATGTCAAGGCCTGGGTTGGGGTTGGTGACGACTTTTGGAAGTTGACTAACCAACCTAGGAGACTCAGGGTGTCGATCATGATTTAGACACTGATCTCGCAGTCCTTGAAGGTGGGAGCCTTGACGAGGAGATCGTCTAGGTATGGAATGATCACTATGCCTCTGGAGTGTAGGACGTGCATGGTGGTTGCCATGACTTTGGTAAACACTCTGGGAGCTGTGGCAAGTCCGAATGGGAGAGCCACGAACTGGTAGTGGTCCTGGTCGATTGCGAACCTGAGAAATCTCTGATGAGCAGGTGCAATTGGTATGTGCAAGTATGCATCTTGTATATCTATGGAGGCGAGGTATTCTCCTTTTTCCATGGATGCTATGATGGAACGAAGAGATTCCATTCTAAAGTGACGTACTCTTACATAGTTGTTGAGATGTTTGAGATCTAGTATGGGCCTTGCTCCGCCTCCTTTCTTGGGGACTACAAATAGATTGGAGTAGAACCCCTGAAAGCGCTCGGCTGTTGGGACAGGTATTATGACTCGTGCTTGAAGGAGTGAGGAGACCGCCAGGTGAAAAGCTCACGCCTTTTCTGGCGGCTTTGGGGGAACAGATATAAGGAATCTGTTTGGTGGGATGGAGGTGAACTCTATTTTGTATCCTGAAGATACTAGCTCCCTGACCCACCTGTCTTTTGTAATAGGTAGCCAGACTTGGTGAAAGAGTGAAAGTCGGCCGCCTACGGGTGGAGTGGGTGAGTCAAGATGAGGAGAAATTCTTTGATTTTCCTCTGCGAGACTTTGATTGGCCTGTCTTTGACTGCCAGGGCTTGTCCGACTTTTGGGTCGATCTGGAGTCTTCCTTGCGTGAGAAGCGGCTGCTAGTTTGTGCTGGCCGAGAGAAGGACCAGCCGGAAGAGTTCCGAAAGGACCGGAATCTCGTTTGGCTACGTTTATTAAAGTTGCGTTTGGGCTTCAGTTGGGAGAGAGAGGTACTTTTGCCCCCGGTGGCATTGGATATCATTGTGTCCTACTTTTCGCCAAACAGTTGACCTCTGAAATATGGAAGCTGTGTGAGAGACTTCTTTGAGGTTGCATCTGCTTTCCATTCAGGTAACCAGAGAATACGTCGAATAGTGACGGCATGTGATAATGCTACCGCTGCGCATCTTGCGGAATCAAGAGCCGCATGAATTAAGTAATCCGCCACAACTGCTATTTGAACTGCTAGTTGAGACAGTTCAGGGGCAGAGGCTTGAAGACTAGTTTGTAAATTTCTAGCCCAAGCTATTATGGCTTTAGATGCCCAAACAGAAGCGAACTCGGGAGCTAGGGAGGCTCCTATGATTTCGTAATTTGAGCGTGCCAAACTTTCTACCTGCCGGTCTTCTGCATCTCTGAGGGTTGAGCTATCTGGCAGTGAAAGAAGTGTCTGCGCTGCCAGCCTGGATACTGGTGGGTCCACTGCTGGAGGATCTGTCCACTCTTTGAAGATTTCCTGGGAAAAAGGGTATCTGGTTTCCACAAGCTTGCGAGTGGCAAGTTTTTTGTTAGGCTGTAAAAATTGCTTTGTAAGAATAGATTTGAATTCTGAGTGATCTAAGAAGAACTTAGCCGGTTTTGGTGGTCCTTCAAATGAAACTTTATCTTGAGGTACATCTGGGGTCGGATCAGAAATGTTCAGTACCCGATGTATGGACGAGATTATGTCCTCAACTAGTGCTGCATTGCTAGTTGGTGATGGGGTTAGAGATTCGTCAGTCTCCTTGTCCGAGTCGGAGTCACAAATGCCTTCTGACTCCCTTGCGTCACTGTTGCGTCTGCTAGGCGAATCAGGCTGGGGTATTTCTCTGGCCGGTGAATGGTTAGGAGAAATATAGTTCCTGTTCCTGTTAGGGGACTGTCTAGATGATTTGGGACTATGGTTTCTGTCTCTGGACAGGGATGACCGTGTGCTGTGTGAAGACGCAGATGAGCGGGACCTGTGGGTACGCTTGCATCCTGACCCTGACCTGGAGGTGCCTGGGTCAGAGTATGGATGGGAGGGACTTTTCCTTTGTTGTGTAGAATTCATAGAAGAAATATGACTTTGCATAGCCTGAAGCAGTTTGTCAGTCATGTTATCCATGGACTTCGTAGATTGTGACATTTGAGTGACCCATTCCGGCATGGCAACAGACTCTGATATGGTAGGGGCTGCTTGGGACTCTGGCACAGTAGTCTGCATACAATCCCTGCAATGCGGATATGTGCTGCCGCTGGGAAGAGCAATGCCACAGGCTGTACAGAAAGCGTAGACACTGTCCTGCCTGGTTTTCTTAGACTTTGAGCCCGGCATAGTGCACCTGGAGTGGCTATGCAGGGGGGGGGGGGGGGGGGGGGGCTATCTGTGCAGAGGCGGATATAGAGTATATATAGCTTCACAGCTGAGGGTAAACTCAGGCTGTGAACTTACCCCACCTTTAGTGTGCCCCTGTGATAGCGCCGATATAAACCTGGTCCTGTGCCTCCCCGGAGACCTGGCTGGCCTGTGTCCTGTTTGCAGCGATAATGGCCGCCGTCAGAGTGAAGAAGGGGGGCGTAGCGTTACAAGGACGCCAGTTTCTATGGGGATGCGCGCCCTGCAGCACAGCTCCGCCCTTTTTATGACGTCGGGTAGCGTCAGAAGTGTCTTCTGGGGGCGGAGAATGGGCTTCGGCTAGGCATAAATTTAAAATAGTGCCCGCAAAGGGCTCCAGGACGGCGCGGTGGACGGTCGGATGAGCACCAGACCCCCCCCCACCCGGTTGTGAAGCCAGATGGCGGTGGGGAACTGATGAAAAGGGGGGCCCTGAAGAGGGTCCCCTGTGGGCGCTGTAGGATGAAGCTGCCGTGGGTGCAGAGCCTGTGAGGGCCTGCACCTCCTATGCCATGGCTGTCTGCACCTTCCCTGGCTTGTACAGGAGCCCTCAGTGGAAACTGTGGCTCCTGTATGTGCTGCTGGTCGTCGGCTGCTGTGTGCTGCTGGAAGAGGTCGCAGCTGCTGCCATCCGATCCCTACCTGATGGTGTCTCAACCTAATACCCCCCAGGGGGGGATTAGGGAGGGTGCCGCTGTCACCTTCAGGGGGCTTTATCCTCTCCTCAACTTTGGACCAAGACGTAAAGAATTGGGGAAGGAGGGGGGTTCTCAACTTCGGACCTGACCCAGGGGCTGGAGAAGGAGCAGCATGATGGCAGTGCCATCTCGACTTCAACCGTGCACCGCAGACGGGGGCAAAGGAAGGAGCCATGCCGGGGGTCTCTTAAGAGAGACCCTCTTTTCTTCATCTGTAATCCCGTGCTGGAGCGAGGGACGAGTGAAGGTCTAAAAGGTGTGCCTCCTGCTAACACTAAGCAAAAACTGGAGTAGGGTAATGCCGCCCAGGGGTGTATACTGCAGGGGAGGAGCCATGCTTTATCTTTTTTTCAGATAAGCATATAGTGTCGCCTCCTAGTGGACAGCAGCATAACCCAAGGTCCTGTGTCCCCCAATGAGGCGACAGAGTAACCACATTTGCAGTGGAAGTTGGGACTTACCGATTTCTGCTTGACTTTCGCTCATCGGACGATGCTGGTTTCAGAGGGGTCAGTCTTAAACTGTGTCTAGATTCTTGCTTGGTTTCACTTAAGCCCCTCAAAGACAAATCTTCATCGGTCAGCATCTTTTTGGGTGGGGAGACCTGGAGTCCAGAGAAAACGACTCTACGTTTGGGAGCAGCTGGTTCTAGAGCCTTAAATTCATCCAGGGAATCTCGCTCCACCGGTAACCTGCACCTTGAGTTCGGTGGGCCTTAGGAGAGGAAAGAAAGGTTGTAAGGTAAATAAATAAAAAAGCAGCCTCACCGTGTCCTATTTATATGACTCAGTCCGTCTTACAACGTTCTGGGTCTCCAACCAATAGCAGTGACTTACGGCTTCACATAAGAAAATCATTTTGGTGAGTCCCAAAAATAATTAAAATCCTCAATTTATTACAAAATAATTTAAAAGATCATACAGGTTGGGAATACATCTCAACACATTTCTGGCAATAAGCACTTATTCACTGAGATACAGATTCCTTATGATACATGGTATAAAAACAAATGGTAACCAAGAATTGATCAATAAACACATATGTTGACAATCAATCACATTTGAGAATAATTAGCATAATCACAAGGAAAACCAGAAGGAGAGAGAAGAAAAAATAAAACAAAAAAAACCTGCATTCAAATCTCTAAGATGTAACATAGGTATAGAGTATCATTCCTGTGGTTCATGCCGTTGGGGTATTTTGTATCAAGTTTAATGATCCAAAATAATTCTCTTAAGAGTTTTTTCCTCTAATAGGAATATCCACTTTTTCTAGCCCATAGAATGAAAAATTGTTTAATTCCCCTTTATGTCTCTCTACAAAATGCTTGCATGCTCCTGAATAGGATGCGTTTTTAATTTTTGATGTTGGTAACATGCTCTGCCATCCTTTTCTGTAATTTCCGTATTTGTGCAGCCAATGTATTTTATTTTACATTCTTTGCAAAATATGCAACACACAACATAAAAGATTTATCAATTGCAATACAAATTAATATCATTGGCAACATAAATTTTTTGAGTTTGCAATGTATACTGGCAGATCGTACATTTGGAACATGCACATTTACAAAAACCTTTACAACTGAGCCAGGTTTTCTTTATCACTTTTGTGTGGCATGTATAGACTTGGGGAAAGAGTAGCACCTATTGATCTCGCTTTTCTCGGCACACACTCTAATCCATTTTTCAGAATTTTATTTAAGTCCCGATCTTGGAATAATACAGGGACATATGTTTATAATATTTTTTATTTCCTGAAATTGGCAACTATATGGGGTACTGAAGATGGTTTTTTGTCCATATTATTTGATTTTATTGTTATTGGTTTCTGGTTTTTATTAGTACCATCATCTCTGTTGTTTAAATGAGTGTTTCTTACAAGAACTTTTTTTAATGCTGAATCAATTTGTTTTTTTGATACCCCCTTTCCATTAATCTAGATGTTGCTACCTTTGCTTGTTCATTGAACAGTGTGATATCAGAGCTATTTCTATAAATTCTATTTAATTCTCCATAGGGGATTGAATTCACAGTATGGGCAGGTGGCAGCTGTCTGCTCTAAGTGTAGTGTTCCCACTAATAGGTTTTCTATAGTTGCGATATCTAACCTTTTGTTGCTTTACATCCCCCATGAGATACAAATCCAAAAAGTTGATTTTGTCCTGCGGTTCAGTATAAGTAAATTTTAAATTTACATCATTAGCATTGATATAGGATATAAAATATGGGATTTTTTCCACTTCTCCTACCCATATTAGTAAAACATCGTCCAAATATCTAACATAGTTCAATGTCATTTTAAAAGGATTTTTGTCTGTGAAAATAGTGCTTTCTTCCCACCAGGATACAAAAAGTACGGCTAAAGATGGAGAGAAACATGAGCCCATTGGGCAAACTTTGATTTGGACCTGTATGATCTTTTAAATTATTTTGTAATAAATTGAGGATTTTAATTATTTTTGGGACTCACCAAAATTATTTTCTTAAAAAAAGGTTGTAATCTGTGAAACCTAATCACATGCATTTTAAAGCGAACTGTACACTGATAGAAGTTTGAAAAAAGATAAAAAGTTGTGCGTCTTTGGCAAATAATTGTCGTGGCTGTGGAAGCTAAAGGCAATGTAACCAAAAGCTTGTGTCCTTCAAGTTCAACCAGGGGATGGGAAACAAAGGAAAGGAAGTGGTACAGATACATTTTAGAACTATATTGACCAGAGGAAGACAAAAACTAAAAACACCCAAAAGGAATGAGTCAATCTGACCCCCCGAAAAACCTACTGTTCAGCTGCAGCTTCTTCCTGGCACCGGGGGTGTCCGTCCCATTGGGGATCCTCTGTGCCCCTCTCTCTTTGGACAGTGAGTTTTTTGAGGACGAGTGTCGAGACTCTATTTCGGCTTCCTTTCTTTGTACCCTGGTTGCACTGCGGGTGATCTGTCTGTTTTCACCTGCGTCTCCATTCTGTGAGTAGAACTGGGGCTTCGGTAACGGTTTTTCGGACACAGGTCCGTTATGCACAATCTTCTCATCTTTCCTTTCCGAGAGGCTGGAAGATAATGGTATGAAGCTCTTTCCATCCCATGATAACTTCACATACAGGACATTTCCAGACTTCTTTGCTTGAGGAAAAGGATTTTCAGGTTTTAGCTGAATTACCTAAAGAAAATAGTTTTACATTACTATAAAGCGGCTTGGATCTAAGGGGTAAGGTTTCTCCTTGCGGAGAGTGACATGTCAGAGTAAGGAGACTTATAGGCCATGCATGCGCCTCTGAGAAATTAAATATGCAAATTATCTCTTCAGAGAGGAATAGGACTAAAACTCTAGGATTAACTATTGGAAATAGCAATCCTACCTGTCATTGAGTGTTTTCCTCACTTATCCAACACGTGATCGATGGGGTGCCCCCCACAATCATAAGAGTAGAGATCGGCAACAATGTGGGGTCGTAACACCATCGGCGACGTTGACTTCCAATGAGGAAGTGAGATCCCCCGAAATACACCACTAAGGTCCCTATATTATCGTGGCATGCAAACGTTTGGGCACCCCTGGTCAAAATTACTGTTATTGTGAACAGTTAAGCAAGTTGAAGATGAAATGATCTCTAAGAGGTCTAAAATTAAAGAAGACACATTTCCTTAGTATTGTAGGCGAAAAACTAATTATATTGTCATTTTTTACATTTAAAAAATTACAAAGGAAAATGGGCCGATGCAAAAGTTTGTGCACCCTTGGAGATTTGTGTGCTCCGATAACTTTGACCAAGGTTTCAGACCTCAATTAGCCTACTAGGGTTATGGCTTGTTCACTATCATCGTTAGGAAAGGCCAGGTGACGCAAATTTCCCAGCTTTATAAAAACCCGGCCTCCTCTAACCTTGTGCCAAAAAACAGCAGCTTCTAAGCAGCTGCCTAGCACTCTGAAAATGAAAATGGTGGAGACCCACAAAGGAGGAGAAGGATATAAGAAGATAGCAAAGCGCTTTTAAGTTGCCCTTTCCTCAGTTCGAAATGTAATTAAGAAATGGAAGTTAACAGAAATAGTGGAGGTCAAGATAAGGTCTGGAAGACAGAGCAAAATTTCAGTGAAAGCTTATGCCACTGTAGGATGACAAATGATTGTGCATTGTCCAATTATTCAGTTGACCATTGGGCCAAAACAAATTACAGATGACGTCAGCCAATACTGAATTATTTAAACTGATGAAACAGACAGTGATAATCATCGGCAGAAAAAAAAACCTCAACATATCCCACTAGCACAATCATTCATTTCACCGAATCTGCCGATGACCATTCATTGCAGTTGGTTATTCCATTTGCGTTTTATCCAACTCCTCAAGTAATGTGAGGAGGAATGAAGGGATTGGGACATTGTACATTTATCACCTATCCTGTAGAAATATCAGTTTTGGGACAAACCCTTTAAATGTTTAGTCCCAATATCAACACCTATCCCAAGGACAGGAAATTACTTGTGGGTCTGACCACTAATGCCGACAACAGGGCTCTGATATATCCCATCGTGCATGTATCCGCTGCATTTATTCTCTATAGGACTTCTGGGGGGCGCGCTATATTCTATCTTCAGCAGTCCAATACAGAAAAAAATGGAGTGGAGACGCTCGCCCGGCCATCGTTGTATTCCAAAGGGGCATTTCAGGACTCCTTTCTTGGAAATCAGAGTACAGCCACAGACTGTAACTCACCATTCTTGACATTTAGTATCACCTCTATATAACTGACAGTTTGCTAATGTCGCACTTATAGTAACAGCTTTTAGTTGGCTGCTTAGAAAACTTTCTGGAAAGAGTGTGGGTGGTCAGCCAGTGATACAACGGGCTGTCAGCATGGCTATAAGATATAATGGTTAGATTACCTGAACAGTCCCAATAATTGTCTCGGCATCAATGTCATTTTCACAGATGTTGAAATTATTGAAGAAGATCTCCTGGGGGTGTGGATCTCTCCCAAGCAACTTCCGTTTCTTGTAGGGAACTTCTTCGTAGCGTAGAAACCACTGAACGACGGCATGCTTGCTCGCATCTTTTTCTGCACCTGAAAAAAAAAAAATCTGACGTCAGAAGGATTGAGAAGATGAAAATATATATTTTATTTATTTATCTCGCTTATATAGCACCATTAATTCCATAGCGCTTTACACACATTATCATCACTGTCCCCATTGGGGCTCACAATCTAAATAACATTAGTCATCACTGACGCCTATACAGGACATTTGTCACCTATATATCTATATACGTCACCTCCTCCGTCTAGACACTTTGCTCTTCTTACCGTCGTCATATAGTTCTTTCAGTCTTGCTACAAAAGGTCTATCTTCAACTTCGCCTTCAATCAAAACAAAGTCTCCGGGATTTATTGTGACTTCTTCGGTGTCACCTGACTTCATCACAAGCCCCCTGAAACAGAGACATATCCACATTAGGGTGCATTGGTACAACTGTATTTTACGGGCCAAGAAAACACATGCTGATAGTTTAGGACACAAGACCAGTTGGGTCTTAAGACAACCGTTTTTTTTTTTTTTTTCAGTACTTGTGCAATGGCCTCATTCAGGAGCATCTTTATTTCTTTTTTACATGGAATGAGTAACTGTGTGTGGGCGGATGCAGGGTGCTGTGGTCTATTTTTTTTCCCTTATCAGACGAACATTATACCTCATTCAGACAAGCATATTTTTTTTTATCTGAATGATGTCCTTGTGCCAAACAGACCAATGTAAGTCAATGAGCTAGTCCAGATGCACATTTTTATCTGCAGACTTTTGTACCATGAACTATTTTGATCAGTTTTTCAGATCAGAATAGCCATTTAAGAAAGGAAAGAAGGCACAGAGGGAAAAAAGGCAAGGAAGAAAAAGACAAAAAGAAAGAAAAGGGAAAAGGAAAAAAAAAAGCAGATGCCCTATGGACACCATCAGTTTTTCAGAGTTCCCCTGCAATCATTAACATAAGGGAACCTGTCACGTCCTAGTTGCCATCTACACTGCCCCCATTGCATTGTTAGTGATGCAATTTGCATCACTAACTAGCTGTTTTCTTTAAAATTGGCACAAATATAATGAATATAATGAACAGAATTCAAATGCGTGGGCGGCGCCAGCACTGACTGAATGTGAGGATCACATCCCTATGACTGAATACGAGCAGGTATGATATAAGTATAGAATATGTTATATACTCATTATATTAGCGCCAATTTTTATGAAAAAAAGCATGTTAGTGATGCACATTGCAGCACTAACAACGCAATGGGGGCAGTTTACATAGTAAATAAGACATGACAGGTTCCCTTTAACATAGAAAACATATTTGGCCAAGTGAAATATTTTTGTTAATATGTATATATGGATGATGTGTGAATGGACATATGGATGGTATACATAACCTGCTTTCTACGGAGGAAAAACAAACGATTTTACAGGCGTTCGCCTGATCCCAGCCTTACTCATATCACCATACCCTAAGGAGTCTTAATCAGACTGGATACTGATTTATCACTTCGATAGAAACTACACTCTTGGTAGATGAGGAAAAGCTCTAGAGGATAAATTGATGAGAGGGGCAGACGAGCAATGACCCAGCTCTAAACCCATCAATATTAGAGAACACTCACGTATACTGAAGATGGAAAACTTTTCTGTCTTTCATGAACGGTCTCCCAACCCAGCAGTACAGACGCCGCCTATTCACACGGGTATAATACTTTGTCATGATGTCTGCGTGCAGAATAGAAAAAAAAATTATAATGTAAATTATACAAAAAGGAGGAAAAGGCAAATATTGCTGGATATAAATTTAAAGGGGTGATTTGCAAGGAAGAAACAATCACCTATCTGAAGGATATTTGATAACTTGTTAATATGTGGAGGGGTCCGACCACTGGGAGCCCCACAGATCGCCACTTTTATCCCTGTTGGAATGGAGCAGCAGTGAGTCTGCTCAAACGCTGCTCCGTTTACTACTTATGGAGCTGCCGGAGAAATGGGGAACGAATTGAGCGAGGGTCGCACTTCCACCTCATTCTAAGTGCCCATTTGCAGTTAAGTGGGGTCCCAACGATCGAACCCCCTCTGATGAACTAAAGTTATCATTCTCCACTGTCGATCGATAGCAATAAGTTAAAACCTGACAATCCCCTTCAAGCTCCATGAACAAAATAACCGTCATGGAGGAAACTCAGGTGCCGGCTGATGACATTTCACCCCTTTAAATGCCGCCTGGCAATCACTGCCCAGTGTCTTATCTACACAATTGGGGGGCACGGATGTATTGCTGTGACAGCCAGAGGACTTCAGAAGCTTCCCCCCCTCGTTGCCGATATCTTGGCACATATAGGCTGAGCTTCATGGGAAACTGCAATTTCTGTATATTGCGGAATAAAGAAAAGGCCAAAAAAGAAAAAAAAAAAAAAAGTTTTAAAAACCATGAGAATGTCAATCACCCTGCTTTTCCCCCAGATAAAAAAAAAATTATTTATTATCACCGCACTTGTAAATAGTCTGATGTATGAAAACAGAAAATTATTTAACCCTTCTGGTGAACAATGTAAAGAAAAAAAAAGGGGAAAAAAAGAAGTAAAAGAAAGAAAAAAAAAAGTAAAAGTAAAAGTATAAAAGATGTAAAAATAAAACAAAAAAAAAATGGCACTTTTTTGGTAAATTCATCTGCTTGACCCCATTGAAAGTAAATATGACAGATGGAACAATTATTGAACTGGGTGACGGTCTATGGTCTGAAGCTGTGGATAAGGCTTATCAGCAGGCAAGGCCTGCTGGGACTTGTGGTTCCCTCCCTGCACTCACCGCTCCCTGTGCTCTGCTCCTCCGCGCACTCTCTCCAGTCTCAAAACAAACTCAGCTAAAACTTTCCCGCCACTGACGTCATCCACTGGGAGGAGCAACCATGTAACCCGGAAGTGACTTCAGCGCAGACTGATGACGTTACCCACCGGAAGCGGAAATACGGAAAGCGCCGCGCAACATGGCGAACCGGACTGTGAAAGACGCTCATAGCGTCCACGGCACCAACCCGCAATATCTGGTGGAGAAAATCATCCGAACCCGCATTTATGAGTCCAAGTACTGGAAGGAGGAGTGTTTCGGCCTCACTGGTGAGTGGGAGGGAGGCGCTCATTCATTCATCTGTCTGGAGACTGTGGTGACAGACGGTTTCAACATGTAAAGGGATTGTCCACTTATGGAGACTTTTTTTCAGTTATATGTATGTATTTGGGACTAAAATAACTTTTGCACTTCGGTTGAATTAAATAGTTTGTCCTGTTTGGCTTCTCCGGGCTCTTATCCTCCAGCACATTCAGCTTAGATGTGATCAGTGGTCATAAATCAGCAGAGAGGAGCTCGGAAAAGACAGATAAGAGAGCTGGGAACCTTATCACACCGTCATGGCAGCCGACGGACGCTTTGTTTATTATTGGCCTTTGCTATAAGATTATGTTCACATGCAGCAGATTTTTCTGTGTTTTTTTTTTTTTTCTTGAGGAGTTGCTTTAACATCCTCCTCAAACTTGTCACTTTTCTGTTCCTATGAGTGTTCTTATTCTTTTCCTTTTTTTTTTTTTTTAAAGATCTGGTGGAGAGAAAGTGCATGTCCCCCTTTTTATTTTTTTTAGGCCGATCCTGGTAACATCCTCTCCAAACTATACACTGTCCAATAAAAAAACAACAAAAAAATGCTTGAGTCATAAAAAAAGACTCCCCAGAAAAGGAGCATTTCCTGAATCGATATCTGTTTGAAAAACTTGATAACTTAGATGCCCGTGTGAACGTAGCCTTAGTCTGACGGAGATTTCATGTGTATTCATGAGATCTTCCGCTGCAAATGTCTGTAGCTTGAAGCCATGTGGGGGTTCTGTCTAAGATGGTGGTATGGTGTCTGGCATTGCAGCCTTGCAGCGCTGGGGTCCTGGGCTCAAATCCCACCAAGGACTTTTCAAATTCCATCAAGGAGTTTATATGTTCTCCCCGTGTTCCCTTGGGTTTCCTCTGGGTCCTCCGGTTTCCTCCCACACTCCAAAGACATACTGATGAGGAATGTAGATTGTGAGCCCCAATGGAGACAGTGCAGATAATGTCTGTAAAGCGCTGTGGAATTAATGGTGCTATATGAGTGAGTAAAATAAATAGATTGTTGATCAGTCGAGAAACGATTTGATATGACCCATTGTCTCTGCTCAATCTTTACTGTTGTAATTTGACAACTGACAAAAGGTTTTAAGTATATTAAAATTTTTAACAAATATACATTTTAAATAAAACACAATTGTGATTTAATTTTTTTTTTTTCTCAGCCGAGCTGGTGGTGGATAAGGCCATGGAGCTGAAATATATTGGAGGCGTTTATGGAGGCAATATTAAGCCCACGCCGTTCTTGTGTTTGGCATTGAAAATGTTGCAGATCCAACCAGAAAAAGACATCATTGTGGAGTTCATAAAGAATGAAGACTTCAAGTGAGTAACAAAGCAAAGAGTTCACTTTAATATTTACTTAAAGGAAACCTCGTTTTCCAGAACTTGGGACCTCTTCCAAATTCGGGCGGTGCCATAGGTATGCGAGCTATAACCTTTTAGAGTGTAAATCGGGAATCGCACTGGTCTAAATGAAGTTGGAAAGTGCAGCCTAGTGGTAGGAAGCCGCTCTATATATTGTATGTATGTCACCTGACCTGCAAAGACTAATTATTAGGTCTAATTCATACACTGCAGATTTCATCAGTGTTTTGCATTAGTACTTTAAAGCTAATTTTTTTGGCTACATACTGCTGACCGGAAATTAAGTCTGTGAGTAAGGCCTTAAAGAGGTATTCTGCTGTAGATATTAAATATGCTATAAATGTCTAATAGAAACTGGTACAATCTCTAGACTCCGTAGAAGAAGGTCCCCTGTTTTGCTGTGGTTGAGAGGGTCCCGTGGGCGGCCCATTCACTAAATGTTTCTCAGTATCTGCATTCCCCTGCTCTGGCGTGACAACTCAAGCCCTCTACTGCATGGGCTCTTCAGGTGTCATTCATGAGGGCTGGGGAGAAGGTGAGGTTTGTTCATCTGTGATTGCAGCCTGAGGTGGGGATTGAATTGCAAAGAAGGTTACAGCCTATGTGAGAAAAAAAACTTCTAAAGAAAATGAAGGTACAGCAGGAAGACATAGGATAAGCTGTTAATAGTGGAGAAGACATGGAGCTTGAGGATGTTTTCCTACATGCAAAAAGTTGCCAAACTGAGTCCTGCTTCTCTTTATCCACACAGTGATTGATCGTTCCCTTTGTATATAGACTCATGCAAGGAAAGCATATGTGTGTGGGGGCGGCCTCTGGGGAGAGGGCGGCCTTTGGGGCTCCTGGACTGGGGAGGGGGTGGCCTCTGATAAGAAAACTGCCAGATTGATTTTAACACTGGAGCTCTGCACTGTCCTTCCTTGCAGGTATGTGCGAGCATTGGGCGCTCTCTACATGCGACTGACTGGTACAGCCAGTGACTGCTACAAATATCTGGAGCCGCTGTATAACGATTATCGCAAAATCAAGACTCAGAACCGGAACGGGGGTAATTGTCTTGCAGTGATTTTAGTTTATAACTGATGCAGTGACAGCAATTTTACTGTTGATAATCGTCCTTATGTGCAGTATAAAATCTGGGTTTATGGTGCTGTACACTGGTGTCCATTCTCGTTTCCCTTACGGGGTGAATGTGCACAATGTCTGCGGCCATTTTATTTCTCTGTTGTGATGCAATGTATTTTGGGTTCGCAGCACAAAATCGCTTGAGATATTTTGCCTACAATAGTAATTAGAGGGGAGAAGATATTCAGTTTTGACTTTATATCTTCATCAATGCTTCAATGCTTTTTTTTTTTTTCTATACAAGTCCGAATCCTTTGCACAGTTATAGCTCTAGCAGTTACCGTTCTATCACCACTAGACAATAAGCAGAGGAATCTCCGCGGATCCACCGCAGGTCTTTGCAGCTACACAAGCAATGTATATTCCATTTGTAAGTCACCAGAGCCAGAGACACATTGGATGCCTTGCTCATCTGGTCACCTGCAGCCGTTCAGAGACTGCAGAGGTCTTGGTGACTACCAAACGCAGCAGACGTTGCTTCCATAGCTTGCGCAGATCTGTGCTGAATCTGCAGAAATGGGAGCATGCCTCCATTTACTGTTTTAAAACCATTCATACCAAGAAAAGAAAACCTTTCAGTGTGGGACATCCCCCTTTTAAGCTTACAGCTACCTGTGTATGGACATCTACATAGAGGAAACATGAAATCAGTCATCCAAAATCTTTTGTCTTTTGCAGCTTTTACTGTT